>NC_073254.2:98082142-98716964 GCF_029289425.2 Pan paniscus
CTTAGAGATGATGGTCTCTGGGTGTCTCTTTATTCGCTTTTAACAGATTCAAACAATATGTTTTGTGAAAATGTTTTCTGTTCCTGAAAATAACTCCAGGAATGGTTCAGATATTAAAAAGTACTTTAATTTTTATTTCCATGCTAAAGTCAGAAAAACATGATAGTTAAAACTACAATACATTATTAGCATAATCGAGTTCATTTTGGAAGCTCTCATTAATGAGATGACAATTGTGGCATAAACTAAGCTACATCTGATGAGAAGTATATAATCACATATTCGATATTACCTTTAAAGAAGGAAATAAGAATAATTTTTCTCTTATTTCCTCTTTAATGAACAAGACATCAAAGAATTGAAGACATAAACAATATTTTAGTAGATTTAAGTGAAAGAGATAAATAATGAGCAAAGAAAAATTTATATTAGGGTGAAAATGTAGGGCTTGCATAAAAGATCAAATGTAGGAAAACTAAAGACTGCACTAAAGCATATTAAAAAGATTGTCACTCTCAGAAAAATCTTCAATTATCAGACATAAAAACAGAAATGCTTACGTTTCTGAAAGAAATATTTATCATACAATTAATTCTCACTTTGATTTGAGAGACAAGTTTTCTGAGATTTAAATTTTCCTAATTTTTTCTTTTATTATTAATCAATGATTCATTCATTCATTCATTCATCCATTCAACAATTATGTATCCAGGGCCAACCATGGATTAAAGGGAACTGACTTAAGAGTTTTAATATATTAGTAATGTCTCACAAAGATACTTCGAAAATTGGCTGCATAGTATTTTTATTGAGGTAAATTTACATTTACTGACATGCATAGATCTTATGTTTTTAATCTATTGAGATATTTTATATCTCAATTATAATAAGGCATAATTTGAATACATTAAAATTCATCTACCTTTTTGGAAGTAAAGTTATATGACTTTTGACAAACACATGAAGCCATATAACCGCTGCTACCTGAGGATGAAAAACCATTCTTTTACTTCAAAATAGACCCCTATACTCTCCTTTTGTAGTCAAACCTACTTCTACCTCTAACCCTTAGTAAACCACTCACAAATTCTTTATTCTTATAGTTTTACATTTGCCAGAATGTTATATAAATGAAAATATATGAAATTGAACATCATTGTGTCTGGCTTCTTTGACTTAACATAATATATCTGAAATTCATCAATGTTGTTATCTGTATCCGAAATTTGGTACTTTTAATTGTTGAGTAGTATTTGATTGCATGATGTACCACAGTTTATTTATCCATTCACTCATCAAAGGACATATGAATTGTTTCCAGTTTGGGGTGATTAAGAATAATGATATTATAAACATTCAAGTACAGGTTTTTGAGTTTTTGAGTAAACATAAATTTTTCTTTCTTTAAGCTAAACTCCTAAGTGGAGGATTGCTCAGTCAAATGGTAAGGTTTAACTTCATAAGAGGCTGCCAAACTGTTTTCCATAGGGATTGGAGCATTTTGCATTTCTATTGATGATGTATGAGTCCAGTTGCTCTAAATCTTGTTTGTTAGGTCATTCTTGCATTGCTATAAATAAATATCTGAGACTGGGTAATTTATAAGAAAAGAGGTTTATTGGCTTGTGGTTCTGCAGGCTGTACAGGAAGAATAGTCTCAGCATCTACTTCTGGTGAGGTCTCAGGAAGCTTAAAATCATGATGGAAAGCAAAGAGGGAGCAGGCATGTCAAACGGCAGGAGAGGGAGTAAAAGAGAGAGTACAGGGGTAGCGGGGAGGTGCCACACATTTCTAAACAACCCAATTTTGAGAGAACTCACTTACTATATTGAGGTACAGCACCAAGCCATGAGGGATCTGCCCACATTATGCAAACACCACCCACCAGGCTTCACCTCTAACATTGGAAATTATATTTCAACATGACATTTGGAAAGACAAATATGTAAACCATGTCATTCTGCACCTATTCCCATCAAATCTCATGTCCTCATATTGTAAAATATAATCATGCCTTACCAATAATCCCCTAGAGTCTTAACTCATTATAGTACTAACTCAGAAGTTCCAAATCCCAAGTTCAAATTCTCACCTGGAGATAAGTTCCTTCCACCTATGAGCCTGTAAAATCAAAAAAAGTTTTTTACTTCCAAGATTCTATGTAGTTACAGACATGGAGTAAATATTCTTGTTCCAAAAGGGAGAAATTGGCCAAAAGGAAGGGGTTATATGCCCCATGTAAGTTTGAAACCCAACAGGGCAGTCATTAAATTGTAAAACTCCAAAATAATCTCATTGACTCCATGTTCCACTTCCAGGGCATATTAGTACAAGAAGTGGGCTCACAAGGCCTTGTGAAGCTTTGCCTTTGTGGCTTTTCCTGCTGAGGTTGCAAGCTACTGGTAGAACTACCATTCTTGAGTCTGGAGGATGGTGGCCCCCTACTCATAGCTCCACTAGGCAGTGCCCCAGTGGGGACTCTGTGTGGGGGTTCCAACCCCACATTTTTTCTCACCACTCCCCTAGTAGAGGTTCTCTGTGAGGGCTCCACCTCTGTGGTAGGTTTCTGCGTGAACATCCAGGCTTTCTCATACCTCCTCTGAAATCTAGGCAGAATCTGCCAAGCCTCCTTTATTCTTGCATTCTGTGCTCCCAGAGGCTTAACATCACATGGAATCCACCAAGGCTTATGGCTTGCACCTTCCAGAATAACAGCCCGAGCTGAGCTGTACCTGGGGCCCTTTGAGCCAAGGCTGGAGCCATAGCAGCAGATATGCCGGAAGCAGAGCCTGGAGGCTGCACAGGGCGGCAGAGCCCTGGCCCTGGCTCATAAAACTATTCTTCCCTCTTAGGCCACTGGGCCTGTTATGGAAGTGGCTGCCTCCTTAGAGACTTCTGAAATGTCTGTGAGGCCTTTTTCTCATTGTTTTGGCTATTATCAATTGGTTCCTTTTTCATTTTGCAAATCTCTCTAGCAAGTGGTTGCTCCACAACCTGCTTGTATTCTTCCCCTGAAAACAGGAAAACCACATTATTCCCCTGAAAATGGGGAAGACCCCACATGGCCAGTCTGCAAATTCCCTAAACTTTTACACTCTACATCCCCTTTTTAAATATAACTTCCAAATTTAAGTCATTTATTTGCTCCTGCATCTCAATTTAGGCTGTTAGAAGCAGCCAAGTCATATCTTTAACACTTTGCTGCTTATAAATTTCTTCTGCTAGATACCTTAAATCATCCCTCTGAAGTTCAAAATTCCACTGATTCCTAGGGCAGGAACAGAATACAACCAAGCTCTTTGCTAAGGTATAACACAGGCGACCTTTGCTGCAGTTACCAATAAGCTTCTCATTTCCATCTGAGAAACAATTTTGTAGCATTATCAGCATTTTGGTCACAATCCTGTAAACAGACTCTAAGATGTTCCAAACTTTCTCTTATCTTTCTGCCTTCTGAGCCCTCTAAACTCTTCCAACTGCTGCCCATTACCCAGTTCCAAAGTCATTTCCACATTTTTAGATATCTAATTTATAAGAAAAGAGGTTTAATTGGCTCGTGATTCTGCAGGCTGTACAGGAAGCTTGGCACTGGCGTCTGCTTCTGGTGAGGCCTCAGAAGCTTACAATTATGATGGTAGGCAAAGGGAGAACAGGCACATCACATGATGAGAGTAGGAGCAAGAGAGAGAATAGGGGTTAAGGGAAGATGCCACATGCTTTTAAACCACCAGATCTCAAAGAAACTTATTCACTATCTTGAGTGCAGCACCAAGCCATGAGGAATCCACTCCCATGACCCAAACATTTCCACCAGGCTCCCCTTCCAGCATTGAGGATTACATTTCAACATGAGATTTGGGAGATAAATATCCAAATCATATCATCGTCTAAGTGCTTGGTGTTGTCATTTTTTAAAAAACATCATAATAAGTATGTACTGGTGTCTCATGAAGTTTTAATTTGCATCTCTATAATGACTAAGAGTATTGCATATCTCTTGTCATCAATTTGATAGTGTTCAGATCTCATGGACATTTTTAAGTAATTAGATTGATTTCTTATATTTGATTTTTGAGAATTCTTTACACATTCGACATGCAAGTCTACTATCACATATATGATTTGAAAATATTTTCTTCCCAGTGAGTAGCTTATCTTTTCATTCTCTTAACAGTACCTTTCACATAACACAAGTTTTTCATTTTTCTGAAGTCTTATTTGTCATTTTAAATTTACTGATTTTTAGTATTGTATTTAAGAAATCTTTATCTAACCTGAGAAACTTGGAGGACATTACACCAAGTGAAATAAATCAGGCACAGAAAGAAAAATACTGCATATATTAGAAATTTAAAAAAAGTAAAATTCACAGAGGCAGAGAGTAAAATAGTGGTTACCAAAGGTTAGGGGTGGGGAGATTTTTGGTTAAAAGGTAAAAAGTTTCAGTTAGACAAGTGCAATAAGTTTTGAAATCTATTGCACAGCATGGTGACTATTGTTAACAATAATGTATCATATATTCAAAAATTCTAAAAGAGTGGATTTTAAATTTTTATACTACACACAAGAAAAATATGTGAGGTTATAGATATGTTAATTAGATGTATTTAATTATTCCATAATGTGTGCATATATCAAAACATTACAGTTTACCCTACAAACAAGAATAATAGGAAGTATTAATTTATAATTGTTTTGTTTAAGAGACAAGATCTCACTCTCTCACCCAGGATGGAGAGTGGAGAGTAGTGGCAGGATCATAGCTCACTGTAACCTCAAACTCTTGGGCTCAAGCAATCCTCCACCCTCAGACTGCCAACTACCTATGTTACAGGTATAATACCTAGTATTACAGGTACATGCCACCACATCTGGCTATTATTTTTTTAGACACAGAGTCTTGCTATGTTGTCCTGGCTGCTCTCGAACTCCTGTACACAAGAAATTCTCCCTTCTCTTCCTCCTAAGTGCTGAGATTACAGGCATGAGCCACTGCACCCAGCCTGATAATAGTCTTTTAATAAAGGTAACTCAAGTATATTGAAAAAAGGACTTTTACATTTTTTCTACAAGTTTTATAATTTTAGGTATGAATAATAGTTTTGTGTATCATTTTAAGTTGACTTTATATTTTATGTGAGGTATGGATTGAGGTTCTTACTTTTTGCATGTGAATATTTAGTAGCTCCAGCACTATTTGTTGACAAGACTGTTCTTTCACTATTGTATACCTTTTTCCCTTTAAAAAAAAATCAGTTGACCATATCTGTGTGTTTATTTCTGAAGTCTCTGCTGTTTTCCATGGATCTATATGCTTATTATTTTGCCAATACTATATTGTCTTGGTTACTGTTGCTTTATATGAGTCCTTCAGTTTTGTTCTTCTTTTTTAAAATTAGCTTTTTTCAAAATTATTAATATTTGTTGTTCATTTATTTGTTCACTTTCTGACTTGACTTTACAGTCAACTTGTAAATATTTCCACACAATCCTGTTGGGCTTTTCATTGAGGTTGTGTGAAATCTATATCAATTTGAGAAGAATTAACATTTTAATAATATCCATATTTATATTTTGGACTTCTTTGATTTCTTTTATTAACATTTTGCAGTTTTGTCTTTCAAGTTCTGCCTGTATTTTGTTAGATTTATACTTTGCTATTTTATGGTTCTGATTTTTGTAAATGGTGCATTTTTAAAAAAGTTTTGGGTTTTGGTTTTTAATAGTTTAAAACTAGTATGCAGAAATAATTATTTTTGTATACTGACTTTGTATTTTGTGAACTTATTAAATTCATTTATTAGTTCCAAGAGGTATTTCTATGGATTTCTTGAGATTTTGTGCATTCTGTTAATAATGCTTTTTTTTTTTTTTAACGGTAATATATCTTCCTTTCCCATCTGTATGTCTTTTCTTTCTTGCATTCTTTCTCTTTTTTTAAACCGTTTTCATTAGCCAGGATTTGTAGCATAATATTAAATATAAGTGATGAGACAAGAATGTTTGCCTAGTGTATTAGTACCTTCTCACACTGCTATAAAGAATTTCCCTGAGACTGGGTAATTTATGAAGGAAAGAGGGTTAATTGACTCACTGTTCTACATGGCTGGGGAGGCATCAGGAAACTTACAATCATGGCAGAAGGGAAAGCAGGTACCTTCATCACAAGGTGGCAGGAGAGAGAAGAAGAGAATGTGAAGAAGGAAGAGCCCTTTATAAAACCATCAGATCTCATTAGAACTCACTATCATGAGAACAGCATGGGAGAAACTAGGCCCATAATCCAATTACCTCCCTCCCTTGACACATGGGGACTACAGGTCCCTCCCTTGACCTGTGGGTATTACAATTCAAAATGAGATTTGGGTGGGGACATGGAGCCAAACCATATTATTCCACCCCTGGTCCTTCCAGGGGTGAGAAGTCACATTGCAAAACCAGTCATGCCTTCCCAAGTCTAAAATTTTAATGCATTTCAGCATTAACTCAAAAATGCACAGTCCAAAATCTCATCTTTCATGCTCTGCTTCCTCTTTAAACACAAGCTCCAGTTTCCAATCATCTCTCTCAAGTTCAAAGTTCCACAGATCTCTAGGGCAGAGGCAAAATGCCACCAGCCTCTTTGCTAAAGCATAGCAAGGGCAACCTTTGCTCCAGTTCCCAGTAAGTTCCTCATCTCCATCTGAGACCACTTCAGCCTGGACTTTATTGTTTATATCACTATTAGCATTTTGGTCAAAACCATTCAACAAGTCTTTACAAAGTTCCAAACTTTCCCACATCTTTTCTTCTTCTGTGCCCTTCAAACCATTCTAACCTCTGCCTATTACCCAGTTCCAAAGTCACTTCCATGTTTTTGGCTATCTTTGTGTCAGTACCCCACTCTACCAGTACCAATTTACTTTATTAGTCCATTCTCACACTTCCTGAGACTGGATAATTTCTCAAGGAAAGAAGTTTAATTTACTAACAGTTCCACATGGCTGGGGAAGCCTCAGGAAACTTACAATCATAGCTGAATGGGAAGCAAGCACCTCTTCACAAGGCAGCAGGAGGGAGAAGAAGAGAAAACTAAGGGGGAAAAGCCCCTTATAAAATCATCAAATCTCATGGTAACTCATTCACCATTATGAGAACAGCATGGAGGAAACCGCCCCCATGACCCAATTACCTCCCTCCATTGACACGTGGGGATTACAGGTCTCTCACTCGACACATGGTTATTACAAATCGAGATGAAATTTGGGTGAGGGCACAGAGCCAAACCATATCACCTTGGTTTTGATTTTGAGAGGAAAGTCTTTAGGTTTTTCCCATTAAATATGATATTACTTGTAAATAATTTAGAGACACTCTTAGATTAAATATCTTTTCTTGTATTTATAGTTTGCTGAGAGCAATTATCATAAATGGATGTTGACATATGTAAATTCATTTTCTATATCTCTTAAGATGATGCAGTTTTTCTTTTGTAGTCCATTTGTTGATTACATTGATAAATTTATCGTGTTTTATTTTTATAAATTTAGGGGGTACAAGTGCAGATTTCTAACATGCATATATTACATAGTGATAAAGTCCAGCCTTCTGATATACCCATCACTTGAATAGTAAACTTTGTCCCCAATAGGTATTTAGCCAACTCTCAGCTCCCTCCCACCCTCCAACCTTTGTAACTTCAATGTCTGTTATTCCACTCTGTATTTCCTGGTGTACTCATTGTTTAGATCCCAATTATAAGTGAGAACATGTGGTTTTGACTTCGTATTTCTGAATTATTTCACTTAGGATAATAGCCTGCAATTCCATCCATGTCACTGTAAAATACATGATTTCATTTTTTTAAATAGCTGAATAGTATTCCATGAGATATGCACATACACACACACACATACACACATACATTTTCTTTATCCAAGTCTCTGTTGATGGTCACTTAGGTTGACTTTGTATTTTTGCTATTGTGAATAGTGCTGCAATAAACATATAAGGGCAGGTGTCTTCTTGATACAACAATTTCTTTTCCTTTGTGTATATATTCAGTAGTGAGATTGCTGGCTTAAATGGTAGTTCTATAACTAATTCTGCTGTTTTCCATAAAAGTGGTACTAATTTAGATTCCCATCAACAGTTTATAAGAGTTCCCTTTTCTTTCCCTCCTTACCAATATCTGTTGTTTTTTTGACTTTTACATAATGGCCATTCTGAGTAGTGTAAGATGGTATCTCACTGTGGTTATAATTTGCATTTGCATTTCTTTGATGATTAGTGATATTGAAAACTTTTCTATACATTGACCATTTGTATGTCTTCTTTTGAAAAATGCCTGTTCATGTCCTTTGCTCACTTTTTATCATTTGTTTAGTTTTTGTTGAGTTGCTTCAGTTTCTTCTAGATTCTAGATATTAGCCCTTTGTAAGAGGCACAGTTTTCACTTCTCTAGGTTGTCTGTTGACTCTGTTGATTGCTTATTTTGCTGTATAGAAGCTTTTTTAGTTTAATTGAGTCTCATTTGTTTACATTTTGGCTTTCTCTGCTTGCTTTTGAGGACTTGGTCGCAAATTCTTTGCTTAAGCCAATGTCCAGAGAGATTTTCATAGCTTTTCTTTGAGGATTTTTATAGTTTCAGATCTTATATTTAAGTCTTTAATCCATCCTGAGTTAACTTTTGTTAATATATGGTGAGAGGTACGGGTCTAGTTTCATTCTCCATATAACCATTCAATTTTTCTAGTGCCATTTATTGAATAGGGTGTCTTTTCCCTAGTGAACACTTTTGTTGACTTTGTTGAAAATTAGTTGTAGGTATCTGGCTTTATTTTTTGGTTCTCTATTCTGTTTCATTGGTCTATGTGTTTATGTTTATAAAAGTAGTATGCTGTTTGGGTTAATATAGCCTTGTAGTATAATTTGGAGTCAGGTAATGTGATGGACTGCAGCTTTGTTCTTTTTCTTAGGATTGCTTCAGCTACTTGGGTTTTTTTTTTAATTCCCTATGAATTTCAAAATTGTTTTTTCTAATTCTATAGAAAAAGACATTGGCAATTTGATGGGGATTGCATTGAATCTGTAGATTGCTTTTGGCAGTATGGTCATTTTAATGATCTTAATTCTCCCAATCCATTAGCATGGGATGTTTTTCCATTTGTTTGTGTCATTTACAATTTCTTTCATCAGTGCATTGTAGTTCACCTTGTAGAGATCTTTCACCTCCTTGGCTAAATATATCATAGCTATATTTTGTAGCCATTGTAAATGGGATTGCCTTCTTGATTTGATCATTGGGTAGATCATTATTTGCATATAGAAACACTACTGATTTCTGTATGCTTATTTTTTTTTTGTATCCTGAATCTTTACTCAATTCATTTATGAAATCCATGAGTTTTTTGGTGTTGTCTTTAGGGTTTTCTAGATATGAAATCATATCATCAGCACAAAGGGATAATTTGACTTCCTCTTTATTAATTTGGATGCATTTTCTTGCCTGATTTCTCTAGTGAGGACTTTCAGTACTATTTTGAGTAAGAGTGGTGAGAGAAGGCATCCTTGTCTTTTCCAGTTTTTAGAGGGAATGTTTCAGTTTTTCCCTATTAAGAATGATGTTGGCTGTGGGTTTGTCATATATGGCCTTTAATACTTTTAGGTATGTTTCTTCCATGCTTAGATTGTTGAGAATTTTTATCATGAAGGAATGCTAAATTTCATGAATACTTTTTTTGCATCTACTTATATGATCATATGATTTTTGTCCTTAATTCTACAGATACGATGCATGACATTTATTGATGCATATGTTTAACCATACTTGCATCCCTGAGATAAATCCCACCTGATAATGGTATATATTATCTTTTTGATGTCCTGTTGGAGTTGATTTCCTAGTATTTTATTGAGGATTCTTGTGTCTATTTTCATCAGGGATATTGGCCTGTAGTTTTCTTTTTTGGTGGTGTCCTTGTCTGGTTTTGGTATCAGTGTGCAATTGGCCTTGTAAAATTAGTTAGGAGGTATTTCCTTCTCCTTGATATTTTCAGAATGCTCTCAGAAGAATTGGAATTAGTTTTTCTTTGCATGTTTGTTAGAGTTTGGCTGTAGATCCACCCGGCCCTGGCTCTTTCTTTTGATTGGGAGATTTTGTATCACTGAATCATCTTGCTACTGATTATTGATCTGTTCAGTAGTTCTATTTCTTCCCAATTTAATCTCGGGAGGCTATATGTTTCCAGGAATTTTTCCATCTCCTCTAGATTTTTCAGTTTGTGAGCATATAGTTGTCTGTAATAGTATCTGATGATAATAGTGATCAATTTTTTGTTGTTGACCAGCCTATATAAGCCATGTTTGGTCATAATGCTTTATCTTCTTTCATATATTGCTGCATTCAATTCAATAATATTTTATTGAGAAATTTTATGTCTATTTCCATCTGGAATACTGGTTTGTAGTTTCTTTCTTTGTAGTGTCTTTATTTGTTTTAGGTCTCAGGGTAATGTTCGCTTTATAAAATGAGTTGGGAACACTTCTTTTCACTTCTGGAGAGATGACACAAATTAGTATAATTTTCAATAGGAACCATCTGAAACAAGAGTTTTTTTAAGGTTTTAAACTAGCAATTCAGTTTTTAAAAGAGATATAACACTACTAAGTATTCTGTTTCTTCTTGCATAAGTATTGGTAATTTTTGTGTCTCAATGAATTGGTCCATTTATCTCTGTTTTTGAATTTGTATGACTAGGGTTCTTTATAGTACTCCCTTATCATCCATTTAATAATTGTAGTATTTACAGTGATATCCCTGAAGTGATAGTTTTCATTCAAGTAATTTTTTCCTCTCCATCTTTTTCTTAGACCAGCTAACACTTTATCAACTTTATTGATCTTAAAAATAAAACGAAGTTTGGTTTCATTTATTTTCTCTATTTTCTAATTTCAATTTTATTTTTCTCTTCTCTTTATTATATCATCTTGGTTTCTGTGGGTTTAGTTTGTTCTTATTTTTTCTAGAAAAATAAAAAAGAACAAGTTTTCTCTTATTTTATCAAGGTGAAAGTTTAAATTTATCTGAAAATTTTTTCTTAATATGTGCATTTTAATGGCATAAATTTCTCTACAAGGATGGCTATAGCTGCATCACATATGTATTAATGCATTGTATTTTAGTTTAAAATCAATTCAATGTATATTCTGAACCCACTTTGACCCAACCACTATTTAGAATTGCATTATTTGATTTTTAATAATTCAGGGAATTTTCTGGACATTTTCCTGTTATTGACATCAGGTTTAATTTCATTAGGGTCATATGACCAAAAAAGACACTTTGTGTCAATTCAATTCTCTTTAATTCATTAATGTTTGTGTTGTAACACAGGATATGGTTTGTTTTCACAAATGTTTCATGTGTAGTAGTAAAGAATAGTTATTCTGATAATGTTGGATGGAGTATTCTATAAATGTTTATTACATTAAGATGTTCTATTTCTTTTGTCAAAGAAGAGAGAAGAAAGAAGTCCTTAACTGAAAGAAGAGAGTGTTGAAGTCTCTAATTATAATATTTTATTTATCTCTTTCTTGTTTGTTCTATCTAAACACTATAAAATATAGATTGGAAATTGGTTTAAAGAGCAAAACCAAATTATTGTCTACCAGAAACCCATTTAAAATATGCTAAAAAAGATAAGTTTAAAGAAGAAAAGGATAAAGAAGTTATACCATAGGGAAACCAATCAAAAGATTGGTGGACATAATAATATCAGAGTAAATTTCAGGACAAGGAAATTAGCAGAGGTAATAAGGAGCATTTAATAATGATGGAAGAACAAATACACCAAGAAGATAAAGCAATCCAAAATGTGTGTACATCTAGCAACAATGCTTCAAGATATATGAAGCATTGTTTTTTATTGAAGTATTATTCATATATATTAAATTAATCTATTTTAAGAGGAGAGCCTGGGGGCTGTGGGAAGGGGGAAGTAAGTAGTTATAATCAATGGGCAGATTTCCTATAATCAATAGGTGGTTATAATCAAGTTTCAGTTAAGCAAGATGAATAAACTCTAGACATTTGCTGAATAACATTGCATTATAGTCAACAATAATGTACACTTAGCAACATGTTAAGAGGTAGATCTCATGTTTGTTTTTATCACAATAAAATGATATTTTAAAAAGAACATAGTTGAATTTTAATAATTATATATAACTGTGTACCCATCACCACAGTAAAGATATAAAACAGTGCCCTCATCCTTAAATATTTTCTCCTAACTTTTCTGCAGTTGATCCTGCAACCTTATGCCCACCTTCTTCTTCTATCTCAGGCCACAGGAAATCATTGATTGTTCTGTTACAAGAAGTATCATATTTTCTGGAATTTCAAATTAAAATAATCACTATAAATTATCTATTTTATGTGAATTATTTTACCAATAATATTTTTTAAAGTTACTCTATATTGTGGTATATATTGTGTTTCTTTTTCTGGCTAAATAGCGTTTCACTTCATGGATACATGTCATACTAGTATACTATTCATCAACTGGTGGATATTTGTATCGAATCCAGGTTTTAGTTAGTATGAATAATCCTCCCATGAATATTTGCAGAAATATCTTTGTGTTAACAGATGTAATCACTTCTCTTGTATAAATACCTAGGATTGAAATTACTTGGTCATATATTTTTAACCTTTTAATATACAGCCATCATTTTTCCAAATGCTGAACTTTTCCCTCACATCCTGTACCATTTTGCCTTCCCATCAGCAGTGTATGACATTTTCAGATGCCCTATATCATCACTAACAATTGATATTCATAGGCCTCTTAACTTTCATCTAGTGAGTGTCTAATGCTATCTCATTTTGATTTTAATTTGTATTTGTTTGATGTCTAGTCATCTTTTTATGTGCTTATTGCCTATTCTTATGTATTATTCCTTTTGTAAAGTGCTCAAATCTTTCATCCACTTTTTAGGTATATTTTCTACTTATTATCGAGTTGTAAGAGTTCTTTTTATAAAAAGGATACAAACTCTTTGTTTGTACATAGAGTTTTGAATCCATAATGAAGTTAATTTGGGCATTGTTTTATATTTTGTGCTTTTAGGGTTCTGTCTAACAAAACCTTTGCATAACCTAAAGAAACAAATGTTTTTACCTATTTTTTCTATAAGATTATTTTTAAATTATTGCCAATATATACAACTAAGTTTGTATTGACCTTATATCCTGATTTCTTGCAAAATCTCTTATTAGTTTTAGTAGGCTTTTTGTAGATGCCTTAGCATTTTCTGTGTTAATAATCATATAAACTTAAAACAATTTTGCTCCATAATTTACAAACTTTAAGCTCTTTTTTGTCTTTTCTCTTTTTTAAATAAAACTGGTAGGATCACACATACTTCTCTTATCCCCAAACTTTGTAGTAAATCATTCAGTATTGTACCAATAAGTATAATTTTAGTTGTAGGTAATTTTTAAGATACCATTTATCAGCTCTAGTGACCTTTCTTCACTTCCTAGTTAATTTATAGTTTTAGTTTTATTATAAATAAAAGCTGAATTTTGTTAAATGCTTTCTCTGCATTCATTGAAGTAGTAATTATTTTGATCATTCATTCTATTAAAGTGGTGAAATACATTGATTTATCCTTGAATATTAAATTTACCTTGTATTTATTAGATAAACATCACTTGGTCAAAATGCCTTACTATTTTAATGTTTTGTTGGATTTATTTGCTATAATTTTGTTAAGAAGATTTGTGTCTATGTTCATGAAGGATATTGATCTATAATCTCTTTTCTTACCAGGATTTTGTCTAGCTTTCATATAAGACAATGCTAGCCTCATTAAATGAATTGAGAAGTACTCCCTCCTCTTCTATTTTCTGTAAGAATTTGTACAAGCATTCTACCATTTCTTATTTAAATATTTAACATAATTGACTAGAAAATTAATTTAGCCTAGAGTTTCCTTTATACTAAGTTTTGGAAAACAAATCCAATTATTTTATTTTATGTAGAGTTTTTCATATTTTCTGCTACAACTTACCTGATCTAGATACTCCCACTCCCAGCTTGCACCTTGTTTGCTAAGAGGTCTGAGCCTTTAATCACCATGTGCTTCTCAGAGTGTAGCTGCTTTGATGACACATTTACCATCAAAATTGAGTAAGGAAATGAGAAGAAATACCCAACCGGATCACTTGAATGTCAAATCTAGTTCTCCATGTTTTCATAACCAGTCCTAAGGCACATATATACATTCCTACCATTTCCATTCAAAATTTTATTGAAAATCCTATCAAGTAAAATAAGTCCAACATCCTCTTGGTTATGAGGATCAATGATCCCTGCTAATATGAAAATTTCTTCCTTGAAGGTCTCTTGTTAGAAGGAGCATGAAATGACCAAGTATCAGCCATAGCTTAAAGTTTAAAGAACTCTTATTTTGTCTACTTGTGGATATGTCACCTCTCTTAAAACCAGAAACTCTAAACCCACACAGGAAAAACAGATTGCCCAAGTGAATCACTGAGAATGATGATAAGGAGACCTTCCATTCCTTGGTTCTCAAACCTATTTACCTTTTGGAAGCATATTACTATATAATTGTCAATGTTATGGAGGGCATTCTGCATTTAAAATATGGCATCTCATCTTTGGAGGAAATATTCTCCAAACTGGCAACACAGCTGACCTCCATGAGACTCTTCTATCACTGGTTCAGGATGGAAGTTACTGGTTGATGAGATTTATGGTAAGACCAGTTGATTCTATGGTCGTGTAACCTCTATCACACTTCTTTTGCTGTAAAGTGGATTGCCTAGTCCAAAGAGTTATTACGCATGATACTGTATTGCTGGTTCAAACACTTTGTCAGCTTTCTGATGTTGTACTGGTTAAAGTCGTTCAAAAAGAAAAGGCAAACAAACCCATGCTTGGAATATGTATCAGATCCAGTCATGATAAATCACTGCCCCCTCCAGTGTGGAAGGTCTCCAATGTAATCAACTTATCATTGAATGGGTGGCAGATTTACTGGATAGGTAGTGCCTTATCAGAAATTCAGCATTGATTTCTGTGGCTGCCAGGTCATTTAGCAATGAAAGGCAATATATTAGTCTTGGTGGTAACACACACCGTTTGGCCCTGGCTAAGCATCCATCTTTGCCTTCATCTCTACTTTATTTATATCCTGACCGGTCCAACACTAGGAAGACCAATTGCAGAGGCTAGCTAGTGTTGACCCACCAAGTCTTTCTTCTACTTGGTTGTATAATGCCTTTTCTGTGGTAGAAGCTCTCTGGCGGGCTAATGCCACCATATGTGATACAAATACTTTGTGCCCACTTTCAGAGTTTCCCATTTTTCCCCCTTTCCAAGCTTCCTTATCCATGAGTTTCAAATGCTTTTCTTTCCAAATCTCTGACTAACCAGTCAAGCTTTCAACTGTGGTACAAGAATCTATAAATATTCTATCTGTGGGATATGGCATGTTAATGATGTTCACAAATTATTTGACACTACTCCCATTAAGAGATGAATTTCATTTATTATTCTCTTGAATTTGGGCTGGCCTAAGTCTGTTTTGACCAACAGATTATGGGAAAGTCAATTCTACTCCAACTGTGGCTAGAAGTTTCTGGCTTAGTCACTTGTAGCCTGAGCTGCAATGGAAGAATTCCAAAGGCCCCGGAGGACAGGCTGCACTGATCATTTCAGTGATGTCCCTCTCAACAATCCATTGCTTTGGTAAATGGAGTGTTCTTGCAGGCTTTCCCAGGGAATATAATCATCTGGAAGGCTTTTGGGCTTGATGCCCTCTAGCATGCCCAATTCTCTAGCACTCTAGCATGCCCAATTCTCTGACCCTTTGGTTCCTTCTTCCAGCATCTCTTACTGCAGTTATGCATTTCTACTTTACTTTATCTAAGCCACTGTTTTCTCAAAACTCCCAAGGATCTTTGTGGCAGTAAGTTAGTATCATAACCCAGGATCCTTGGCAAGGCATTAAAATATCATGGAAGAGGGCTTTATAGTGATAAAATTACTCTTCCTCATTCTTATGTCTCATCCACCTTGATTCAGAGTCCTCAGGTTATTTTTCTGTATATACTTCCCTGGCTCCTGTTGCATATCTTGGTTAGGTCCCACATTTGTTTGGTGTAGAGGCCCTTTTTCTCTTAGTAGTCTCAGCACTTTCTCAGCCAAGTTTTGTATTGATTTACTGTTATTATTAGACTGGTATCCTAGAAAGGAAGTATGGGTAGATCCTGAGGGGATAATTTGTTTTCTAGAAAGGCAGAGACTCTCCATGATATTCAAGAATTGTGTAAGCACTAGCTAGCTTTTAACAGGAAAAAGTAGGCCAATTTTGTAGGCCAAAAGGTCCAGGGAAATTCCAAGAATTTCTACCGCATCAATCCAGATGACTCCATTCTATGGCAAAATTCCAGTTTCCCAGTTCAGGGCCTTTACGTTGAAGTCCACACCAGATGGAGTTGAAAATGTAACATCACTTAGATTTCCCTTAATTTTATGAATAACCTCTAGGCCTGATCACCCTTTTTCCCTTCTGGGTGCAGAAGATGTGCTATGCTGCCAAATTGGCTCTCTGTCTTTCACACTTAGCTTTTAATTGGTAATTAATCACACTCACCTTTTCTTCCCTTTCTCTAAAGCATCTACTGGCCCCAGCAATAGCCATCCAATTCCATATGGAGTTCTTATAGTTACTGTTTCTCTTTTACCTTTAAGTAATCCACTGTTTTTCACTGGTATCCCTTTTCACTTTACCACTACAGTGAAAGTTTTAGTAATTGTATAATTATGTTGGGGTGGTCAGTGCTCGACCAAACCACCTCTAAAGAGGTCCTCGTTGCTGATCAATCTAATTTCAAGACGACATTCTAGAATTTGCTTCCTTCAACCACTTCTGGTACCAGCTGTTGCAGGTCAGGTTTCCTGGTAAGCAGACTCTGAGATGGAGATTTGCATACCAGAAGTTTATTCAGAGGTACTCTTTGTTTGTTTGTTTTTTGCAGTACATTGTTGAGTTAGTGTTTTTTTTTTTTTTAATTTAACTTTTAAGTTCAGGGGTACATGTATAGGTTTGTTATATAGGTAAACTTGTGTTATGGGGGTTTGTTATACAGATTATTTTGTCATCCAGGTATTAAGCCTAGTACTCATTAGTTATTTTTTCTGATCCTTTTCCTCCTCTCACCCTCCACCCTCCAATAGGCCCCAGTATGTGTTGCTTCCCTCTATGTGTCCATGTGTTCTCATCAGATAGCTCCCAATTATAAGTGGGAACATGCGGTATTTGGTTTTCTGTTCCTGCTTTAGTTTGCTAAGGATAATGGCCTCCGGATCCATCCATATTCCTGCAAAGGATGTGATCTCATTATTTTTATGTCTGCATAGTATTCCATGGTATATATGTACTATATTTTCTTTATCTAGTCTACCATTGATGGACATTTATATTGATTCCATGTCTTTGCTATTGTGAATAGTGCTGTGATAAACGTGCAAGTGTCTTCTTGGCTGAATAGTGTATTTTCCTTTGGGTATACAGCCAGTAATGCAATTTATGGTTGAATGGTATTTCTGGTTTCAGGTCTTTGAGGAATCACCACACTGTCTTCCACAATGGTTGAACTAATTTACACTCCCACCAACAGTATTCCTTTTTCTCTGCAACCTCACCATCATCTGTTATTTTTTGACTTTTTAATAGTGGCCATTCTGACTGGTGTGAGATGATATCTCATTGCGGTTTTGATTTGCATTTCTCTAATGATCAGTGATGTTAGGCTTTTTTTTCCATATGATTTTTGGCTGCATGGTATGTCTTTTTTGAAAAATGACTTCATGTTCTTTGCCCACTTTTTAATGGTTTTTTTTTCTTGCACATTTGTTTACGTTCCTTATAGATGGTATTAGGCTTTTGTCAGATGCATAGTTTGCAAAAATTTTCTCTCATTTTGTAGGTTGTCTGTTCACTCTGCTGAAAGTTTCTTTTGCTGTGCAGAAGCTCTTGCTTGTGGTGGAAGTGATGGAAGCAGAATTGGGCAGAAGAAGCTCTAGCACTAGCACAGCAAATCTGTCTTGCATTGAGGCAACGGTGCCAGATCAGCCAATATTTTATCTTTATGTTTATGTATATAATTAAGTATGAATTTATTTTTGATAGAGAAAATGGGACATAGGAAAGAAGAGGGCATTTTATAACGTTAAGTATCATTCAAAAAATGTTACACAGGTCATTTGGTCATTCGAACACCTGTTTTAGGCAAATACCTTTTTAGTTAAGATGGTTAGGCAGCTAGAATATTTTTATAATAAAAAAATCTGTTGATAGTTGAAGTAAAACTGCATATGACCTTTTCTCAATACAAATATTGCCTCATTATGTAAAACTGCATATCCACAGAGAAGTCTAGATCTTTTTGCGCTTATCTAAGGAAATGGAAAATAACAAAAGGTTTTTGCCTAAGTCATCAACTTGGTTTTCACCAAGTGGTAGAGATAATGTACAACAGTAAAGTGTATCTGCTTGCCTAGTGTACTACTCTGCACCTCATGTATATAAATAAACACATGCAACTGAATATCTACATGTGATTTTCAATAGTTTATAAAAAGAAGAAAGGACAATATTCTATTTTATTCTTCATCATTGGTATGGACAGGAAGCATTGTGCTGCAAAAGAATAATGATTTAATTTTTTTCTTGTTATTCTGTCAATACAGCATCCAGTCCAATTAAAAAGCAGTTCTTTTCCTGTTAAAGAAGTCAGCATTCATGCTTTACTGTAGTGTTCAGCTCTCAGTTATCAATAGCTCTCTTGACATCTTATTAAATTGGAAAGGCTTTCAGACTCAAGATTAAACAACATGTATGAATCTCTTTATATTATTTGAAATATATATTATGTTCACATAAACTATTATTTCTATTATCTTCATTTTGTATAGCACAAAATGAGTTATATAAATTATTATTACCAGGCCCTTAGAGAGGGTTATTTTCTACAAAGAAAGTAGCCAGATAGGCCAGATAGAAAAAACACCAAATGTAAAATCACAAAAGAAAATGCCTCTAATCATAACAAACATGTTTTTTTTCCAAGGAAGATGAAGCATATCAGTCATCAGCTATTCTCTACCAATGTATATGATATGTGGATAAATAAATAAATATCTCCCCAATTTTATAAGATATATTTTTTCCTCCCAGATTCAGATAAATTGAATTAACTAAAAATAGATGTTCTTATTTAAATGATGTATCTAAGACTTAAGCCCAAGATATTGAAAACTGTTTTTAGTAAAATGGAATTGGGGGATGTATCTTAAAAGTTGTAAGCAGAATTTGTAAAATAAATTGATGAGGCTTCTAGTCAAAGTGACATTGAAAGTTCATGGTTGGAGTGTTCCCTAATCTTCCAGCTCCAATCACTTACAGTACCCTTATTTATAATGGGATTTTAAAAACTTTATTGGGGTATAATTTACATATAATAAAATGCACACATTTTAAGTGTAGAGTTTTGACAAATACATATACACACACACACACGTATATTCACACTTATCAATGTGACAATAAGTTACAGAATGTTTTGTCACCTCTGAAAATACTTTTTTGTATCAATTACCAGCCAATCCCCAATCCAGTCCTATCCCTGGACCTAGAAATTGCTGATCTACTTATTCTCTATCACTAAAGATTAGAATGATCTTTCTTATACTTTCATGCAAATGAGTCAATACAGTATATATTATTCGGTTATCTAATTTATTTTACTAAATGTAATATTTTTCAAGTAAACTTTTTTTTTTTTACTTCAGGATAATTTTAAATTTACACAAAAGTTGCAAAGATACTACAAAGAGTTTTCACATACCTGACAGCCACCTTCCCCTATTATTAAAACTGTACATTAGTATGGTGCGTTTGTCACTCCTAATCAACCAATAATGAAACATTATTAACAAAAGTCCAAATTTTATGAAGATGTCTTTATTTTTTGCCTAATGTCCTTTTATCTATTCCAGGATCCTTGTTAAGTTATCATGTCTCCTTAGGCTACTGTTGGGTGTGTTAACTTTTTCAGATTTTCCTTGTTTTTGATGACCTTAACAAATTTGAAGAGTACTGCTCAGATATTTTGTGGAATTTTTCTTAACTGGAATTTGTCTGAGGTTTTCTCCTCATAATTAGACTGTTTTTAGTGGTTTTGAGAGGAGAACCACAGAGGTAAAGTGCCATTTTCATCACACAATATGGAAACAAAAGTGACTCCATCTTTATGCTAATCTGCCATGTTGACTTCCGATTAGCCCCAGTCCACTGAATGCCTCCTGGTTTCTACTATATTTACTGTTCCTAGACTAACAACAAAGCAATTTTAATGTTACTGCACAAACTAGAGGCTATGATGCATACAGCATTCTTGACTTTTCTGGAGGGTTGCCTTTAATTGTCTTGCACAGAACTTTCCTGTATCATACAGAAAGAATCTGAGGAGTAACAGTGTGGAGATCAAACTGTCTTGCAGCCACCCAGACCAGGCTTCTGTCTGTAAGTTCCCCTAATCAATCACCCAAAACTGATAAACTGGATTCATTTGGCTCCTTTGGTTTCTTGGCCCCTTCAGCTTTTGCGGGCTACTGTGCATATAGGACCTTTTCACTGAACAAATGGACAGCTAGCCAGGAGTCAGGTAACTAAAGTTTGGGAAAGGAGAAAGACGCATCCATGGGGGAAATCCTAGGGGTTCCTCCTCCTCTATGTGGGGTGGTGTTGCCCATTTGCTAGATGCTTGTGGACTACAGTGTATGAGAACATGCCCAGAACATCAGAAGTTCTAGAAAGCTTGTCAGTAAAAAAGCAATATGATTCATTGTGGTAAGAAAGTTCTTGGAGCTGTGACCCTGAGTTTGCCACTGTTATGATCTTGTGTGAGTGGCCACAGGTAACTGCTGAGGTGAGTGCAGGAAAACTGGAGAAAGAATTGCAGTGAGGAAAGGATATGAGAACTTCCACATCTGTGTTAGTTCTGGTTTGATGAATAAGCTTGAAACTCAGGAGGCACAGTTGGAAACCTTAGCTTGCCACTCTGTATGTTTGCAAAGAAGAAAGCTGCACAGGCTGAAAGTGAAGATTGTCCTTGCCAAACCAAGCTCGGATGCATATACCTGGAATTCCAGCAAACCAATTTGTGAGTGAGATGATGGCACAGAGGTTTACTCCGAGGAGGAAGATAATTATTCATTCCCCTTAAGAGCAAAACTGCTCATGCTGCAGAAAGCAAAATCCCAAAACATGCAGCACTCAGCAGGAATACTGGACATAGCAAAACCTTTTAAACAGCAGCCAAGAGAAATCTTAGCCACTATGGGACGCTGATAAGGACTGCACATCCCTGGAAAGGAGTAAAGCTGAAAAAAATGAGACAAAGTGGCCCCCAGAAGAGGCATGTCTCCCTTGGGGGACAAGATGTATGTGAGGTGAGAGAAGCCATTTCTGATTTTGCAAAAAGGAAATAGGGAAGAGATAAAGCCCAACTGCTCACTAAAGGAAAAGGGAAAATGAGATAAATAAAGTTTGCTGGATTGAAAAAGGGAGGTCAAAGAGGACCAGTTAGGATTTCTAGAAGTAAATGTGGCATGATCTGATCTCAGCTGGGGTAGACAACAAACAAACAAACATAGACCAGCATCCTAACTCTATATTGTGAGCCTTTGAGAAGACCTGACTCCTGATCAACAGTTTAGACCCCTTCCCAGTGCCCCAAAAAGAAGGAGAAGGAAAAGAAGAAACCCTGTATAAAAGAATCCCAATCTCTGCATTCCAGGAGTGATACTCCTTTCCAGCCTAGAGACTAGAGGTGGGGCCAAACTTGCCTTCATGGAAAAGCTATAGGGGTGACCGGAAGCCCCAGGTGGAGCTCATAATCTATTGGAGTTCAAAAACAGGCAGAGAACCTTAGCTTTAGTGGACACGGGTGCATAATGTATCTTAATTCATGAAACCCAGAAAGACAGCTGAGTAAATGGGCAGCTATAGATGGTCATTGGGGGCAGGGGGTGCAAATAATCTGAGTGAAACAAATTCCTCCCCTCCTTGGTTTTGAGTGGAGTCCCCTGGTACTTACTCTACTGTGCCCCTGCTGCTTACTCTACTGTCTTTATCTCACCTATTTCAGAAAACATCTTGGGTATGAATGTCTTTTTAGGATGTGCTTTATAAATGTCTGTGGGGGAATTCCACTTATCACTCTGGCTGGTAAAAGGTATTTCAATCCTACAACTCCCTCCCCCACAACATATTGTTAAAGTGAAACAATATTGTCTTCTTGGTGGTACAGAAGAAATTACAGCCACCATGCAGTAAGTGGCCAAACTTAATATTATGCAGCTAGCTTAGAGTTCTTTCAACAGTCTTGTATGGCCAGTAAGAAAATCTGATGACACATAGACAACTAGGAACT
The DNA here is from genome assembly GCF_029289425.2 of Pan paniscus. Classification (NCBI taxonomy): domain Eukaryota; kingdom Metazoa; phylum Chordata; class Mammalia; order Primates; family Hominidae; genus Pan; species Pan paniscus. Next base: position 98,104,656 of record NC_073254.2, read on the forward strand.
TAATAAGGTGATATCCAAGGTACACAGTGCTGTGCCTAATATAACTCAAGTGATAGAACAAATAATATAGGCACGTATCGTGCTGTGTTAGATTTAGTTAATGACTTCTTCAGCATCCCTTTACACCCTGACTTATAGGCATTATATTGATGATATTATGCTAACTTCTGAAGATTTGTCATTGCTACAGCAACACCTTGATGCATTGTGCACCCTTTTCCAATGCAGAGGATGGGCCATCAATTGCCAAAGATACAAGGCCCAGGACCAGCTGTAAAGTTCCTAAGGGTTGCTTGGTTGGGTAACACATGCCTTATTTCAGGCAGTCATTGACAAAATACATTTTTACTTGCCTAAAACAGTTAAATAAGTTACAACATTGTCCAGGCCTTTTGGGATATTGGCAGGCTTTAGTCCACATTTAGCTCAATATTTGCATCCCCTATACAGAATAATAAATGAAGAAATCTAGTTGCTGCTGGGATAAATAACAAGAAGAAGCATTTGCTAAGGCTAAAATACTAGTAGTTTAAACACAAGCATTAGATTCCCCATTTCCCAGGATATCAGTGTCTTTAGATGTGACCATAAGGGTCACATCTCGCAAGTCCAGCATGAGAAAGAAGTTCCCCTAGGATTCTGGTCACAGCTATGAAAGTATGTTGAAACCCAGTGTTCCCCAATTGAACAGGTCCCAGGCATATACAAAGCTCTGCAGCAAGTTGAACCCGTAAGTGCTGCTTTGCTGGAAACAGAGAGAACAGGTCTCCCTACTAAGGTCTGGCTAGAGGGATTGTTTTCCAGGTCTGTCTCAACTATTGCTCAGGCCTTCACTTTACAAAAGTGGCATGCATGCCTGCAATAATGTAGGGCTCCTTCCACGAGTCCCTTGAAAAATAAACTGCATGCTCAGGGCCAGCACACTATGAGACTAGTGCTGCCCCTGCTATGGAGCTTCCACAGGTGATGCCTCCAATGACACACAAAGGCATGGCTCTTATCCCTAAATATGCTTGGGATTAAGACGGGTCGAGCCAAGGTAACCTCTGTGTACAGATAGTATTAGCATAGCTGTCTATCCATAGACAGATACTATCTGGTTTGAGATAGGAATGCAGCAGGGCAGTCAGTGGGCAGAACTCTGACCTGCATAGTTGGTTTGGACCCACAAGCCATGGCTTATAGTTGTCTATACAGATAGTTGGGCATTACTGAGGCTCTTACAACTTGGCTTGCCCAGTGGGCCTAGGATGACTGGTGTGTACTTTACAAATCCCTGTGGGGAACTGCCATGTGGAAAGACATTTGGAAAAGGCTACAATAACCCACTGAGAGTGTAATTGTGTATCATGTTTCAGCACACTTGTTAGATTCACTTCCCACTGGTAACATGGAGGCTGATATCCTAGCAAAAATGAGAACATTGGCTCCCTTGCAATCTTCAAGCTGGTTGATTGGGTAATAAACATAGTGGACATCACAGTGCATGCGTGGGCTGGAAAATAGCAAAGGAAGCAAGATTGCCCCTCCACTATGCAAATTTAGCAGCAGCAATAACAAACTGCTTAGTTTGCTCCCACTTATGCCCTTGCCACATCCACATATATCTGGACATATGCATAGAACAGCTGCACCTGTGAGAGACTGGCAGATAGACTATATTAAACCTCTGCTGCCAGTAAGCTTGGAACAAAAATGTACACTGACATATGCCATGGAATTTTTGAAGGCCTTCCCTTGCAAAAGGGCAAACAAAATAGTCACCATTAATGGCTTGAAGTAAAACAGTGTCATGTATGGATACTCTTGATGCGTTGTTAATGACTGAGACATGATATTTCAGTGAACATGATGTCCAAGATTGAGCCATATGATCACCAAGCAGCAAGGTTAATTGAAAGGAAACATGGTATTGTGAAGGCAAAACTTCAAGCACTTTCATACTCCAATACTTTGCATGGGTGGGTGAAGGTTTTGCTTCAAGTCATTAGAAACTCGAATTCATTGAGAAAATACAGGGCTGGCAACATACCAATGACTCAGGATCACCATAGAGAAGGGTTCATTAACTGTGAGTTGTAAAGAAAGTCTGACCAGACAAACATCTACTGGAGTTGATCAAAGGTCAACAGCAAATGTTATTTGCAACTCCCCCAAGATCTTGAGCCAGGGTAGGGGACAACGGAATGAGAACTGGACTGGTAACTTTCTTAAGGTTAGATAGGTTATTTCTCATCAGAGAGCAAGGAATTTTCTTGTCAGCTAAGGTGGTCTCCATTGATCCTTTTGGAGTTTGGATCAAGATGTTCCAAATACCAACACACTGGAACAGGGTTCCTTTTAGAGTAAACTTTGGTCAGCCATTTAACATGGTATCTTGCTGCCCCTGTAACCTGACAGATAATACTGGCACCTTGGCCCCTTGGGCAACATGTTTGGTATGCATCCCCATCACATAATAATTTGACTGCCTATGTCCTGTCCAGCAGAGGTGACGCTACACCGTTGTTTTGCTTGTTCCACCAAGTACCTATTAAACATTGTATTTCCTCCAACAGTCATCTGTTTCTGTTGCTGTTCAGTGCTACAAAAAGCCTCTTGCTTTGGATCCTGGGAAACATGGTAGTGAAAGACATTCTATGCCTTATGCCTGGCATAAGTATCATTGCTTGTTGTTTGTATTTTTGTTTTGACTTCTGCTTACAGGTAGAAAATTAACTGATGCAACTTGTCACTGAAACCATTGAAATGACTGCAGCACCCCTCACCTCTGAATGTTCAGGGACCATCATGGAAGAGGTGGGCGCATGAGATTGTAAGAGAGATTAGAGGGGTGGAGACAAAAGTTACTTCATCTTGGATGCTAATCCACATCTACTAGCCCCACTTGTTGTGTTATAGGATTCTATGGGTTTGATAAATACGGAGTGTCAACACTGTAGTATACAGAATTGCTTAATTGCCCTAAAAATGCTGCTAATATATTCTGATTAGCCCCAGTTTAGTGAATGCCTCCTGGTTTCTACTTTATTTACTGCCCCTAGTATAAGAACAAAGCGACATTGATTTTATTGTGCAAATTATAGGCTATGATGCAAATAGCATTCTTGCCTTTTCTGGAGGGTAGGCTTTAATTGTCTTGCTCAGAACACATGTATTTTTTCTTTATGGTATACAAGCCTTAAGTCTGGGGAGTAAGCGTGTGGAGATCTACCTGTCTTGCAGCCACCCAAGACCAGTCTTCTGTCTGTAAGTTCCCCTAATAAATCACCTAAAACTGACAAACTGGATTTCTCTGCTTCCTTCTTTGGTTTCTACACTCCTTTGGCATTTGGGGGCTGCTTTGCATATATGGCCCTTTTATGGAGCACCTCACATAAAGGGTATGTGCTGTGAACCTGACTTTCACTGTTAATGTTAGCATTTGTCACTTGCTAAGGTAGCAATTATCAGATTTCTCCAGTGTAGTCACACACCCCCTGCCTCCAACTTTCCATGCTGTACTGTCTGGAAGAATGCCACTATATGGAAGAATGTCACTATATGCTGGGCACATTTAAAGAGTGAGGAAATCACACTTCAGCTCCTTAAGGGTGGAGTATCTGTATAAATTATTTAAAATTATGCTTCATGGAAATTTATTTTATATTTTTGACTTATGATGCAGTACTGTGTTATTCATTGTTTTAATCAAGGTATGTTAGCTTTGGCTATTTGGAGCTCTTTCAATGAGCTCCTTTGTTTCTTTGATAAACTCCTATTAAAATCGTGTTTTTGTTTTTGTTTGTACTTTTTAACCACTTTCTTACTTTCTAGCATTACAAGCTTATATATTCCCCACTGAAGTCCTGAATCTGCCATTTCTTCAGTAAATGCTGGTTTCTCCTATTAGAAACCAAGAGTTGGGTATGCTTGTTGCTACCGGTTTATCATCATAGGCCTTCTGAGCTGGCAAGCAAGAACATATATCTGTTTGTGTGCATATGTGTATTTATAGTTTTATATATATATTAAACTAATCTGTGTATAAATGTATCTATAAATATTTCTATATGTATCTATCTGTATCTACTATATACATTAAGCTATATATGAGTTGATGCCGATGTCTCCAACTCTAATCCATTACCTCATGAATTATTCTAGCCTTCTCTGCTTATTTATTTGCAATCTTTCATTCCAACAGTAAAAAACTTGACTCTTACCATCTACTGTCTCTTGACTCAAGTGATCAACTCCAGTATATGTATATAGTATAGATATATCTAGGGGTTTCAGAATTGTTAACCTGTATACCTGTGGAAAAAAAATTCCTCAAGTAAAGTGTTATGTACATGTTCTTTAGTCTTTAGTCTTTAGTTTTATAGTCTCCACTGGTTTCCAAAATTACTTATTTCAGTAACTTTATCTCTTTAACCCCTTCAGTGATGTTGTTTCTTATATTTGCAATACAGTTATATTTTTTTCATCACAACCTACATTCTGCCCTAGGATTCCTGGATCTCCTAAATAGCTTTTTTTTAACTTGCATGCATTAAGGCTCACTCTTTGTGCTGTAGAATTCTATGGGTTTGATACATACATAATATCAATACTGTAGTATATAGAATTGTTTAACTGCCCTAAGAAGTCCTTTGTGGCTCATCTATTTGATCCTTCATGTCTTTAAACCCTGGGCAACCATTGATCTATTTATATTTCTAAAGTTTTGCCTTTTCCAAGATGTCATACAAATGGAGTCATACATTATGCATCCATTACAGACAGACTTCTTTCATTTGGAAATACACGTTTAAGATTCATCCCTGCCTTTTCATGACTTGATAGTTTAGTCCTTTTTATTGCTAAAATATATTCCAAGTGTGTGTACCACAATGTATTTATGCATGTACTTATTAAAACACAATTCAGTTGCTTCTAGTTTTTGGCAATTATAAATGAAGCTGTAGGTGTTTTCATATACGTACTTTTTCAAATCATTTGAGTAAATACATACGAGTGTAAATGCAGGACCATATGGTAATACAATGTTTACCTTTATGAGAAACTGTCAAATGTCTTCTAAAATGACTGGACTATTTTGCCTTCCTACCAACAACACATGCAAGTTCTGATTGTTCCTTATCGTCACCAGCAATTGGCATTGTCAGTTTTTTAATTTTACAAATTTTAATAGGCCTATAGTAGTACCTTACTGTTGCTTAGTTTACATTTCCTTGTGACAAATGATATTGAGCATTTTTTCATAAGTTTATTTGCTATTAGCATATTTTCTTTAGTGAGATCTCTATTCAGATCTTTTGTCCATCTTCAATTGGTTCTTTTTTTTTTTTTTTTTTTGGTCATTGGGGTTTCAAAGTTCCTTGTATATTTTAGATATAAGTCCATGATCAGATGTATCTTTTGCAAATACCTTATTTCAGTGGCTTATCCTTTTATTTTTTTAACAGTGTGTTTCACAGAAGTTTTGATTGATTTAAGTACAATTTGCTTTTTTTTTCTTTCATGCATTGTGCTTTCATGTATCTAAAAACTCAAAGAGAAGACAACAAAAAAGACACTAAAAATGGACAAAATAGTTGAGGAGGCATTTCACAAATTAAGATCTATAAGTGGCCAATAAGCCTGTAAAAAAGATATTCTACAGTATCAAACAACAAAGGGTAAAGGAAATAAATTAATATTTAGAGACCACTCTAATTTCAAAAAAAAATTAAATGACAATAGGAACTGTCACTGCAGATATGGAGAAAGAAGAACTTATGTCACTTTTATTGAAAATATAAAGCAGTTACAGACACTGAAAAACTGCTTGGCAGTTTCTTATAAAATTAGACACACACTTACCATATGACCAGCAGGCTTTGGAAAATTGTTGGAATATATTCTAGCTTCAAATGGAAACTATTATATATTATAATTAGTGGACTGACTTTAAATAATTTATGTGAAGACAAAAATGACCCTCAACCTGCTGCACAGAGAATGAATTGTTCTGGAGCAAGTGGAGGCAATAATGGTAAGAGGGAAACAACTGAAGTGTTATTTGAGTGTCAGTGTTGGTGGTGATAGGAGTGGAGAAGAAAAGAAATGCATAGTTCAGGACATACTTTAGAGGAATTAATGGGAATTGAGAATAAATTGGGTATGGGTAGTGAGCTAAGGGAAAGAATAAAGAAGTCAAATATTAGTGTTAAAAGTTTGATTTGAATCAATGGTAAGAATGAAGATGGCATTAATATGAACTGAAAAGCCCTAGGGAAGAAGACTTTTTTTGCAAATAGAGTTTTATGTATTTTAAACTGGAGATTTTATTTGATGTCTGGGGGAAATATTTAAGGAGATTGCCAAATAAGGATGTCAACCATTTCTCTGGTATATGAATTACAAATATTTCCCCATGTTAATATTTGTCTTTTGAATGCGATTATTATATAATTATGTGTGATTATATAGTGAACATTTATATTCAAATATATGCTATATATTGTATAGGGAAATGAAAATATATTTTCTTTGTCAGAGACTAGGATTGCAACACCTGCCTTTTTTTGTTTTCCATTTGCTTGGTAGATCTTCAGACATTAAACCAACAAAGATCAAAAGAGACAAAGAAGGCCATTACATAATGGGAAAGGGATCAATTCAACAAGAAGAGCTAACTATCCTAAATATATATGCACCCAATACGGGAGCACCCAGATTCATAAAGCAAGTCCTTAGAGACCTAGAAAGAGACTTAGACTCCCACACAATAATAATGGGAGACTTTAACACCCCACTGCCAACATTAGACAGATCAACGAGACAGGAAGTTAACAAGGATATCCAGGAATTGAACTCAGCTCTGCCCCAAGTGGACCTAATAGACATCTACAGAACTCTCCACCCCAAATCAACAGAATATACATTATTCTCAGCACATCGCACTTATTCCAAAATTGACCACATAGTTGGAAGTAAAGCACTCCTCAGCAAATGTAAAAGAAGAGAAATTATAAGAAACTGTCTCTCAGAACACAATGCAATCAGGATTCAGAAACTCACTCAAAACCACTCAACTACATGGAAACTGAATAACCTACTCCTGAATGACTACTGGGTACATCACGAAATGAAGGCAGAAATAAAGATGTTCTTTGAAACCAACGAGAGCAAAGACACAACATACCAGAATCTCTGGGACACATTCAAAGCAGTGTGTAGAGGGAAATTTATAGCACTAAATGCCCATAAGAGAAAGCAGGAAAGATATAAAATTGACACCCTAACATCACAATTAAAAGAACTAGAGATGTAAGAGCAAACACATTCAAAAGCTAGCAGAAGGCAAGAAATAACTAAAATCAGAGCAGAACTGAAGGAAATAGAGACACAAAAAACCCTTCAAAAAATTAAGGAATCCAGGAGATGGTTTTTTGAAAAGATCAACAAAACTGATAGACCACTAGCAAGACTACAAAAGAAGACAAGAGAGAAGAATCAAATAGATGCAATAAAAAATGATAAAGGGGATATCACCACCAATCCCACAGAAATACAAACAACAATCAGAGAACACTATAAACACCTCTATGCAAATAAACTAGAAAATCTAGAAGAAATGGATAAATTCCTCGACACATACACCCTCCCAAGACTAAACCAGGAAGAATCTGAATCTCTGAATAGACCAATAACAGGCTCGGAAATTGAGGCAATAATTAATAGCTTACCAACCAACAAAAGTCCAGGACCAGATGGATTCACAGCCGAATTCTACCAGAGGTACAAGGAGGAGCTGGTACCATTCCTTCTGAAACTATTCCAATCAATAGAAAAAGAGGGAATCCTCCCTAACTCATTTTACGATGCCAGCATCATCCTGATACCAAAGCCTGGCAGAGACACAACAAAAAAAGAGAATTTTAGACCAATATCCCTGATGAACATCGATGCAAAAATCCTCAATAAAATACTGGCAAACTGAATCCAGCAGCACATCAAAAAGCTTATCCACCATGATCAAGTGGGCTTCATCCCTGGGATGCAAGGCTGGTTCAACATATGCAAATCAATAAATGTAATCCAGCACATAAACAGAACCAAAGACAAAAACCACATGATTATCTCAATAGATGCAGAAAAGGCTCTGACAAAATTCAACAGCCCTTCATGCTAAAAACTCTCAATAAATTAGGTATTGATGGGACGTACCTCAAAATAATAAGAGCTATCTATGACAAACCCACAGCCAATATCATACTGAATGGGCAAAAACTGGAAGCATTCCCTTTGAACACTGGCACAAGAAAGGGATGCCCTCTCTCACCACTCCTATTCAACGTACTGTTGGAAGTTCTGGCCAGGGCAATGAGGCAGGAGAAGAAAATAAAGGGTATTCAATTAGGAAAAGAGGAAGTCAAATTGCCCCTGTTTGCAGATGACATGATTGTATATCTAGAAAACCCCATTGTCTCAGCCCAAAATCTCCTTAAGCTGATAGGCAACTTCAGCAAAGTCTCAGGATACAAAATCAATGTGCAAAACTCACAAGCATTCTTATACACCAAGAACAGACAAACAGAGAGCCAAATCATGAGTGAACTCCCATTCACAATTGCTTCAAAGAGAAGAAAATACCTAGGAATCCAACTTACAAGGGATGTGAAGGACCTCTTCAAGGAGAACTACAAACCACTGCTCAATGAAATAAAAGAGGATACAAACAAATGGAAGAACAACATTCCATGCTCGTGGGTAGGAAGAATCAATATCGTGAAAATGGCCATACTGCCCAAGGTAATTTATAGATTCAATGCCATCTCCATCAAGCTACCAATGACTTTCTTCACTGAATTGGAAAAAACTACTTTAAAGTTCATATGGAACCAAAAGAGAGCCCACATTGCCATGTCAATCCTAAGCCAAAAAAACAAAGCTGGAGGCATCACACTACCTGCCTTCAAACTATACTACAAGGCTACAGTAATCAAAACAACATGGTGCTGGTACCAAAACAGAGATAGAGACCAATGGAACAGAACACAGACCTCAGAAATAATGACGCATATCTACAACCATCTGATCTTTGAAAAACCTGACAAAAACAAGAAATGGGGAAACGATTCCCTATTTAATAAATGGCGCTGGGAAAACTGGATAGCCATATGTAGAAAGCTGAAACTGGATCACTTCCTTAGACCTTATACAAAAATTAATTCAAGATGGATTAAAGACTTACATGTTAGACCTAAAACCATAAAAACCCTAGAAGAAAACTTGGGCAATACCATTCAGGACATAGGCATGGGCAAGGACTTCATGTCTAAAACACCAAAAGCAATGGCAACAAAAGCCAAAATTGACAAATGGGATCTAATTCAACTAAAGAGCTTCTGCACAGCAAAAGAAACTACCATCAGAGTGAACAGGCACCCTACAGAATGGGAGAAAATTTTTGCAATCTACTCATCTGACAAAGGGCTAATATCCAGAATCTACAATGAACACAAACAAATTTACAAGAAAAAAACAAACAACCCCATCAACAAGTGGGAGAAGGATATGAACAGACACTTCTCAAAAGAAGACATTTATGCAGCCAAAAGACACATGAAAAAATGCTCATCATCACTGGCCATCAGAGAAATGCAAATCAAAACCACAATGAGATACCATCTCACACCAGTTAGAATGGCGATCATTAAAAAGTCAGGAAACAACAGGTGCTGGAAAGGATGTGGAGAAATAGGAACACTTTTACATGGTTGGTGGGACTGTAAAGTAGTTCAACCATTGTGGAAGTCAGTGTGAGAATTCCTCAAGGATCTAGAACTAGAAATCCCATTTGACCCGGCCATCCCATTACTGAGTATATACCTAAAGGATTATAAATCATGCTGCTATAAAGACACATGCACATGTATGTTTATTGCAGCACTGTTCACAATAACAAAGACTTGGAACCAACCCAAATGTCCAACAATGATAGACTGGATTAAAAAAATGTGGCACATATATACCATGGAATACTATGCATTCATAAAACATGATGAATTCATGTCCTTTGTAGGGACATGGATGAAGCTGGAAACCGTCATTCTCAGCAAACTATTGCAAGGACAAAAAACCAAACACCGCGTGTTCTCACTCATAGGTGGGAATTGAACAATGAGAACACATGGACACAGGAAGGGGAACATCCCACACTGGGGCCTGTTGTGGGGTTGGGGGAGCGGGGAGGGATAGCATTAGGAGATATATCTAATATTAAATGACGAGTTACTGGGTGCAGCACACAAACATGGCACATGTATACATATGTAACTAACCTGCACGTTGTGCACATGTGCCCTCAGACTTAAAGTATAATAAAAAAAGAGAGAAAATATATTTTCTTATATCTACCTATTCCTTTTAATTGGCATTTCAAAAATAAGAGATTCTCTGGATGCTTTAAAACTTCATAGTAGAAAATTTTCAAATGCCATTATCAAATTTCCTAGCAACTACTGTATTTTCAACTTAGGTTTATTAAAATTATGCTTTAAATACTTAAGCACTTGTGTTCATATACAAAAGTAAAGTTCAAGAACCATTTGAGGGAACACAATTGTCTCGACTCCAGTCACCATGAATGGAGGAACACTTGATCAGATATAACATCCCTTTTTATTTGAATTCCCAATTATCTAAAGTGAAAGCAAAAACAATCTTACTTGTTGAATAATTTTCCAGATGAACTTAAATATTTAAAAGTATAAGAAAATAAATGAAATAAATATACTTACATTTTGATCTTACACATTTTCTTTAAGATAATTTATTTTATAAATATTTATTTTTCACCTAAGATATATCTGATTCCACAATAAGTTTAGTTTTTTTCCCAGTTGCTGTTTTAGATCTCATAATTAATAATTATGATCTATAGGGTGTTTGAAGGGAATTGAAGTGCATTGTTACCTCTACTTTCCATTATAAATGCACTGCACAGTCTAGTAGCATATTAAAGTCACATTTTTCATAATATCAAATTTATAATAAAATACTATATTAAATGTGTAATTTGTGAGAACTAGTTCAAAGTATCCCCAAATCATCTGAGTTTATTATAAGATAAAAACTGAACTGACTCACCTGAAGCTTCCCTTTTATCAGTAATAATCTTGACATTACTAGCTCAACATTTCTATGAAAGGGAATAAGGGCCAAAAATGCAAAATGCTCCCAAAGGAGGAGACACAGTGTGAAAGAATAAAACTGTATTTTATTTATTTTTTGTTTTGTTTTGTTTTGTTTTTGAGGCAGAGTTTCACTCTGTTGGCCAGGTTGGAGTCCAGTGGCACAATCTTGGCTCACTGCAAACTCCACCTTCCTAGTTCAAGCAATTCTCCTGCCTCAGCCTCCTGAGTAGTTGGGATTACAAGCGTGTGCCACCATACCTGGCTAATTTTTGTATTTTTAGTAGAGACAGGGTTTCAGCATGTTGGCCAGCTGGTCTTGGACTCCTGACCTCAAGTGATCCTCCCACCTTGGCGTCCCAAAGTACTGGGATTACAGGCGTGAGCCACCATGCCCAGCCTATCTCATTTTTAATATACACATACAAAAGAGGCAATAGCAAATGTTTTAGAAGTGTTGTATACAATTTGAACATGGATTCTGATACAGAAAGAGGCAGAAGGAAATTTGAAGAGAAGCTCAGCTTACATAATGTCTATAGTTCTGATATTTTATTAGTACTGTAGTTTACTTTCTGCAACATGGAAAACAGCTATAAAAATAATAACATGTTTATAACTGGCAAGATTATGCTACAAAGGGCTTTGTGGTTGACATGTAATTGCCATTAAGGCCTCCGACTCTTTTGTCTGGGTTCATTAGCCTACAAGTAAACTCCAGTTGCTATTTTTCTAAAAGAAGTATACATTTACACAAAGTTATGCTCATATTTATCAATTAATAAACAAGTTTCTCTTGTCACTTTCAGCAAGTACAAAGTTAGATAAATAACACAATACCAATTTTCTTTAATGCTTTATCTAAAGCACACTTTTATTTTGCTTCCCTATTTGAAGATTTTAAACTACATTAGCATGGATCATCTTTTTCAGGAAACTGCAGATAAAAACTGAAATAGGCAGAAAGTAAGGGTGTGATAGGTAGACATTAGAAGTATTTCTTAGGAGTGTTCTCTGATTTCCCTAATGACTATGAGTAGGCATTAAACTTTTTTTGTTTTGTTTTGTTTCTATAAGAACTGCAGAGAGTAAACTGATGCCACAGATCTTAAAGCCATTTTTAAAAATACTGAAAAAAGGAGGAAGTTACAAATAGGCTTCTCCCTAAAGAGCCTCATTGAATTTACAAGTACGCACACATACATCCCACATATTTTACACACACACAAAACTGTCAAGGTTGCACTGGCTGAGCTGATGTAGTAAAGCTGACCTTGGGAGATGATCTGATGGTAAATGAGGTGGCTGAGCATTCATTTGAAAGGGAAATTTTGGTCATTTTAATCAGAACAGTGGTTGGTTCTCCTGTAGACAAGACAGATTAATGATTGATTGGAATAATTAATTCATACTTATGAAAAGAAAATAATTATATAGTTTATTATAAATGAGCAAATTAAAGTTTTTATACTATAACTCTTGTCTAGATAAATACATTAGAGTTCCATTTTTTAAAAGATTCACAATAAAGGAACTGTAAAAAAAAAAATTATAGGATGTTCATAATCCAGTCAAGGTAAATGATGGCTATGAAGAGTTAAAATTCTTATAATTGGATGCTAAATTAAAAACACTATTTTCACTTACAACTCAATATGTAAAATTATATATGGTTAAGAACAACAGCAAAATCCTATAAATATTGAGTGGTTGCTGCTAAAACCAGAGATTACAGGTGATTTGAATTTTATCTTTATAGTTTTCTATGTTTTTCAGGCTTTCTACAGTCAGCCAGTAATGTTTTTTATAATCAGTTGAATACATAAGTTTTATTTAAATAGCTTTATCTCTCAAATTATATCTCCTGCTTACACATTATCTTGGCACTAAGAATTATATTCTAAAAGTGAGACTCTATCTGTGAAGTTCCTGACAACCATGGACAAGCCCTGATAATGATTTACAAATACTCCCAGGAAATTACCTCTATCTTATAAACAACACAGCATCATGTTCTCTTTGCTTTAACTTATAATAGCAAATTTGTCATGGGACTCAATAGACAATTTTAATTAATGCTGCTTTTATTCCAACAATATTCTCTGCTTCAGTTAAATTCAAAGAAGCTGCTAATTTTCAAAAATTGAAGAGGGAGCTGGATGTGAGTTTTTTGGCCATGAAGAAGATTTTTGCTTCCTCTGCAGTGATGTGAATAAGCATGCTCATTCCTCACCTGGGAAACAAAATGTTGAGGCTGCTGTCATTCTGATACTGAAAATCATAATGATAAATGTGGTTTTTTTAGGTGCAAGGGCAGAGTTAAGCTGTGTTGGAAGAGAAAACAACCTTTACAAAAACATAGCCACACAAAGGAAAAGTACCACAAAGGACTGAACCAGTCTTTGAACTAAAGCTATCGTAAGATTAATCTGATTTATTTTGTGCAAAATGTTGAGCATGGCATATAGTAGAATCTCAATAATTGTGTATTGAATAAATTTGAAGTGTGACTATAAAGTAATAAGGCAGGTTCCACTGGTTGCCACAGTATTTTATGGCCATGGCTTGCTTGTTATTTTACAGTTGGTATAAAAGAGATCTTCTGTATAAGACCAATTTTGTCCTTGTTTTCTGACTTTAATACCCTTGATTTTTGCAGTACTTAAAAAAATAGATTTAAGAGTCAGACACAACTGGATTCAATCCTTGCTTTTGTATTGTGAGCCTGTGCTCTTGGGCAAATAACCTAACTTATATAAGCCTCAGTGTCTTCATTTGTAAAATGGGAAAAATAAAACCTAACTCAAAGGGATTTGATGAGAATTAAACAAAATAATGTGAGTAGAGCAGTACACCTGAGTTACAGTAAGTGCTCAATAGATAGTAGATATTATTATTCTTGAAATGAATTCATTCTATGCTGTTGAGAGCTAGTATCTTAGGCAACAATATAGTAGAATTGTTAAGAGTTTGGGGCCTAAGTCAGACAATCTTTGTTTCAAGTCCTATCTATCTCTTACTAGTTGTGTGATCTAGTTAGTGAGTTTTCTTAAGGCTCAGTTTCTGCACCTGTAAAATGACAACAAAACAGTTTCCTCACAGAGTTATTCTGAAGATTTAATTAGAGAATTCATATAAGATGAGTAGCAGAGTGTTAGGATTTACTAAGATTTGAGTAACATTAGTTTGCATGAACTTGTTACTGGCAAGACCCAGTCAAGGGCGACATTGATCCTGCTGCTGGTTCCCGAATGTCCACGCTTTCTAAAACCTTTGCACAGCAAAGAGCTCTTATATAAGCATCTGGGGCAGGGCTATGTTCACTCGTCTGCCTTGCTAGAGTGAATCGATAGCTTCCCTTTACCCTATTCCTAATGTCTTCGCTCAGCTCATCAAAGGGCAGCTGCTCCACTGTATATATCCCATACACATTTATTCAGCATCATATACCCTTAGAAGTTGCTGTCTTTTGACACCATGGGGATAATGAAAAAATAAAAAAATTACCAAGTAAAGGAAGTCTCATAAACTATTTGTGGTCATTATTCCTTGCCTCTTTAAAAAAAAAAAAAAAAAAAAAGCTTGAGCTTCATTCCCCAGCTGTCTTTCCCGACCGCCTTGTAAGCTGGACATACAGATATCATTAGACCCAAGATCTGTCAGACTTTTCAGTCTTATCTACTCTGTCCACATGGATCCCATTCTATCTCTAACACCACAGTCTTCAGCGTGACCACTCTTCTGTATAAAAACGAGAACCTATTGTTACAGAGGGAATCCAAGTTATCCTTAGTAAGCATTCATTAAATGCAATGCAACATATGTAATTGATCTGTGATTCTCACTAAGCCCTGCAAGGCACATGTCTCCAGTTCCACTTCATAGATTTGTAAATTGAGCTTCAAGCAGTATAACAGCTTGGTAGGAATGGAAAAGTTGAAGCATAAAATCAGGTCATGGTCACTGAACCAAAGTATCACTCAAAAAATGATCTAAATGATCAGTTGAACTCCTAAGTAGGACATATCCATGACTCATTTGTAAAATGTTGGTATATGCCATTTCCTTTCATGATATCTGAAACATTAATAATTTTGAACTATGTTAAAAAGAGCATGAAATTTTGAGGTATCAAAGGGATAATTTAAAATTTATTTTCCTTGTAAAATGATGCTTCTCTTTACAAAGAATTTATAATAAGGACACCAAAGTGGTACAGTCCATTGCAACACGTCTAAGGAACAGTGTGTGGTCACATTGGACTAAGTATCATCTTCTCTGATTTGTTTAATCAGAGTTTGGTAGTTTTCTGCATATAGATCCTTGGTGAATTTTGTTGGATTATTATACATAATAATTTTATTTATTTTGGTGCTAATATAAATGATATTGTGTTTTTAATGTAAAATTCCAATTGTTTATTGCTAGTATATAGAAAATAAATTGGCTTTTGCATATTAGCCTTTTATCCTGCAACCTCTCTGTAATTGCTTTTTAGTTGCAATTGATTTTGTTGTTGTTGTTGTTGATTCTTTCTGATTTTATACAGAAACATTTCATCTGTGAAAAAAAAAGTTTTATTTCTTCTCTTTCAATTTCTATGGCTTTTATTGTCTTTTTGTGCAAGCTAGGACTCCCAGTATGATATTGAATAGAAGTAGGGAGAGAGGACATTACTTTCTAGCCTTATTCCTGATCTTGGGTGGAAGGCATCGAGTTTCTCACTATGAAGTACCATGTTAGCTGTAGGTATTTTACAGATGATCTTCGTTAAACTTAGCAAGTTTTGCTCTATTCCTAGAGTGCTGAGAGATTTTATATTAAATAATTACTGGAATTTTTAAAATTTTTGTTGTGCCAATTGACATGGTTGTTGACTTTATGTATTTTGCCTTTGATGAGATGGATTACATTCATTGATTTTGGAATGCTGAACCAGCCTTGCATATCTGAGATAAATCTCGCTTGGATGTGGGTTGTAGTTCTTTCTATACATTTTTGATTTGATTTTTCTAATATTTTGTTGAGAATTTTTGCATTTACATTTGAGAGAGCTATTGCTCTGTAGTTTTCTTTTTTTAAAAAAAATATACAATTGTCTTTACTGTGTTCACAGGATTGTGCGACCATCACCACAATCGATTTTAAAATATTTCTGTCACCCCAATAAGAAACCCAGTATCCATTAGTATTCATGTTCCATTTCCTTATGCTTCCACTAGCCTAACACCCCTAGGCCTATGCCATCATTAGTCCACTTCCTGTCTCTGTAATTTTGCCTATTCTGAGCCTTTCATGTCAATAGAATCATACAATATGTAGTACTTTGTGAATGGCTTTTTTATGTAGCATAACGTTCTCCAGCTTCATCAATGTTGTAGCGTGTGTAACTTCATTCTTCTGAAGGCTAAATAATATTCCATTGTATGACTATGCCACATTTCCTTTAACTTATCCATTGATGAACACGTAGGTTGTTTCCACCTTTGTGCTATTGTGAATAGTGCTGCTATGAACATTTGTGTACAGGTTATTGTGTGGATATATGTTTTCATTTCTCTTGGGTGTATACCATGGAGTGGAATTGCTGAGTCAAATGGTGACTCCATGTTTATGTGTTTTGTTTTTTTTTTTTATTATTATACTTTAAGTTTTAGGGTACATGTACCCAACGTGCAGGTTTGTTACATATGTATACATATGCCATGTTGGTGTGCTGCACCCATTAACTCGTCATTTTGCATTAGGTATATCTCCTAATGCTATCCCTTCCCCATTCCCCCACCCCAAAACAGTCCCGGGTGTGTGATGCTCCCCTTCCTGTGTCCATGTGTTCTCATTGTTCAATTCCCACCTGTGAGTGAGAACATGCAGTGTTTGTTTTTTTGTCCTTGTGATAGTTTGCTGAGAATGATGGTTTCCAGCTTCATTCATGTCCCTATAAAGGACATGAACTCATCATTTTTTATGGCTGCATAGTATTCCATGGTGTATATGTGCCACATTTTCTTAATCCAGTCTATCATTGTTGGATATCTGGATTGGTTCCAAGTCTTTGCTATTGTGAATAGTGCTGCAATAAACATACGTGTGCATGTGTCTTTATAGCAGCATGATTTATAATCCTTGGGGTATACACCCAGTAATGGGATGGCTGGGTCAAATGGTATTTCTAGTTCCAGATCCCTGAGGATTCGCCACACTGACTTCCACAATGGTTGAGCTAGTTTACAGTCCCACCAACAGTGTAAAAGTGTTCCTATTTCTCCACATCCTCCCCAGCACCTGTTGTTTTGAAACAGGTAGTTTTCTTTCCTTCTAATGTATTTATCTGGTTTTTAGTGTTAGGGGAATGCATACCTCACAGAATGAACTAGAAAGTGTTCCCTGGTTCTATTTTTTTCTGCAAAATATATGGAAAAACTGGTATTATTTTCATCACAAATGTTTAATAAAATTCATCAGTTAAATCATATAGGCCTGATGCTTTCTATTTAAGAAGGTTTTAAATTATTGATTCAATATCCTATATTCAGATTATGTTTCTCTTCAGTGAGTTTTGGTATTTTGTATCTTTCAAGAAATTGACCATTTCATCTAAGACTTAAATTTGTGGATATAGAGTTGTCCATAATATTTATTTACTATCCTTTTAAAGCTCATAGAATTAATACTTATGTTTCTTTTTTCATTTTTGATATGGTTCATTTGTGTTTTCTCTCTTATTGCTTTGCTAACCTGGCTAGACATTTATCAATTTTATTGATCGTTTTTTAAAAATCAGCTTCTTAAAGAACTTTTCTTCCTTATGGATTTTCTTTTTCAATTTCATTTGTTAAAGCTCTAATTTTTATTGCTTCTACTTTTCTACTTGATTTAGGCTTTACTCTTCTTTTTCTACTTTTCTAATGTGGAAGCTCAGTTTATTTATTATGAATACTTCTTTTTTTCTAATATATTTTATGCTATAAATTTTCCTCCAACCACTGCTGTGGTTGCATTCCACGAATTTTGATAACCTGTGTTTTTATTTGTATTTACTTAGTTCTAAATATTTTTAAATTTATTTTGAGAGTTCTTCTTTAACTCACATTATTTAGAAGTATGTTCTTTAATCTCAAATATTTTGGATTTTCCAGGTGTTTCACTGTTATTAATTTCTAGTTTAATTCCATCATTGTTTAAGCATATACTTTACATAATTTTTATTTTTAAAAATATGTTAAAGTGTGTTTTATGGCACAGAATGAAGTCAGTATTGTTTAATGTTTTCTATGAGCTTGAGAAGAACACGCATTCTGTTGTTAGATGAAATATTCTATATATATGTATAAAGTGGATCCAACTGATTGATTGTGCTGTTCTGTACCACTCTTTCTTTAGTGATTTTATGCTCATTGGATATGTTAATTTTTGATAGAGAGGTGTTGTGCTGAAGTCTGCAGATATAATAGCATATTCCTCTATTATTTCTTGGAGTTCTGTCTTTTTTTTTTTTTTTGCTTCATGTATTTTAATATTCTCTTCACAGGTAAATGAATAAGATTTTTTATATCTTCTTGGAGAACTGACCCATTTTAAAAATCACTTAATACCCCTGTTTGTCACAAATAATTTTTCTTGATAAGAAGTTTGCCTTGTCTGAAATTAATATATCTATTTTTATGAGTTAAAACAGCTTTCCTTTGATCAGTGTTAACATAGTATATCTTTATCCTTTTACTTTAACCTATCTGTGCTTTATATTTAAAGTCATGGTGGGAGTCTAGTTCAAAACTGAACCCTGTAAGCTAGAGAACCAGCAAGAATTCAGTGTTTCCATTTCAGCCCAAAAGCAAGAAAAATATAATGTTCCAGTCTGAAGACTGTTTGGCGGAGGAATTCTCTCGTACTCGTCCTTTTTGATCTCTTGGCGGCATCAACTGATTGAGTGAAGCTCACCAACATAAGGGAGTGTAATCTTCTTTACTCAGTCTACCAATTCAAAGGTTAACTTCATCCTGAAACACCCTCACAGACACAATCAAAGAGGTGAAAGTTCTCTACAATGAAAACTACAAAATATTGACTAATGAAATTGAAGAAAACACAAATAAATGGAAAGATGTCCAATGTTCAAGGACTGGAAGAATTAACATTGTTAAAATGCCCATACTTCCCAATCTATGGATATAATTTAATCCCTATCAAAATGCCAATGACATTATTCACAGAAATAGAAAAAAAATCATAAAACTTGCATGGAACTACAAAAGACCCTGAAGAGCCAATGCAATCTTGAGCAAAAAGAGCAAAGCTGGAGACATTGCACTACCTGACTTAAAAATACACAACAAGGCAATAGTAACTAAAAGAGCATGGAATTGGCATAAAAAAGATGCACAGACCAATGGAATAGAGTATCTATATGACCCAGAAATAAATCCACGCATTTGCAGTCAATTAATCTATGACAAAGGCTCCAAGAACACACATTGAGGAAAGGACAGTCTCTTTAGCAAATGGTGTTGGGTAAACTGGATATCAACATGCAGAAGAATGAAACTGGAACCTCATTTCTCACTGCCTACAAAAATCAACTCAAAATGGATGAAAGATTTAAATATAAGACACACAACTGTAAAACTACTAGAAGAATACATAGGAGAAACATTTAACATTGATCAGGGGAAGAGTCATTTTTTTTTTCAATACCTCAAAAGCACAGACAACAAAAGCAAAAGTAGACAAATGCATTATTTCAAACTGAAAAGCTTCTGCACAGCTAAGAAAACAATCAACAGAGTAAAGAGATAACCTACAGAATTGGATAAAATATTTGCAAATTACACATCTGAAGCGGGGTTAGTATCCAGAATATATTAAGAACTCAAACAACTCAATAGCAAAAAGATATAACTAAATTTTTTAAATGGGCAAAAAATCCAAATAGACATTTCTCCAAAAAAGACATACAAAGGGACAACAGGTATATGAAAAAATGATCAACATCACTAACCATCAGG
Organism: Pan paniscus; assembly: GCF_029289425.2. Taxonomy (NCBI): domain Eukaryota; kingdom Metazoa; phylum Chordata; class Mammalia; order Primates; family Hominidae; genus Pan; species Pan paniscus. The sequence continues at coordinate 98,124,826 of NC_073254.2, forward strand.
GAAATCCATATTAAAGCCACAATGATATATTGCCTCACACCTGTTAGAATAGCTATTATCAAAAAGACAAAAGATAACAAGAGTTGGCAAGGATGTGGAGAAAAGGGAACTCTTCTACACTGTTGGTTGGAATGCAAATTAGTATAGCCCCCATAGAAGACACTATGGAAGTTCTCCAAAAATTGAAAATAGAACTACCATATAATCCAACAATCCCACTACTGGGTATATATCCAAAGGAAATTAAATTGGTTGGTTCAAGAGATGTCTGCACACTCATGTTTATTGCAGCACTATTCACAACAGCCAAGATGTGAAATTAACCTAAGTGTCCATCAACAAACAGATGGATAAAGAATATGTAATATATTTACACTATGGAGTACAATTCAGCCATAAAAGAATAAAACCTGTCACTTTCAGCAAAATAAATGAACCTGGGAGACATTATGTTAATTGAGATAAGCCAGGCACAGAAAGACAAATATTGTATGATCTCATTCATATGTAGAATGCAAAAACATTGATCTCAAAGAAGTAGAGAGTAGATTAGTGGTTACCAGAGGTAGGAAAGGGCAGAGGGAAGAGGGGCATAAAGAGAGGTTGGTGAATGTGTACAAACTTACAGTTAGATAGGAAGAATGAATTATCATGTTGCATTGCACAGTAGAGTGACTGTAGTTAATAATATATTTTATATTTCAAAATAAATAGAAGAGAGGATTTTAATGGTTCCCACCACAAAGAAATAATAAATGTCTGATGTGATGGATATGCTTCTTATTCTAATTTGATCATTACACATTGTATACATATAGTGAAACATCACACTGTACCCCATAAATATGTACATTTTTTGGTGTGTCAGTTAAAAAGTAAAAACAAATAATAATGTGTGACCAAATATATGAAAACCTTATGGCCCTGTCAAGTTGACACATAATTTTCACTATCACAATATGCACTGTAAATTTTCACTAAAAGCTGGAAATTGGGTAATAGGAGCTGAGGTTCATAAGCCTTTAGTGTGAGGTTTAATGTGAATCTGTCTAGGAGTTGGACTATGTTTATGTTTGCAGTAGCTGTAGGGGCCATAGGTTTTATCATCCTCTAATGTTCTTATTTTTGTCTCCTCTTTTGTCTTTGGATGTCTCTAATAATTCCTTTTATTGAATCTGCATCTTCAAGATCTGTTAGTTATAATGCACTGTTATTATTCTAGAGCCCTTGTGATGTGGTGGTAAGGCATTTTGTGATGGAAGGGAAAGTGCTCTATAATCCTGTAAATTAAATTTTAGTCTTTTAGTGGGTCTGCATTTCCGAGCTATGGCCTTCATATGTGTTTCTTAGCTTTTATCTTTCCCCTCATAAGGAAGACAGGAAAACTAGAGCAGAATTTGACTGATTGCCTTTTCCCCAGATAGATTAGGTTTGGTTCTGGTTGTTGTTTCCCTTGGAGAGCAGTTCTTAATCATGCTCTAAACGTATTTCAGAATGATTACTTTTCCTCTACCCCTAGTAGAAACATGACAGGATATGTCTTTAATCTTCATCATGAGAACTAGTCAGTTTCCTGGAGGAGAACTCATAAAAAGTGCAGCGTCTTCCTATGACTGTTGACCCCAGGAGGTTCTCACTCTCATGCCAGGTCATCCAGACTCAGCCTCCAGTAATTAGCCAAAACTATTTTGTGCCCAATCAGTGTATGACTATGTCTTTGTTCCAGGTAAGCTGATCTTCATTGTGATTCTCTGTGTTCCTCTTTTCTCTACAGATTCTGGGTATTGGTTTACCTTGTGACCTTATTTCTCTAACAGGTCCAAGAAAAGTGGTTTATGTTCCCTTTCTCATGGGAGTGATGGATTCCAAGCACTTTATATGTTAGAAATAAAGCAGAACTTTACATCTTCTCTACCAGTGACATTTTTGGATTGCAATTAAAGGGGAAATCCGTAGTTTCTCTACGTTTTTTCCTTAACTCTTTTTTTTTTTTTTTTTTTTGAGACAAAGTCTCGTTCTGTCGCCCAGGCTGGAGTGCAGTGGCGCAATCTCAGCTCACTGCAAGCTCCGCCTCCCGAGTTCATGCCATTCTCCTGCCTCAGCCTCCCCAGTAACTGGGACTACAGGCGCGTGCCACGACGCCCAGCTAATTTTTTTTGTATTTTTTAGTAGAGACGGGGTTTCACCGTGTTAGCCAGGATGGTCCTGATCTCCTGACCTCGTGATCCGCCCGCCTCGGCCTCCCAAAGTGCTGGGATTACAGGCGTGAGCCACTGCTCCCCGCCTTCCTTAACTCTTTCTACCTTACACCATGGAATTATTGATAAAATTGTTTCAATAGCCCTGGGGGATTTTTAAATTGCATATTTTAAAATATAACCTAAGTACTTTTTAAAATGCAGAAATTGTAGTTAAAATACAAATATTAAAATGTGGTTTCTCGTGTTTTAAGATTTAAGTACGTAGGAGTTAAAATAGGGGATTAAAATAGAACTGGGGCTGCCCTTAAATCTCAGGTTTTATTACTTAAGTAAATCTTACAGGTTACTTAGCAGATAAATACTATTGATTGGTGACTCAACATATAGTTAGTATTTACAAAAATGGATTAATAAATATTAATTTTCATCATCAATTTCTCTATGTAAACTGTTTATTGGTAGCAAATTAAAAAAATTTTAAAAAGCAAATTAAAGAGAAGATAATGTTTTTTAATGCAATGGATTATTATGCAGATAATAAAATTCTAATACTTCCGTGTAAAAGAATGGGAATATGCAACATGTTTTCTATGGGTAACATTTTAGTATCATATGTATCATTTTCCTTAAGAGTAATATAAATAGCCATATTTAATTCAGTCTATACAGTTTTACCTTTACTTTTCATACAGGTAATACCTTCATATAGTGCAACACTATAATTAGTATTTAAACATAAAAAATCTAATATTTGCTTACAGATTGAACTTTAACTTTTTGGCTGGTTAAAAGGTTGGGTTTCCATTAACTGAAATGAGTAGGACTTCAGGTAGAGCAGATTAGTAGAAAACATTCATAAATTGCATTGGGTTACTTATGTTTCATATTCCTACAAGATATCCAAGAAGATAGGTTGTGTTGGCAGTCAGAAATATATATCTAGAGTTCATCATAGAAAGTTGGGCTGGAGATATGCATTTGAGAGTCATGAGTAATTAAAAGTTGTTTAAAACTATGGAACTAGATGAGATTACCAAGATAGAGCATATATGACAGAGAACCAAGCCTTGAGCCACAGGGTCGACAATATTAATCATTCAGGAGAGTGAGGAGCATGCGGTAAAGGAAACAGACTGAGGAGGAGTGAAGTGGGTAGAAAGAATATTAGGAATTGTGGCTTCCTGCAATTCAAGTGAATAACAATTTAGGAAGAAAAAATGATCAACAGGATCAAATGCTGCTCATAGGTTGAGTAAGATGAGGACGAGATGGTATCATTTGATTCAGCAACACAGAAGTCATTAGTGATCTTTACAAGAGACATTATAGTGGAGAGATGAAGGCAAAAGTTGTATTGGTGTAGGGTCAAGATAGAATGGAAGAAGTAGAAATGGAGACACCAAGTACAAACAATTCTTGTTATGATAGCATTTTCTTCTACTTCAGATTTTTTACTATCAATTCCCTTTTGGTGATGCAGTGGCCTGATTAAGTAGTGAATGAGTTGATAGTGAGAATCTTCTTCACTTGCATTGTTCCCTCTGCATACAGAATATTCTTCCCTCAAAAGCTGTTTTCCATAATTAGCCTTCCACTGAGGCTGGCTTCTTCTCCAGGTGGACCGTGTTCCTATGTTTCTTATAGCCTGCTGCCCTAGGAGACAGTCCAATATTTTCAAATCTCTTAGTGTTCCCTTTATTTGCTTGCAGAGATAGGGTACGAATTTCTCTACAACAATAATGTGATTTTGAGACCGGAGAGTTCCCCTGAGCCCCTCATGGGACTTACAACAGGGGTGGCTCCTTTACTGGGTGCTGCACTCAAACCTCTTGAAGGAGAGAGAGCACACAGGTTAACCGGTGCAGGAGCCAGGACAAGTGCCTTCGGGCACCAGCAGGAACAAACCCCATACTAGCCTGTGCAGCAGCGTGTAGGGGTTGCCTGTGACCTCTGGAGCCCCAGAGGGCATGTGTTACAATCAGTGCTCTTTTAGCATTTGTCTTCCAAGAATGACTAAGTGTTAAAACAGCTTGCTAGAGAGTCAGCATGACAGCCTCTTGCACCCGCAGCCAGGTCCTTTTCCGTGCCCAAGAGGAATGAGGTCACATGAACTTGAAGGATGATGAATGCAAAGATTTTACTGAGTGGGGAAAGTGGCTCTCAGTGGTATGGGGAGCTGGAAATGAGATGGAATGATAATCTTCCCCTGGGGTTCAGCTGAACTCCTCTCTGACCATTGTCTCCTATGTCCAGCTGCCTCTTCTCCTCTCAACATTCAGATGCTTCTTCTCTTCTCTCCTTCTCTGCTGTGCCACTCTGCCCCTCTGCTAGTGGAGCTTTGGGTTTTTAATGGGTACAGGATGGGGGGCATGGAAGGCCAGGGTGGTTTTGGAAAAGGCAACATTTGGGCAGGAAAACCGGAATGCATGTTCTCATTTAGGGCTGCAGGTCTAGGCTTGAGGGTGGAGCCCTTGCCAATGACCCCGCCCTTTTCTACCCAGTTTTTCCCTGCCTCCTGTCCATATCAATTCTACCCTCAATGACTTCTTTTTAGTTTTATCTGCATAATGTCTAGGAATTCTTTGGCATGGGTGCCACCCATGGGTGGCATGGGTGGATACCTAGTGTCCAAGGGTTATTTCAAATTTTCTGTTCTTTTTAATAATTTTTGGTTATTCAGGTTTATTTTGTCAGAGGAAGGTAAAGGGAGGAATGATCATCTATGTTCAATCACATTTGTGGCAACTTAGGCTCAATAAAATTAGATTTGAGCTACTTACCAGCTGATTGCTGCTGGGCAAATTACTAAACTTATCTATGTGTCAGTTACCTTATTCCTAAAGTGACTGATGAAACACAAAGTATTACTATGAAAAATTGTAGTGCTTGGCACAAGTTAAACTACTAGTTTTTGCCATTTTGAAAGCACACAGGATCTTCATGACATGCAAACATCACTGCTCATCTGTTATATGCAACCATAAAGGTATCATTAAACACTGGAGAAGACTGAACGTATGATGCAGAAAAAATACATAAGTTCTAAATTTCAGATGTGTTGGGAGGAGTTAGAAAGAGGTGCATATTGTTGCCAAGATTTAAGAAAATTAGGTCTGAAAAAAATCACAGAATTTTTCTAGAAATAAGACACATGACAAAATCATGTTAGGAAGATTAAAATCATAGCAGAGCACCAAGGGGCATACTGGTCTTGGATTTTATGATTAATGGAAACATTATTATGTAGCCTCTAAAATTAATTTAGAGTACTTTTAATGCCCTTAAGGCATCTAAAAGGACAATGTAAGGTCACAAGCTTTAAAGATAGCTATCATCACCCAATTCAATTTCTTCAAGCTGTCTGCAAATTAGTTGTTTTTCCTCTAAGAGCCATTCTAATTCAGGGAATTAATAAGCAAAGCTTAATATGAAAACCTTCCTGCCTTGCAAACTATATTTTAGCCCGTGGTAAATGTGGTATACCATGAAGATCTTTTTTGCTAAATCATGAGAATTTTAGAAAAATAAAAAGTTTGTGTGTCTTATTTTTATTAAGATGTTGCGTATCTTATATTTAATTTAAAAACATTAAACAAAAGAGATCTGATGTCTATTTTATTCATTCTATCATTTTTTAGCTTTAATTTAGGTAAATAATTTGTTTTTATTGTCAACAAGGTCATCTAACAGTTTTAAAATTAAATGCAAAAACATGTTTTCTACTGTTATTTGTTTATAAATATTGGCAAACCATGGGGTATGAGATTCTTATTTTTCTAAATAATCTCACTTTCAAAGTTTCATCATACTTATATGTGAAAAGGTTATGAAAAAAATGAAAAGGGAGAAAGGCATGGAGATTAACTCTTTAATTTATTCCGCAAAGCTGTATTAAATAGCTACTACATGCAAGTTCCTATACAATGCAAAAGAACTTATTGTCTTGTGGAAAAGCCAGTAAATAAATAGACAATACAACAATTTAAAAATTGCTATCACAAAGGAAGTACTTAGGGGCACAAAGAAGAATACTGACACAGACAAAGGAAACAGGGTTATTGTTTTTGCATAAAGTTGGTTTTCCAGTTATCTGTGCTGCATATGTTGTTGAGAAATATGAGACACACAGTCTGGAGAGAAGGAGTTGCATTTGCAAAAGCTTGGAAACTTAAGAAAATCCAGCATGGCTGGAAAAAGTGGTAAGAAGTGAAGGAATGATGAGAGTTGACGCTGTATGGGTAGAAGACTGATTTTTAAAAATGATTTTGTTTCAAGGAGTGTTATTGAATGCTTGACAGTTGAGTGTTGACTTGTCCGTGTCTGTTTATTGAGAGATCTACTTCCCAGAGATAGTGGGCTTCTTATTCTTAGGGAAACAAGCCTAATAACTGCTGATAGGTCAAGATAAGAACCAAAATGTGATCATATAATTTAGCAGCATTATAACATTAGTGGCCTTGGCAAGATTTAAAATAGATGTTACGAGGAAAGTTAGATGGAACTGACCAATGAACCTAGAAAAATCTATAGTCTATATTGAGGGCCTCCCTATTATAATTATGAAAAAAAAGCTGTAGAAATATGCACATTGTGGATGGAGGTTAATAAAACATCTCTGAATGATAATAATCTAAATCCTTACTATTAAAATCTCTTTTTCCAAGGAGTTTACTGAAGGTTGTGTGCAGATGAGCTCTAATCCGTGCATGGAAAGAGCTATCCTCAGAATTCAGTAGCAAGGTCAGAAAATGCCCTCCTATGATATTGAAGATATTTATCATCTTCATAAAAATGTGTATGTTTATCCATATTAAGGAGAAATGGTTTATGGAGGCTCTGCTGAAAATACAAATGCAGATCACAATTGCTATCAGGTGACTAATCTGTCTTGCAAATCTCATAAAATAACTAATGGTAAATTGGCAAGTAATACATTATAACACTATTGAAAAATTGGTGTCATGATACCAAAATGGCAGCTTCAATATACAAAATGTTAGAGGTTAATGTATGTTAAATTCAGTCTTCAAAGTAAGGTGTGTGCATCATATAGGGGCCACAAAATGCTCAACAGGTCTATCTGAAAGGTAAACAAATATTCCCACTTCTAAGCGTACATATGGGTTTGTGTATATACACATGCATATATGTGCATATCTATCTATCATCTATCTATTTATCTATCTATCTAAATCTATAGTATGTTTTATTTTGTCTGAAAAAGAAATTATTTACCCTTACTACCATTTAATGAAAGGCTCAAATTGGCTTCTTAGTTGGCCCATGGTTAGCTGCCATTCTGTAGGGAGAGCTGTCTCCCAGATACACTTCAATGTAAAGGTGTTTGTGGTGGCATCCTTTTCTCCTCTTTCATCATGTTGCACATACTGTTGTTTACACATGAACAGTCATTTAAAGCAGGCAAAAGACAAGTAGGATTGTTCAAATACTAGGAAATATAGAGGAGCAAACGTATTCAGGAAGCTACAACACATCTGATGCTATGAGAAAGTAGGGAAAATATGGATGAGTAAGGAAATGAAATGGAAATCTAACTGTAAATGTCATAATATTGATAGTAAGGCATTCTTTTCCCTCCCTTTATTGTCTTCTTTACCTATATTTCCAGTGGGCTCTGTGCTCGTTGTTTTGGGAGAAGTTTGTGGCAGGGAGGAATATAGGACAAGACCCTATGCTCTTACAGCTTTTATTTCCAGAAACTAGAAGGACAAATTAGGAAAAGGATTCCTGATATACGTAATATGAATTGAGAGAAATAGAAGGGAACATGAGACTTCTGTTTATAATCTCCAAGATTAAAAAGAGAACTGTGGAGAGAAGGGAAGATAGATAAATAGAGAGAGAGGGAGGGAGGGAATAATGAGAAAGCTAGAAAGAGGAGAGAGAAAGGGAAGAGATGGAGAGAGGGAGGGAGGGAGAGAGGGAGGGAGGGAGAGAGGGAGGTGTTGAGAGAGAGAGAGAGAGAGGTGTTGGCAGCTCCTGGCAGCTCACAAGGAATCTAGCAAGTCACCAGAGGGAAGTTTGTGGTGCATCTAAGAAAATAAAGGCATGGGTAATTTCTCCAAAGTTCTGTAAGTTCTGTGTGGGACAGAATACAATTGAGTCACAGAACTTGGAGTATCCAAGCCAACTGAGCTGACATATATCTCACTGTAAACCTGTTGAAGCTAAGCCAAGATCCACATTGTTGTCCTTCCTCAAATTTTTGCTGAACACTACATGACACTGTGAAAAGAAAATAAATGTTGAGACTCCAAAATCACTAAGATAAAGGGAAAAATCAAGCTGGGAACTGCTTAGGGCAAACCTGCCTTCTGTTCCATTCGAAGTTATCCCTCTGAGGCTCACCCGAGACATATGCCTACCTGATTGCTTCCTCTGCCCTATCATTTATGTAAAAATGCAGGTTCACTGAGCCAGAATAAATTGTGTATTCAGTGGAAGGCTGATCAAGGACCCAAAAGAGTGCAATCTTTTGTCTCTTCTCTAATTCTAACTTGGAAGACCCCCCTTCCAGTTGCCCTGCCTTACCGAACTGAACCAATGTACACCTTACACATATTGATGGGTGACTCATGTCTCCCTAAAATGTGTAAAAGCAAACTGTACCCCCAACCACATGAGCACTGTGAGAGTTAAAGAAAGAGGAAAGAAACACGAAATGCAGCTGGTAGTTAAAGACAGGTTTACTTTAGCTCAAACCTGAGAGGCTGTCCTGGCTATTTCGGTCAGGAGCGCTTACTCTTACAGACAAAGAGTATATATTGTTTTAGGGTAAGGGGGCTTATCACAAGCTTGGAATGTTTATGTGTGTGGAGAAGTTTATGGCGGGGCTGGAATCTCTCTGGAAGGATGGGAGATTATTTTGGGGCAGACGTCTTTCCAGCCCAGAGAGGGATTATCTCAGGGCTAGCATCTTCCCTGCCAGAGGGGGGTTTATCTTGGGGCTAGCATGTCTCTGGTTGGGGAGGAGTTTGGAATGTTTCTGGTTGGAAATATTATTTGTGCTTTATGGTCATGCTGACCTTAGCCATTAGGCTGATGCCCTTTGGATTTAGGCTGTTTTTTATTAAGATAAACTTTAGAATGAGGGGCTTGTCCAAGAGGCGATGCTCCTGCTCTGTCAAGCACATGTCTCAGGACTTCCTGAGGCTGTGTCACAGATGCATCCTTAACCTTGGCAAAATAAATTTTCTAAATTGACTGAGACCTGTCTCAGATATTTTGCATTGACAAGACCTTGGTATTGTAACAAATCCCTGGAAGGTGGATGTGGAGAATGCCTAGAAGTGACTGAAATCAGCATGATAAAATAGAGACAGAAATTAACTTGAGTTACAGAAAAATAACTTGAGCTTGATACTGGATATTTAAACATCATTGTATATCTATAACAACTTTGTATTTAATCTGAAAAGTAACAGAGGACTCTTATAGGAGCTTAAGTGCAAAAGTGTAACACCACATTTCTTATTAGAATATTGTTATGGAGAAGATATTAGAGGAGAAATATAGCAAAACATGTTCCCTGATGAGTAGAAAGATAGTATCTATTATTAATTAACAAATTGATACTGTACTATAAAAATCAATATCCCAATTCAACTCAAGCTCAGGATGCTTATTATTTTAACAAAATAACTTCAAGTTTCAGAATCATCAACCCTGAAAATCAGATTCTAACCCATCGGGACACTGCTAAAAAATGGATCTTCCAATAAACTCAACCTGACCAGCTGGCATAATTCTCTTAATAACTAAAGAGTTTTTAGAGAGAGTGAAACCTCATCATCCATATAAGCTCTAGAAATTTAATACCTTTTAACCATCCTACAGGGTATGAGGGGATGGGAAATCAAAGGGGATGACAAACCAAAGTTGTGAGAGCAGCATTAGTAGAGAAAGAGGAAGCAGCACTTTTATAACTGTTACTAGTGTCAGGCCTCTGAGCCCAAGCTAAGCCATCATATCCCCTGTGACCTGCATTTATACATCCAGATGGCCTGAAGCAAGTGAAGAATCACAAAATAAGTGAAAATGGCTGGTTCCTGCCTTAACTGATGACATTCCACCATTGTGATTTGTTTCTGACCTACCTTAACTGAGCAATTAACCTTGTGAATTTCCTTCTCCTGGCTCAGAAGTTCCCCCACTGAGCACCTTGTGACCCCCGCCCCTGCCCGCAAGAGAACAACCCCCCTTTGACTGTAATTTTCCACTACCTACCCAAATCCTATAAAACGGCCCCACCCCTATCTCTCTTCACTGACTCTTTTCGGACTCAGCCGGCTTGTACCCAGGTGATTAAAAAGCTTTATTGCTCACACAAAGCCTGTTTGATGGTATCTTCACATGGATGCATGTGAAAACTAGCATCTTAGGAACATAGCTATGGCTTTATCTTATCTCCTACCCAAATTCTAAGAGTTAATAAATATGCAATAAAATTTCAAAATGCTAAGAAAATAGGCACCCTAATAATATCCATCTAGATTACAGATAATGATACAGAGTTAACAATGGTGTCCTTCTTTCCTTCTTCTCTCCTTCCTTCTTAAATATTTATGTGCCAGGTACTTTTCTAGGGACCAAGAAAATAAAAGTCTCTGTTCTCATACAGGCTTATGTTAAACTTCAAGAAACAGATAATAAATATATGCATACATTCATATGTGTTATATCAGGTTGTAAGAAGTGTTCTGAAGAAAAATCAGGAAAGGAGATAGAGTGATTCAGGGGTAGAGTTGCAATTTTAAATAAAATGGTTGATGGTAGTGACATGAGAGAGTGATCGATGATCTGCAAAAAGAGTATGCAAAGCGAATGAGAGTATAAAAGTAATGAAGCAGGAGCATGCTTGTCATACGTGAAGAATCAGGTAGGTGACACATGTGGCTAGATTACAGAGCATTAGATGAGATCACAGTGGCAACTGAGATACCAGGCCAGATAGGGCCTTTAGGTCATTATGAGGTTTTTGACATCCACTCCAAATGGGGAAGAAAGATATTGATGTATTATGTGCAAATTTATAATATCTTATATTTTCAAAGAATCACTCTATGAAGTAGGGAAAGACAGGAATCAAGATTAAGTCTAATGTCATGCCCCCACTTCTCTTCCACCAACAACTGGAACAATGACATTGACAGAGACAGTGATGACTGGGAAGTTGTGTGTTTGAGGTAAAGATCCGGAGTTTGGAGTTTAGCATGTTATGCTTGAGATTTCCGTTGAATAGCCAAATGAAAATGTCTAGGAGGTAGTTGGACAAATATTTTGAAGTTAGAGGAGAAGTCTCAGCTGGAGAAAAAAACTGCTTCAATGTTTGCATCTAGATAATATTCAGTGTCATGAAACTGGACGAGATCACCTAGGGAATGAGTTCAATTAAAGAAGAGAAGAGGTCTGAAAATTGAACCTAGTCACACTAATTAAGCAGTGGAGAGATGGAAAGAACCAGTAAAGGAAAAATGGGCCAGTTATTTAAGAGGAAAATGAAATAGTTTGGTGTTCTTTAAGACGTATGAAGAAAGTGTGGAAATTATCAGTTATGCCAAATGCTGCTGGTTAGTCAAATAAATCTAGAATTTAGAATTGGATTTAAAAGTTTATTTGTGGCCTACACAATACTTTCGGTGGGTGGGAGCTAAAACCTGAGTGTGGTAATTTTAAAAGAGAATGGGAGGAGAGGGACTGTAAACACCTTCTCAATACTTGCTGAAAAAAGGAGGTGAAATTTGCTGCAGTATCTGGAAGAAGATTTGGGATTAAAATGGAAATATATACAACATGTTGCATGGTGATTGGGCTGGTTGAGTAGATTAGAAAAAGTTGGTAACATGGCATACAGATGGGAGAGTTTCCAGAGCTACGTTCTTGAGTAGATGGGGTAGAAATAGATTTGGGGCACAAGTGAAGGGGTTGCCTGAGGTATAAGCATTGCTAACTTATTAACAATAGCATCGGGAAGGGCAAAGTATAAGGTCTCAGATGCAGGTTAGTAGATTGATATAGAGGTCAGCACTGGTGGACATTTTCTCTGATTGCTTCTATTTTCTCTGTGGAATGCTTGTGGGCAAAAAGGTGTGGGACGTTTAAGGCAAGCAAAGGGATGAAACAGTATTCCCAGACTTGAAGTCAGCAGCTAGAGTGAAGTGAGTCAGCTGGCTGTGTGTTTTTCTTCAACCAGAGCAGTTAGAGAAATGAATTATCCAGATTTGAAGTTTGGGCAAAATAGAGACAAATGAATTTAGGAATTGGCAAGAGTGTAATTTTAATGATGAACCATAGACCTTAAACTTGGTAAGGAGGAATCTGTCAAAGAAAACTTGCAGTTGAGAGAGTTACACAGCCGAGGACAACTTTATTCAAGACAATTGTACGAGGGAGAGAGATGGAAATCAACTCCACCAAAACGAAAGGTGGGAGTGTTTTTAAGTACAGGGTGAGCTGGAGGATATTATTGGGGAGGTTGATCAATTGGGTGTGTCTAGCACGTTGAATGATTCACTTCTGAACTTGCAAATGTTTTTCTTTGTGATCAGGCTATTTGTGTTTGCTAATTGGCACTTAGCAAGTTAGGCTGCTACCCTTCCACAGAGGCTGAAAGAGAAGAAAGCTACCTTCCTTGATGATTACATTTCAAAGGGATGACTCCCAGGTCCTTGAGAGAGACATTACTGGTTTATAAAATGGGCAGGAGGTTGGGAGCTGTGTCTACACTTTAAAGAGGCAGATAAATAATTTGCAATTACAAGCTTTTTAAAGTAAGTACTCTAAGGAAAGGAAGGTTTCTGGCCTATGGTTAGGAGGAAATTTGTCTAAAGTTTAGTCAAGCCAAGGAGATAGTTAAGACTTGGTGTGAAGCCAGTAGAGGTGATGGTGAGAGACATGAATATAACAGAAGAAATGGGTTACAGGTTCCTATCTGGTCAAATAATTTTAGGTATTGCCATATTGGTGGGAGTTAATCGGGAATACAGGTTTTAGAAAGTAATATTTTCTCTATTCTGCAGAAGGAAGCTTTTCTTCTGGAAGGAAAAAATTTTGGCATATTAGAAACAAAACTGAGTTACATAAAAAGCAACCTGACATTTGTTTTCAGAGTTACTATTGACACTTTTTATATTTGAGTGATTCATTAGAAGCAAGTATTATAAATAAATTAACTTTGTAAATTGTGCCATAATGAATAAACCTCCACAAATAAGGGAATGTAATAACTATCTAGTGTATATACACTATATATCGATAGATGCTATGTATTTTCTCAAGGATTATTTTACTTAATCTTCACAACAGTTACAATCGAGTTAGAATTAGTCCATATTTTATGAATGAAGAAAGTAAATCTGACACAGTTTTTAAAAAATTGTCTAAATAATAATCCAACTCAGTCTACTTCAGTATTGATGAAGCCCACTTTATTGTCATTGTCACTACGCCATATGTAACTGTAATTGTAAGGCAAAATGAGTTTTACAAAAATAGCAGACTAAACTTATTGAAAAGTTTGTTTTCTCTGGTGTAATCACTTCCATATTAAACTTTTTCAAATATAAATTTTCTTAATAAGAATTTTATGTTAAAACAGCTATTGGTTAGGTTCTTTTTACTTCAGGTAGGGACACTGCCAACATCCTGTAGGGGAATTTTTTTTAATACAGGCACAATGAATAGTGATTTCCAGCTGTGAACTAAAGAGTTTCTCAGTAAGAATCTAACTAGCAGGTTTGCTGAAATATCTTTTAATTTGAAGCCCCATAATTTAATAAAGTTGGTTTCTTTAATATGCAATTTAGATCCTCTTAAAGCATTTTTCCATCCACTTCTAAAGATGATATATTGAGGTTACTTTCATTTTAATGATGCACTCTAAATCCACTTAATACATGTAGAGAAAAAATGCTTTTAGACTGACCTTAAGGTAGAAATTCCTTTGAAGTAAAAACTGTATTTCTCCATTTCAATTTTATAGCAATGGCCAGTTTAAAGTGTTTCATTGGTATGAATATTCTTTTACAGGATTCTGGTAATATTAGATTTGAAAATATAAAAAAAGTCAATGTGTTTTAACTACAAATCAATTTTAAGGCTCTGTCTTCAATATCAAATACCTTTCCAATTCAAATTACTTTGTTTTCTATAAGCACTGTGTAAATACAAGAGATGAATCATATCAAAAAATCAAATTGGTTGGCTCTAGCTATTGATTATTGGAGAATAAAATAATGTCAATGGCATAGCTGAGCTTCAGAGAATTACAAAAATAAAGTTAATTCATGCTTAGACATCCAAAATCACATTTATTAAATCATGCACAAGCCTTCTCTTTTAGTTTAAAGGGTGCAATGAGTTATTTTTTATGCTATGAAGATTGCCAGAGTTTAAGGATGTGGTTGACAGTTCTTAAAAAATAATATGAATTGCACGGATCTGTTCGACACATTTAAGAAGGAGAATAAACATTAAATTTGCAGATCAACTGATCCTTTGATATGTGTTCCTACTTCCTGCATCAGAGAACACTGTCTTCATTGCTATAGGCTAGTGAGTAGAGCAGTTGTCTGGCTAACATCTTGTGGGGACTCACACTAACATGATTGTGGCATACACCATTATAATTCTCTTCATTTTACTTACTGTTTTTTAAAAAGGTGAGGAAAAAATGCTCTGACAAATTGCCACTACTCTGTGGGGATTTTATATAAGAACTTGAAATGATGTTTGCCAAGTCCAAAGCACTAGGTAAATAAGCAGAGATACATGGAACATCACTGACAGAAGACTCAAAAAGGTTTTCATAACTTTATAGTTCTGTGCTGACTTAAAAAAAACTGACATTGATATTTAACATAATTTCCTGAAGTAATTATTTTTGCCTATATCTTTATTTTGAAGTAAAATATTATAAATAGGAAATATTACATAGAATAAATAACAGTGAAATTGTGTATACTCCAACATTTCCTGAATCATCTTCTCTATATGATGCCAGTGTGTAGCTGGCCACAAGGGAAATTTGCATGAGATTTGGACCAGTGAAACAGGAGCAATCAGTCCCTAAAGATCATCACAGTTACAGGCAGTGAAAGACAAATTGGAGATACCTGTGGGTCCCAATTTATCCTCACTCATTTCTGAATTCTGCTCTTCTTCCTAACCATTGGCCCACCTAAACCATAATCTCTTGGGCCTACCACTGCATGCTTGGCTAAAAATTCACAGTGGATATAGCTGTGGAGAGGCAATCAGCCTTCCACAGACTCAATAAACTCAATACAAGTATTTGTTAATTCTTACTCACTACTTACCTTCTTTTCCTTACTTCCTTTCTTTTTCCTTCTTATTAGAAAGTAGGCACAATGAGAGCAGAGACTTAGTTTATCTTGTTTCTCTAACATACCTTCTATACCTGCAACATATTGCCTATTTCTGGTAAAAAAAAAAAAAAAAAAAAATATATATATATATATATATATATATAGTGTTGAATGAATGGAATAAGTACTATTAGCAACAAAGTGATTTAATCAAATTCTTAAGGCCATATATTTTCCTAATGAACATTCTGATTAAGTATTGAATCTGAGTTCTCCACCAGCTTAATCAGTCTCCCTATAGTTAGCTGTAACCCAGTGTTGTGTGAACATGATACAATTTGCCTTCATTTGCATAACTGTTTATTGCCTCCTAAAAGTAATCAATAATGTGATTCTGTAAATGATCATGAATCTGAAATAATATATAAAATACCAAATTTAAATTAAGCTGTTACTATGGTTATAAATATTTTCTCTGTTTTCTTTGTAAAATATTTGGTTTTCTTAAAATCCTCGCTCTTTAGGCCATTTAGCAACCAGATGTTAGCCGGCTTTAAAAATACTTTATATCAGGAAAGACATTTAATCTGGACATTGCATTTATTAATGGCATTGTTTAATATTGAAAAAGCTTAAAATATTGATTATTTACTTTTATCCTAAAATGTCATTCTGTATCAGTCCAAATGGTTGATTTAAAAAAAATAGGAATATTTTATTTGTCAGAGGAGTTAAGTCTTTCTTCTGTAAGGCACATCAGAAGTAGTATTACATGTTTATTTGAGGTCAAGGATATTGACATAAAAATTAGTAAAATGCTAGAGAAAATATGCACAATGAAAAGAATATTAAAATTCAGGACACAGTAGTTTATCAATAATCATTGTTTGTTGATGGCTATTGTAGTGAACCAGAAACTCCGAATCCAGACATTTTTAAAATGATAGAACAAGTTGGACACATGAAACTTCAGCATAGCAGCTGTATGACATTAGTTCATTTGCTACAAATCTCTCCAAGCTTGTTTTCTCAGACTTTTACAATATATACTAATAATTACATTCATGCTTGTTGAGAGATTATTTAAAAATTTGTAAGGTATAAATTATGAGCATAAAAGATAATATAAGCACTGGAGATATCAATATTATTAATAATAATAATCATTGATCCCACTGACTCTGTAACTCTTTTCCAAGCATCAGCCCATTTTTATCATTTACTTTTAGTCACTCTGCCGTATGTGGATCAGCTACAAATTATCTCCTTTTACTTCCTATATTTTACTGAACACTTTATGTTCAAATGAAAAATTTGTAAAAAAGAATTACCTAGCTGTATTAGTCATAAAATCCACATAGACCAATGAACCTCAGGTACTAACCCTCACTTATCTGATTCACTGGGACACCAAAAAGGTCCTTTTCCAGAAGGACAATATTGTAAGTGTGAGCATGTTGAAACTCTGTATTACAATAAATCTTTAAATGCAAACGCTCTCTACCTGAAAGAAGACCTGTGTTTGCCTTTCCTTCATCTCAAATTTAATTGTATGCCAAGAGCATTCTGTTCCATTGAGTTAACCTTGTACAAGAGAATAATATTTCAGCATTTTTATCCATGTATTTTCTTTTACTACTATAAAATTTTCCTCTTTGCCTTGCAGCTCTTTCATTAGAAACAAACAGGTTAAAATGTTTTGCTCCAGTGGAAATAATACAGAAAATAATCTTAGTGTTTGTTTCAAATTATTGGCTCTGAGTTCCAAAATATGCCTTCAATGTTTACAACACAAACAATAGCCCTGAAAAAAAATTAAGAGTGATAAGAATTTATGTAACTAAAGATCCAGAACCTGGAGAACTCGCAGCATGAAGTTTATGCTATAAACTTGAGTAGGATGAATGCAGGATGCATTGGTACGTATACAAACAGCTGCTGGAAAAAAATAGACACAAAAGGTATAAAGGACTAAGCACACTAGAAGTGTATTACTAGCTCACCTAACTATTCAAGATGGGTATTCCTGTTTTAATCCACATTTCAACTAACAAAGCAAATAAACTATTAGAACCTTTTTTAACTCCCCAGATGCAACATCAAATGTAGAGTAGCTACTTAGTGGGCCCAAATCAATAAATTCAGCTTGATCCAACTCTGTGTTCCTTCCACCATTATCCCACACCCTTAACATCCATGCCCATGCCTGTTCTCCAGTTTTCTGTTTACATAAATTAGAAAACTCAAGCAGTTATTTTTGAGTGTAGTGCACCTCCTCATGGGTCATACTCTCAACCTCACATCTATGGGCCCACCAGGACTTTAGTCTAGCTATAGGACTGGAAGCAAACAGGGGTGTTGGCTTCCTGAGGAGAATCAACATTCTCTTGCCTGGAAACTGCCTCGGGGAGGCCATCACCATTGCCTCAGGCAGCACAGGGTTTATCTCCTCAAAGGTGGAAGGGCTGATGGCAGCATGGGTGGGGGGAGGGGATGTTGCCACTATGGGGACGGGAAAGGTGTTTCTTCTGGCAAAAAAAAAGGCTCATCAGAGTTCACAAACTCAGTGTCCCCAGCTTCATCAGGGTCCTCCCACACCTCCCCATTCCAAGTTGCAGGGTCCCATTCTTTTCCAACAAATGCCCTCCTTTAACAGTAGACATCTGGTGAGGTTGGGCATGCACCTTTCGTTGCAGGTCGGCCACTCACATGATAAAAACTTGTGTCTGTTTTTCCACAATTTCAGCTCTTTCTCTACAGGAGATAAGACTCTCAGCTCAGTCTTAGCAGATTTGGGGCTCAGTATTTGCTTCTGAAGCTGGGAGATAGGATCCCTGAGTTCATCATTTTCTTTCATCGCTTTGTCCACTGAACTTAGGAGCAACCAACCAGCATCATTATGTTCCCTGGTTCCCCGCATAGGGTCAAAGGTATTATGCATAGAGTCAGTAAACCCTTTGCTTCTCACGAGTGATGAACCATGAGTGTCAAATGCCTTTATTTTGCATAACTTTCTAAACAGTTCATGCCAAGGACTATCAGGGTTCTCCATAGTATTAGAAGTAGAGTCCTTAGCAATTTGAGGTCTAATCATATTAAGCAGCCAACTCCAGAAACCCCCAAACCAATGAAATAACTCCATCCTTAATATTCTGTTCCTCTAGAACCACTCCTGGTACCAAAATATCTATATTAGTCAGGGTTCTCTACAGGGACAGAACTAATGGAAAGTATATATATATATATATATATATATATATATATATATATATATGTGTGTGTATATATATATGTGTGTATATATATATATATAAAAGTATATATATATATACACACATATATATATACACACACATATATATATATATATATATATATATATATATATATATATATATATGAGTTTATTAAGTGTTAACTCACACAATCGCAAGGTCCCACAATAGGCTGTCAGCAGGCTGGGAAGCAAAAAGGGCCAGTCCTAGTTCCAAAACTGAAGAACTTGGAGTTCAATTTTTGAGGGCAGGAAGCATCCAGCATGGGAGAAAGATGTAGGCTGGGAGGCTGGGCCAGTCTCTCTTCCTACATTTTTCTGCCTGCTTATATTCTAGCTACACTGGCAGCGGATTACATTGTGCCCACCCAGATTAAATGACTCAAATGTTAACTTCCTTTGGCAATACCCTCACAGACACACCCAGGATCAATACTTTGTATCCTTTAATCCAATCAGGTTGACACTCAGTATTAATCATCACAATAAGCTATTTATTACTGATTCAACTTTGGGGCTCATTATTTGTCTGTACAGGGATTCAATTTATTCCTGGCTCAGCCTCTTCACATTCTTTATGTGTTGCGTTATTTTGTGTTACATTGATAAAACTGTCTCCAATCCACAGTGGCGATCCATTTGGAAACAGCACTGCACTGACATTAGGAAACCGTTTCTGAAGAGACATCTGATTTTTAAAAATGCTTTAAAAATTGGCCAGGTGTGGTGGCTCACGCCTGTAATCCCAGCACTTGGGGAGGCCCAGGTGGGCGGATCACGAGGTCAGGAGATCGAGATCATCCTGGCTAACACGGTGAAACCCCGTCTCTACTAAAAGCACAAAAAATTAGCCGGGCGTGGTGGCGGGTGCCTGTAGTCCCAGCTACTCGGCAGGCTGAGGCAGGAGAATGGCGTGAACCTGGGAGGCAGAGCTTGCAGTGAGCCGAGACAGCGCCACTGCACTCCAGCCTGGGTGAAAGAGCGAGACTCCATCTCAAAAAAAAAAAAAAAAAAAAAAAAAAGTTTTAAAAATCTGTGAACTTTTAAAAATAGTAATGAAATGATAAAGTGGCAAACTTCAATATCTCAATAGTTTTATTTTATTATTTTAATTTTGTAACAACAAACATTTATTAAGACACTACTGTGTATCTATTACTTGGGAAGCTGCTAGGATGAAATGGAAAAACAAAAGCGAATTGGAGCCAGATTAGGTCTAGGTTTGAATCAACTCTTCACCACTTGCTACTTGTGCCTTTGGATATATGTCACCTAACCTCTTGAACTTCAGTGGTCTCACTTGCACAATTAGAACAACAATTACTTCACAGACTAGCTGTGTGGATTCAGTAAATCCATGCATAGGAACATGTCTAATTGGTGCTTACAGCAGGCTGAATAATGACCCCCAAAGACACAAGGTTCTAATTCCTGAAAACCGTCATGAAAAAAAGATATTTATAGATGTCATTAAGAATCTTGAAATGGGAAGATTATCCTGGGTGGGACATAAATGCAATCACAAGTGCCCTTTTAAGAAAAAGGCAGATGGAGATTTGAATCGACAAAGGATACAGCAATGTGACCAACAGAAGCAGACAATGGAGTCATGGGGCCACTAGTTAAGGAATGTCAGCAATTACTAGAAGCTGGAAGAGCCAAAAAATGACTTCTCTAGAGCCTCCAACAGGAATGAAGCCCTGTCAACACCTTGATTTCCAGTGAAACTGATTTTAGACTTCAGGAGTTGAGAACTGTGAAAGAATATATTTCTGTTGTTTCAAACCTCCAAGTTTGTTGTAATTTGTTTAGGAAAGAAAAGACACAGGAAATAATATAGTGTTAGTTAATTTGCTTTTGTGTCTTGTTTTTAATCTAAATTGTGTTTTTAATATGGCAAAAATGCAAAGAATCTAAATAGGTGTAAAATGAAAGGTAATTCTCCTTTCCACACATTGTCCCTCAGTCCCCCTCCACAAAGGCAACCATTGTTACAAATTTTTTATGTGTTCCTCAAAGATATTCTATACATAGACAAACATGCATCAAAAAGAACTTTGTAAAAAGTTCATCCCATATAAATGGTATTTCAAAATGTCTACTTTCTTGAAAGCACATACAATGCTTTTCTATTTGAGACCAATCTATAGTACAGAATCTTCAGACTTGGAGTCAGGCACAATATAAGAAAAAACCAATGACAAGAGCAAGACTTCAAAGGAGCCACAATAAAGATGGCAAAGACATTTTATTGTTCATTAAATTTTTTATAGGAAAGTAAACAGAGAAGAATAGAGTCTCAATGCAGTAAGTTCCAAGGCTTGAGGCTGGAACTAGTTAGACAATTAAGTGACATGCAACTGGTCTGTGCTATGATGTATCATGTCAAGACATCAAATAAATTTAGGTAATTATTTTGTCCACAGTTGAATGGAATCTAAAAAGAGGTGAAGTTGTAGGCTCATTAAGAAAGGAACAACATAGGCCGGGCGCGGTGGCTCACGCCTGTAATCCGAGCACTTTGGGAGGCCAAGGCTGGCCGATCATGAAGTCAGGAGATCGAGACCATCCTGGCTAACAGGGTGAAACCCCGAATCTACTAAAAATACAAAAAATTAGCCGGGCGCAGTGGCGGGCGCCTGTAGTCCCAGCTACTTGGGAGGCTGAGGCAGGAGAATGGTGCGAACCCGGGAGGCGGAGCTTGCAGTGAGCCGAGATCATGCCACTGCACTCCAGCCTGGGCGACAGAGCAAGACTCCGCCTCAAAAAAAAAAAAAAGGGAAAAAAAAGAAAAGAACAACACAGACAGGCTTTTGTATAACCATGTCTTTTTAGATGCTTTCATGTTTTTTGACAAGTTTTTCTTTGTCTCTACAGGTAATACTACATTGGAACTTTTAATCAGTTTTTATTATTGGAAACAAGGTATCATCATATTCCTTGTAATATAACTCTTGATACTTATTTTATCTAATTGTCATGATTGCCCAATAAATTTATATCATTAAAATTATTCCTATCCATGTTTAATAGCAATCAATTATCAACTCTTACTAATACAACGTAAGATATTGTATTATGAGATATAGAAGATCCCAAGATAAATAAAAACAAAGTCCCTGGCCTAAAAGAATTTGTAATCTGCTTTAATAGTCATGCCTGTATATGGCAATTTGTGTTAAAATGGTTAAAAAATAATTGGAAAACTAAATGGAGGAAAAGATTATTTCCTACTATGAATCAGGAAAGAAAGTCTTTACGGAATAATTCACATTAGATCTGCATCTTCAAGATAGCTATACTTTATCAAGATTCAAAGTCTGGGCAGGAAAGCACAGTCAACATTGGAGGAACTATGAGAGAGCTTAATACATGGGGTCATAGATGCCTGAGAAAGTGTGGGAAGGAAAGGCTAATTAACCAGAGGAACAGAAAGACAGAAAGGTAATTGATACTGCCCAATTACCTTATATGGTTTGATATCAAGTCTGGCTCTTTATTTCTGAAGATCCCACTATCCTTCATTTTTAAATACCAGAGGCTCTATCAGGGCTACAGAAGACTTTTAACACATAGGCCATGGGATACTAACAGTAATGTTCTAAAAATTTCACTAGGTAAAGTGAAGGAACAAAAGGAAATTGTATATTTCAAATTACTGTCTTTTAACTGTCAAATTCCTATGTGAATTTGATAGAATTGAAGTGGGTGAGAATAACAAAGTGCTCCAATTTGCCAGCACAGATTTTTCCATTGTGCTTTAGTATAAGTCCCTTATAGCTTTAAAATGTTTACATTGTTATTTTCAGAAGACTGTGGAACTAAAAGCAGTCAAGTCATGATATAATTGTACTTTAAAAGTCTGTGAAAAAAAAAGACAATTAAAAAGCTGAATACAAGTCTCCACCAAACACAGCTTGCTGCTGTTTTTAGTATGACTATTAGATTTTTTTTTACACCTGAATTTTCCCTAGGTCAGTCCACCACTTTTGGTGTTTTGGGGCTAAATTGGAAGACCAATATTCATTATCCTCTGTGTTAGATTACTATTCCTTTTACTCTGATGAAGACTAAGCCAGAAGAGAACATGAAGAACAGCAAAACTACGCAGGTAGATGCAAGACAGAAGAGATTAATGAGGCCATGGAAGCAGAGAGGGGACATAAGAAAATTTGCTCCTGGAGCTTGTATGCATCAGTAACCAAAATGAAATGTATAAGTCAGAGGATAGAGGCACAACTATGAGCAAATTCAGCTACGCTTAAAAAATTATGTTTTACTACTAAGTTAGTTATTAATAAGTAAAGAAAATCAGCCCTCATATACTTAAAAATAATTATGCATATTATGATATTGACTTTTTAAAACATGTTTCTTTGGCACATAGTTGTGGAACACCAACTGCAGAGTCACTGTGGTTTAACTATTTTGAAGTTAATTGATTAAATGAATAGATAGCAAGCCTTCACGTCTGTATAAGATTTTATAACTTGCATTCAGTAAATATAATCACACTTGCTTTTGTAATGATATAGATATGGAGATATGGGGGGGTATCAGATCCACTTTCTAGTTCAAGATCCATAGATAGTGGCTTGCCAATGTCACATAACCTCTAGTTTGAAGATCGAGGACTCAAACTTAGGTTAAGATTGATTCCCATCATATAGTTAATACACTTGCTGTACACAAAAACTAATGTAGCAATTGTTTGATTAAAGGCATTTATAAGTATCAGAAAATATCTATAGCTATTAAAACTAATATTTTAAGCACTTACTATGTTCCAGATACTATTCTATGTGTTTACCCTCATAACCACTCTATGAGGTAAGTAATATTACCCCATTTTACTGATGAACACATTGAGTCAGGAAGTGGTTGCATAAAATACTCAAATTCATTCAGCTAATATGACACCATTATGTGAATCTAGGGAATTGGGCTTCAGAGCCCATGCTCCTAACTGCCAAGCATACTGTCTCAAAATTAGATATGTAAAAAACAAAATTATTTTAGGTCTAGTTACTACTAGCAAACTGATGGGAATGTTTACATTTTGCTCCTCATCAATACATGGCCAGAAATGCTCAGCTAAATTAGAATAGAAAAGTGATTTGAATACTATAGATAGTACATTTAAATAATTAAGACTCCCTCTCCCATTTTGCTTTGAATATGCAGGACCTGGCTTTTGAGGAATATATAGTGTATGTTGACAGGACTTAGAAAATACTGCTATTAATCAAAATCTAAAGTCAATAGGAAAAGATAAAAATGTTCATATATTTTATTAATAATTGTAATAATTTCTGGCATCTTATCAGTTGAATTGCTAAGATTCCAAAGTAGATCTGTTAGATAAATGTTCAACTTCCTACTTTATTTACCTGGGAAGAATTTCCCAGTGCCAATCATTTAGATTTTCATAGTAGAGAAGAGTTTTATAATATAGATTCAGATATGTCATTTATCTCCTAAGATAAAAAACAAAAACAAAAAATTGGCTCCCTGGTGTTGGGCAGGGGCCAGGTGGCTAGTTCCAGTTCACCTAGAAGGATGAGGTGTGAGTCTTTATCCTTCAGTGGTCAATCAGGTCCATGGGGAATCTTAAAAGAAGGAACTCACGGAGTGAGTGGCTAACGCTCACTCTGCTCTAAACCTTAACAGGGGAAAGTAAAAGTAGTTTGGAGGTTTCTGCCTCTTTCAAACAGCTAAGAAAACCAGAAAGGAATTTGCATTGTAGTCTTTACTAGGTGTTTCACTAAATGTTCTCCAAGCCAATAGAATCAGTGTAACACACAGACACACACACACACACACACACACACGCACAGAGTGAGAGAGACAGAGACAGAGAGAGACAGACAGACAGAGAGAGTAAGAGATTAATTTTAAGGACTTGGTTCATGCTCATGCAGGGGCTGGCCAGTGTGAAATTTGTACGGCAACCCAGCAGTCTGAAAACTCAGGCAAGATTTTTATGTTAGAGTCTTGAGATATAATTTTTTCTTCTCTGGAAAACCTCAGCTTTTTATTCCAAGGCCTTCAACCAATGAAATGAGTCTCACCTACATTATTAAGGATAATGCCCTTCACTTAAAGTCTGCTGAGTGTAAATGTTAATCACATATACAAAATGCCTTCAGAAGCAACATCCAGACAAATGTTTGACCAAACAACTGGACGCCATAGCCAAATTCACACATAACTAACCATCACACTTTGTAATAGTCTTCTCAGCTTCTCTTCCTTTAACTCATCCATATACATCAACAAATCATGTGCTCAATTCAATAAAGATAGCTAAAGATACAGTAATTGCCTCAAACTCTTTATCTTTTTCCTGACCTGTTTCAATAATACCTTCAGTTCACTCTGAAATACTGATGATTATTCAACACTCTGATGCCAGGCTGTCCTTTGACGATCTGGATAAAGGACTTGTTCCTCTTCTCTTCAGACACTCCTTAAAATGGATCTTACAGCACTGATCTCATGCCCGGTAGCCCATCTAAACTAATTCAAATGCTCAGGGAGTGAATCAGATTCTGACCCTAAAAGAAATTTGAAATTTCCTGTAGTACTTCCTGTAATATTCCCTAGAAACTAAAAATAATGGGGATGTAAGACATGACTTTACATTATCTGGCTATGACCTGGCAATTATCTACTTCTGTGTACTATAAGAATACATAATTAGGCCACTGTCTAAGTCTCCACTACTTTCCCTCTTGTGTAATTTAACCTTCTGCTATGGTTTGAACATCTGTCCACTCCAAAATTCATGTAGTGTTTAATTGCCAATATATTGATTTTAAGAAGTGGGACTTTTGTGAGGTGATTAGACATAGGGGCTCTGCCCTCATGGGTGGAATTAATGCCATTATAAAAGGGCAAATTTGGCCCCCTTTTGTCCCTCTTAGCCCTTTGGCCTTCTGTCACATGAGAATCCAGCCTTCCTCCCCTCTGGAGAACACAGCGTGCAGGGCACCATCTTGGAAGAAGAGAAAGGTCTCACCAAACCTGCCTATGTTTTGGGCTGAGACTTCCCGGCCTCCAAAAGTGTGAGAAATAAATTTCTGTTTTTTATAGATCACTCAGTCTGTGGTATTCTGTTATAGCAGCCCCAAATGGACTGAGACACCTTTCTTCAGTTTCTGGATCACACTAAGGCCATTTCTTCTTCAGGGATTTTGCCTATTGCTGTTTCTTCTGCTTAGCATACTCTTTCTTTGGGATTCCAAATGCCTTGTTCATTCTTATCATTCACATCCTAGATAAAAGTCATCGAATATGCCTCTATCTAAATTATGCCTTTTTCTTCTGCCCTGGCCATTCATATCCATTTCATCCTCTACATTTTCTTTATTGCACTTATGGCTATTGGAAATTATCTTATTCATTTTTTTTCTTGTTTGTCTACACCTTCCTACCCACCTCTAGCTCCACTGTGATAAATGAGTTTTGAGATTTTGGGGATGTGTAGGAATCTTTGAGATTTCATGGAAAACAATCACTCCTGTGCATCATTTTTAATTTAAATAAATTCAGAACATTTTGCTAATAGGATTATTTTGCTAATAATTTAATAATACTCTGTCACAATTGTGTTAGAATCCACATAACCAGGGCAAACCTACAGAACATATTGAGGTGGGAAAATTATATATTAATTGTCTTTAATTCCTCCTTTGGTGTCATTTTCTTATTTCTATAACTACTTATCTTTGAACTCCAGGTCCTCCTACCTTTTAATTGTGACTCTTATTTTTATCACTAAAAATATCTATCCAAAAAATCCCTATACATAGTCTTGTAACTCCCTATAAGAGAGTGGGAAGTTGACCCTCTGGGAGGATTATATATTAAATGCACAGTATTTATCTTTTGCTGTCAAGTTTCTTTGACTAAACACTGGGTTTGTGAGATACAACAACGTCGCATATAGCTAAAGTTTGTTCATTTTCATTGCTATGTAGTATTCCATGACATGAATAAATCAGAATTAATTTATTCATATTAAAATTACTGGACATTACGATTGCTTTGATTTAATGATGGCTATGAATAAATTATGAATAAACTATGAATGTCTATGAATATTCCTGGACATTGATTTTCATGCACACATATATGCATTATTGTTGGGTATGTACCTACAAATGAAAATGACTAGATTTTGTTAGGCATCTAGATACCAGCAGTTATAGTGTTTACAATACATGGATAAATCACAACCCAATACCAACAACTAAACATTTAGATTGTTTTCAATTTTTTTGTTGTTTTCAATTATTTTTGGTGGGGGAATGGAAGGTTAAATTAAACAGAAATTATATAATTTAAACAAATTTAGACAGTCTTAAAAAGAGGGTTAATCAAATTATAGTAGTTTGTATATTATGATAAACAACATGTTTTTTTCTGAAATAAAGAGTTCACCCTAGGATCAGAGAAAAATCAAGTGACAGTTGCCTATTGTTATGACCAGCACTTTATTTGTTAACAGATCAACATCTCTTATTTTTGCTTGTATAATAAGTCCTGGGTGAAGTCATGGAAGCAACTCTGGGCATGGAGTAAGGTGAGCCACCTTCTCATTTTATCAATGTCATAGACCATTGATGTAGTCTTTTACTTATTTTTTCAACCTTTCTGGGGCTTGGTTTACTGATAAATAAAATGAAAATTTTAGAAAATCATTATTTTAACTCTAAAGTAAACTCGAATATAATTTTGTAATATAATATTTGTATTCCATCACTAATCTTATCTATAGGCTGTATTGAATTTTGCAGGAATTAGCAAGTGGTAAATATTTCCAACTACATTGAAAATAACAAATTACTTAGCATGTTATTAGAGAAGCCCAAAATGGTTTCTGATAATTTTCCCGCATGAATAATTATTCTTCATTTAGAGAAAAGATTTTTATCTGAGCATTCATCCTCTAATACCATTATTGTCATTTTAATAAATTAGTTTTAGAGCACTGCAATTGCTATTTTAAGACATTCAGTTAGAGGAGCAACATTTTGAGAATACACCACAAATCTGTGATTAGAAAACACTTTATTATGCTCTCTAAAGAGACAAGTTTTTAGTCATTTTTCTACGAACAAAATTCTAAGAATTTCAAAATATAGTGTGACTGTATGAGTTGGAGAAGGAGCAGAGACAAAATTAAAATGCTGCACTAGGTTTGAAAACTGGTTCACCACAAGGTGTTTGCTATTGCTTATGTGCTTTCAGAGCACAATATCATTTTCATTATCTTTGCTTTGATATGGATTTAGCATCAGCCTTCAAATACTGAACATACATTTTAGATGTTAGACAATAAAATAGGGTCTAGAAAAAGTGAATGTATTTTTAGAATAATAAAGAATATATTTTATATCCTCTGATCTTCATAAGAGAATAATGAAAGCAGATTCTTAGATAACTAAATAAAACACTTCTGAATGAGTCTGTTCCTTGAAGGTAGAAAAAAAGGACTTTCAGTTAGTTTTGTTTGTATTTTTTAATCTATGAAAATATAAATCTCATTTTATGCATAACTACCTTATTGAATTGCTATCACCACATATAATTATTCATGAATAAATATATACCTACTATATATACAAAATATATGTTTCAACATTTCAATGCACATTAATAAATGAACAGCCACCTTCCCATCACAGAACTATTGGCATGAGTCTCTCAGGTTTTCCATATATGCCATTAGAATTAGAAGGGTACTCTGTTTTAGTAATAATTAGGACAGTCTTTTTTTTTTTTTTATAGTCCTGGCTCTCTCCAGACTCCAAATTCTTGGTTTATCATATGTTTAGGATATAAATGGCCAAAATATATTTTGAAAATAATGGGAGAGGGAAAACAGACAGAAGTAGAATCTCCTTGATGCATTGAGAGATTAGTGTTCTTAAGAGACAGTGAAAACCTGCATAGCTCAAGGTTTGTGTGTTTATGAACAAGCCTGTCATATTTCCAGTAAGGTGCCAGGGTGAGCACAACACATTAAGAACCTGGCAGTGCAGCACGGGTCATTTCATGACTGCATGGCTTCTTGTATCCCTTGTAAATACAAAATACACATAAAAAAGCCTCATTTGGCTCCGATTTTACTACAAGGCAACGGTAATGCATAAATACAGAAGAATCAAACAAAGACAGTGGCTTTTTTAAATAGAAAAAAAGTGACATGAAAGGAAAGCATTTCAAAGCAAATTGAAAGGTGCCTAAAAAATATTAGTAGAACAAAAATAAATCCAAAAAGGAAGAAATGCAAAAGTAAAATGAAAATTGAAATGGCTTTTGAAGTTTGTAGTATGTTTCTGAACTGCTACAGAAAGAGGGCTGGAACGGTGAAATAAAAATTAAACAATGGAATGAATTAGAAAGAAAAACAGTCCATGGTTTCAATGTGATTATAAGTTGAGATATTATAAAAAATACATGTAGAAAAATTCACAAGTGTTTTATGCATATGAGATTAAATTTAGCATAAAAAAGGATCTCCTGGCATCTGTACAATGTAAAAGATTTTAAAATGACATTTATGATTAAGGATCAAATAAAGTACCTGAATGATTTGCAGTGAAAGATAGTATATACAGAACTGCATTACTCCAGACACATCCTAATAGATTATTATGTTTTATTCTAAAAGCAAAGCATTAGTCTCATATAAGGATTATAATGGTGATAATGTCAAGATAAGCTTTTATTTAGATATTCTGCTATTTCTGAGAGTCCTCAAATAATCAAGCTCTAATATATGACCTGTAAAGTAGACTAACTGCTTTAATAAGGTCTCCCTTAAGCTTTCAAGACAGCTCATTCTCTCTGTTGATAAAATGTGTAACCTTAGATTCTTTCTCTATAAAACCTTCCCAGAAAGCTCCAGCTGGTGACTTTACCATTGCTCAAGTTAGGGAACTTATAGTCTTCAACTAATCATGTGCTGATAGGAGTAAATCTATGATTTGTGGCATCTGAGGCACATATATTTGGGGAAGAGATTTAGGGAAAAAAATACAAAATTATAAATACAAAATGAGGTACAGGGCCTTGGAAGTCAATTGAGATGTCCTTAGGTTGATGCTTTATTAACTTTTAGGTAAATCAGCCCCTGTGATGTATCTAAAGGTAGCTAACTCCTTTATTTGCCTAAAATTATTTTAGTAGGCACCAGAACATTCCATGTTTTCTCAGAATTGTAGCCAAACCTTTAAAGCTGAGGGCAATGAATGATAAATATCCTAAATTCTGAGTATATTTCTTGAATAGATTTACTAAGAGGTAGTCCAACTGACCCTTTGACCACTTTCTATCACACTCTATAACTATTCTCTTCTATAAGAGAAAGGTAAAGATCTATTGGAGAAAATTTTAAATGAAATTCATAGGGCTAAACAGTTCTGTGGCTTTTCCCACCAACGAAATCAAGTTAAAGGAGAGCTCGAGTGATTAGGGTTATCTGCAAAAGAGTAGATACTTCATATACTGACTGGATGTTTGCTAACCTGTAGATATTCAAATACCTGGCCTATACTATTAAAGAATTGAGCATGAAAAAAATTCTCAGGAGAAGTTCACATGTGTTCTCAATAATTTGGAGCCATAATGAATCCAAAAGTTGCTTAAAGTTGCGTACAATATTAGCAAGTTAGAAAGTTACACAAATTTTTTGAAATATTAATAAAATAGACTACTAGCTAGACTAATAAAGATGAAAAGAGAGAAGAATCAAATACAAACAATAAATGATAAATAGGATATTACCACTGACCCCACAAAAATACAAACTACCATCAGAAAATACTATAAACACCTATATGCAAATGAACTAGAAAACCTAGAAGAAATGGATAAATTTTTGAACATATACACCCTACCAAGACTAAAACAGGAAGAAGTCCTTGAATAGATCAATAACTAGTTCTGAAATTGAGGCAGTAATTAATAGCCTACCAACCAACAAAAGCCCCGGACCAGATGGATTCTACCAGAGGTACAAAGAGGAGTTGGTACCATTCCTTCTGAAACTATTCCAAACAGTTGAAAAGCAGGGACTTCTCTCTAACTCATTTTGTGAGGCCAGTGTCACCCTGATACCAAAACCGGGCAAAGAGAAAACAAAGAAAGAAAACTTCAGACCAATATCCCTGATGAACATTGATGAGAAAATCCTTAATAAAATACTGGCAAATCAAATCCAGGAGAACATCAAAAAGCTTATCCACCACGATCAAGTCAGCTTCATCTCTGGGACGCAAGGCTGGTTTAACATAAGCAAATCAAAAAACATAATTCATCACATAAACGATCAATGACAAAAACCACATGATTAACTCAATAGAGGCAGAAAAGACCTTTGATAAAATTCAACATTCATTTATGTTAACAACTCTCAATATACTAGGTATTGATGGAACTTATCTCAAAATAAGAAGAGCTATTTATGACAAACCCATAGCCAATATCATACTGAATGAACAAAAGCTGGAAGCATTCTCTTTGAAAACTGGCACAAGACAAGGATGGCCTCTCTCACCACTCCTATTCAACACAGTATTGGAAGTTCTGGCCAGGGCAATCAGGCAAGAGAAAGAAATAAAGCGTATTCAAATAGGAAGATAAGAAGTCAAACTGTCTCTGCTTGCAGATGACATGATTCCATATTTAGAAAACCCCATTATCTCAGCCCCAAAGCTCCTTAAGCTGATAAGCAATGTCAGCAAAGCCTCAGGATACAAAATCAATGTGCGAAAATCACAAGCATTCCTATATACCAACAATAGACAAGCAGAGAGCCAAATCATGAATGAACTTCCATTCACAGTTGCTACAAAGAGAATAAAATACCTAGGAATACAGCTAACAAAATTTGTGAAAGACCTCTTCAGGGAGAACTACAAACTACTGCCCAAGGAAATAAGAGAGGACACAAACAAATGGAAAAACATTCCATCCTTGTGAATAGGAAGAATCAATATCATAAAAATGGCCTTGCTGCCCAAAGTAATTTATAGATTCAATGCTATTCTTATCAAGCTGCCACTGACTTTCTTCCAGAACTAGGAAAAACTACTTAAATTTCATTTGGAACCAAAAAAGAGCCCACATAGCCAAGA
Source organism: Pan paniscus (assembly GCF_029289425.2). Lineage (NCBI taxonomy): Eukaryota > Metazoa > Chordata > Mammalia > Primates > Hominidae > Pan > Pan paniscus. Next base: position 98,156,795 of record NC_073254.2, read on the forward strand.
CAATCCTAAGCAAAAGGACAAAGCTGGAAGCATCACACTACATGACTTCAAACTATACTTCAAGGCTACAGTAACCAAAACATCATGGTACTGGTACAAAAACAGACACATAGAGCAATGGAACAGAATAGAGATCTCAGAAATAACACCGCACATCTACAACCATCTGATCTTGCACAAACCTGAGAAAAACAGGCAGTGGGGAAATGTATTAATCTGTGTTCATGCTGCTGGTAAAGACATACCTGAGACTCTGAAGAAAAAGAAGTTTAATAGGACTTGCATTTCCATATGGCTGGGGAGGCCTCCGAATCATGGCATGAGGTGAAAGGCACTTCTCACATGGGGGGCAGCAAAAGAAAAATGAGAAAGACGCAAAAGTGGAAACCCCTGATAAACCCATTAGATTTTGTGAGAGTTAATTCCCTATCATAAGAATAGCACAGGAAAGACTGACCCCCATGATTCAATTTACCTCCACCTGGATCCTTCACACAACATGTGGGAATTCTAGGAGATACAATTCAAGTTGAGATTTGGGTGTGGACACAACCAAACCATGTCAGAAAAGGATTCCCTACTCAATAAATCATGCTGGGAAAACTGGCTAGCCATATGCAGAAAGCCGAAACTGGATCCCCTTATACAAAAATTAAATCAAGATGGATTAAATACTTAAATATAAAACTCAAAACCATAAAAACCCTAGAAGAAAATCTTGGCAATACCATTCAGGAAATAAGCATGGGCAAAGAATTTATAATGAAATCACCAAAAGCAACAGCAACAAAAGCTAAAATTGACAAATGGGATCTAATTAAAGAGCTTCTGTAGAGCAAAAGAAACTATCATCGAAGTGAACAGGCATCCAACAGAATCAGAGAAAATTTATGCAATTTACACACCTGACAAAGGTCTAATATCCAGAATTCACAAGAAACTTAAACAAATTTACAAGGAAAAAAAAAACAATCCCAGCAAAAAGTGGGCAAAGGACATGAACAGACACTTCTCAAAAGAAGACATGTATGCAGCCAACAACCATATGAAAAAAAGCTCAACATCGCTGATCGTTAGAGAAATGCAAATCAAAACCACAATGAGATACCATCTCATGCCAGTCAGAATGGCAATTATTAAAAACTCAAGAAAAAAATAGATGTTGGTGAGGCTGTGGAGAAATAGGAATGCTTTCACACTGTTGGTGGGAATGTAAATTAGTTCAACCATGTGGAAGACAGTGTGGTGATTCTTCAAAGATCTAGAACCAGAAATACCATTTGACCCAGCAATTCCATTACTGGATATATACCTAAAGGAATATAAATCATTCTGTTATAAAGATACATGCACATGTATGTTTATGCAGCACTATTCATAACAGCAAAGACATGAAATCCACCCAAATGCCCATCAATGATAGTCTGGATAAAGAAAATGTGGTACATATACACCATGGAATACTGTGCAGCCATAAAAAGGAATAAGATCATGTCCTTTACGGGGACATGGATGAAGCTGGAAGCCATCATCCTCAGCAAATTAACACAGGAACAGAAAACCAAACACCACATATTCTCACACATAAGTGGAAGCTGAACAATGAGAACACATGGAACCAGGAAGGGGAGCAATATACACCAGGGCCTGCTGGGGGGACAAGGGGAGGGAGAGCATCAGGACAGATAACTAATGCATGCTGGGCTTAATATCTAGGTGATGGTGCGGCAAACCACCATGGCACACATTTACCTATGTATCAGACATGCATATTCTGTACATGTATCCTAGAACCTAAAATAAAATAAAATTAAAAACACAAAAAAGAAGCTATATTATCACTGCTTTGCAGGGCAAAGATGCATGAGTTTTTGTGGCCCAAGTTGGGTAGAATTTTAATAAAACTTTTCAGTTACTCCAAAGTGACCCTAAAGGGTAATCAGATGTGATCAAAGGAAACCTGGCAGCGTGTTTTCTCATGGTAGGAGGAGGAAAAAGTTTTTCTTATTCATGCTCTATGGAGTTCAGGTTATTCAATGAAAGTTAAACTTATTTATTCAGTTGGTAAATTCCTTGGAAGGAACTAGGTTTATTTGTGTTTACATTTTCTGTGGCACTTGATATAATGCCTTCAATATTGTATTTGTTCCATGAATATTTGTTGGTTTGTTGATTACTTCCCTGTAATCTTTATCATTGTCAATTGAAGTCTAGGAGAGGAACACCAGTTTTCTGAAAAGTGACTTAGCACAGATGAACAGCTGATTTCTTGCATTACTTTGCTAAAATGAGGGTTCTTTTATAATTATAAAAATTCAGCATTTATGCCACTCATTTCAAGTGTTTTTATAGGTATATAGCAGTGAAGGATTGTTACTCATAATCCAACTATTTTTGAGAAATGGAATCCATACTAACTCTCCACAAGAAGAGTAAAACTCGAATTTTCACTGAACTTTCCTTCGTATAACTCCCAGAGATAGACCCTAGATTGCTGATGATAAAAATTATGCTCCAGCTTTGAAATATCAGCTATCAATTTCATAGCACTGTTTGACATGTGACAGCTTTTTCATGTGAACAAATTCCTATAGATTCTGACCTAACATGATTTCCTTTGATGAGAGTCAGTATTGTTTTGAAACATTCAATACATGTTTTAAAGGAAAATTTTACAATTTTAATAAAACCATTAAACTAGACTCATAATATTGCTGAGCATATCAAAAGAACGAGTTCAAATAGGATCTGCAAAAGATGACCAAAGACATATTATTTAGTGAGGCCTGGGGATTCATTTGTCTCAGGTCATTTTGACCAGATCTCTACTACACACTTTAGTTACCAGTGTTGCGGCCACATATCTTTTGGAATGCTATATGTTGTATTTTTATCAAAGCTAGTAAACAATATTTAAAACAGAATATCACAGTGCTTGATAAATAATCATTACAAAAGTCTTATATAATTATTGAGGTTGCACTGAGAAACTTCTGTGGATACTGATTAAGTCAGCAAGTCAGTGATGGAATTAACTGGAAAAAAAGATGCTCACTTGAGACCTTTAAACAATAGAACTCTGCAATTGAATGAGTAGCTCATTTTTGATATCTAAAATTTTAAAAACCATAACATCTTAAAATTGAAGCTTACAATAGTTAAAAATATGTGCAGGTAATTTTTTTCTATATTTGAGCCTCATAGAGTCTTCCTTTTGAACTTTTTTCAGCAGGCTGTGTGTTCTCTGTTGTACTACATAATTAAGTCTTCCTGGTGCTTTGGGTACGAAGGTTCTTTGCAATGTGTTTGTTCCAAGTACAATCCTGGCCTACCTAGATACATCGTTTGAGGAATGTGTCTTCTTTTATATGTGAAGGAACTTCCCTTCTAGTGAATAGTTAATATCATTATCTTATTTGGGATCTCCTGGCAAGTTTTTTCCAGAATCAGATTACCACTGAGGCAGAGACTTACCCTCCAAGTCCATTCCTGCTCAATTGGTGAATCACACCAGCCAGCCACAAGAAATTTCCTCTTCTATTGAAAACCAGTGGAGCCCAATCTGGCTGAACATAACAGATCTTTTCTCACACAAATAACCACTACCTTTTCATGGCACTACTTGTGCCATCCCTCTCTCTCGATAAGAGGACCAATCCCCTTCTCTAGTATATTTAAGTTCAGGGTTTCAGTGCACAGGTATTTTCATCATAGGTCCTTAGAGAAATAATTCCTATATCCCTTTCAGAGGTTGGAGTCTCTCTTTTTATATCCCTTCTGCCAATCCCATCTCATCACTGAAAAAAATCTGAGTAACAACTCTGTTTTGTCCTGAGGCTTAGCCTTGCCACTGCCCAGAAGTCTTAAACATAGACTGCCACACTCTCTCAAAGCAGAGTCCCTTCAAGGAAAAGGAGCATGCCAGGTCCTCAGAGTTACTCCTGCAGCCCAACTTCCTGCTGCCTGGACTTGTCTCTCTTTACTTCTAAAATTAAGTACAGTCATCCATTTTAATTTTGCTGTATAAAATATTTTATATTAAAATATGAGAACAAATATTAAATATATAATCTATAGAGAATATTTAGATTATGGATTGTCAAGTTCTAAGTAAAACTAAGAAGAATAACATCTAGAAGTTTCTATAATTCATTGAAGATTATCAGTAGTCTTACTGTAAGATTATACACATAACTGTTCATATCTAACTTCATTTTTTTGTAGCTTCATGGAATGAGGAATGAGTGATCACAGTTTTCCTGGAGATAAGGCTATATTAGGCATCAAAACTAAGATTGGGTTACAAAGATATTGATCTTTCATTATCCAACTAATGCAACAAGTTTAACCTAATAACTTTATTGAATTTGCATACTAGTGAGTGTTCATCATATCCCCTTGGTTTTGTGGGGGAGAATTATTTCAATTTGGTTTAATGGCATACTCAAAAAGAAGACCCTCTGATTTTTGACCTAGAAATTTTCTCCCTTTCAGCTAGAGAAGATGACTTGGGGATGTTAATGCCAAACCTACATCGTAGTTCTTCATGAATTGAGGAGTGTCTGAGGTATGGCAGCCCTGTGGATAAGCCATAAACAGTATATTGCACAAATAACCATGATCATAACTATTATAGTTATCACCAAAAAAATGACATATAAGCTGCTTTTAATAGAGGAACGGAACTTTGATAGGACAGTGAAGATAAATTCTAAACGCAGTAATTAATATAAATTCACTATAATACAAAATATGACAATAAAAATTCAACTACAGTATGACTGATGAGTGACTTCAATCCTGGCCTAGCTCCACTTCTCAAATGGTGTTGGGATCATGCTCCTTCTTTCTTTGTATGACTGTGTTCATTGGGAGAAGCTAGGAAAGGCTTACCTTGTGATCCTTTGGGAGCTAGTTCAGTGAACAGCTGGGTTTCACTCTCTTTACATTTCTACGTGTTGTGGGTGAACCCAAAATATTTTTTACTACCTTCTCAATTATATGACTCAATATATTACATGATTTACAAACTAAGATAATAAAAACAAACCTAAACATTTCCAAATTATTTTGAAGAGAGTCTTCAAAACAATGAAAAGTTGTGATTTAGTAAGTGATATAATTTGGATGTTTGTCCCTTCCAAATCTCATGTTGAAATGTAGTCCCCAATGTTAGAGGTGGGTCCTGGTGGGAGGTGTTAGGTCATGGGGGCAGATCCCTCATGGATGTCTTGGTGCTGTCCTCACAATGGTGAGTGAGTTCTCTCAAGATCTCATTGAATAAAAGCATGTTGCACTTCCTCCCTCTCTCTCTTGCCCCCTCTCTTGCTGTGTGATATGCTGGCTTTCCATCACCTTCCACCATGATTGTAAGCTTCCTGAGGCCTCAGCAGAAGCAGATTCCAGCAGCATGCTTCTTATAAAGCCTGCTAAACCATGAGCCAATTAAACTTCTCTGCTTTATAAATTATCCAATCTTGGGTATTTCTTGGCAGAAATGCAAGAACTGAGTAATACAGTAAGCATAGCCTGCCTCCATGATGGGATAAGAAATTATTACAGAACATTTATATCAAAAGAGAAGATGGCTTCCAACTTCAAATTTCCTTGTCAATATCACATATATGTGTGGATATACATGTGTCAATTTTGTGGAGCTCAATATTCTGTCAGATGTGTCATTTAAATTATGCAGATACTAAATTAAACTTTATACTTGACAATTACACATGAAACTGTTTTAAGAAAGAAATAGCAAGGAATGCACTAGTAATTGTCTGAAACACTCTAAATATTAACACATCTAAGCCTCATCACAATCTATGAGATAAGGAATATTCTTATCTCCATTTTAAATATAAAGAGACTGAGGCATGGAGGATCGGGAACAGAGTCAGAATTTAAAACCATGCAATCTAGTGCCACAGTCCATGTGCTTAACTACTAAAATTTTAAAGAAAAATCATTTCAATATTCTTTGGGTCATGAATAAAAGAACCAGTAAAAATGGGTCAATGTTTTGAATAAATTTACATGTAGTGTGACACATCCTTAAGTATGTATCATTTATTAGATTTTAAAAGAATAGAGATGCCAATCACCCCAAGCTGACTAGAATAATCACTTGAAAAAAAGCTCTTTGAAAAGTGAAGGAAGAAGGGGATATAAAGTATAATTAAGATAAAGTTTTGCTGTCTCCACTTTAAATATAGGATCTTACAGAGACCAAGAGACAAGGACCTGTTCAGTCTGCTCTTCATTTGCAGAAAAATTCTGTGAGTATAATCATATTTATCACTCGATATTTTTTCACACAGTGTCTGTTCTTCATAGGAGAAACAGGCAGAATTTACTGCCCAATACATTCTAGAATGTTAAATATATATTTGAAAATATAATGCTTTAAAAAATGCAGGCTGCTCTGACAAAGACTACTACATAAATTAGATGATAAAAGTAATAGATGTTATTGTATCAGATTCTGCATATTTACATTAGGTAAAAACCATTCTGTGGCTATTATCAAATTGACAGAAAATAACAGATGCTGGCAAGGATGCAGAGAAAAGAGAACCCTTGTACATTGCTTATGGAACTGTAAAATAGCATGGTCCAGTCATTATGAAAAACAGTATGGAGCTTCCTTGAAAATGTAAAAATATAACTACCATATGATATAGCAATCTCACTACTGGGTTTGTATCCAAAGAAAATAAAATTAATATGTCAGATATCTGCATATCTATTTTTGTTGTAGCACTATTCACAATAGCCAAGATAGAGTTACACTAAGTGTCCATCAACAGATGAATGGATAAAGAAAATTGGATATATATGTATATAGATAGATAGATAGATAGATAGATAGATAGACAGATATAGATATATATACTATTCAGCCTTAAAAATGAATAAAACCCTGTCCTTTGAGGCAACATAAATGGGCCTGGAATATGTTATGCTTTTTTTTCTGTGTATGGGTTGCATCTTTCTGCTGGTTTGCATGCCTCTTATTTGCTTTCTCTTACTAAAAACTGAACATTTCAGGTAATATTTTGTAGCAACACTGGGTACTGATTTCCCCTTCACTACCTCCTCTCTGGGACTTGTTTGCTTGTTTGCTTGTTGGTGACTAGGCTGAAATATTTTACTGAAGTGTATTTCTCTTGCAGTGTGCAGCCTCTGATGTTTTTCCTCATCTGCACAGTCACCCTGGCATGGCAATGGTTATACGAGGACTCTTGGTCCCTTTCCCTGATTTTCCTGTTGAACCGTCTGCTTCTGTAAGCATTACATCCATCTGTTAGCTTCCACTATTTGCAGGATGATTTCTTTATTGTTTTCAACAATGTTCTGGTGCATAAATTCCATTTCAGTTTGATCCAATTAAACATAGGATCCTTTGCATAAGATCAGTCTTTGAGGTTTGTTCCAATCCAGGAGGGTTCTTACTTGCTTCTTTCTCTGATTTTCTCTCTGGCAAACTTGTGACTGGACTATAGTTTAGCTTGTTGCTCTCATGGAGTTACCAGCCTCCTCTTAATGAATCAGCAAAGTTTCATTGTTATCAAGAGTGCCCTTAGCTTGATCTTCCTCACACCTTGTTTGAAACAGTCAATTCACTTGAAGAGAGCTTCAGAGCCTTCTGCTTTTACAGCTCCACTGTACTCCAGAGAGCAAGACTCTGTTTCAAAATAAAAATAAATAAAAGTATACAGGAGAATGGGCATAGTTTATTTGCCAATATTATGCCATTTTCTATAAGGGAATTGAACATCCTCAGATTTTGGCATCTGAAGGAGGTCCTGGAACCAGTCATTCATGGATGCCAAGGGACAACTCTGTGTGGTATGGTGTCGGGTGTGTGTGTGTGTGTGTGTGTGTGTGTTATTTAACCAGATAATGGCTGTTTCTCTGGGGAGAGTGTTCATAGAGATCATTACTCTGCCAGTTTGGAATTGCTGTATATGTTAATGTTTCTATTGTTGGGGGTGTGAAGTGCTAATGGACTCTTAATTTTGTTTTCAAGAATAGTTTGCAAAATTATTGAAGCCTTTAATCTATATGATAGGTAAAGTGGGCCATACATTCCTTTTCTATTAAAGAATTACTGTTTAATAGACTATAAACCCCCTTTTATAATGATAAAATAATTTGATGAGTTTCAGGAGATTAAATTCATGTGCTCACTAATTTATAATTAACTCATAAACAAAATTTACCAAATAATTTATTTTTGTTTTACAAAGCTTCAAGGATTGAATGAGTGAGTAATGCTTTATGTCAACTGTTTACTTGCCTCTAACAAAAATACATTCAATCACAAATAAAATTTCGTCTCTCCAGTTTACATGGGAACTAGTCAGCACCAGCACGTCAGAAGCCATTCATAACTAAGCATGAGTTGAGCCATTTGAGAATCAAAACAAAACAAAAAAAATGTCTATATATTTTGTCAGGTTAGATCTAAGGAAATAGAAAAACAAGACTCCCTTTTAACAGTTACATGTCTAAGTTATCTAAGTCAATATATTTCACAGAGGTCCAAAGATATACAAATTACTGAAAACTAAACACGTTTTCTAAAATATGCAAATACACAATGTCTGAGATCTTTCAATAAAAGTCTCTGTGTGCAACATACTGTGGTGATATAGTTTGACTCTGTCCCCACTGAAATCTCATTTTGAATTGTAATCCCCATAATCCCCACATGTCTATGGAGAGATCTGGTGAGAGGTTGATTAGATCATGGGGGCAGTTTCCTCCATGCTGTTCTTGTGATAGGGAGTGAGTTCTCATGAGATCTGATGGCTTTATAAGGGGCTCTTTCCTCTTTGCTCCTCACTCTTCTCTCTTCTGCTGCCATGGGAAGAAGGTCCTCGCTTCCCTTTCACCTTCTACCTTCTACCATGATCGTAAGTTTCCAGAGGCCTCCCCAGCCATTCAGAACTGTGAACTCTTTCCTTTATAAATTACTCAGTCTCAGGTAGTATCTTTATAGCAGTGTGAGAACAGACAAATACATGTGGTAACATGTGGGTACTCCCCATGGTTCATTTCTAAAGTTTTTGTTTTTCAAGCTGTGTTAATTTTTCAATCTTGAGCTTATGGCCAGTGAGGGGACTGGCACAAACAAAAGCATATAGACAAACATAAATACACCACAATGAACATGCACATGCACATGCACACACTCACACACATACACACACACACATCTGATACAGAGAGAGGACCTAATACTTTTAGTTGCCTTCTCTGAGATTTTCGGTGTGTGTGTATGTGTTTTGCATTTTCACCATAATATGTATAGCTGGGTTTTTCTTCTTATTCAACATGGTTTTTTCAATATGTTTTTTTCATTTTGAATATAAAATTTTTTCATTAATTCTGGAAAATTCTCATTGTCTTTTCCCCATTGCTTCTAATTTTTTTTTAAGTTGAACATTTTCATTCTGTTATCTATGTGCCTTTTTTCCAATTCTCACATTGCCTTTCCACTCTGTGTTCCATTTTGAGTAATCTCAGATATATATTCCAATTCATTAGTACCTTTTCATCTAAGACTAATTTAGTCTTTAACATCTATTGAGTTTTTAATTTTAAGAACTTTGGTTTTTCACAATACTTTCTTTTGTTCTGTAGATTGCATGTTTACTCTGTTTATAGTTTATTTTGCTGTTTAGAAACTCTTTATTTTAATTAGGTGCCAATTGTCAATTTTTGTCTTTGTTTGATTTGCTTTTGAGGTATTAGTCATGAATTCCTCACCTAGGCTACTGTACAGAAGAGTATTTTCTAGGCTTTCTTCTAGGATTTCTATAGTTTGAGGTCTTATATTTAAGTCTTTAGTCCATCTCTAGTTATTTTTTTAATATGGTGAGAGGTAGGGTCCAGTTTCATTCTTCTGCATATGGTTAGCCAATTTTCCTAGCATCAGTTATTGAATGGGGTGTTTTTCCCTGTGTTTTTCTTTTGGTCAGCTTTGTCAAATATTAGTTGATTGTAGGTGTGCAGCTTTATTTTTGGGGTCTTTATTTTGTTCTATTGGTCTATAGGTCTATTTTTGTACCAGTATCATTCTGTTTTGATTACTATAGCCTTGTAGTATAGTTTGAAGCTAGGTAATGTTAAAATGACTAATATCCAGAATCTGTAAAGAACTTAAGCAAATCAATAGGGAAAAAAAACATCAAAAAGTAGACAAAGGACATGAACAGACACTTGTCAAAAGAAGACATATAGTCTGCCAACAAACATATGAAAAAAATGCTCAATATTAATAATCATCAGAGAAATGCAAATTAAAACCATGACGAGCTATCCTCTTATACCAGTCATAATGGCTACTATTAAAAAGTCAGAAAACAATAGAAGTTGGTGAAGTTATGGAGAAAAGGGAAGCTTATCTGCTGTTGGTAGAAATGTAAATTATTTCAGCTCCTGTTGAAAGCAGTGTGAAGATTTCTCAAATAACTAAAAGTAGAACTACCATTTGATCCAGCAATCTCATTACTGGCTATATACCCAAAGGAAAATAAATCATTCTGCCAAAAAGACACTTGTACTTGCATGTTTATCACAGCACAATTCATAAGAGCAAAGACGTGGAGCTGGGCGTGGTGGCTCGGGCCTGTAATCCCAACACTTTGGGAGGCTGAGGCAGGCAAATCACGAGGTTAGGAGTTCGAAACCAGCCTGGCCAACATGGTGAAACCCCATCTCTACTAAAAAATACAAAAATCAGCTGGGCATGGTGGCACACACCTGTAATCCTAGCTACTCAGGAGGCTGAGGCAGAAGAATTGCTTGAACCTGGGAGGTGGAGGTTGCAGCGAGCCGAGATCGCACCACTAAACTCCAGCCTGTGCAACAGAGTGAGACTCTGTCTCAAAAAAAAAAAAAAAAAAAAGAGTAAAGACATAGAATCAACCTAGGTGGCCATCAGTGGTGGATTGGATAAAGAAATATGGTACACATACATCATGGAATAGTATCCAGACAGCAAAAGAATGAAATCTTATTCTTTATAGCAACATAGATGCACCATTATCCTCGGTGACTTAATGCAGAAACAGAAAATCAAATACTGTACGATTTTACTTACAAGCTGAAGCTAAACACTGGGTACACATGGAAATAAAGATTAGAACAATGGACAATGGAAGCTCCAAAAGTGGAGGAACAGAGAGGAGGCATGGTTGAGAACTCCCTTTTAGGTACTGTGTTCACTATTTGGGTCATGAGTTCAATAGAAGCCCAAACCACAGCATTACACAGTATATCCATGTAACAAATCTGTGCATGTATTCCCCCGCATCTAAAATTTTTTTTAAAATGATTTTTATTTCCAGTTGTATTTACTTATTTTCTTGTCATTTCTAATACTGGTAGTTTTTATCTTATTTATCTTGTGGTCACTATTCTCACTTTTGTCTCTAGCCAAATTACCTCATGTTCTTGAAGTATTAATTCTCCTGTTGCTACATTCTTTGGTTTTAAAATCCATCAGATGGTTTTTATTTTGAACTCTAGAATTTTGCAGATCATACTTGGGTTTACCAAAACTGTAAACATAAATATTTCAATCATTAAAACTTTAAAAGAAGAACATCAACAAATCTCTGTATCTATTAATAAAATGGCTAGCAGAAGGAGACAGTCATTCCCTGAATTCTAAGCCACTAATGGCTTTAATGTACTGGATCTTCATTCTGAAAGCCTTTGAATATGCTCTGATGACAATAGCTCTTTTCTGCTCACCTAGACACATTGGATAAAGAGACAAAATAGGAGATTCTAGGTACTTCTACAGAGTTCATGACTGTGGATCGAACTCAACTCCAGTGCATTCTGCCTCATGTACCTTAATATTTGCTGTTGAGAACATTGCTTGCTGCTAAGGAATTAAGCTATTTATGAGTTAAATGTTTTGCAATACCCTAAAAAGGGGGTTGATTTTCAGAAGATATTTTATTTCCTAAGACATACAACTACATGTAGAGTTTAAAGGTGTCAGCTGAAGAAAGAGAAGGTTCATCAATTTTGAAAGCAGAGCTTTACTTCTCATAAAGGGTTACAGGCTGCAGGGTGGCCATTCTGAGAAGCTAGGAAGCATAGCTTCTGGCCAGAAGCAGAAACTAGATACTTTGAGGTTGGGAAGAATAAGACAGGGATTTATGCTGAACAAGGTGGCCAAATATACATATTTAATAAGCCACAGAAGGCCATGAATATTTATGAAAGGAGAAACAAACACACGTGCAATCGAGCTTTGTTTCTCCCCATGGGACCCATGTTCAAAAAATGGGGGTGTTAGCATGATCTGTGGGTGGAGTTTTAAGCCCTCTCATGTCAAAAGGTGAAGCAGATGACACAAAAGCCCTTACTGTGAGTTTTCTGTAGACTGGCTAGAACCACTCATTTTTTATCAGGCAAAAAGGGAGGGGCAATGTCAAGGAGTTAGTTGATACTAATGGTGGAGTCTTTTGAAAGGGCTAGCTTCTGTTTAGCTCTTGGGGAATAAAGATTAATGGTGGTTAGCAGGGGAAGGGTATAAACAAGTCATGTATGACCTCCCATCCAGTCATGGCAGAGAACTCAGCTTCCGGGTTTTCTCTGGTGTCTCATTGACCAAGAGATGACCTGTTTAGTTGGTTGAGGGATTTAGAGTTTTATTTTTATTCCTCAAAGTTTCCAACTATCAAAATTCATAAGGAGAGATGCTTAAAAATATTTTCATATCCAAAATCTGGCTCAAGTTATAAAACTCATCTTTGATTTGTGTTAATTATATGACCTAAGAGCTTTCATGGTAAAAAGTAAAATCAGCAAAATAAGACATTTTCCAACCTCTGTCATTCCACATCCCTTCTTCCATTCATACACACAAATTTATTTTTGAACTCCTACTTTTACATGGAAGGCATATAATTACAGATAATAAATCAGATAAAGTCTCTGCTAAGATTAATGCAAGACATACAAAATGTAAGAAGTAATTGTATTTAATAAAATAATAAAGCTATTAATGTTTACTTCTTAATTGTATACTACATTCTTTATATGCATTGTATCAATTAATCCATGAAACAATTCTAAGAGACACTATCCCACATATTATAGATGAGAAATCTGAGGACTGAAAGATTAATTTGCTATGACTACTCAATAGTAGATTTTGGATAGAACCAAGACAGGCTGAATTGAACAGGGGAATTTATGGTAAGTTTGGAAAAAATTAACATAAAAAAACGTGAAGAATGTATAGCATTTAGCGCAAACTGGAGAAGGCTATTCTAAGAACAAGCATGTAAATAAGCCTGGAGGTAAGAAAAAAACATGCTGTGTCTAGAAATTTTTGTGTCTGGAAATTTTTAAGTAGTTCAGTCCAGTTTGTCAAGACGTGCAAGGCTAGGCACATCAAAGGAAAGATGTTCAAGAACTAAAAATGCATCCAGAACAAAGAATCTGGAGTTTTGATAATGGGGTTGCTGTAAGTGCAACGTAGAATCACACACATATTTTAAGATTGAGAATGACATAATTAGAGTATGGGCAATAGGTTAGAGGGAAGCCAGATCAATTTGGATGCCATTGCAATAATCAAGGCAAGAGATAATATTGATTTACATGATGGTAGTCAGTGTGACAATAAAAAGCTGACCAGGTTTGATAATAAAAGAATAGAAGGTAAATTAAGCAAGATTTATAGTTTCCTGGATATTGGAGTAAAAGGAAAGTAAATAGTTGGGGATGACACTCAGGTTTCCAGCTTGAACAGCCAAGAAAATGGTGGTATCATTACAAAACAACAACAACAATAAAAAAAACCAGATATATTTGTGAGGCATATGGTGATTTTACTCACATTGTAAACATGCTGACTTAGGTGATTGGTCCATGCAGAGAGTTGTGTGGTAGGAAATCTGATGTTGAAGTCTGCATTTCACCATAGAAATTGGAACCAGGGATGTCAATTGAGAATTCAGCAAACCAGAGATAACAGAGTGAATGAGATTGTCAAAGAAGAGGCTTGGAATGAGATTAAAACTTTGCCCAGGACAGAAACCTGAAAAGAAAAACACTTCAAAGTACAAAAGGGGAAAAATAACTTGAAAGAGAGCTGATAGGGAATGAAGTAATCTGACAAAAAGGGGCTGGAAACAGAAAATGGAAAACTAATTTCAAATTTATTACTAAAGTTGTAACAAATGAAACAATGAAAATGAACACACATAGAAGAGTTATAACTTTAATTTTAGTTTCTCTTTTTACTTATAAAAAATGCTAAGGTATTGGATATTTCTCCAAACTTCAGAATAGAAACTGAATATGCTAACTACATTGGTACTAGTGGAGGCAAGCTTAGGGAATATGATAAATCAGTTAATGCAGTGCATCTTTTATGTGAAAAAATTCTCCTGTGAAAAGAGAAAATAAAACAAGCAAGTGGGATCCCTGAGAGAAATAAACTGTACTATCAGTTAGAAAATGAAGTAGATACAAAGGATCTTCTTCACATTTTTTGTTGTTATGAGGATAATCCAAATGAAAAAGCAAATACGACAAAGACAAAACAGTAGAGTCATCACTTGGTATCTGTAGGATATTGGTTCCAGGACGAGTCTCAGATACGAAAATCCACAGGTGCTCAGGTCTCTAATATAAAATGGCATAATACATATAACCTATGGACGTCCTCCAATATACTTTAAATCATCTCTGGGTTAGTTATAATAATACAATGCAAACATTGTCTAAATAGTTATTCTACTGTATTGGTTTGGGAATAATGACAATAAAAGAAATGCCTGTACTTTAGCAAAGGTGCAAATTTTAAAAATATTTTTGAAATATTTTCAATCCACCAATGCAAAACTCACGGATACTGAGGGGTGACTATACTGCATCAAAATACAAGAAAAGGCCTCAAAGCATTATGGATGGTTGTTCTTGTTTTGACCTAAAAAATCAACTTGTAGATTCCTAATTGTTATCACTATTTGTGAGTAAATTCATAAATTTTTATTCAATATAAAGTTATTTCACTTTTAGAAAGATGATGTTAAAAGGGATAACATATAGCAACAGCTATCTAATGTTTTCCTGGAAAGGGAAACAAACCAGTATTTCCTAGTTTCTCTTTACTTCCTCAATGATAACTTCTTTTCCCACATGGTTACATAGTTTACAACTTAGTTTCTTAGGCTGTGAAAATAAAAAAAACAATTTGATAAATAGGAGTTTTAATATTTTAATAATGAAGATCTTACAACATGTTTTAATTTAGTATAAGCACTAACATAAAATGTTTATTTAGAAATCTATAATTGTCTAAAACTAATATATGAATTAAATTATAACAATACTCCCAATATTTTAAAAGAAGGGGTAGAATTGGACTAACTATTCATTATTAATTTTTAATCAGTTAGTTAATATAAAAGAATAAATATTTAGATATAGTAGAACATGTAACAAAAAGAAAAAGAATACTTATATTACAAAACACTATGACATGATGCATTCAAATTGATATACTAGAAATAAATAATCAAATAGATCAGTAGAGCAGAATAGAAAAACATGAGATTGCAATCGATGTAAAAATTTAATATGTAATAATAGTTCAAATCATTGCAAAAAACTTAATAAGTGCCAGCTATTAAATAAAGTTGAAAACTTCTCTCAGCAAATAAACAAATATATACCTACTACATTAAAGAATTAATGGAAAAATAAAACAATGATATTTTTAAAGATAAAATGTATATCCTAATAGTAGGGCAGAACTTCTTAAAACAGAGAATCTTGAAATATGAAAGAATATAATGTTTGACTATATAGAAATGGAAAATAATTATATAGAAAAATACATAATTACAGCCAAATAGTTAAGCAAAACAAATTTGAAATGTTTTCAGTGCAGATGACTTATTGAAGGCCCACATTAGCCACAAGTTAATCAGAAAATAACCAAAAACCCAATAGAAATATGAATAAAATATCAAAATAAACAATTTCTAGGACAGCAAATCCAACTGACCAATAGACACAGAGATACTAAAATTTACAGTAGTTAGTTACATAAATGTAAATTGAAGTCACATTGAGAGATTCCATTACACTGATGTCAATGAAGATCAAGGAGAGATGAGATCAATACATTATGGTGTCTTTACCTTACGAAAGGCTATAGCTATTAATACAATAAATTGGACATTTGCCAGTTATTCGTGGCAGTATTATAAAGTGACAACAGTAAAATTTATAAAAGGATATATAATATGATTGCATTTTTAGAAGTAACATAATGATGACACTCTTGTGTGTAAATGTAAATATGCGTGTGTCTGTGTATGTGCATTGATGTTGATGTTAGTAATTGAGGTGAAAAGTAGAGCAAGTTGTTTATGTGGGTTACTTATATTGGGAGAGAAGGGTGAGGGCCAGAAGAGATTTTTAAAGGGAGAAGTGGAGTAAGGCAAGTTGAAAATACTGCTTCTAAAACAATTCTATCATGAAACGATGTACTTCCCTTATGAAAATATTTTACACACACACACAAACACACACACATAGGAGAAAAATGAAATAACCAGCTGGGTGCGGTGGCTCACGCCTGTAATCCCAGCACTTTGGGAGGCTGAGGGGGGCGGATCACGAGGTCAGGAGTTCCAGACCAGCCTGGCCAATATGGTGAAACCCCGTCTCTACTAAAAATGGAAAAATTAGCTAGGCCTGGTGGCATGTGCCTGTAGTCCCAGCTACTCAGGAGGCTGAGGCAGAAGAATCGCTTGAACCTAGGAGGCAGAGGTGGCAGTGAGCTGAGATCGCGCCACTGCATTCCAGCCTGAGTGACAGAGCAAGACTCTATCTCAAAAAAGAAAAGGAAAAAAAAAAAAAAAAAAAAAGAAAGCAAAAAAACAAATATCCCACGTCTGATGACTTAAATGATATATTTTCACATTTTTTAAATAAAATTGAAGAATACAAAAAACACATGAAAAAATGCTCATCATCACTGGCCATCAGAGAAATGCAAATCAAAACCACAATGAGATACCATCTCACACCAGTTAGAATGGCAATCATTAAAATGTCAGGAAACAACAGGTGCTGGAGAGGATGTGGAGAAATAGGAACACTTTTACACTGTTGGTGGGACTGTAAACTAGTTCAACCATTGTGGAAGTCAGTGTGGCGAATCCTCAGGGATCTAGAACTAGAAATACCACTTGACCCAGCCATCCCATTACTGGGTATATACCCAAAGGACTATAAATCATGCTGCTATAAAGACACATGCACACGTATGTTTATTGTGGCATTATTCACAATAGCAAAGACTTGGAACCAACCCAAATGTCCAACAATGATAGACTGGATTAAGAAAATGTGGCACATATACACCATGGAATACTATGCAGCCATAAAAAATGATGAGTTCATGTCCTTTGTAGGGACATGGATGAAATTGGAAATCATCATTCTCAGTAAACTATCGCAAGAACAAAAAACCAAACACCGCATATTCTCACTCATAGGTGGGAATTGAACAATGAGATCACATGGACACAGGAAGGGGAACATCACACTCTGGGGACTGTTGTGGGGTGGGGGGAGGGGGGAGGGATAGCATTGGGAGATATACCTAATGCTAGATGACGAGTTAGTGGGTGCAGCGCACCAGCATGGCACATGTATACATATGTAACTAACCTGCACATTGTGCACATGTACCCTAAAACTTAAAGTATAATAATAAAAGAAAAAAAAACTTAAAAAAAAATAATAAATAAATAAAATAAAATTGAAGAATAATGTGTATAATATAGGTCTATTTTGGTTAAAAAAAGATGCACTGATATCTCTTAAAGGTGGTTGTTATATGTATTAACTTAAAAAAGATGTCGGAAAATACATAACTGGCTAATTACATTGGTTATTTGGGGTGCTGGGAATTAATTGAATGGGTATGGTCTGGAAGAGAAAATAATTTTGCTTTTATAAGACTTTGTAGTTAATTGTATCATTTGTTACAACAAGCATGTATTGTAATCGTTTGCAAAATATAAATGAAGTATAACAGCTGAACTTTGAATTATATTTTATCTTTTCACCTCAGTCTAATCTTATTTAAGGTTTTTATTCATTGTCTATTGAGAATAAAAAGCTAATTAAATTTTTTTATGGATTTCTAGAAAATTACTGTATAAGTATCATTTTTCTCCTGAGACATCATTCTTTATTCTATTCTCTTATTTAACAAATTTTATTAAGGGTTTGCTATGTGCCAGACGCTACGGTAGATACTGGTTTCACAATAATATGTGCAATAGATTCAGTTTTTTTTCCTCAGAGACTATATTCCTGAGAAGGAGAACTGATGGCAGTCAATGAACTTTAAAAAAAAGCATATATAAGTGAAGCAAATCTCTATAAAAAAATGAATAGGATGTTGCAACAGATAATAACAAGTTGGGGAAAGGGCCACCTAAATAGACTGTAAAGAAAAGCTCCTTTGGTGTATAAATAACCCAAATTCTTAGATTATGAGTTCAGGTAACTTTCAGGCTGGTGTCTATGCAAAACAATCCTTCAGAAATGAAGGAAAAATAAAATATTTCCAAGACAAACAAAGTCTAGAGAGTTCATTATCACTAGTCTTACCTTAAAGGAAATACTAACAGGAGTTCCTTAAGCTTAAAAAAAAGGGCCTTAGTAAATAACACAAAACATCTAAAAATAGAAATCTCAATGCTATAAATAGCACAGAGTTGTATACAAAACAGGACTGTAATAGTGGTGTATATAAAATTTGAACTCTAGTTTGATAAGTAAAAGGCAAAACTATTAAAAAACTGTAGCTAAAATAAATTGTCAGGAGTTACAAAGTATTAAAAATGTACACTTTCACACCTAATCATAAAACATGTGGAGAAGGAGTAAAAAGTATACACTTGTATGTAGTCAAAGTTGTTACTAGCTTAAAACAGACTGTTATGAGATGTACTATGTAACCCTCGTGGTAACCATTAGTAAAAATTTATAGTTGATGTAAAAAATGTAAATAAAAAGGATCCAAAACATACTGCTACACAAAACCATTAAACTGCAAAGGAAGACAGCAAAAAAGAAATAAAGTATATCCAAAACAACAAGAAAAAGAATTAGAAAATTTCAGTGGTAGGTTTTTGCTATCAATAGTTACCTTGGGGAGAAGTCAAAACAAAATGGCAGAATAGAAAGCTCCACAGATCTTCCCCTTCCACAAGGACACCAAGTTAACAACTATCTATACAGGAAAACAAACAAAAATAAAAAACCACTTTCATAAGAACCAAAACCAGGTGAGCACTCAGAATACCTGGTTTTAACTTTTCATCTCTGAAAGAAGCAATGAAAAGATATAAAAAAATAGTTCTTAGGCTGGGCGTGGTGGCTCACACCTATAATCCTAGCACTTTGGGAGGCTTAGGTGGGCAGATCACCTGAGGTCAGGAGTTCAAGACCAGCCTGGCCAACATGGCAAAACCTGCCTCTACTAAAAATACAAAAAATTAGCCAGGCATGGTGGCAGGTGCCTGTAGTCCTAGCTACTTGGGAAGCTGAAGCAGGAGAATCACTCAACCCCAGGGGGTGGAGGTTGAAGTGAGCTGAGATTGCACCACTGTACTCCAGCCTGGGTAACAGAGTGAGCCAATGTCTCAAACAAAACAAAACAAAACAAAACAAAAACAACCAGTTTTAAATCACCCACACCACCCCTCTCCCACCCCAGCCAGCAACACGGTGCATACAGAATCTCTGGGCACTGAGGGAGGGAGAACAGAGCAGATGTGAAGTGCTGTCCTGTTGGAGGAGAAAGGAAACCAGGACCAACTCAGCTGTTACTGGCCCAAGGATGGAGTGTTTAAATCAGCCCTGGCCAGAGGGGAATTGCCTATGCTAACTGTCGAACTTGAGTGCCTGCAAACTTTGCCACTGAGGGCTAAATCACTCTGTGTCTCCAAGTAATCTTGAAAGGCAGCCTAGTCCATAAAGACTTCAGATCTTAGGTGAGTCCTGGTGCTGAGTTCAGTCCAGAGACAGTGGACTGAGGGGCACTTGACATACCGAGACACCAGTTGGAGCAGCCAGGAAAATGCTGGCATCACCTCCCACACCCTTAACCCCAGGCTGCACAGCTCAAGGCTCCAAAAGACCCCTTCATTCTGCTTGAGGAGAGAGGAGTAGGGAGGACTTTTTCTTGCATCGAGGATACCAGCTCAGCCACAGCAGGATAGGGTACCAGTCAGAGTCATGGAAGCCAGGCCCTAGCTCCCAGATGACATTCTTAGACATTCATTGGGCCAGATTGAAACACACTGCCATGAAGGAAAGAACACTCATGGTGGTATTCATCACCTACTAACTGAAGAGAACTTGGACCCTGAAAAACCAGCAGGGCTACCCAGGTACTATGTCAAGGGCTTTAGATGAGCCTCTGTGACTTGCTGGCTTCAGGTGAGATTTAGCACATCACCAGGTGTGGTGGCTACAAGGCAAATCTCCTTATGCTTGAGAAAAACAAAAGGAAACATAAAAAAGGACTCTGTCTTGCACCTCAGGTACCAGCACAGCCACAGGTGTTAGAGCACCAAGTGAGCACTTGGGGGTCCCTAACTCTAAGACTTGACTCTTGGACATCATTTCTGGACCTTCGCTGGGCCAGAGGAGAGTCTGCTGCCCTTAAGGGTGAGTCACAGGCCAGGCAGGATTCATGACAAACTGACTTAAGAGACCTTGGACCTTAAGGAACATCAGTGATAGTCTGGCAGTATTCCTTGTGGCCTGGGGTGGCAGAGGCTGTGGAATGAGGCTCCTTGGCCTTGGGAAAAGAGAGAAGAGTGGGAAGAACTGTGTCTTGTGGTTTGAGTGCCAGCTCAGCCACAATATAATAGAACATCAGGTAGACTTCTAATGTTTTTGACTCTAATCTCTGAGTACTGGATGGCACTTCTGGACCCAACCGGGGACTAAGGGACCTTACTGTCTTGAAGGGAAGGACACAAGCCTGGCTTACTTTACTTCTGGCTATTTGTAGAGCCCGAGGACCTTGAGAGAACATAGGCAGTAATCAGGGAGTGGTTACAGCAGGGATTGGACAAGACAGTGTTGTGCTGGCTTCAGGTCTGACCCAGTACAGTCATAGTAGTGGAAGCCACAGAGATGTTTGTGTCACTCTATCTTCAGCTTTAGGTGTCTCAAAACAGAATGAGAGAAAGAGAGAGACAAAAACTCTGTATGTTTGAGAGAAAGTAAAGGAAGAGATCAAAAGTCTCTGCCTGATAATCCAGAGAATTCAGGATATTTTCCAAGACCATCAAGGTGATACCTCTATGGGTCTGCAAGAACCACAGCATTACTGAGCTTGGGGTGCATATACAACTTAGATCACAACCTCCAAGTCCTGTCAAATAACTGAAAAGCCTTCTCAAGAAGAACAGGTACAAGTAAGCCCAGACAGTGAAGACTACAACAAATACCTAACTCCTCAATGCCCATACACCAAAGAACATCTACTAGCATCACCACCGTCTGTAGGAGATTGGTCAGGGTGGTGGGAAAAGTTATAAAAAAAAGTTATAGGGAAAGACGCAAAACTTCTTGGAAGGCCTGGAGGTTTTGCAAAAGCCTCAGGAGAGAATTATGGCTGAAGGCAGTCAAATTCTCTTATCCAGAGGCTGAGAGCAAAGGGCAGGTAACAGGGGAATGTAAAGGAACTTATCTAGATAAATTTGTTTACTCCTGTCTCCAGAAACCAACCTTTGGTCATTCTTGTGCAGGACTGCTCTCTACTCAGGGGGTTGACAATGTTTATTATCCACAAATGGTGTTTGCTCCAAGCCTTTTTCATCAGCTCTGTATTAAATAAATGCAAGTGGGGACGGCTTATGGAGGCAGCACTCTTGGTGGTGCTAAGCCGTGCAGTCCCCTAGCTGCGCCGTCAGGCAGGATACCTGTGTCAGCATACTTCTTTCATCCACTGCTCAGCCAGAGTCTGCAGTACAGACTTGGCAGGTGGTGCCCCATGTGAGGACCACTGCAACGGATCATGACAGAATTCTTGAAAACAAAGGTGAAGAGACTGTGCTGTCTGTAAGTCATTGTGAGAGGTGAAGCCAGCTGGACTTCCTGAGTCGAGTGGGGACTTGGAGAACTTTTCTGTCTTACAAGAGGATTGTAAAATGCACCAGTCAGCACTCTGTAAAACCCACCAATCAGCAGGATACTAAAAGTAGCCAACTGTAGGGAGGATTGAAAAAAAGGGGATTCTGATAGGACAGAAATGGAACATGGGAGGGGACAAATAAGGAAATAAAAGCTGGCCACCCCAGCTAGCAGTGGCAACCCACTTGGGTCCCCTTCCATGCTGTGAAAGCTTTGTTTTTTTTTTCTTCACAATAAACCTTGCTACTGCCCACTCTTTGGGTCCCTGCCATCTTTAAGAGCTGTAACACTCACCACACAGGTCCTCGGCTTCATTCTTGAAGTCAGTGAGACCACAAACCCACTGGAAGGAACCAACTCTGGACACAATTGGTGCCGACTCAGGATTTCCAAGTTCGAGGGAATTATTCAGGCTAGGGTTTCATCATGGGACAATAGTTATCAGCTCAACATCAACAGCATATAAAAGTATTGAAACAGCTGCTTAAAGCTAGTAGAGCCTCAGTTTTGCAGGCTTAATTAAGGGACCAAATGCAAATTCTTGTTCCCCATAACCCATGGGAAGGCATTCCCAGAAGAAGGCACGCTAGACATAGAGCTCTGGGAACAAGCAGGGAGAAGTCTTAAACAACATTATGCACAAGGGCAATGTCCCAGGAATATCTTTAATGTTATGGGCCTTAGTTAGGGCTGCTTTGGTCCCGTTCTACACAGAAGAGCCTAAAAAGGGAAGGGAGGAGGAACCATCACATATCTTACTGCCTCCTCCTTCTCCCTCAGCCACGCCATTACCGGGCAAAAATACCAAAGAGGGAACAGAAGCTTTCCCTGAGCCCCCACCTCCAAAAAATTGGAAAAAAGACAAGGGATATGGTTCATCTATGGGACCCTGTCTTAGGCACCGGCATTAGAAGGGGAACTCTTGGACTGCCTGGTAATGCATGATCGACAAGTCAATCAGGTGTATAAAGAGATAAGAAAAAGCATTAAAGAAAACGGAGCTGCTAGCCCATTTACAAAAGGAATAATTGAAGCCATAGCAGACAGCTTCCATATGATTCCATGGGACTGGTCAATGCTAGCTAAAACAACTTTAGAGCCCAGTCAATACCTCCTGTGGAAGGCAGAATATGAGTTGTATGAACAACAAGCCAACCAGAATCAATTGGCTGGGCAAGCTGCTATGCTCCAGGTGAGGGGTCCCCATGCCAATGTACAACTAAGTTTTGTTCCCCAAGCCTATGCACAAGTGTCTTTGTGCACTCTCAGGGCTTGGGACCAATTTCTGAAAGCGGAGTTCAACAGGGATCTTATATAAATGTTCGACAAGGGCCTCAGGAGCCATTTATTGAATTTATCAATTGGTTAACCCAGGAAATTAAGAGACAAATTAGTCAAGCCCAGGCTGCTAATATCTTATTGTTGTAATTAGCTTATGAAAATGCTAATGTCAACTGCCAGCAAGCAATGCAGGCAATCAGAGGAAAGGCAGACACAGTCGGGGAACTTATAGGAGCATGTCAACTGGTGGGGATTGAAACACACAAAGCCAAAATACTGGCTATGGCATTAAGGCCTCCTAAAGTGAAAAGAGAGAAAAACCTAAATTGTTTTCTATGCAGAGAGCCAGGTCATGTGAAGAGGGAATGTCCCAATAATAGAGACCAAAGTAACTCAGGAAAAGAACCCTCTTCTCTATGACCCCGATGTAAAAAGGGGAAACAATGGGCAAATCAGTGCAAGTTCAAATTTGATAAAAATGGAAACCCCCTAAGTAATCAGAAGGGGCCAGCCCCAGGCCCTGCTCCAAACTGGGGCAATGCCAGCAGATTTCCTCGGTCAGATGGAAGGCCCACAGTCCTCTCTCTCAGAGCGGCCACCTCTAGGAACGCAGGACTGGACTTACTCTGCCCCCAATGAATTACTGCCAAAAGAAGGAGAAGACCCTAAAAGGGTTGCAACAGGGATCTGGGGCCCACTGCTTTCAGGAACAGTGTGATTAGTCCTAGGGTGATCAAGCCTATCCAGTAGAGGAATCAGTGTGCTCATCAGGGAAATTGATAGTGATTATCAAGGTGAGATATTAGTTATGATGGAATGTAAAGGTCTGCATATTCTTCCCCCTGCATCAAAGATAGCTCAGTTGCTACTCTTACCATACTGGGTCCCCAGTGACCAGGGAAAGGAAAGGGAAAAGGGAAGCTTTGGAAGCATGGGAGCCAGAGGAATATATTAGAAGCAATTAATCACTGTTCAAAGACCCATGATTACTTTAAAAATTGGAAATGAAAATTTTACTGGCTTATTGGACACAGATACAGACATTTCAATCATTAGTGATCAAAACTGGCCAGAAACTTGGCCTTGGGTCACTCAGAAACAAAAAATTGTTGGCATCGGGGAAGTGCATACAGCCAAGCAGGGTATGTGCCTCCTAACATGCTGCAATTCAGAAGGCAGAAAAGCTGTTATACAACTTTTTAATCATGCCCATCCCTGTTAATCTTTGGGGACGGGACCCATTAGCCCAATGTGGGGTCACTCTGCAGACCCCTTTCTAATTTTGGCCACTGTTGTTATTCCTCCCCTACCCCTGATGTGGCTCTCTCAAGATCAAATTTGGGTTGAACAGTGGCCTTTAAAGGGAAAGAAATTACAATAAGTGTGAATTAGTTGAGGAGAAATTAAAAGCTGGCCATATAGAACCATCAAGCCCTCCTTGGACTTTGCCAATTTTCGTCACTCCCAAAAGGTCTGGCAAACGGAGAGTTTTGCATGACTTACAGGCTATCAGTGCTAATTTGCAACCTATGGTACCCCTTCAACAGGGTCTCCATTCCCCCACCGCGATTCCTCAAGATTGGCCTTTAGTTGTTATTGACTTAAAAGACTGCTTTTATACTATTCCCCTTGCAGAACAGGACAGAGAAAAATTTGTGTTTACAATACCAGCTATCAATAATGAAAGGCCAGCTTGCCAATTTCATTGGAAAGTACTTCCTCAAGGAAAGCTGAACAATCCTACTGTGTGTCAGTATCATCTAAATCAGGGCTTGCTCCCCAGTAGAAAAGAATTTTCTAATTGCAGATTACTCATTTTATGGATGATATTTTACTAGCAGCCCCAACGGAGCCAGTACTTTTAAGTTTATATGCCTCAGTCATAAACAATACATAGTTAAGAAGTTTAATCATAGCACCTGGAAAAGTACAATTGTCCTCTCCTTGGAAATATCTTGGATACATACTAACTTCCTGGTCAGTAAGACCTCAAAAGGTTAAATTAAATAGTAGCAACTTACACACCTTAAATGATTATCAAAAATTACCAGGTGATATTAATTGGCTTCACCCCACCTTGGGCATAACTACTGATGAGTTACAAAACCTGTTGTCTATCCTAAAGGGCAATACAGTCCTAGACTCTCCCAGGTATTTAACTCCTGCAGCAAAAAGGGATATTGAGGAAATAGAGCAAGCTATTTCTCAGAGGCAACTAGATCACATAGACCCACAATATTCAGTCCATTATTTGTTTTTCCTACTAAACATTCCCCAACAGGATTAATAAGACAGATGGCCCCAGGGCTGTGCTTTCTAGAATGGGACTTTTGCTCACATACCAGGACTAAAACACTATCTCTCTATATCCAGCTAGTTAGTAAAGTCATCTATACAGGCCACAGACGATGCAATCAGTTGCTAGGTTATGACCCTGAGGTCATAAGAATTCCTTTGAGTAAAAAGCAATTTGAAGCAGTATTGCCCCTATCTCTAGATCTTCAGATAGCACTCTCTGATTATGCAGGCCATATAAAGGATGCCCTTCCTGCTGACAAACTACTACAGTTCTTATCTCATACTCTTGTAGTTTTGCCTACAAAAGTAGTTCCCTCTCTCATACCTAACGCTTTAACACTTTTTACTGACGGCTCTGGTAAAAATGGAAAAGCAGCTATTTGGTGGGAGACTGTATAATTCGCTCACTCATTCTGGATTTACTAGCACTCAGAAAGCTGAGGTTAAAGCCTTAATATTGGCCCTGGAGACCTTTTCCACTCAGCCTATCAATATTGTTAGTGACTCTGCTTACTCTATTTATTTATTGCAGAACCTTGAAACAGCCCTCATTAAGTCCACTCTTGAGCCCACACTGTGTGCACTTTTTCTTTGACTTTGAATTGCTGGATCAACGTACACATCCTATTTTCATCACACATATTCGAGCCCACAGCTCACTGCCTGGCCCATTGGCTTATGGCAATGATCAAGCAGACCTGCAAGTTATGACATCATTGCTTGACCAAGCTACACAATCCCATCAATTTTTCCACCAAAATTGGATAAACTTAACTAAACAATTTAAACTTACCCAAAGACTAGCTAAACAAATTATCCTGCAATGCCCAGATTGCCAGCTCACAGTCACATCCCCTCCTTCAACAGGTGTTAACCCTAGAGGACTAGAACCTAATCAGTTATGGCAAACAGATGTTACATGCATCCCTGAATTTGGAAAACTAAGATATGTACATGTATCTGTGGATACCAATTCTCACCTAATTAGCACACATGCTCTTCCTGGAGAGCCCACCCAATATGTCATCATACATCTTCTCTTAACTTTCGTGTTTCTAGGGCAGCCCACAAAAATTAAAACTGATAATGGTCTGACTTATGCCAACTTACAATTTCAACAATTTTGTCACACGTGGAACATCCAACATGCCACAGGCATCCTATATAATACCCAAGGACAGGCCATAGTAGAACACATCCATTCCGCTCTTAAAAATATGCTCAGAAAACAAAAAAGGAGGAATATGAGTAAGGACCCTGCAACACTACTAGCACAAGCCTTATTTACCCTTAATTTCTTAAATTCAAATTATAAATTTCAATCAGCTATAGAAAAGCACTTTGCTAAAACCTCTCAAGACATAAAACCCACAGTTTTATGGAAAGATGTAAATAGTAATGTATGGTGTGGACCAAATGAATTGCTAACATGAGGAAGAGGATATGCTTGTGTTCACACCCCCTCAGGTCCTCTTTGCATTCCAGCACGATGCATCAAACCATACCATGGCTTTGCCAGGACCCAACCCAGTGCCAGAAATGAAGGAAATGACCCTGCAGGACCCGCAGCCCTGGACAATGTCGCTTCCTCGGATGATGCAATCTCTGGTATTACCTGAGGGATGCTGAAGAAGACAACAAAGGAGGCTGAGCAAATCCTTCTCTGGACACGGACACCATTCACTCCAGATAATTTGTTCCTTGCTATGCTTTCTATTGTACATTGCAACACGTGT
The DNA here is from genome assembly GCF_029289425.2 of Pan paniscus. Classification (NCBI taxonomy): domain Eukaryota; kingdom Metazoa; phylum Chordata; class Mammalia; order Primates; family Hominidae; genus Pan; species Pan paniscus. The sequence continues at coordinate 98,184,331 of NC_073254.2, forward strand.
AGGGTATTGATCCTTTTTATGCTCTCACTTTGCCTGCAACCCATACTGGCTATGCTCTGTTGGGCTCATCTCTTAGATATGCCTTTCTTCCACCCTGTTACTTGGGCAGACACCCCCTTCCCAGCCTCTAATAATGTAACTACTTGGCTAGGAGGGATTGACTTACCCCAGTGGGGTCCCTCATTAATGGCGCACATTGGACCAAGGTCCCAGGTAACACTACTTATCACTCCACTATCCTCCCACTGTGTATAAGTTATAAATGTTCTAACCCTTACTGTGTACCAGCTTAAACAAAATTATGGCTACATCACGGCAAAGGAAATGCCTTAACATTCTTAGTTGCAGGTAGCCTCAAACCAGGCAATGAAACCAATGCCACTTTCCCCAACATTCCTTCCTGTGCTAAAGAATGTAGCTAGGAAAGTAATGGATTCCACTTTTGCTGGGACAAGCCTGTAGCTTCCAGTTAGGCAATTATAACGTCTTAGACTGGAGCCTCCATTACTATTTGCAGGGCAACCATACTAATGTTCACATCCATCGTGGCATCAATCACAGTTTCATAGCCATGTCTCATTCCCCTGTGATTTGGGCCAATGAGGGGATGGGATACTCCAGACCCCAAGTAGAGTCTATACCACCCCATAACACTTTATGGTGCCTGGGACATCTTAGCACCTCTCTTAACACCTGGCATGGGACATTTCATAATTCCAGTAATAATTACACTATGACCATTATTCATAATCACACAGATCAGTTCCTGACTTGCACTCCTCATCCATATGTTTTCCTTATGGGAACTAATATTTCCATTACACCCCAAAACTCTACGTTTGTGACCTGAGTGCAGGGGCAGGCTTGATTCACCTCATGTATCACTAATTACTATATATCTAATTTAAATATTACTAGTGTCATGGTATTAAGGAGACAATCTGAGGCATCCCTACCAGTCAATTTAATACATGATTGGCAAGGCTCCCCTGCTCTTGCCACCTTAGAATGTGCCCTGTACCAGGTCAGACATAAAAGATTCATAGGCACACTTATAGCCTTTGTAGTCTCAGTCATAGTCATCTTAGCAACTGCTAGTGTTCCTGTGGTCTCTATTACTGAATCAGTACAAATAGGTACCTTTGCAGATAACTTGGCCAGAAATGTGTCTAGTGAACTTCTCTTACACAAGGATATATATATCAAAAAATTCTTGCACATCTGCAAGCCCTTGAGGCTGCCTTAGAATATGTAGGGGAGTGACAAGATGCACTGGCATTCTGACAGCAATTAAACTGTGACTGGGAGCATACGCATATCTGTGTCACCTCTCTACCTTGGACTCAATTAATACATAGCTGGGATGAGGCGAAACAACACCTCTGGGGAACCTTACATGATAATTTAACCACAGACATAAAGCAACTTAGAACTAAAATTCTAGAGTCCCTAAACGCCCAACAAACAGCCATATAGAAGGATGTGTGAGAACATCCCTCCTGGATAGACTCCCACTCCTGGGGGTCACTCCTTGATTGGAAAAGAATGTTACTGATTCTACTCATGTTTGTCTTATGTTATTTACTAATTCTATGATACAAAGCTGGAATACCAGCAGTAACTGCTATGCCAGGCAAACCTGTTGCTGCACACATCTGTATTCTTAAATTAACAGAACCTGATGCAAAAAAACAGGCAAGGGGGAGATATAGGAGATCAGTCAGGGTGGTGGGAAAAGTTATAAAAAAAAGTTATAGGGAAAGATGCAAAACTTCTTGGAAGACCGGGAGGCTTTGCAAAAGCTTCAGGAGAGAATTATGGCTGAAGGCAGCCAAATTCTCTTATTCAGAGGCTGAGAGCAAAGGGCAGATAACAAGGGAATGTAAAGGAACTTCTCTAGATAAATTTGTTTACTCCTGTCTCCAGAAACCAACTTTTGATCATTCGCGTTCAGGACTCCTCCTACTCAGGGGGTCAACGATGTTTACTACCCACAAAAGGTGTTTGCTCCAAGCCTTTGTCATTAAATCTGTACTAAATAAATGTGAGCGGGGCTGGCTTATGGAGGCAGCACTATCATTGGCAGTGCTAAGCCATGCATCTCCTAGCTGTGCTGTCAGGCAGAATACCTGTGTCAGCACACTTCTTTCATCCGTCACTCAGCCAGAGTCTGAAGGACAGACTCAGCAACCATCCAGAAAAATATGGTCTCACCAAATGAACTAAATAAGGCAGTAGGGACCAAACCTGGAGAAACAGAGAAGTGTGACCTTTCAGACAGAGAACTCAAAATAGGTGTGTTAAGGAAACTCAAATAAATTCAAGATAGCAGAGAGAAGGAATTCATAATTCTGTCAGATAAATTTAACATAGAAAGTGAAATAATAAAAAAAAATTCAAGAAGGAATTCTGGAGCTAAAAATGCAACTGGCATACTGAAGAATGCATTAGAGTTCTTTTATAGCAGAATTTATCAAGGGAAAGAATTATTGAGCTTGAAGGCAGGCTGTTTGAAAATTCAGTCAGAAAAGACAAAAGAAAAAAGAATAAAAAATTATGAAGCATGCCTACAGGGTCTAGAAAATAGCCCAAAAAGGGCAAATCTAAGAGTTATTGCTCTTAAAGAGGAGGTAAGAAAAGAGATACAATTAGAAAGTTTATTCAAAGGGACAATAACAGAAAACTTCACAAAATGAGAGAAAGATATCAATATCCAAGTACAAGTAGGTTACAGAATATCAAGCAGATTTAACTCAAAGAAGACTACCTCAAGGCATTTAATAATTTAACTTCCAAAGATCAAGGATAAAGAAAGGAGCAAGAGAAAAGAAATAAATAACATACAATGAAGCTCCAATATGTCTGGCAGCAGACTTTTCAATGGAAACCTTACAGGCCAGAAGAGAGTGTATGACATATTTAAAATGCTGAAGGAAAAATTTTTTATCCTAGAATAGTATATGAGCAAAAATATCCTTTAAACATGAAGGAGAACTAAATACTTTCCCAGGCAAAGAAAAGCTGAGGAATTTCATCACCAGTCATCCTACAAGAAATGCTAAAGGGAGTACTTCAATCAGAAAGAAAATAATATTAGTGAGCAATAAGTAATCACCTGAAGGTAGCAAACTCACAGATAATGGAAAGTACACGGAAAAATACTAAATATTTTAACACTGTAACTGTGGTGTGTTAACTACTCTTAAGTAGAAACACTAAAGATAAACCAATAAAAAATAGTAAGTAAAACAATGTTGCAAGACATAATCAGTACAATAAGATATTGTCTAAGAGTTAAAAAACAAGGCATGTAGTTAAGGCATAGAATTTTTATTAGTTTTCTTTTTGCTTGTTTGTTAGTTTGTTTACACAAACAGTGTTAAGTTGTTATCAGATCAAAATAATAGGTTACAAAACAGAATTAGCAAGCTTCATCACAATCTCAAAACAAAAACCATACAATGAACACACAAAATATAAAAAATCAATAAACTAAATAATATCAGCAGAGAAAAATCACCTTCACTAGAGGAAGACATGAAGACCAGAAAAAAGACCAGAAAACAAATAACAAAACTTTAGGAGTAAGTCCTTACTTATCAATAATAACAATAAATGAAATGGAAAAAATCTCTAAACAAAAGACATAGACTGGCTGAATGGATGAAATAACAGCATCCATTTAACTGTTGCCTACAAGAAACATACTTCTCCTATAAAGACACAAATAGACTGAAAATAAAGGGATGTAAAAAAAATATGCCATGACAATGGAAACCAAAAAAGAGGAGGAGTTATTATACTTATATCAGACAAAATAGATTTCAAGACCAAAACTATGAGACAAAGAAGGTCACTAAATAATGATAAGGGCATCAATTCAGCAAGAAGATATAACAATTTTTATGCACCCAACACTTGAGTGCCCAGGTATGTGAAGCAAATATTATTAGTGCTAAAGAGAGAGATAGGTCCCACTACAAAAACAGAGACTTCAAACACCCCACTTTCAGCATTGCACAGATATTCCACACAGAAAATTAACAAAGAGACAGCAAATTTAATCTGCACTATAGACCAAATGGATCTAAGAGATATTTACAGAACATTTCATTAGACAGCTGCAGAATACACATTCTTTTCCTCAGCACTTGGATCACCCTCAAGGATAGATCATATTTTAAGTCACAAAACAATTCTTAAAACATTCAAAAAAATTGAAATAATATCAAGTATCTTCTCTGACCACAATGGAATAAAACTAGAAATTGATAACAGGAGGAATTTTGGGAACTATACACAAACATGGAAATCAAACACTATGCTTCTGAATGACCAGTAGGTCAATGAAGATATTAAGAAGGAAATTGAAAAATTTCTTGGAACAAATGGTAATGGAAACAAAACATACCAAAACCTATGGGATACAGCAAAAGAAGTACTAAGAGAGAAGTTAAGAGTATAAGTGTCTACATCAAAAATGAGGAAAAACTTCAAATGAACAATTTAACAATCCATCTTAAAGAACTAGAAAAGCAAGAGCAAACCGACACCAAAATTAATGGAAGAAAAGAAATAACAAAAGACCAGAGCAAAAATAAATGAAATTGAAATGACAAAAACAACACGAAAAGTCAATGAAAGAAATGCATTTTTTGAAAAGCTAAACAAAATCACAAACCTTTAGCCAGACTAAGAAAAAAAGAGAGAAAATCCAAATAAATAAAATAAATTAAAAAAGGAGACATTACCACTGATACTGCAGAAATTCAAAGAATCATTAGTGGCTACTATGATGTCAATACATTGGAAAATCTAGACGAAATGGACAAATTCCTGGACACGTACAACCTACCAATATTGAACTTAGAAAAAATCCCACACCTGAACAGATCAATAAGTAATGAGATTGAAGCTCTAATAAAAAGTCTCCTAGTAAATAAAAGCTCAGGGCCCAATAGCTTCACTGCTGAATTCAACCGAACATTTTAAAAAGAACTAATTCCAATCCTATTCAAACCATTCTGAAAAATTAAGGTAGTGGAAAAACTTCAAAACTCATTCTACGAGGCTCATATTTCCCTGATACCAAAACCAGACAGAGACACATTAAAAAAAGAAAGAAAGAAAAAAAGAAAAGAAAGAAAACTACAGGCCAATATCTCTGATGAATATTGATGCAAAAATCCTTTCCAAAATACTAGCATACTGAATTCAACAAAACTTTAGAAAGATCATTCATCATGACCAAGTAGAATTGATCCCTAGGATGGAAGGATGTTTCAACATAGGCAAATCAATCAATGTAATACATCATAACAACATAATGAAGAATAAAAACTATCTGATCATTTCAATTGATGCTGAAAAAGCATTTGATAAAATTTAACATTCTTTCATAATAAAAATCCTCACAAAACTGGGGATAGAAGGAACATAGCTCAACATAATAGAAGCCATATATGGCAGACCTATGACTAGTATAATCCTGAATGAAGAAAAACAGAAAGCATTTCAAGATTTGGAACATGACAAGGATGTCCATTGTCACCACTGTTATTCAACATAGTACTGGAAAGTCCTAGCTAGAACATCAGACAGGAGAAATATATAAAGGGCACCCAAATCAGAAAGAAAGAAGTCAGGCCAAGCGTGGTGGCTCACGCCTGTAATCCCAGCACTTTGGGAGGCTGAGGCGGGTGGATCACGAGGTCAGGAGATTGAGACCATCCTGGCTAACATGGTGAAACCCCGTCTCTACTAAAAATACAAAAAAAATTAGCTAGGCTTTGTGGCAGGCGCGTGCAGTCCCAGCTGCTTGGGAGGCTGAGGCAGGAGAATGGTGTGAACCTGGGAGGCAGAGCTTGCAGTGAGCCAAGATTGCACCACTGCACTCCAGCCTGGGTGACAGAGCAAGACTCCATCTCAAAAAAAAAAAAAAAAGAGAGAGAGACAAAAGAAAAGAAAGAAAGAAGTCAAATTATCCTTGTTTACAGATAATATGATGATCTTATACTAAAGAAAAAAAACCTAAAAACTCCACAGGAAATCAATTAGAACTGATCAACAAATCAACAAATTCAGTAGTTGCAGGATACAAAATCAACATACAAAACTCAGCAGCATTTCTATATGCCAACTGTGAACAATTTGAAAAAGAAATAAAAAAGTAATCCCATTTATAATAGCCACATATACAATTAAATACCTAGGAATTAATCAAAGAAGCAAAAGATTTCATAATGAAAATTATAAAACACTAATGAAAGAAATTTAAAAAGATACCAAAAATGACAAAATATTCCAGGTTCATAGACTGGAAGAATCAATATTTTTTAAATGTCCATACTACTCAAAGCAATATACAGATTAAGTGCAATTCTTATCAAAATACCAATGACATTCTTCAAAGAAATAGAAAAACTATCCTAAAATTTATATGCAACCACAAAAGACCCAGAATAGCTAAAGCTATTTTAAGCAAAAAGAACAATACTGGAGGGACTACATTATCTGACTTCAAATTATACTACAGAGCTATAGTAATCCAAACAGCATGGTACTCACATGAAAACAGACACATAGACAAATAGGATGGAATGGAGAACCCAGAAACAAATCCACATACATACAGTAAACTCACTTTTGACAAAGGTGCCATGAACATACACTAGGGAAAAAACAGTCTATTCAATAAATGGAGCATTTGAAAATACTGGACATCCATATACAGAAGAATGAAACTAGATCCCTATCTATCATTATGTATAAAAATCAAATCAAAATGGATCAAAGACTGAAATCTAAGACTTCAACCTATGAATCCCCTACAAGAAAACATTGGAGAAATTCTTCAGGACATTGGTCTGTCTGGGCAAAGATTTCTTGAGAAATACCCCACAAGTACATCCAACCAAAGCAAAAATGGATGAATGGGATCACAATAACTTAAACAGCTTCTGCACAGCAGAGGATACAATCAACAGAGACAACCCACATAATGCGAGAAATTATCTGCAAACTACCCATCTGAAAAAGGATTAATAACCAGAATATAAAGAGTTCAAACCACTCTATAGGAAAAAAATTCTAATAATGTGATCATAAGTGAGCAAACGATTTAAATAGACATTTTCTTAAAAGAGGACATACAAATGGCAAACAGGCATATAAAAAGGTACTCAGCATCAGTGATCATCAGAGAAACACAAATCAAAACTACAGTGAGATATAATCTCAGACCATTTAAAATAGCTTATATCCAAAAGGTAGGTAATACCAAATGCTTGTGAGGATATGGAGAAAAGGCAACACTTTTACACTATCAATGGAAATGTAAATTAGTACAACAACTATATAGAAGAGTTTGGAGTTTCCTCAAATAACTAAAAATTATGCTATTATATAATCCAACAATCCTAATGCTGGGTATATACCCAAAAGAAAGGAAGTATATCAAAGCACTCACATGTTTGTTGCAGCACTGTTTACAATAGCTAAGGTTTGGAAGCAACCTAACTGTCCATTAACAGATGAATGGATAAAGAAAATGTACTACATATATACAATAGAGTACTATTTAGCCATAAAAAAGAATGAGATACAGTCATTTGCAACAACATGAATGGAACTGGAGATAATTATGTTATGTGAAATAAGCCAGGCCCAGAAAGACAAACACTGCATGGTCTCACTTATTTGTGGAATCTAAAAATCAAAACAATTGAACTCATGGACAGACAGCAGAACAATGGTTACCAGAGGCTGGGAAGGGTAGTCGGGGGCATGGCAGTTGGAGGTCGGGATGGTTAACGGGTAGAAAAATAGAAAGGATGAATAAGACCTACTATTTGAGCATCATATTTTTGCTATAGTCAATCATATCTTAATCCTACACTTTAAAATAACTTAAAGAGTGTAGTTGGATTGTTTGTAACTTGAAGGACAAATGTTTGGCAGAATGGGTACCCCATTCCTCATGATGGGTTTATTTCATACCGAATGTCAGTATCAAAACATCTCATGTACCCAATAAATATATACACCTACTATATACCCACAAAAATTCAAACATTTTTTAAAAATTACAATTAAAAAATAAAATTCACCAACCTTAAAAAATTACTTTGAATGTAAATGGATTAAATCTTCAATAAGAAGACATAAAGTGTCTAAATAGATTGAAAGATAGAAAACTAGACGCAGCCATATGCTGCCTACAATAGACTCCCCTCACCTTTAATGACACACATAGTCTGAAAGTAAAGGGATGGAAAAGGATATTTCATACAAATGGAAACTAAATGAGAACACAGATAGCTATACATATATCAGACAAAGCAGAGTTTAAGTCAAAAACTGTAAAAAGAGGCAAAGTAGGTTATTATATAAATATAAGGGATTGGTTGAACAAAAGGATATAAAAATTATAAATATATATGCACACATCAGAGCAACTACATTATAAAGTAAATAATCTGAACAGAGATAAGTAGATCTGAAGAGATATAGACTGTAATGCAATTAGAGTAGGGAACTTTAATACTCCAATTTTAACAATGGATAAATCATTCAGACAAAAATGCAGTAGAGAAACAGCAGACTTGAACAAAACTTTAGACCCAAATGAACCTAATAAGCATCTACAGAACATTCATTACAACAGCAACTGAAGACATATTCTTCTTTTGTGCACATGAAACCTTCTACAGCATAGATTGTATGTTAGTTCACAAAACAAGTTTAAACATATTTAAGAAGATTAAAATCATATCAAGTAAATTTACTAATTATGATTATATAAAACCAGAAATCAATAACAGGAGAAATGTCAGAAACTTCACAAGTATGAGGAAATTAAACAACATGCTAGTAAACAACAAATGGGTCAAAGAAGAAATTTAAAAATAAAATTAAAAATAAATATCTTGAGACACAAATAAAAGCAAAACATACCACAATGAATGGAATACAGCAAAAACAATTCTAAGAGGAAATTTTATAGCAGTGAATGCCTACATCAAAAAGCAAAAAGATATCAAATAATCTAAGATTACATCTTAAGTAACTGGGAAATAAAAAGAACAAACTAAACCCAACATTAGCAGACAGAAGGAAATAACAAATTCAGAGCATAAATAAATGAAATAGGGACCAGAAAACCAATAGGAAAAATCAACAAAACCAATAGGAAAAATCAACAAAACCAAGAATTGCTTTTTTGAAAAGATGAACAAAACAAATTTTAGTAAAGAAAAAAATGGAAATAAAATGAGAAATGAAAGAAAAGAAAATTACAAATGACATACCAAACTACAAGGGATCACAAGAAACTATCAAGAACATTTATATGCCAAAAAATTAAATAACCTAGGGGAAATAAATAAACTCCCAAACACAAAAAATCTACCAACCCTGATTCAAAAATATATGCAGTCTAAACAGATAAATAATGAGTAAGGAGTTTGAAGCAGTAATAAAATAATCTGCCATCAAAGAAAAGCTCAAGACTTGAAGATTTTACCACTGAATTCTATGAAACATTTAAAGAAAAACTTGCCGGGTGTGGTGGCTGACGCCTGTAATCCCAGCAGTTTGGGAGGCCAAGGCAGGCAGATCACCTGAGGTCGAGAGTTCGAGATTAGCCTGGCCAACATGGCAAAACCCCATCTCTACAAAAACAGAAAAATTAGCCAGGCATGGTGGCACATGCCTGTAGTCCCAGCTACTCGGGAGGCTGAGGCAGGAGAATCACTTGAACCCAGAAGGCCAAGGTTTCAGTGAGCTGAGATGGCGCCACTGCACTTCAGCCTGGGTGACACAGTGAGACTCTGTCTCAAATAAAAACAAAACAAAACAAAAAAGACACACACAAAATAAAGAAAAACTAATACCAATCCCTCTCAAATGCCTTTAAAACATCAAAAAGGATGGAATATTTCCAAACTCTTTTTATGAGGCCAACATTACCTTGATACCAAGGCCAGATAAGGACATTATAATAAAAGAAAAATACAGGCCAATATCCCTGACTAGCATAGATGCAAAAATCCTCAACAAAAGCACTAGCAAATCAAATTCAACAGCATGTTTAAAGGAGAGTGATCATTTATCATGATCAAGTAAATCATGAAAATGAATAATTTACCATGACCAAGTGGGATTTATTCCAGAGATATAAGAATGCTTCAGCATATGCAAATCTATAAATTCAATATATCACATTCAGAAGAACAAAAATTATATGATCAAATAAGTAGATGCATGAAAAGCATTTGACAAAATTCGACATTTTTTTAATGTTAAAAACTCTTGAGGAGGAGCCAAGATGGCCGAATAGGAACAGCTCCGGTCTACAGCTCCCAGCGTGAGCGACGCAGAAGACGGGTGATTTCTGCATTTCCATCTGAGGTACCGGGTTCATCTCACTAGGGAGTGCCAGACAGTGGGCGCAGGCCAGTGGGTGTGCGCACCGTGCGCGAGCCGAAGCAGGGCGAGGCATTGCCTCAGCTGGGAAGCGCAAGGGGTCAGGGAGTTCCCTTTCTGAGTCAAAGAAAGGGGTGACGGACGCACCTGGAAAACTCGGGTCACTCCCACCCGAATATTGCGCGTTTCAGACCGGCTTAAAAAACGGCGCACCACGAGACTATATCCCACACCTGGCTCGGAGGGTCCTACGCCCTTGGAATCTCGCTGATTGCTAGCACAGCAGTCTGAGATCAAACTGCAAGGCGGCAGCGAGGCTGGGGGAGGGGCGCCCGCCATTGCCCAGGCTTGCTTAGGTAAACAAAGCAGCCAGGAAGCTCGAACTGGGTGGAGCCCACCACAGCTCAAGGAGGCCTGCCTGCCTCTGTAGGCTCCACCTCTGGGGGCAGGGCACAGACAAACAAAAAGACAGCAGTAACCTCTGCAGACTTAAATGTCCCTGTCTGACAGCTTTGAAGAGAGCAGTGCTTCTCCCAGCATGCAGCTGGAGATCTGAGAACCGGCAGACTGCCTCCTCAAGTGGGTCCCTAACCCCTGACCCCCGAGCAGCCTAACTGGGAGGCACCCCCCAGCAGAGGCACACTGACACCTCACACGGCAGGGTATTCCAACAGACCTGCAGCTGAGGGTCCTGTCTGTTAGAAGGAAAACTAACAAACAGAAAGGACATCCACACCGAAAACCCATCTGTACATCACCATCATCAAAGACCAAAAGTAGATAAAACCACAAAGATGGGGAGAAAACAGAACAGAAAAACAGGAAACTCTAAAATGCAGAGCGCCTCTCCTCCTCCAAAGGAACGCAGTTCCTCACCAGCAACGGAACAAAGCTGGATGGAGAATGATTTTGACGAGCTGAGAGAAGAAGGCTTCAGACGATCAAATTACTCTGAGCTACGGGAGGACATTCAAACCAAAGGCAAAGAAGTTGAAAACTTTGAAAAAAATTTAGAAGAATGTATAACTAGAATAACCAATACAGAGAAGTGCTTAAAGGAGCTGATGGAGCTGAAAACCAAGGCTCGAGAACTACGTGAAGAATGCAGAAGCCTCAGGAGCCGATGCGATCAACTGGAAGAAAGGGTATCAGCAATGGAAGATGAAATGAATGAAACGAAGCGAGAAGGGAAGTCTAGAGAAAAAAGAATAAAAAGAAATGAGCAAAGCCTCCAAGAAATATGGGACTATGTGAAAAGACCAAATCTACGTCTGATTGATGTACCTGAAAGTGATGCGGAGAATGAAACCAAGTTGGAAAACACTCTGCAGGATATTATCCAGGAGAACTTCCCCAATCTAGCAAGGCAGGCCAACGTTCAGATTCAGGAAATACAGAGAACGCCACAAAGATACTCCTCGAGAAGAGCAACTCCAAGACACATAATTGTCAGATTCACCAAAGTTGAAATGAAGGAAAAAATGTTAAGGGCAGCCAGACAGAAAGGTCGGGTTACCCTCAAAGGGAAGCCCATCAGACTAACAGCGGATCTCTCGGCAGAAACCCTACAAGCCAGAAGAGAGTGGGGGCCAATATTCAACATTCTTAAAGAAAAGAATTTTCAACCCAGAATTTCATATCCAGCCAAACTAAGCTTCATAAGTGAAGGAGAAATAAAATACTTCACAGACAAGCAAATGCTGACCGATTTTGTCACCACCAGGCCTGCCCTAAAAGAGCTCCTGAAGGAAGCGCTAAATATGGAAAGGAACAACTGGTACCAGCCGCTGCAAAATCATGCCAAAATGTAAAGACCATCAAGACTAGGAAGAAACTGCATCAACTAACGAGCAAAATCACCAGCTAACATCATAATGACAGGATCAAATTCACACATAACAATATTAACTTTAAATGTAAATGGACTAAATTCTCCAATTAAAAGACACAGACTGGCAAGTTGGATAAAGAGTCAAGACCCATCAGTGTGCTGTATTCAGGAAACCCATCTCACGTGCAGAGACACACATAGGCTCAAAATAAAAGGATGGAGGAAGATCTACCAAGCAAATGGAAAACAAAAAAAGGCAGGGGTTGCAATCCTAGTCTCTGATAAAACAGACTTTAAACCAACAAAGATCAAAAGAGACAAAGAAGGCCATTACATAATGGTAAAGGGATCAATTCAACAAGAGGAGCTAACTATCCTAAATATTTATGCACCCAATACAGGAGCACCCAGATTCATAAAGCAAGTCCTGAGTGACCTACAAAGAGACTTAGACTCCCACACATTAATAATGGGAGACTTTAACACCCCACTGTCAACATTAGACAGATCAACGAGACAGAAAGTCAACAAGGATACCCAGGAATTGAACTCAGCTCTGCACCAAGCGGACCTAATAGACATCTACAGAACTCTCCACCCCAAATCAACAGAATATACATTTTTTTCAGCACCACACCACACCTATTCCAAAATTGACCACATAGTTGGAAGTAAAGCTCTCCTCAGCAAATGTAAAAGAACAGAAATTATAACAAACTATCTCTCAGACCACAGTGCAATCAAACTAGAACTCAGGATTAAGAATCTCACTCAAAGCCACTCAACTACATGGAAACTGAACAACCTGCTCCTGAATGACTGCTGGGTACATAACGAAATGAAAGCAGAAATAAAGATGTTCTTTGAAACCAACGAGAACAAAGACACAACATACCAGAATCTCTGGGATGCATTCAAAGCAGTGTGCAGAGGGAAATTTATAGCACTAAATGCCCACAAGAGAAAGCAGGAAAGATCTAAAATTGACACCCTAACATCACAATTAAAAGAACTAGAAAAGCAAGAGCAAACACATTCAAAAGTTAGCAGAAGGCAAGAAATAACTAAAATCAGAGCAGAACTGAAGGAAATAGAGACACAAAAAACCCTTCAAAAAATTAATGAATCCAGGAGCTGGTTTTTTGAAAGGATCAACAAAATTGATAGACCGCTAGCAAGACTAATAAAGAAAAAAAGAGAGAAGAATCAAATAGACGCAATAAAAAATGATAAAGGGGATATCACCACCGATCCCACAGAAATACAAACTACCATCAGAGAATACTACAAACACCTCTACGCAAATAAACTAGAAAATCTAGAAGAAATGGATACATTCCTCGACACATACACTCTCCCAAGACTAAACCAGGAAGAAGTTGAATCTCTTAATAGACCAATAACAGGAGCTGAAATTGTGGCAATAATCAATAGTTTACCAACCAAAAAGAGTCCAGGACCAGATGGATTCACAGCCGAATTCTACCAGAGGTACAAGGAGGAACTGGTACCATTCCTTCTGAAACTATTCCAATCAATAGAAAAAGAGGGAATCCTCCCTAACTCATTTTATGAGGCCAGCATCATTCTGATAGCAAAGCCTGGCAGAGACACAACCAAAAAAGAGAATTTTAGACCAATATCCTTGATGAACATTGATGCAAAAATCCTCTATAAAATACTGGCAAACCGAATCCAGCAGCACATCAAAAAGCTTATCCACCATGATCAAGTGGGCTTCATCCCTGGGATGCAAGGCTGGTTCAACATACGCAAATCAATAAATGTAATCCAGCATATAAACAGAGCCAAAGACAAAAACCACATGATTATCTCAATAGATGCAGAAAAAGCCTTTGACAAAATTCAACAACCCTTCATGCTAAAAACTCTCAATAAATTAGGTATTGATGGGACATATTTCAAAATAATAAGAGCTATCTATGACAAACCCACAGCCAATATCATACTGAATGGGCAAAAACTGGAAGCATTCCCTTTGAAAACTGGCACAAGACAGGGATGCCCTCTCTCACCACTCCTATTCAACATAGTGTTGGAAGTTCTGGCCAGGGCAATCAGGCAGGAGAAGGAAATAAAGGGTATTCAATTAGGAAAAGAGGAAGTCAAATTGTCCCTGTTTGCAGACGACATGATTGTTTATCTAGAATACCCCATCGTCTCAGCCCAAAATCTCCTTAAGCTGATAAGCAACTTCAGCAAAGTCTCAGGATACAAAATCAATGTACAAAAATCACAAGCATTCTTATACACCAACAACAGACAAACAGAGAGCCAAATCATGAGTGAACTCCCATTCACAATTGCTTCAAAGAGAATAAAATACCTAGGAATCCAACTTACAAGGGATGTGAAGCACCTCTTCAAGGAGAACTACAAACCACTGCTCAAGGAAATAAAAGAGGATACAAACAAATGGAAGAACATTCCTTGCTCATGGGTAGGAAGAATCAATATCGTGAAAATGGCCATACTGCCCAAGGTAATTTACAGATTCAATGCCATCCCCATCAAGCTTCCAATGACTTTCTTCACAGAATTGGAAAAAACTACTTTAAAGTTCATATGGAACCAAAAGAGAGCCCACATCGCCAAGTCAATCCTAAGCCAAAAGAACAAAGCTGGAGGCATCACACTACCTGACTTCAAACTATACTACAAGGCTACAGTAACCAAAACAGCATGGTACTGGTACCAAAACAGAAATATAGATCAATGGAACAGAACAGAGCCCTCAGAAATAACGCCGCTTACCTACAACTATCTGATCTTTGACAAACCTGAGAAAAACAAGCAATGGGGAAAGGATTCCCTATTTAATAAATGGTGCTGCGAAAACTGGCTAGCCATATGTAGAAAGCTGAAACTGGATCCCTTCCTTACACCTTATACAAAAATCAATTCAAGATGGATTAAAGATTTAAACGTTAGACCTAAAACCATAAAAACCCTAGAAGAAAACCTAGGCATTACCATTCAGGACATAGGCGTGGGCAAGGACTTCATGTCCAAAACACCAAAAGCAATGGCAACAAAAGCCAAAATTGACAAATGGGATCTAATTAAACTAAAGAGCTTCTGCACAGCAAAAGAAACTACCATCAGAGTGAATAGGCAACCTACAACATGGGAGAAAATTTTTGCAACCTACTCATCTGACAAAGGGCTAATATCCAGAATCTACAGTGAACTCAAACAAATTTACAAGAAAAAAACAAACAACCCCATCAAAAAGTGGGCAAAGGACATGAACAGGCACTTCTCAAAAGAAGACATTTATGCAGCCAAAAAACACATGAAAAAATGCTCATCATCACTGGCCATCAGAGAAATGCAAATCAAAACCACTATGAGATATCATCTCACACCAGTTAGAATGGCAATCATTAAAAAGTCAGGAAACAACAGGTGCTGGAGAGGATGTGGAGAAATAGGAACACTTTTACACTGTTGGTGGGACTGTAAACTAGTTCAACCATTGTGGAAGTCAGTGTGGCGATTCCTCAGGGATCTAGAACTAGAAATACCATTTGACCCAGCCATCCCATTACTGGGTATATACCCAAATGACTATAAATCATGCTGCTATAAAGACACATGCACACGTATGTTTATTGCGGCATTATTCACAATAGCAAAGACTTGGAACCAACCCAAATGTCCAACAATGATAGA
The DNA here is from genome assembly GCF_029289425.2 of Pan paniscus. Classification (NCBI taxonomy): domain Eukaryota; kingdom Metazoa; phylum Chordata; class Mammalia; order Primates; family Hominidae; genus Pan; species Pan paniscus. The sequence goes on from NC_073254.2 coordinate 98,200,283, forward strand.
CTGGATTAAGAAAATGTGGCACATATACACCATGGAATACTATGCAGCCATAAAAAATGATGAGTTCATATCCTTTGTAGGGACATGGATGAAATTGGAAACCATCATTCTCAGTAAACTATTGCAAGAACAAAAAACCAAACACCGCATATTCTCACTCATAGGTGGGAATTGAACAATGAGATCACATGGACACAGGAAGGGGAATATCATACTCTGGGGACTGTGGTGGGGAGGGGGGAGGGGGGAGGGATAGCATTGGGAGATATACCTAATGCTAGATGACGAGTTAGTGGGTGCAGCGCACCAGCATGGCACATGTATACATATGTAACTAACCTGCACAATGTGCACATGTACCCTAAAACTTAAAGTATAATTAAAAAAAAAAAAAAAAAAGTTTTCAGTATACAGAAAAAAAAAAAAAAAAGAAATGGAAGGGAGAAAGATATCAAGGTTTGTTCACAGTGATAGACTATGTAAAGCTAATAAATTCAGGAAAAATATTGGAAATAATCAAGATCCTGTGAAAAAAATAAAGAGAATGTAGAATTGGGTAAAAAAAGTAAGTTTGTATTTTAATATATATTTGAAAAATATAAATGAACTATAAACAAAATACATATAAATATATACATATTATGTATTACTTTTGTATATAAAATTATGTATTTGCAAAAAAAAAAAAAAAAAACTCTTAATAAATTAGGTGTAGAAGGAATGTACCTCAACACAATGCAGGCCATATATGACAAGCATGCAATGAACATTGTACTCAACAGTGGAAAGGTGAAAACTTTTCCATTCCAATGAGCAACAAGACAAGGATGTGCACTCTCACAATTTCTATTTAATAGAGCACTGAATGTTCATGCCTGAGTTATTTCACAAGAGAAATAAATAAAAGGCATCTACATAAGAAAGGAATATGTACAATTATCAAAGTTTACTGATGATATGTTCATATGGAAACCCTAAAATTACACCAGAAAACACAGAATACAGTAAAGGTGCAGAATACAAATGAAATCAACACACAAAATTAGCAGCATTCCCGTACACTAACAACAAATCAAGACAACAATCCCATTTACAATAGCTTCCCAAAAAATACCTAGAAATAAATTTAACCAAAAAGGTGAAAGACATGTACACTGAAACTTACAAAACACTGATCAAAGAAATTGAAGAAGACACAAATAATTGAAAATATATTTTATGTTTATGTATTAGAAGAATTAAAATTGTTAAAATATCTATACTACCCAAAGTGATCTACAGATTCAATGCAATCTCAATCAAAATTCCGATGTCATTTTTCATTGAAATAGAAAAAAAACTCTCAAGTTCATATGGAACCACAAAAAACTCTGAATATTCAAGGCAATCTTGAGCAAAATCAATAGTGTAGGCATCACATTACCTGACTTCAAATTATATTACAAAGCTATAGTAATTAAGACAGCATGATACTGGCATAACAATAAAAGCAATGGAATAGAATAGAAAGCCCCCCCAAAAAAATGAACCCATGTGTTTACAGTCCATTGATTTTCATTGAAGATGCCAAGAATACACAATGGAAAATGAATACTCTTTTTACTAAAGAGTGATGGGAAAAATTGGTATCCACATGCAGAAGAATCACATTGGACCCTTATCCTCATACCATGTACAAAAATCATCTTTAAATGGAATAAAAACTTACGTGAAAAATCTGAAACTAACACTGATTTTTAAAATTTGATTGCAAAAGCTCAGGTAACAAAAGCACAAGTAGACAAATGAGGTAACATCAAACTAAAAAGCTTCTGCACAAAAAAGAAAGAAAATACAATGAAGAGACAGTGAACAATTAGGGAGAAATATTTACAAGCAATACATCTGATAAGAGGTTCATATCCAAAACACATAAAGAACACAAAAAACAAATAACCTGATTTAAAAATGGGCAAAAGGATCTGATAGCCATTCCCCCAAAAAAGACATACAAATCTCTAATATGTATATGAAAAATATGCTCATCACTAACCATCAGGGAAATGCAAACCTAAACCACAAAGAGATATCACCGCATATTTGTAGAATAGCTCTTATAAAAGAACAAAACAAAACAAAAACAAACAAAGAAACAGAAGATAGCAAGTCTTGGCAACTCTGTTGGTGAGAAGGTAAGTTTTTACATCATGAAAAACTATATGGAAGCTCCTTGAAAAACTAAAAATAGGATTACTATATGATCCAGCAATTGCATTTCTGGATATATATCCAAAAGAAAAAAAAAGAAATCAGTACATTGAAGAGATATCTGCACTTCTATATTCATTGCAACATTCCTTGCAATAACCAAATTATGGAATCATGGGAAAATGTATATAATGCATATCAAAATATGATTGATATCCTTAAAAGATGACAAAGTTTTAAAAGTCAACTTAAAAAATTACAAAACAGAAAAATGATGAACAAGCAATTTTTCAATGTACTACAAAAGCAGATGAAAATATGTTTTCAACCCAACCCCCTAGTAGTCACAAATTAAACAATAATGAGAAAGCATATTTTTCCTTTAATATTTTCAATGAATATAAAGAATAATAAAACATTGTGTTGGTGAAATATTTAGAAACTACCAATTGTCTACAATGCAGAAGAGAGAGTCAATTGAGAACAATACTGACAACATGTATTAAACCTTTGAATATGTGAATTATTTTGAACCTAGTAATACCATTACTTATAATGCTTTCTTAGAAAATTCACAAAAATTCTGTGTGAAGATGCAAGAATAAAGCAGCTCAGAGTGACATTATTTACAATTGCACAAAACTGGAAGTACTTGATTTGAACTGTGTGGGTCTATGTATACAAGGATTTTGTTGTGCCTCTGCTACCTCTAAGACAGCAGGAACAGCCCTTCTTCTTCCTCTTCCTGTCTACTCAACAGGAAGATGAGGATGAAAAGGATGAAAACCTTTATGATTATTCACCTTCACTTAATAAATGGTATATATATTTTACCTTCCTTAGTATTTTCTTCATAACATTTTCTTTCTCTAGCTTTCTTTCTTTCTTGTAAGAATATAGTATATAATACGTATAACATACAAAATACATGTTAATTGATTTTATATTATCACTAAGGTCAATAGCAGACTATTTAATAGTAGTTAAGTTTTTCACGAGTCAAAATTTATATGCAGATTCTTTACTGGGCAGGGTGTTGGCACCCCTAACCCTCATGTTGTTCAAACGTCAACTATATATTGTATTTGTATAATAGAACACTATATAATAATTTAAAATAATCTCATAAATAATATTGTCATAAACATGTTCATGTCACATTTATTTGAAATGTGCTTTCAAATACATGTATGTGAAAATATTTAACATATATACATAAATATATGTTTTTTACATACATGTATGTTTTATATGTATATATATGTATATGAAGAAAATAGATTAATACAGCAATAATCATATTTAAGTGGCAAGATTGTTGCTGATTTTTCACATTATCTTTCAAGATCTTTTGAATTAATCACATATTACTTCTTAAAGAGAAGTAATTGCAATTTTAAAACATAAAGGTGAATTACATTATTTCCTTACTTTCTAATATTTAAGTTGCAGAAAGTTGCAACCTTTGTACACAGAAGAAGAGATATTGACTTCTCTTTCAAAGGTGCATACTAAGTACAGGCCTCTCTCTACTTCCTTGAATTTATAACAAATAAACTTTTAAAAAATTTAAATAATATTAACTTTATAACTCCACAACAACGTGGGAAAACAAAAGTGGAACCCCTTGATAACCAAAGGAGACAGGAAACCCCTTTGGGAAGAAAATTAAGGAACATTCAATAAGAAAGGATAATCAAAACACAAAACAACAAGAAAGTACTAACAAAGGATGAAGTACTTTGCACAAGAAAATGTTACACACCTGCAGAAAATGTGCTGGGAGTAGGTTCTCACAAGAACAACACAAAAGATAATTAGCTGAGACGCCTTTGCAGGCACTAGCAAGTCAACTCTTACATCTAGCTCCAATCTTGGGTTAGGTAGAAGCAAAAGGGGTTCTACCTCCAAGTAGACGCAGGAGCATGGGAGCTTGGATTAGAGAGACAAAGTGATATACGAGTTAAGAAGAAATCATTTAGGCAGATAATGAGGGTAAGGAAGTCTTTAGTAAGGTTTTCCTTATAATGAAAAGCAGCCCCCAAATCATTTTCTTTTCTAACAAAGAGCAGCCTGTAAAATCGAGCCACCTCATAGCCAAGCAAGTTGGAAGCTTGCACGGGTGAATGCCCATATTTGTGCCAATAGGAAAAGGCTACGTGGGACTAGGCGTATTCAAAATGGTGGCTTGGTCTTTCCTTTTCCTTTCCAACCACGTGTGCACTAGGGAGCAGACAACATGGCACTGGCCAGGTGAAAAGCCTATTTGCATAATAAGATTAGGACGGGGTGGCCAGCTTCCCCACACACTATATAAATGTCCACCTGGTCCAACCAATCTTTAGGTCCTACGTAAATCAGAGACCGCCTCCACAAGTCTGTCTATAAAAATCCGGTGCACAAAGACCCACTGGGGTGCCCCTCCCCCCCTCACAGGAAAGAGAGTTGATCTCCATTCTCTTTCTCTTGCCTATTAAACCTCCACTCTTAAACTCATGCCTTGTGTGATTCTGTGTCCTTAATTTTCTTGGCATGAGGCAACAAACCTCGGCTATTAACCCAGACAATGATGCCACTTCAAGAGCAGTGCCAGCAACTCCCAGGACTAGAGAGAATTGGGAAGCAGGTCACTAATATCTCAGAATTCATTTCAAGACAGGCCTGATGCTCGCTCACTTTAATTGAAAGTATGCAGGTGTATCAGCCTTAACTACATGACGTTAAAATAGTAGGATAATGAGGAAAACCTTTTCTGACAACTATCAAAACATGTAATAAAAAAGTTGTCCCCAAAAATGTGGACATATACCATATTTATGGATGAGAAAACTCAACATTGTGGAGTTGCAATTCTTTCCAAACTATTGTTCAAAGTATATACAATGTCCTATAATGTCAGTAAAGCTTCTTCACAAAAAATGATGTGCTGATTCTAAACTAGACACTTGGACGGGTGAACATCAGTGGTTTCTGGATTTCAGAAATTAGTTTTAGTTTAGATTCAGAGTTCAGTAAATGCCTAGAGTTCTAGGAATTTCCCTTTCTTCATTATATTGCTACCCTGGAAGATGAGCACAAGAATATTTGGACAGGATTTAGAGGAAGATTGTCATAAAATTCTTTCTTCTTTCCACCTCTTCTTTTATGAAAGAGGTAGTGAGTCTTTTATTGACTGAGGGTTGGAAATGAGTAAAGTGGCATGACTATGTAACTCAATCAAGCTCTATGGGCAGGAACTGAAAGATTTTTACTTATAGAGATAAGGCAGCATTTCAGAAGGGTGTCTATTTTAGTTCTGGTGTCCCTGTGAATAACTACCCTCTGCTAGTGATAATTTCTGGTCAGAACCTTTTGATTATCTCTTTGGCTCTGATGCCTTTTACATTGCCTGTCTTGTGGTTAATTATTCCCATTTGTTACCTTCCACTCTGGTATCTCATTCTTTTTGGAAAACCAGAGAGCCCATTTCAAAGGTAACATTTCATATTGTCATTCCGTCAGAGGCGTTTGAACAACAGACATTCCATTTTGAAAGGGGACTGGGTAAAATGAGGCTGTGACCTAGTGGGCTGCATTCCCAGGAGGTTAGGCATTCTAAGTCACAGGATGATAGGAGGTCAGCAAAAGATACGGTCACAAAGGCTTTGCTGATAAAGCAGGTTGTGGTAAAGAAGTCAGGTAAAACCCACCAAATCCAAGATGGCAATGCAATTGACTTCTTGTTGTCCTCACTGCTCATTATATGCTAATTATATTACATTCACATGCTAAAAGACACTCTCACCAGCCCATGACAGTTTACAGATGCCAAAGTAACTTCAGGAAGTTACTCTATATGGTCTAAAAGGGGAGGAACCCTCAGTTCCAGAAATTGCCCACCCCTTTCTTGGAAAACTCATGAATAACCCATCTCCTGTTTAGCATATAATCAAGAACACATCTTAGTCCAGCAGCCCAAGCTGCTGCTGTGCCTATGGAGTAGCCATTCTTTATTCCTTTACTTTCTTAATAAACTTGCTTTCACTTTATGAACTTGCCCTGAAATTACTTCTTGTGCAAGGTCTAAGAACCCCCTCTTGGGGTCTGAATCAGGACCCCTTTCTGGTAACAATTCCTTTCAAGGATTATGGTGCCTATCTCAAAATGTACATTTAATATTTAATACTACTGTAATGTACCACATCCACTTGGCACTGGTTATCCTACTTACCTTGGCCTACTTCTTTCTTTTTACATAGAACTTATCATTATGTGGCATATTATACTTTACTAATTCATTATGTTTGTTTATTTTTTATAGTATATCTCTTCTCTGCTCCCTTACCACCACTGGAATATAAGTAAGTTTCATAGTGGTAAGGACCTTTATCTGTTCTTCTTACTGACGAATCCAATGTTGGAATATTTTCTGGCTCATGATTGCATTCAGTAGTTATGAATTAATGAGTGAAAGAATAGAATGAATATATACCTCAATTTTTTAGTAATGAGAAGGTCTCTGAGCCGTCTCAATAGACATCGTTAAGAGAGTACATGACTGGGTCTCACATTATAAATCTATTCTATCAGTTCTATCTTCCTAAGGCTTTGAATATCTTCCAAAGGATGTCTGATATTATAAATTTCTGCTAAGTTTAAGTATGCCATGATAGTCTCTAAGGTTTATTTATTAAACAAAGTAAACTTATTGTCTCCAAAATGCTCTACAAACTAAATTCAGAATCTGTTTTTGCAATCAACCCTGTCAAAAGAATGGTTTGGCACTTAACCGGTTCCTTGTACCCAGGATTTCTAAGTCCTTGGAATATCTTGTCGGATAAGACTATATTTGTTTTCTTGGGGGTCTTGAGTCACACCAGATAGCTTAGGCTAACAATGTAATTCCTGATAGAGGCCTTGGGCCACATAGTATGAGCTTGATTTCTAGAAGAACTGGAGACTAAGATCAGATATTCTGGCAGTCAGACATATCTATGTGACCAACCCCAATAAAAGCCCTTGAACTGAGGCTTGGATGAGTTTCCCTGGTTGGCAATATTTTATACATATTTTAAAATATCATTAGTGACAGAAATAAGCATTGTCTCAATTACTCCACTGGAAGAGAACAACTAGAAGTTTCACATCTGTTCTGTCTTGGATCCTGCTTTCTGGATCCCTTTGCTGATTCCTTTTGTTGATTATAATTTGTGTCTTTTCATCGCAACAAGCCATAACCATGTATATAATAGCTTTTCTGAGTTCTATGATTCCTTTTAGTGAATTATTGAATCTGAGGGTAGTCTCAGAACCTCCCAAATTGCACTATGATAAGTGTAGTACTATGAATAAAATCAGCCCAAGCCCTCCCCATTCTTTGATTTAGAACCAATAGAATTCATTTCAATTATATGCTCCACATTTTTGTTGATATGCAACTTAGCAAAATCTTTCATTTAATCACCAGTAAAGAAGATAAAATTATGGAAATGTGAATAGCTGTATAGGTTGAAGAAATGGTCTAAAATTGGTAAATTGAGATAACGAAAGGCGAACGGTAAGCTGTTTCCTAATCTCTACCCAGTATTCCCAGGGTGGTGTGGGCAAATGGATGGGAGCATTTAAAAAAGGGATTGTAAAACTGTGTACACCCCAGGGATAAAGTTCTGGAAAATAATATAGTGAATGTGCTTGTTGAAAAAGAAAACTATCCTATATTTGCCTCCCAAAATAATCATTCCACTCCATTTGGCATTCAATAGATCTCATTAAAAGTATTATATTCAGATTACATTTTGTCATTACAATAGAAAACCAATTTTAGTGTCATAAATAAAATGATAAGGTTCATTAAATAAAATGTTTAAGGAAAGTTTCATGGAAATGGACATATTCAGTCTGTTGGAAAGATAATAAAAAAACATGATATTTAATGATACCTAGAGGGCCATTTTCAAAGTGATTTGGGTCATTTGTTTCTAGTTGACAGGAAAATAATTGTAAGGCAAGAAGAATTCAAATTAATTAAAAGGGATTGGACCAGGTGGCTACACATACAATTTCATGTACTATGTTATCCAGGCTAGATCCTTGGTGTAGTTAACATTCCCTTATTATCCAACCCAAGTTAACCATTAGCCTTGGGCCATTCAATACTTATTCCAGAAAGTAAAGTATACTTCAAAATACATTTGCAAACATGTACATAAAGAATATTGGTGGAGGTGATTCTAGAGGAAAATTACAATTGGCATGCTCCCAAGATCCCTTTCACCTGTTTAATATATTTTCCCAATAATTTGGATAAAGTTGTCTCCATGATATCCTGAAATTATTGTGTGTCTTCTCATATAGCTTTTAATATCTGGAAGAGATGAAATATATTTTATCCGATTTTGCATTCTTACTGCGTAACATGGGATCTTATACATCTCAGATGCTCAGTAAATGTTTAATAGAAAACAAAGTCATGATGGAAAATAACAATAGTCTGGGGAAGGAATGTTACAAAAATAGATTTTAGTCGAATAAATTACAATTCCACATATGGTTCCAAAAGTCCAAATTCATGACTATGCAATGGAGTACATGGCCTGGCACACTGCATACATTAAAGGCTGGAAAGGTTTTAGATGACAGTACAGTTTTAATTAAAAGTGTCATTAGCATAATATCATTGTCCAAAAACAATATTAATTGGAATATATTTTTTGAATGCTGATTACATCACACATAGAATATAGGATTTATTTCTGCATGCCATTCTTTGAAAGTTACAAAATAATGTAATGGTTCACATAAGAAAGAAGTCAAGCGACTGCTAGGCTGCGGACTTATATAGAAGTGTTGAAGATTTGCGCTGCTTATTACTACACTATTTTAGAGAAGAGACTATGCATGGGGGAGTAGTGTAGCTAACTATTTGAAGAGTTGCTATGTGACAAAGAAATCAGGTTTTTTTTTTTGCTGTAGCCCTTTAGGGCAACCCTAGGATTATAAGTAGAGCCCATATATTTTTTTCTTTTTTCAGATCATTAGAAATTCCTCACATGCCAGGCAGTTTTATCACAAGAGAGATTAAACTTAAGTCCCTACCAAAGGAACTTTGGTGTCTAAACAAGCTGTAGACCAACCACTTGGCAGCAAATATACTGGATTTCAAAAAAACGAGATGAGCCAAATGACCTCTAAAGTCGCTTCAAATCTTCTTGAAATTCCATAATTCTATACGTTTTTCATCCGTCTAGTGTTTAACCTTGAAACAACAATAACCATAACAACAAAGAGTACTTGGTTACTGTGGCTATATTTCTTGGCAACATTGTATTTGTTCTCTTGCAAAGCTCTTATCATGCCCCATAAGTATCTGTGAGGCCATTTTTAACAAACTAACTATAAGCCTTTGGAGAAAAACTGCCACTGAATTCACTCAGCAAATATTAAATGGGTACCTACTATGTGGCAGGCCCTGTGGTAGGAATGCAGGATTACATGACAGGAAGCTTCCTTTAACACACTCATCTGGGGTGGAGGGTAGGGGTGAGGTGAGCATGGATATAATGAAACAGCTGTCAAATTAGGTTAATGGTACTAAACTAGAAATGTATATAGGAGGTATGAAGGGAATGGCCAAAGTGAACAAGATGCCAGGAAGAGGTATGAAGGGAATGGCCAAAGTGAACAAGATCCCAGGAAGAAGTTACAGAAAACTACGCCTGTAATGAACATGTTTGAAGACAATGTGATTTTTGTGCTTGGCAGGGGCTAGATCATGAATGTCCTCAAATCCAAAAAAAAAAAAAAAAAAAAAAAGATGCTGACATCACACAAGCTTCTCCAACCACCTTACTTTGTTGTTGTCATTCTGTTTTGTTTTAGGGCTTTTAGCAGCCTGAAGCCATGGGTTTTAGTTTCTGTCTCTAGTGATAAGTTGAAAAGAGGGATGAGGAATAGGCTTTACTGGCCCAACCAGAAACAGAAACTAAGAACCCATGACTGTATTCTCTCCTTTGGATGCCCCTGATAGATACTTGTCACAGTGTTTTCTGGTACACCAGGTCCTCCATGTTCTTAATACGTGTAGTATGGAAAGAGGTTGTATAATAAACATAGTTCTATGAGTCACAACTGTGAAAAATTCTGTAGAAGCCTCTTTAACCTTGCTGAATCAGTGTCTTCTACATTATTTGCTGAAAGAATCTTAAAAATACCTTTTAATGTCTCTTAGAAATGTTCATGGAAAACAATTAAGGAAGTGCTCTCCCACAGACATAGGGAGTCAAGAGAGTCTTGAAGAGTCAGGACAAAACATGAACCAATTTTTATTTAGCAAAAACATCATCTTGGTTTAGAAGTAGAGGTGGAATAGTATGAGGCAAAGAGGATCCCTGAGAGTAATCGAAGTAGGAAAAGATCAAGCCTTATGGTCAACTCTTAACGTCAAGAGCCAAGGCTATTGTTTCTCCTTGTCAGACACCACCATTGAAACATTTCTTACGCTTCATACATTGTTTCCATTCTCAATATTCTGTTTTGTTGTTAAGTATTTTTTTCCCTCTCTTTTTTTTCCATGCTTTGGAAAATGTTCCCATGAAAATAGCATGTGTCAACCATATCAGTTTTATGTGGACACCTTTAATGAAGTATATGTGATTTCTGTTAAAATTACACACACACACACACACGTATATATACACATGTCTATACAGAGATGTATACATATATAGATGTATACGTGTGTGTCTGTGTGTGTGTGTGTATTTTTAGATCCTCTATTTGCTTATTTTGTGTCAAGGGAGCTGAAGATATGGCCACTTTTAGCAGATGGGGCTCATCTGCAAAACAGACAGAAAGGAGCAAACAGGTCCCCAGAGGCAGCATGCTCAGCATGGGAGGGTCTGTTCTTGAACCTCACTCCCATGTACCTCATTCTTATTCCTTCTTTCAGCCCATTTCTGGGCTGTGTGGTCTCACAGAGTCTTGTCTTCAATTTCTTGTGGTACTGGCCTTTGACATGATTGACTTTGCATTTTTGCAGTGATGATCTTTCCCCTGCACCTATCTAGTTTATTTCACTGGTGTTTTCCTTCTCCTTTGTACAGTCAGCTGAAACATTTAGTATATTCCTAATCCAGAGAAACTAACTCCTCCCAGGCTAAACAAGGCTGTGTCCCTTAGAAGGCAAATGAGTCAGGACAGATACTCAGACAAAGGATATCTTCAGCACTTAAATAAGAAAGAAAACCATTCCCCAAAATTACTAGGAGTAGAAAATAGAAGCTCTTTAGGAATACAACTGGCTAAAAAATATGCACTTTGCTTATTTATTTTGTAGAGCTTATTTTCCAGGGATCTTAGTCTCTGGCCAGATTCAGCCGCAGCTCTCAGGCATTGACACTTGTGAAAACAGACATTCTGGTGATGCTTTAGAATATGGCATTGCCAAGGACAAAGACAAAAAAAGGCAACACCTGACATCTGAGAACTGGTCTGATGCTCATAGGTAATCCATGTTCTCAGGTTGAAGTTAAACGATCTGAGATAGTAATAAAGTGGGACAAAAACAAGATCTACTTTTGTTGGCACAACCAGCAAAATATCAAATAGTTCCCCCTTCCAATTAATATGAGTGACTGCTGGATCCTGTTTGTACCATTATCCACTTCTTCCCATTGGTAATATTTCTTTCAATGCCTAATCGTAGAATTATTCTACCTTCCTGACAGTATCCAATCCAGAACGAAGGCCCACTTCTTTAGATTCTCCTCAAAATTACTCAACATTGAAAGCCCAAATCTTGTAATAGGTACTTTCTAACAATTTACTGATATACCTCATGATTTCCCCTGGTGTCTGTTCTTTCTCATTATAGTGAGCTAGAACAGGAATTTTAAAAAAATTAAAGAATGTGTAAGCAGAAATTCAGGTGTATGTAAGAAAACCCAATTCCCTCTGAGAAAAAGAAAGAGCTGGAATCCTTTAAAAATTAACTGCCTGTTTTTCTGTGGCTAGTGAGCCTTATCTCTCCTCTTTTCCCAGACATTGTGAAGACCCTGTTTCTCTATCTGTGCAGCTTCAAGGTCACTAGACAGATAAACTCAAGTCATAAAACATGTTTTTCCTTAAAAAGTAAGAAATGATGTAATGCATGTTTCAATTAATTGAATAACTGTCTTTATTTCTTGCTTCTGTAATATGCTTCCCCCTGTACAGATCTCCCCCGCCCCACCCCGCCCCACAAAATGCTTAAAAGGTAACTTAACTCTTTGTTCAGGGCTCAGTCCTTTGGATGTTAATCCAACTGGACCGGTGCACCTAAATAATAAATATCCTCCTGAACCCCACTAGTCTCTGATTCCTTATCAATCCCACTACAGAGCAACAAACTCAACTTGTTCAATTACAAGTGTATTTCCAGGGATCTTTGGCTAGAGGCATTGACACCAAAGAACAGAAAGGATTTGCTAAAATTAATGATGTCAGTTGATAATAGATTAATAACATCTATTAGTAAGATATTATCATAACTAAAGTTGATAAATATTGTGTAAATAATAATGTTATAAATTCTCCTTATTTTTCCTGAGAGACAGTAATATATAAATAAATATTAGTAAAATAATAACTGAAATCTTATAAAAGTGACAGTAAATCAGCCCCAAACCTTATCCCACAAATTGAATTATTTTTAGATTCGATCTTGCTTCTTAGAAGCCTATGTCCATATTTATATATAATTTTATATATTTTAATTCTCTTAGCTGTACAACCAGACCGGTACAAGTCAACATGGTAAAAATATAATTGAGTATATGGTTTTACCAATTAAAACCTATACACTTCATATTAGGTAAAATAGAATCTGAGGTAAATACCTATCTAAAACCCCACTTTCCGAGATCCTTTAACTTGGCTCTTTATGAAACAAGCAAAATAAATTAGTTACAATTATAAATACCCAAGATGGAATGACAACAGTATATAATTAACTAAACATAAAAATTTACATCTTTTAATAAATAATGGTGTGTTTCTTATATTAATTTTCAACCCCTCCCCACTAAGGTACTGGTGAAAACATTTGGTCAAATGTGGCAGAGAAATATTTCTTTCAGCCTAATTTCATCTTCTATGTACCACTTTTGCCCTTCCAGTGTGCACTGTTTCCTTCAAAATCTTTATTATTATTATTATTATTTTTTTTTTTGAGACGGAGTCTTGCTCCGTCGCCCAGGCTGGAGTGCAGTGGCGCGATGTTGGCTCACTGCAAGCTCCACCTCCCGGGTTCAGGCCATTCTCCTGCCTCAGCCTCCCGAGTAGCTGGGACTACAGGTGCCTGCAACCACGCCCGGCTAATTTTTTTGCATTTTTAGTAGAGACGGGGTTTCACTGGGTTAGCCAGGACGGTCTCGTTCTGCAATTACACAAAGTTCTTTTAAAGTACAGGTATTCGTTCATCAAGAATGTTTCTAAAGAGGTCTTATTTACATTGGAAAATCCCTCCCCCTAGTTGCTTATTACCAGAAATGGTTTCTCTTTCTTGGTCCAGCCCTAGAGATATTCATTGCCTGAGTATCTGTCTTGTTTCTGTTCTTCTCCAACTGTAAGGCAGGAGGGAGTTCACTTTGCTTTTCCATGGATGAAAAGGCTAACTTCCAAATAGCATCCCAAGTAAAACTGAATTCTGGCATTGTTTGTCAACCTGGGTAATAAGATATACTTTGTGCGATTACAATAAGCACACTCGGGTCACAGTATACCAGGCATTTTATGACCCAGCTATTTAATATCAACTCATTAATCTTATAGACAGAATGATTTTAGTAAATGTTTAACTTTGCATTCTTTTTTTCTCTTAACAGTGTAACATAAGCAGTTTCTATACAAATTTCACAGAATTATTTTAGTAGGGTTCTTACAATATTTCATGTAATAAATATACAATAATTGTTAAAATAGTCCTCTGTCATTAGACATTTAAATTTTGCTATGAAATATTTGGGAGTATCTGTTTTATTAGATGATACTCTGTAAACCTATTTTTGTCACGTGTGTGTGCTGAAAGTAACTAAGAGGTTAAATCAGTTATCATAATTGTTAAAATTATGCAACCAGCAAAATATGCAAGTGAGGATGGTAATGTAATTGTGTGGAACCACATCAAATGGGGATGATTAAAACTTTCCTGTCTCTTCTGCACATGGGCTGCTTTTTTTTTTTTTTCAAAATCCATTTAGTTAGGCACATTAAATATTTACTTTACATGTTGCAACAAAATTTTAAAAACATATTATTTTGGAGAATTGCCATATAGTCTTCCATTCCTGCTCAGAACCGGACTAGTTTTCATAAGCCTGGTAAATACTTGACAATTTAGTGACTGACTTGAAGACTAGCTAGTGAGTAGCTACTTGACCAGAAGTTGAGAATTTCTGTGTGAGGGAAATGATAGAAACAGGAATAGAAAAGGAGGGAGAGGGGAGAGTAGTATGAAAGATGGAGAAGAGAGAAAAGAGTTAATCTACCTTCAAGAAGATTCCCAGTTGGAAATTCTCCCCGGTTTGCCCCCCTGTTGACTTGTGTTAAAATTTCAGAATTACTTTACAGCCACATCTACAGACAGTCTGTCTTGATCCTTGGTTTATGTCATTCTAACAATGCTTTGATCACATTTATACACCTTACTTTCTTCCTTATTTAAAGTTTTCTCTTTAAAAATAACATCTTGGCTGGACACGTTGGCTCACACCTGTAATCCCAGCACTTTGGGAAGCCGAGGCAGGCGGATCACAAGATCAGGAGATTGAGACCATCCTGGCTATCATGGTGAAACCCTGTCTGTACTACAAATACAAAAAGTTAGCCCGCGTGGTGGCGGGTGCAGGTAGTCCCAGCTACTCGGGAGGCTGAGGCAAGAGAAGGCGTGAACCCGGAAGGCGGATCTTGCAGTGAGCCCAGACCGTACCACTGCACTCCAGCCTGGGTGACAGAGAGAGACTCCGTCTCAAAAAAATAAATAAATAAATAAAATAACGTCTTAAAATATAATGCATTTTTTGACTCCATTCAAACTCCATTACATTGAGTAAATAAATATTTGATAAACCAATCTAATAAACTCTCCTCTAATCAGAGAGCAAGCTTTACTAAATGAAACTATGAATCCAATAACATCTTTACAAAGCTATACTGGGGTTATTTGAAATCACCTCTTTGCTTTAAACATTCCAGACATCCTGCTTCTGTTTATTTATATTCATTATGGTTCCTCTTCTCAGTGTCATTTACTTCTAAAATGCAAGATTGTGAGGCCCTCCTCAATGCAGGTGAGGATGGTAATGTAATTGTGTGGGACTAAGTCACCAAATGGGGGTGATTAACAACTTTCCTGTCTTCTGCACATGCGCAGCATTTGCTCAAAGTTACTGCCAATTAGCAAGAGAGTGGTACTCTTCTGTCATTTTTTAAATTAATTACATTTCTCAACTGTTCTGAGAGCATAACAGAAAAATCAATTGACAGATTTGAATAAATCTTGACATTGATTATAAGTTGTGAGCCTGGGACTTTCTTTTCTAAGTCTCTTGAAAAGTTGAATGCTAATCTTTTCAGCTAACTTGCTTTATGTTACATTGCTATCAATCAATCACACTTGTAATTGACTTTTGCTTTTATAGCAATACTCATATGACTTTAAGGATGACTGGGTCCACTTTTGTTCTAGTTTCTTCATTGAATACCAGATATCCCAGAAAGACTATTAATCATAATTTTAAGATCCTTCAAGTAAAAACCTCTCCAAACTAAAACATTAAAATTCACTCAATGGACAGACTTTAAGTCAAGATAAGCACTTAAATACTCGTATAATATATGCCATATTAAAAAATCAAAATTTTAAAAAGTTTGTGCCTTTAATGAGTACACACATATACAGAAATAAATTATAGATTCTCTAGTATATCAGCACCTGCCTTTAATAAGTGCTGTCCTCAGAAACTAATATTAATCAATGAATGTCTTGAAAACCATTTGAAGACTGAGCAGTTCTATGCATTATCCTTGTTAAAGTCAAAAACTAATTTCATGGCAACCGCTACTTCTGTCATTTGCTGAATATTAACATTTTTTTCTGGGGGACTTTTATAAGCAAGAAACAAAAAATCCTTTCTCATTATTTCAAACAAAGCAAATTTCTACTTATAAAACAGAATATGTACAACAGAATGTCTGAAAAATCTGATATTTTTGATAGAACCAATGTTTAACATAAACTTTTAAGATTTATTTTGAATATCATAATTATGAATAAGTAGTAAATTGGTGGAGATGCTGATTCCAGATAAATTCGGGAAGAAAATCTGATCAACTGAATCTTAAATTCTCAAGGAAATGACAAATAATAATTAATGTTTTTCTTTGGAAAAATTTTATAGCTGTTAGGAAACTGAATTACCTCCATGCTTTATTCTGTTTGTTCCTTAACTCTACATGGTGAAAGTATATGCAGGAGCTGATAATGTCTTAATTCCTTGAATCATCTTTATATTTCACAGTCCAAATTCAACATATGCATTATTTTATACATAACTATTTATATAACCATAAAATCCTTGTACCTAAACAGTAGAAAATCCAGGTTTCACAAACTGAGGAAATGAGACAACAATATAGATCTACCTCAGAATGTATCCATGAGTGTAGATGCACTTTAACATGGCAACTATATGGCAAGCTCAAGGTTTGGAGGAATATGGAATTATTCCCTCTCCTTCTTGCCAAAATTTACTCACAGGAAATATGAATGAGGAATTTGAGTGAAACAGAGAGAATAAGAAAGACAACGGACAATAGAATTTCTAAGTGGAAATGTTTATGTCACTCTCTCAATAAAGTGTTATCTTGGTAACTGATGTGAGTTATTACCTGCCCAATCACAGCCCGGGGACTTGTGGTGTTTCCACTTATCACAACAGTCCTGATGTGGTCTCGATAGGAAGCTACGCTCCTGAGTACATTCAGTAGAAACATTGAAGTAGAAGAGACTTCTAACTTCTCAAGATACTCCAAAGCAGAACTGGCTTCTTAAAAATGATTGATTTATATTAAAGATTTTGGGAGATTATAATCATTTGTTCACTATTTATTTTAAATTCCAGTGATACACCCAAAATATATGTCAAAAACTATGCCTTCCCCCTTTTGTTAAATTCTTTTACCATTTTCAGCCCAGGGTGGAATAAAGAGATATTCTATTATTGTTTCCAAGGATAGTTAATAGCTATACCAATTTACTCCCATTCCCCTACTTGATTCTCTCTGATTTGACAAAAACTGACAAAGACTTTTGAAAATTTTTCTTCTTTCAACTGGCATCATACATAACTATTTTGTCATTAATGTACATGCAGTGTAAATCAATAATCAATATGTTATTTCTATATGTTATTTATACATTTTAGTTCCTATTTGTCAAGGACTGTGTTATACACACACATTTCTTACAAATGGAATTAGAATCTAGAAAGAAGAGATAAAATTCATCAATAATCACTAAACATAGTGAAATAAATGTGATGTATTAATAAAAGTAATAAAGTTCAAAAATGAATTTAACAGTAGTATTTTTAGCCCTAATTATAGCTGTGCTTTTGGGGAATAGCAGTATTTATTAATGAATTATGGAAACTAATCTCAGAGTAAAGGATTTCTAGTGATGGAAAGGCAATAATCAAACCAGACATTATGTTTTGCACCTTAAAGGCGAGGCACCCTCTAAAACCTCTGCCACCACAGCGACAGAAAGTATTTGTAGGCATGTTATTTGCAAAAGTTATCAACAGTGTAATATCTCCAAAATTTTATTATTTTTTATGAAATGGAACAGAACACAATGCACTTGGGATATATAAAGAGCAAATCTAGCACAATTGCAAATACAGAAATGGTTTGCAATTAGTATATCAGTCAATTCTGAATAACAAAACTGACTGAACTTGTGTCTTAGTAAATTTGGGCTGCTATAACAAAACACCATAGATTAGGTAGCTTATAAAAATGCCAGAAATTTATTTCTCACAGTTCTGAAACCTTGGAAATCCAAGATCAAGGCATCAGAAAATTGTCTGGTGAGCCTTGCCTCATAGCCAGCTATCTTCTCCCTGTAATCTCACATGAAAGAAGGGATAAGGAATTGTTCTCTTCTTATGAGAGTACTAATCCAGTCATGAGGGTTCTTCGTTCATGACCCAATCACCTCACAAAGATGACCCAATCACCTCACAAAGGCCCTATCTCCTAATATCATCACATTGGGGTTTAGGATTTCAACATATTCATTTTGGGGTTAGGGATAAACATTCAGTCCACTGCAACTGGCATGGATATGGAGATAGATAAATGCACAAAGTAGGGTGAACAAGATAAAGAACAAAGAAAAACACATTGAGATTAAGCTTTCAGATATTCTTAGTAAAGGGCTGCATCAATATCCTAGAGAGGAAGAATTATGCACACTGAAATTC
The DNA here is from genome assembly GCF_029289425.2 of Pan paniscus. Lineage (NCBI taxonomy): Eukaryota > Metazoa > Chordata > Mammalia > Primates > Hominidae > Pan > Pan paniscus. The sequence goes on from NC_073254.2 coordinate 98,218,972, forward strand.
TTTTGTAGTATCATATGTTACATGCCATCAATAAGCTATCTATATAAAATAAGCATGGCAAAGTGATGTTATCCGTCAGTAGTTGTTTTTCATTTCTCATATGTGGGTGGAGTTTCTTGCCATCCAGAATAAAGCTTTACTTATATCTAGGTTTAGCCATGTGACTAATTCTGGCCAATGAGGTTTAAATAGAAGTGTCACATGGCAGCTGCCAGGTAAATTTCTTAAGATTCAGTTGGCACCTCTCCATTTGTCCCCTTTTCAGAGTTTTCTTCATCCTGTTCCCTGGAGTACAGATACCACCTTTGTGGACCATAGGGTGAAGGATTATATGTTAGGGATGGCAAGGTGGTGAGCTGGAAAGATCCCAGGTTTTTGGAGGCTTCATAGAGCATAACTACCAAATTATCCTGGGACCATTTCTTGCCTCTGTATTTTGTTTATATGACAGATAAATTTATTGATATTTATTTAAATCACTATTATTTTTGCTTTTCTCTCACTTTCAGGCAAACATAATCCTAATTAATTAAATGTATTCATGAATCTATACACAGATTTCTACTTGTATATGTAGATCTTTCTATAGTGAATTACTTTTCAACATATGAGTCTGTTCTCTTGCTGCTATAAAGAAATACCTGAGATTGGGTAATTTATAATGAAAAGAGGTTTAATTGGCTCACACTTCTATAGGGTGTACAAGAAATGTGGCTGGGGAGGCCTCAGGGACCTTTTACACATGGCTGAAGGCAAAGCAGGAGGAGCTGTCTTCACATGACTGGAGCAGGAGGTGGAGAAGCGGGAGAGGTGCTACATAGTTTTAAACAACCAGATCTCATGATAACTCACTCGCTCACTATCATGAGAACAGCACCCAGGAAGATAGTATTAAGGTATGAGAAACTGCCCTGATGATCCAATCACCTTCCTCCAGGCCCTATCTCCAACACTGAGGATTACAATTGAATATGAAATTTGGGTGGGGACACAAATTCAAACCATATCAATACATCTTTTTGTCAAACTTTAAATGTTAGAAGAATGCTGCAAATAATAATTAATAAACATACTTCGGCTAGGCAAATCCAATCAACATTTGTGGTCAATATTCTTTTTGAGAAAATGGACTAACTATGCAGTGCTACTGGATAAAATCAGAAAGAAATTGGGAGGTGGAAAAACAGATGCAGGAGAATTGTAAAAAAAAAAAAAAAGCGGAAAGAAATAATTAGAAAAGAATGAAGAAATATATATATATAATCGATAATGAAACAGAAGATTTTATTGACTGGTGGAGGTAGATCCCAGCAAGATGGATGGGGAACCAGAAGGGGGATGGAGTGGGAAGGTGGTCTTGCTCTGGAGTTGGACCACCCAGCAGCCAGACTCTCCTCCGACTGCCCCCGGCCGAATTCCTTTTGGTGTCTGTGTTGTTCCACCATTGCTGGCATGCCCATGTCTGGTGGTGTCTGTTGGTTTGTTCTTCTGCTTTTCTCAACATTCAGCCACTTGTGTCTGGCCCACTAGGGTCTCGAGTTTTTATGGGCAGAGGATGGGGGCATGGCAGGCCAAAAGGCAACATTTTGGGCATGAAAATAGAAATGGCTGTCCTCATTTAGGTCCTGTGGGCACGGGCTTCAGGGTGGAGCCCTCGTCAGGGACCCTGGCCTTCTCTACCTAGCATTTCCCTGCCCCCATCCCATATCAACAACACATAATGTATAATAAAATAATTTCAGTGTGCATTATTCCTCTTCTCTAGGATATCAATAAAACCCATTGCAAAGTACATCTGAAATCTTAGTCCCATGCATTTTCTATTTTTGCTGTATCATGCTTATCCTACTTTGTATATCTTTCTACCTACAGGTACATGCCAGCTGCAGTGAACTGAATGCTCATGTTTCTTCCAAAAGGTATTTGTTGAAATCCCAAACCCCAATGTGATGATATTAGGAGGTAGGGCCTTTGGGATGTGATTGGGTCAGGGCAAAGAGCCCTAATGACTGGACTAGTGCCCTCCTAAGAAGAGATGAGGAAAATCTCTCATTCTTTCCTTCTTTATTGTGAGATTATAGTGACAAGACAACCACTGTCTCTTGGATTTCCCAGCTTCAACAAGACTTTCTGTCACACACAAATACAGACACACACACACATACACATGTGCACACACATATGCAGCATTAAATAATATAACCAGGCATGTTGGCATGCACCTGTAGTCCCAGCTGCTTGGGAGGTTGAGGCAGGAGGATGGCTGGAACCCAGGAGTTTGAGGCCAACCTGGACAACATAGTAAGACCCTGTCTCAAAAAAAAAGAGGAATATACACAGTTTTGATACACAGATTTCTACATTCATTATGGCAGACTGTCCCTGGGAATCCTAAACATTCACTGTCTTGATTAACACCCTTCAGACCCCAAGAAAACAGTTCTCCGCATCTGTTGAACTATGCCCTCAAAACACTAAGTAACTGGTCTCAGATTTCATGAATGTTTGTGGGTAGTGCTCTTTCAGAGTACCAAAATAATCTGTGCAGCATGACGTTTAGATCCAAGGGAAGAAGATATTTAACTCCGATAGCATTTAACTCCGATAGCATGAATTCGACAGCTTCTCTCAAAAACATTTCATTTCCTAGTTTTGCTAAGAGTTATTTTCTTGGTTTTTTTTGTTGTTGTTGTTCCAATGTGAAGTTCTGGAGTTACTCACAAATTAATATGGTATTTGAAATATCACCTGTGGTACCTGGGGAATATTCCTCTCTCCTAAACAATTTAAATTCTCTTAAATTTGTATATGTCTAGACATAACGAGTATCTTGACACTGATTTTTATAATTGACAACTAGACAAACACTGAAAACTGGAACAGAAATTATTTTATTTTATGAAAATATTTAACAATATTTAATAAAATTGTCTAAATTAAAATTTATATTTATTTGTTGTTTTAAATGCCAATTTATTAACAATGTTTATTATTAACATTTGATTTTGTCAATTTAAGGTTAATAATTTTTAATATTATAAGAAAAGTAACTTTTTGAAACCATATGTAAAATAGTTTTAACTTTTGAAATTTTACATGTACTTTAATGTATTATTAATTAAAATGTACATTTTTACACAATGAATACAATTTCATTTCTCTTTAATACTTTCAATGTATCACAAGATTTAAACATATTGATTACAACATAAGGAATAAAGATTTACCTTTTTGCTCTAACATCTTCATGTGGTTAGCTATCGGGACTCTTTAGTTCCTGTGTTTTCTTATTTTCCTTAAGTTCTCTTATTATACCATGTGTCACTGTTTATACTGACTAAAGAATTCATTCCTAACCATTCATTTTTATTTGTATTATGTCTCATTTATATAATGATAAAATGTAATGATAAGGAAATATAAAATGGATAAAATCAGAAAGAAATTGGGAGGTGGAAAAAGAGATGCAGGAGAATTGTAAAAAAAGAAAAGAAAAGAAATAATTAGAAAAGAATGAAGAAAAAGAGGGAACTGAAACCAGAAAATTTAAAAATGGCTTGCCAAAACACTCATGAATGAAATAAAGAAGAAACAGGGATGCAAAGAGCCATGCAGGGTGAAGGCCTAGCAGGTAAGACTTGTGCGGTCCCAACTCTGCTCCATAGACACTGTCACATCACTTAACTTTTGGTAGTCTATTTTCAACAGAATGCAAGGTTGGACTCGGTTTTAAAGTTCACTTCTATTTTTAAGGTTTCATATTTGAGAGAAAACAGTCCAGATATAAATTAAAATGACTGTAGTGCCTTATTACGGCTGATTTACATTCACTAATAATAATTTCAGAAAACTGAGTATCTCAACATAAATATATGAAAAAATAAACACACATTTATTGTTATGTGATGTACCAAAGTGATTTTAAGAAACTTTTTGCTTGTCAGGATCAGTATTTTACACTAGTTAAGCATCTCCCATTTGTGTGTCCCAAATATCCCTCTATGCTTTACAATTGAGGACACATAAGTAACACTGTCAGGCTATCTAAACTTGAGGTTAAATTTAAGATCAGTAATGCAGTGACAATCATACTTTACTGCCTTTTTCCTCTCCTGTTATTGTAAGACTCAACCCTCAATTCATAGTGGGGATTTTACATGTATTCATATTCAAATTCACTAACCTACCAATATAGTGATTGCTGGTTTTGTTCTGTCTTCTAGCTTTGGTCTCCTTGTATGTGTCTCCTATTAAAACCTCTACAGTTAATCCTCCAAACTGAATTAATTTTTTCTGCCATATATATATGTATATATATGTATATATGTATATATGTGTATATATATATCTGCCATTTATATAAAATACATATAATATACACACACATGTCCTTTTAACCTCTGTATTTCTCCTTTGAACATGATTGCAATGAGAATTAAGGAATTATTTGTGTAATTATGTATTTCAATCTCTTCACACCATTGTATCTCTGTGAGGGCTAGGGGATGAGATAATGTTGCTCTTACGATGTATCCTGGCATCTAACACACAACCAAGATACGTGAATGCTTCGCTAGATTTCCAGGGCTAGAGAAGAATGCTGCTTCTAATAGCACCACTGCATATGATCCACTTTTCCAACTATTGCTGTGCTTGCTGATGTTTGCATATCACCTGGCGTTTTTCCGCCACCCTAAGAGAAATCTACTGCTGAGGTCTTCAAAAGTGCCAAACTGATACTTTGTTCTCAGGAGTTCTCCAGGTCCTAAGCAATTAATTCTGCTTTCCTCGCAGAAGTGAACGAAATACCTCTCAACCCCTTTTAAATTACATTTTGCACTCTGAATGCCTTTTAGGAGAAAATAACTCTTTCAGCTCTTATAACACAGTTCCTCCTACAACTCAGATCTGAATTATTTGGAAAAGAGAGAGTGTATATTTATGTGTATATGTGTGCATGCATACATGTATGTGTTCTGCCACTAAGGGTAGCACTAGATGTAAGAACCAACCTGAATGACAGGCAGTGTCTCCTTGTTTGAAATTGCCTCTTCATTTGGATTAGGAAGACTTTGTTTTAGGACAGAGTTTTATGCCTACTTCCTCTTCTCACACATCCTCCCTCTGTAGCCCTCTCATAAGTGTTCCAGAAATCCCCATGTGTCTGAATTTGTTGTGGACATATCTTACCTTTAGGCTTGGGTCACACACTGCCATGTCTGCCAAAGGCAGAGGAAAAATACAGCAGAGCATTGCTGTTCTTCTGTGTTGCCTGTCAGTGTGTGGTACACATTCATCATCAATATATATTTTTAATGGCTGTGGCATCCCCTCCGTTCATTAGATATTATTTGAAATTGACTTGAATTCAACATCTCTATTATAATTATAACAATATTTAATTGGATATTTATTCTCAAAGACTTCAATAGCCAAGAATTCGAAAGTATGATAATTACCAATCCTATTCCAACTACACCGTTGCTCAATACCTGTGACCCTTGACAAGCCTCGAAGCTCTTTGTCTTAGGTTGTTCATGTAGTAAATGATAGGGAAAGACCACACACTTTCTCACCTTTTGAGTTCTCATTTCATTCTCAAACACAAGTCTGATATTTCTATAATTATATTATACAATATACATTATATTTTAAATGCATAGAAATACAAAGAAGTAAATAAAAATCACCAATACAGAACTGCTACATTTTGCTATGTGTTGGTGTTATGTGCATATTTTTTCTTTTATAAGAGAAACATATATCTTTATGTCTTGCTCTTTTTATTTTATATTTAAGAACATTTTCTCATGTTAGTAAATGTTTATCAAAATAATGAAAAAAGTTTTTCAAGATCACAATTATTAATGGCTGCATATTAGAATAGATGTGCTGTAATACATTTAATTAATATTATATTGATGGATATTTTTTATTTTTAAATTAAAATCAATAATGCAAGAGAATTCTCTCATACATATTCACACATACATATGTATTACAGATATTTATTATATAATAATACCAGTAATCCTAGCTAATAAAACAGCTCACATATACAGAGATCTTATGTGCCAGCCTCTATGCAAAGGATTTTGCATGTATTACTTTATTTAATCCATACCATAATTCTTTGAGGTAGGTCTCAAAGTATTCCCACTTTGTAAATGAAAAAAAAGGAAGCATATGGATTTTAAGTAATTTTTACAAAATCACAGAATTAGTAAGCTTTGAGATGTAAGTCCAGGAGGTTACATACCAGGCACTAGGTTCTTTAAAACTATATCCTATAATGTTTTCATAAATATTTATATGCTAATTTCCTTAGAATAGATTATTAAAAGTCAAATTTCTGAGTCAAAATTTATTTAAAAATCTCATGGTCTGTATACTACTATATTTGGGATGTGCTCTAGGAAGCAAGTCTAGACTATGTAGATACCAGGTTTAAATGTTAGTTCCATAGGAAACTGAATAGCATTGTCAGACTTCAAACAGGAGTTTTATTAAAAGGTTCAGAGGTGAATAATAAAATAGTCAGAAATATGGAAAATGAAAGAGAAAACAAAAAAATAAAAGACACAAAATAAAAAATTTCAAGTTAAAAACATGTGAAAAAAATTTAAAGATTAACTTTCTAATTTTCTTCTTCCCTTACTCACCAGTATGTTTCTGTCAAAAGGGTGTAAGTCCTCAATTCCAGAACCCTTTTCTTACTTATTTGAAACCAAGGAGAAAATAGAAAGATCAATAGAAATAAAAGACAATCAAAGTTTAAAAATCAAAATTAGGAAATGCCCAATAAACAGACAAAAGACACCTAAGTATATAATCATTGTCATTTTGAATAAAGATTTTATTTTATCTTTCTTTCTTTTAAAAATAATCATGTGTCCCCTTGAGCGATGTTTATCTATTCATAGTAAAACACAAAAATAAGATTTTTAAAGTGAAGTCATCCTCATAAAAGTGAGCATATAATATATTTCAGAAGTGTCCCCACTATCTAACAGAGAAAATGGATAAAACTCTCAATTTAAAATTTGTCTGTTGTAATTATAGGATGGTAGTTAAATCTAGATTATTCTTCACAAACAAGGTCCTGCACTAACTCATTCCACACCTTGGGTAGTGAACTCCTTCATGGCAACCCTGAATAGTAGAAAAGTTTGTATTATTTGTAGTTGGGAAGGAATCAAGATGGCAGACGACATTCAGGTCCTATGTGTCTCCTCCACGGAGAAGACCCAGAATAGTAAGTGGATACATTGAGAGCAGATTGTCTAGAACAGAATGCTTTGATTCATCAGAGAAGAGATGGGGAGCACCAGAAGTAAGGAGAAAGTTTGCAGTAGCTTGCCCAGCTGGGAACCAACTGAAAGCTGGGAGAGGCTACGAGACACTGGAAAATAGTAAGAGAGAAATCCTCAGAAATCTGAAATGGGCTTTAATGATCTTGGGTATGGGAGAAATACTCGACCCTCTAGGGCCTGATGCCTGAAATACAGAGATGCCTATAGACTTCACAAGACGTTGCTCCAGAAAGGAAACGCACACAGAACCCCACAGGCATATAAAGCCTAGTGCAGCCTCAGATGCAAGCCATTTTGAGAGCCCCAATAACCGAGGATTTACAGACACAGCTGCAGTTGCTGTTCTGTTCCGAAGAGGGAGAGGGGAAACTGGTGGTGTTCACATACCCCTGGGAAGATACTTTGCTGTGAGCTGCCTTTGAGACTGAGATACAAGTGAACTGCATTCCACACAGCTTCTTGTTCACACTGCTTGCCTAAGTGATGCCCATTCTCTCTGGTCCCAGGCCCAAGGTACCATTTCAAGAGTTTTATGCCAAGCTGTTTCCCACTCTAACCCTGAGTTTGGGCTTATGGCTGCAGCTACTGGCCAGCCAAGAGGGAAGTGAGGCTGTCTTACAACAACCTATGACAATACCCAGTGTCCTTCTACAGGCTGCTGTGAGACAAAGAATCAAGCAGACCATACTCCTCACAGCTTCTTGCCTCTGCTACCCACCTGACACAGGCCCAAACCACTCCAGTCACATTTCCATAGACAGCATCATTTTGAGAGCTTATAGACATTTTTTGGTGATCTAGTAGCAGCAGTCACAGTAGGCATTTTAGTCTTGAAACACATATTGGGTCTGTTGCTCTGTAGTGGGGAAGGGCTGTAATAGCCAGAATTGAGTGGAAAGTGTGGAGATTGCCCCAGCAGTAGGTATTGGAATTATATGCCCCTCATCATTGCAGGACTGAGGAGGAGAGTAGCTGAAGCCAAATTTCTCCTGGGTGGTGAGACTTACAGCCAGAGACAGCTTTGTGACCTGAAACCCGGTCTGCATGTATCATTTCTGGGTGTTCTAGTCTGTTCCCTTGGTCAGTTAGGGAACAGTGTCCCACCAGCTCTGAGGAGCAAGAGAAAGGTGGAACCCACTCCTCTAATCTAACTCTTGGTTTGGTTTGCCCCTAAGGGAGGGAGAAGTGCAGCCCACTAAAGCTCCTGTTAGCACAATAAAAATGCAAGCATGGCACCAGCCACTGACGGCAGCTCCACCGAAGCCCAGGAATGGATGTAGAGACAAGGTTATCTCTTATCCCTTGCCATGTGTCCTCAATGCACTGTTGTGGACTCAGCAGCAGCTACTCCCTTAAGGGCCCAGGGAGCATGGGCAGAAAGAGACTGCTTCTTGGGCTTCTCCAGCAGCTCCACCCCCAACGAAGGCAAACACACACTGGAGAAGGGTGCTTTTCATACATCTTCATTGCCACTTCCCGTGCCCCTACCTGCTGGCTCCTACTCTTAAGCAACACCTACTAGAGTACAGCCTGAATTATACCACCAAGAAAAATTACATTGCTACAAAAGCAATGCCTGAGAAAGCCATTTCACAAACCTGCCTTCAACCAAGAAACCTGTACAGAGACGTGGCAACCTGAAAGCACCCAGAAACGAAGCTAATCAAACAATACGTACCATAGTCATACCCCCAAGGGAATAAAATCAAGAAGCCCCATCCAAATCAGAGTAAATTTTTTTAAAAAGTGTCAGCCCTAGCAGACTCTCAAATGAGAAGAAACCAATGCAAGAACTCCAGCAATAGAAAAAGTCAGAGTGTTTTGTCACCTCCAGAGGATCCCACTAACTTCCAAACAATAGATCCTGACCAGAATGAAATGTCTGAAATGATAGCTATAGAATTGAGAATATGGATGGCAAAGAAATTCAGTGAGATCCAAGATAAAGTTGAAATCCAGCACTAAGAACACACACACAAAAAATGATCTAAAATATGAAAGAAAACATAGCCATATTAAGAAACAACCAAACAGAGTTTCTGGAATTGAGCAATTCACTACAGAAATTTAAAAAGACAGTTGAAAGTCTTCACAACAGACTAGACCAGAGGTCTCCAATCTTTTGTCTTCCCTGGGCCACATTGGAAGAAGATGAATTGTCTTGGACCACACATAAAGTACACTAACACCAAGGATAACTGATGAACTAAAAAAAAAAATTACAAAAAACTCATAATGTGTTAAGAAAGTTTATGAATTTGTGGTGGGCTGCATTATAAGCTGTCCTGGGTTGCATGCGGCCCACAGGCCATGGGTTGGACAAGCTTGAACTAGACCAAGAAGAAGAAAGTATTTCAGAGCTCAAAGACCAGTTCCTTGAATCAATCCAGTCAGACAAATGATCAATGAAACAAAAAGTTGGTTTTCTGGAAGGATAAACAAGTTTCATAGACAACTAGCTACATTAACAAAGAAAAAAAGAAAGAAGATACAAACGGCACAATCAGAAATAAAAAAGTTGACATTATAATTGATCCCACAGAAATACAAAAGGTACTCAGAGACTACTATACAAACAACATCTCTATGCCCATGAATTAGAAAATCTAGAAGGAACTGATAAATTCCTGGAAACACACAATCTCCCAATATTGAACCAGGAAGAGACAAAACTCCTAAGAAGACCAGTAATGAGTTCTGAAATTGAATCAGGAATAAAAAATAACCTAACAACAACAACAACAAAAGAGCCTCAGACAGACCAGATGGATTCACAGCCAAATTCTACCAGACATACAAATAAGAGCTGGTACCAATTCTACTAAAATTTTCCAAAAAGTTGAGGAAGAGGAGCTTCTCCATAACTCATTCCATGAAATCAGAATTACCCTGATACCAAAATCTTGCAAAGACACACACAAAAAAAAATTACAGGCCAGTATCCCTGATAAACATAGGCATAAATATCCTCAACAAAATACTAGCAAACCAAATCCAGCAGTTTATCAAAAGTTAATTACAACAATCAAATAGATTTTATTCCTCAGATGTGAGGATGGTTCAACATATGCAAATTAATAAATGTAATTCACCACATAAAAATAATTAAAAACAAAAACCATATGAGCCTCTCAATAGATGCAGAGAAAGCATAAAACCCTCAATAAACTAGGCATCAAAGGAACATAACTCAAAATAATAAGAGCCATCTATGACAAACCCACAGCCAACATCATTCTGAATGGGCAAAAACTAGAAACAATCCCCCTAAACTGAAACAAGACAAGGATGTCTACTTTCACTACTCCTATTCAACCTAGTACTGGAAATCCTAGCCAGAGTAATCAGGCAAGAGATAAAAATAAAAAGCATCAAAATCGGGAAAGAGGAAGTCAAATGATTGTCACTGTGGATGATAAGATTCTATACCTAGAAAATGCTAAAGATTCCACCAAAAGACTCCTGGAACTGATAAACAACTTTGGCAAAATTTCAGGATACAAAACAACATAAAAAATAAATAGCATTTCTAAATACCAATAACATTTAAGCTGAGAACAAAATCAGGAATGCAATCTCGTTTAAATAGCCACACATAAATAATTAAATACCTAAGAATAAATCTAATTAAGGAGGTGAAAAATCTTTACAAGGAAAACTATAAAACACTGCTAAAAGAAATCATATTTGACACAAGCAAATGAAAAAGCATTCCATGCTTATGGATTAGATGAATCAATATCTTTAAAATGTCCATATGGCCCAAAGTAATCTACAGATTCAATGCTATTTCTATCAACTAACATCATTTTTCATGGAATTAGAAAAAGCTATTTTAAAATTCATATGGAACCCAAAAATATCCCGAATAGCCAAAGGCAATCCTAAGTAAAAATAATAATGCCAGGGATATCATATTATAGGAATTCAAACTATACTACAAGGCTACAATAGCCAAAACACCATGACAATGGTATAAAAATAGACACATAGACTTAATAGAAACAAATGAAGACTCCAGAAATAAAGATGCACATAGACAACTGACTGATCTTTAACAAAGTTGACAAAAAAAAAAAAAAGAAAACAATGGGGAAATAGGACACTCTTCAATAAATAGTGCTCAGAAAACTGGATAGCTGCATGCAGAAGAATAAAAACTGGACTTCTTCCTTTCACATTATACAAATACTACATCAAGATGGATTAAAGACTTAAATATAAGACCTCAAAATATAAAAACCCTACAAGAAAAACTAGGAAATGCCCTTCTAGATATTGCCCTAGGCAAAAAATTTATGACCAAGTTATCAAAGGCAATTGTACCAAAAACAAAAGTTGACAATTGGGACCTAATTAAATTAAAGAGTTTATGCACAGCCAAAGAAACTATCAACAGAGTTAACAGACAACCTACAGAATGGGAAAAAGTATTAGCAAACTATGCATCCAACAAAGGTCTAATATCCAGCATTTATAAGGAACTTAAATCAACGAGAAAAAGACAAGCCCATTTAAAAGAGGGTAAAGGACCTGAACACTTTTCAGAAGACATACAAGGGGCCAAACAAACATGAAAAAATGCTGAACATCACTAATCCTCAGAGAAAGGCAAATTGAAACCACAGTGAGTTACCATCTCACACATGTCAGATGGTTATTATTAAAAAGTCAAAAGCAACAGTTATCAGTGAGGCTGCAGAGAAAAGGGAATGCTTATACACTGTTGGTGGAAATGCAAATTAGTTCAGCCCCTTTGGAACCAGGCTAAAGATTTCTCAAAGATCTAAAAATAGAAATATCATTTGACTCAATAATCCAATTACTGGGTATATATCCAAAGGTATATATCCAAAAGAAAATAAATCATTCTACTAAAAAGACACATGCACTTGTATGTTCATTGCAACACTATTTACAATAGCAAAAACATGGAATCAACTGAGGTCTCTGTCAACAGCGGACTGGATAAAGAAAATGTAGTACGTATATACAATAAATTACTACACAGCCATAGAAAATAATAAAATTACGTTCTTTGCAGAAATATGAATGCAGCTGGAGGCTATTTTATTTTAAGCAAATTAATGCAGAAACAAAACTATATACCAAATATTCTCACTGTAAATGGGATATCTCCCACTGTAAATGGGAGCTAAATATTGGGTAATCATGAACATAAAAATTGGAACAATAAACAATGGAGATTCTACTAAAAAAAAAAAGAGGGAGTGAGAGGGCATGGGTTGAAAAAGCACCATTGGGTATTATGTTCATTACTCGGATGATGGGATAATTAGAAGCCCAAACCTCAGCATCATGCAATATACTCATATGACAAATCTGCACATGGGCCTTCTGAATCTTAAATTTAAAAATTATTTTGACTTTTAGTAGAAGTAAAGCCCAATTTCTTATTAAGTGTTTAAAATGTTAGCAATTCAATACAAACTATTAAGGCAGTGTAATGTTATAGATTAATTTTATTTTCTTAGCAGTGGATTGTCATTTTTGTATCTTGAAGAGCCACATGGGTAGGAAAATTAGGCTTTGAAATTATGAGCTTGAGGAATAGGGAAGCCAACAGTGTAGCCTTTAGTCTGTGGCCAAAGGCCTGAGAGCCCCTGGCAAACCACTGGTGTAAGTCTAAGAATCCAAAAGCTGAAGAACTTGTAGTCATATATTCAAGGGCAGGAAGCAGCCAGCATGGGAGAAAGATGGAAGCCAGAAGACTCAGCCAGTCTAGTCCTTCCAGGTTCCTCTGCCTACTTTTATCCTAGCCATGCTGGCAGCTGATTAAATTGTGCTCACCCAGATTGAGGGTGGGTCTGCCTCTCCCAGTCCACTGACTCAAATGTTAATCTCCTTTGGCAACACCCTTACAGACACACCCGGGAACCGTACTTTGCATCCTTCAATCCAATCAAATTGACACTCAATATTAACCATCACAGGGGCCATTGTGTGGTTGTCACTGGGTTTTTGTTCACGAAGTTGAGTGGGAGAGCAGAATCAGTAAGCAATTTTGAAAAGGTTTGGTTATGGGTGAGACGGAATAAAAACTGAGCTGTCTAACCAGAGAGAGGCATTTTCTGGGAAATGACAGAGATATTTAAAAAGAAATTTTATAGTTTCTACTGTGGGATACGTAATGAGAATCTTTTTCCTCATATCCTTATGGAATCTCTAGGAAAAATAACTGTCTCTTTTTAACACATTGAATTCCATCTGGTTTTGAAGCTGCTTTGAAGAGCAAAGCATACCTTGGAAGCGTGGAGTAGAGAAAGAAAAGAAGCTGCCTACCAGTCACATACTGGTTACGTAAGTCTTATAGAATCTAGTTAACGTCCTTGTTATTGAAGACCAGGTTTTTCATTTCAGACATAATAGAAACTTGAAACATTATTACTTTGCAGAGTCTGCCTGGCTAGATTTGCAATAATAGGAACTAATTAGAGGTACCTTTACAAAAATAACTTTCGTGTTTATCTATTACTAATAATTTTCATTTCTTGAATTCATTTAGGCTTTTCACAACTCAGGTTCTCTATGATATATTCTTTCAGAAAACCCATAATTTCATGTATTTTAGCTATATTTAGAATGTTAAAATAGTTCAATTTCATGAAAAATGTCTAATATATCTTAAGTTCAATTATAGAAGTTTCAGTCCATATTTTGTTCTACTTGAGAAATACTTAAACTTTTATTTTCACCAGTCTAGACAATCAGATATTTTATGATTCTCTAAACATAAAGATGCAATTTTTATAGTAATATACACACTCTCAGCTCTACAGTCATATATCAATGTATTTTATTTCTTTCAGTAATGGAAATCTCATATCTGTGCCTCCCTCAACATAATTTTATTTAAAAATTATTTAATGAGTTAATATTTATGCAAGAGCCTTCCAATGTTTTCTTTTAAACTTTGAATGAATATTTTCAATATTTTCTCTTAATCTTGATTCATACTTTATCTTAAACTTTATTGATAGTGTCAATCATCATTACAAAACAGTGAGTATGGCATATCAACTAAAATGTTTACATAAGTGCAAAAATGTCAATTTAGTTAAAATTTCATTATTCAAGTTCTTCAAGGAACAGAAAGTGATTTCAAATGTTGCTGAGGTATTAAGGTAGATGAAGGCTGGGAACTGAGGCTTAGCTGGGAACACTGGTAACACTGCTAACACTGATAAAAGGAGCTTCACTGAAGTGGTGAGGAGACAGCCTGATCAGATGTAGTATAAAAGTGAGCTGGATGAAGAGTTAGACAGTAGAGGCAACACTGTGAGTTTTACAATAAAAAATGTAGAGATAGAAGATGGTAATTGGAGGAGGTCTGTGAAATCAAGAGGAAGTATTTATGAAGATGAATGACATTAAAGCTTGCTAATTTCATGAGGGGCAAGACAGACAACATTCCCCTGGAAGACTGGTTGTTCCAGTTACTTCCATTGTATTATTTGTATTATTCCTTCCATTGATATTATTTGAGTATCACCCCAGCTACTGTGAATAATCTAACAGAGAGGGAAAGTTTAGTGCTAAAGGAGATCAAGGAGTTAATTGCAGCATCACAGTTCCAGAATATGTGAGAAGCTAGTACAGAAATTGAAGGATTGGCCTTTTGTAACAGAATGATCAGGTCAGCACTTCATTAGCAGAGAAAACAGTGTGAAGGGCACAAGCAGAGGGAGATTAGAAGTTTGGTTGATGGAAGGGTTTTTTTATGTTTGCTCTTTTTCTTGAAGCAGAAAAATAAGATAAACAAGGTCATCAGCTGAGTGTGATACAGGTGATAGGTATTGCAGGTTTGTGGAGGGAATAGAAAGCTGAAGAGTAAGAAATGTTCTTGGGAAGCAGCCTGTTTTCTGTTAGAGCAGGAAGAAACAAACTTTCAAAGAAATAGATGGGTATGTGCATGCAGGATTTTATGACAGACTGTGAGGTTTTTTTTAAAAAAAAGAGCAGTGGGAGGCTTTAGGACAGTAGTTTTCAACACTGGCTATACATTAAAATCAACTGGAATTAAAAATTTACCTGTGCTTGGGCCATGCCCAAGATTAATAAAATCAAAACCTTTGAGGTTGGATTCAAATGTCAGATTTTTCTAAAAGCTCTTCACAGAGTCCTCATATGAAACCACTTTTGGGACCTGGCTGAGGGGATGAGGCAGCATGAAAGCTTGAGATTACAATAAGGCAGAGGATGAATAGGGATGACCTGTGGCTAGACTCTTGATGTGAAGAAAGTTTACGCTGATCTAAGTAATGTAGTAATGCAATATTCTTAATGAGCTCTTC
Source organism: Pan paniscus (assembly GCF_029289425.2). Classification (NCBI taxonomy): domain Eukaryota; kingdom Metazoa; phylum Chordata; class Mammalia; order Primates; family Hominidae; genus Pan; species Pan paniscus. The sequence goes on from NC_073254.2 coordinate 98,234,600, forward strand.
ATTAAAACTGTATGTATATCTAGTTTTTAAAGCAAAATTATCATAGATATTCATGTACCCTTCCTTTAGACATTTTCATTTTGTAAATAAAGGAAAATACAGGGAAAACCCAACAGTTACGTGATCTCTGATAAAGATATTTCTTGCAAAATCTGTTATCTCACTGGTAGGTACTTGATAATGTAATCTGTATACTTTATTAACTTTATTTTCTGAAAAACCAAGAATAAATTTTTATTACATTAAGTTAAAGAAAATATATATGATTGATTAAAATTAATTCTCATTTTTCAATGTAACTAAAATTTATATACAAAGAAGACTTGGCTTGCAAATAAAACATCCTATAACACTATTTACTTTAAAATTAGATCTATCCCAAAATTGTTCCTGGAATTGGATCCTCATCAACTTCAGTTGACTCCTAAAAGCTGTGAATTGGGACAGGAGCAGTGATTCAGAAGTCTCCCAAAACAGACAGCCAACAGGGGAGAAATCAAAAGGCTGTGGATTTAGCACTTAGGATTTCCCCAGCATCTGTCTGAATTTCTAAGAGTTATGCCACCTTTTCTTTTGTTGTTATTGTTGCTAGAATTTTGCTTTGCATTTTTCTTTTCTGTTTAATTTCTGTTGGTACATAGTATGTATATGTATTTCTGGGTTACATAACATTTTGTTACTAAAATACAATAAATAATAATCACATCAGGGTAAATGAGGCATCAATAAATAATAATCACATCAGGGTAAATGAGGCATCCAACATCTCAAGTATTTATCTTTCCTTTATGTTACAAATAATCCAGTTCAACTCTTTAAGTTATTGTTTAGTGTACAATACATTATTGTTGACTACTCATCCTGTTGTGTTGTCAAATACTAAATCTTATTCATTCTATCAAACTATATTTTTGTACCCATTTACCATCCCCTTTTCCCCTTGACTACTACCTTTCCCAGTCTCTGGTAACCATTATTTTACTCTCTATCTCCATGAGTTCAATGGTTTTAAATTTTTTAGGTCCCACAAATAAATGAGAGCATGCAAAACATGTGTTTTAGTGCCCGACTTATTTCACTTAACACAATAATATCCAGTTCTATCCATGTTACTAAAAATGACAGGATCTCATTTTTTATGGCTGTAGTATTCCATCATGTATATATACCACATTTTTAATGCATTTGTCTGTTGATGCACACTTAGGGTGCTTCTTGGCTATTGTCAATACTGCTGCAATATGCAGGTATCTCTTCCATATACTGGTTTCTCTTCTTTTGATTACATACCTAGGAGTGACATTCCTGGATCATATGGTAGCTCTCCTTTGGCTTTTCTGAGGAACCTCTAAACTGTTTTCCACAGTGGTTGTAATCATTTGTATTCCCATCGATAGTATACAAGTGTTCCCTTTTCTCCACACCCTCAACAGAGTCTGTTATATCCTGAGTTTTGTATAAAAGTCATTTTAACTGGGTTGAGATAATGTCTCATTATAGCTTTGATTTGCATTTCTCTGATGATCAATGATGTGAACATTTTTATATGCCCAACTGCCATTTATAGGTCTTCTTTTGAGAAATATCTGTTGTGAACTTTTGCACATTTCTAATCAGATTATTGTTTTTTCCTTTAGAGTTGTTTTTGCTCCTTATATATTCTTGTTATTAATACCTTTCAGATGGATAGTTTGCAAATATTTTCTTCAACCATTTCATAGTTGGTTTTTTCATTTTCTTATTTTCTTGGCTGTGCAGAAGCTTTCTAACTTGATGGGATCCCATTTGTCCATTTTTGCGTTGGTTGCTTGTGCTTGTGGAGTATTACTCAAGAAATCTTTGCCCAGTGTATGTCCTGGAAAGTTTCCCCAAAGTTTTCTTTTAGTAGTATCATAGTTTGAGGTCTTATATTAAGTCTTTAATCCATTTTGATTTGATTATTATATTCAGTGAGAGATAGGAGTCTAATTTAATTCTTCTGCACATGAATATCTAGTTTTCTCAGCACCATTTATTGAAGAGACTATTCTTTTCCCAATGTATGTTCATGGCAGCTTTGTTGAAAATGAGTTCACTGTAGATGGATAGATTTACTTCTGGGTTCTCTATTCTGGTCCATTGGTCTATGCATATGATTTCATGCCAATTCCATACGTTTTGGTTCTATAGCTGTGTAGTATAATTTGAAGTTAGGTAATGTGATTCCTCCAGTTTTGTTGTTTTTGCTCAGGATGGCTTTCACTATTCTGGGTCGTTTGTGGTTTCATATAAATTTTGCAATATTTTTTCTATTTCTATCAAGAATGTCATTGATATTTTCATAGGGATTCCATTGGATCTGTAGATTCCTTTGGGTAGAATGAACATGTTAACAAAATTGATTCTTTCAATTTATGAACATAGAATATCTTTTCATTTTTTGTGTCCTTTTCAATTTCTTGCATCAATGTCTTAGAGTTTTATTGTAGATATGTTTCATTTTTTGATTAAGTTGATTCCTTGGTATTTTGTTTCATTTATAGCTACTATTGATGAGATTGCTTCCTTGTTTTTTTTTGTTTGTTTTTGTTTTTTTTTGAGATGGAGTCTTGCTCTGTCACCAGGCTGGAGTGCAGTGGCGCGATCTTGGCTCACTGCAACCTCCGACTCCCTGGTTCAAGCTCTTTGTCTCTTTTTTTCAGATTGTTTGCTGTTGGCATATAAAAATGCCATTACTTTTTGTATGTTAATTTTGTATCCTGCAATTTTACTGAATTTGTTGATCAGTTTGAATAGTTTCTTGGAAGAATCTTTAGGTTTTTCCAGATATAAGATCATGTCATCTGCCAATAAGGATAATTTGACTTCTTCCTATCCAGTTTGGATGCACTTTATATCTTTATCTTGACTAACTCCCCTAGCTAGGACTTCCCATGCTGTGTTAAATAACAGTGGTGAAAGTGGGCATCCTTATCATGTTCCAGATATTAAAGGAAAGGCTTTCAGTTTTACCCTATTTAGTATGATGCTAGTGTGGGTCTCTCATATAGCTTTTATTGTGTTAAGGTATGTGCCTTATACATCCAGTTTTTTTTTAATTATTATTATGAAGGGATGCTGAATTTTCTCAAATGCTTTCTCAGCATCAATTGATCATATAGTTTTTTTCATCATTCTGTTGTTATGATAAGTCACATTGAGGTGGGTATGTTAAATCATCCTTGCATCTCTGGGATAAATCTCATTTGGTCAGGATGAATGATCTTTTTAATGTGTTGTTTAATTCAGTTTTCTTGTAAAATTTCTGAGGATTTTTACCTCAATATTCTTCAGAGTTATTGGCCTGTAGGGTTTTTTTTTCTTTTTGATGTGTCTGTTTGTTTGTTTTTAAATCAGGGTAACACTTCCCTCATAGAATTTTAGAAGTATTCCATCCTCTTCTATTTTTCAAAATAGTTTGAGTATGTTGGGTACTAGCTTTTCTTTAAATGTTTGCTAAATTTCAGCAGTGAAGCCATCAGACACTGGGATTTTCTTTGTTGGGAGACTGTTTATTACAGCTCCAATCTCATTATTTGTTATTGGTCTTTTCATATTTTGAATTTCTTTATGGTTTAATCTTGGTAGTTTGCAGGTGTCTAGGAATTTATCCATTTATTCTATGTTTTTCAATTTATTTGCATATACATACTCATACTAGCTGCTAATGATCTTTCACATTTTGCAGTATTGGTTGTAATGTGTACTTCTTCATCTATTATTTTATTTATTTGGATCTTCTCTCTTTTTTGTCCTAGTCTGGATAGCTAAAGATCTGTCAATTTTCTTTATCTTTGCAAAAAAAAAAAAAAAACACGCAAATTTTTATTTGATTAATCCTTTGCATTTTGTTTTGCAAGAAAACGAGTTTTTGTTTTGTTAATCTTTCGTGTTTTTTAAATTCGAATTTTATTTATTTATGTTCTGATCACTTTTTTTCTTTTCTTTTCCTTTACTTTTTCAATCTTTATTTTAAATTCAGAGGTGCATGTGCAGATTTCTTCCATAGGATTATTTTGTGATGTTGAGGATTGAGGTATAAATGATCTTGTCACCCAGGTATAGATCATAGTACCCAACAATTTTTTAACCCTTGCCTCCCTCCCTGCCTCCCCATACTAGTAGTTCCCAGGGTCTCCTGCTGTCATCTCTAGGTCCATGTGTACCCAATGTTTGGATAAAATGTTTTGTAAATATCTTTTAGGTCCTTTTATTCTATAGTTCAGATTAAGTCTGATATTTCTCTGTTGATTTTCTGTCTGGGAGATATGTCCAATGCTCAAAGTGGAGTGTTGAAGTCTCCAACCATTATTGTGTTGTGATATATCTCACTCTTTAGCTTTAATAATATTTGCTTTATATATCCTGATGTTCCAGTCTTGGGTGCATATGTATTTATAAATGTTATGTCCTCTTGCTGAATTAACTCATTTATCATTATATAATTACTTTCTTTGTCTCTTTATAGTTTTGGTCTTGAAATCTATTTCTTCTGATATAAATATAGCTAGCTGTGTTCTTTTTCAGTTTCCATATGAATGGAATATCATTTTCTATCCCTTCATTTTAGTCTATTTATGTCTTTATAGATGAAGTGTATTTCTTGTAGGCAACAGGTGATTGAGTCTTATTTTTTTAATCCATTCAGTCAATCTGTGTCTTTTTATTGGAGAGATTAATCTTTTTCATGGATTAATTCAGTGTTATTATTGATAAGTAAGGACTTACTTATTATTATTGATACATTCAGTGTTACTATTGATAAGTAAGGACTTACTCCTACTATTTTTTAAATTTGTTTTCTCATTGTTTTGTGATTTTTCTCTACTGTCTTTCCTTCCTTCCTGTCTTTCTTTTAGTGAAGGCGTTTTCCAAGGTGGTATGTTTTAATTTCTTGCTTTTTATTTTTTGCGTATATGCTGAATATTTTTTATTTGGGGTTACCAAGAGGCTTGCCAATAATATCTTATAACTCATTATTTTAAACTGATGACAACTTCACACTGCATAAACGAACTCACAAATAAGCAAAGAAATAACTATGTAACTCTGCACTTTAACTTCATCCCCTCTGATTTCTAACTTGTTATTATATTGATTTCTATTTTATTATTTCATCTACTTCTTAAAGATTTGTTTTAGTTATTATTTTTGATAGGTCCATCTATTAGCCTCTCTACTCAAGTTATAGGTTGTTTACACATTACAATTACAGTGTTATAATATTCTGTTTTTCTTCATATTTACTATTATGAGTGTTTAGCATTTCTCGTAGGACAGGGCCAGTGTTGCCAAAATCTGTTATCTTTTTTGTCTAGGAAAGTCTGTATTTCTCCTTCATGTTTGAAGGATTTTTTTGGATGAATATACTAATCTAGGCATATTAATCTGTTCTTGCACTACTATAAAAAAAATACCAGGCCAGGCGCGGTGGCTCATGCCTGTAATCCCAGCATTTTGGGATGCCGAGGCAGGCAAATCACAAAGTAAGGAGTTCAAGACCAGCCTGACCAACATGGTGAAACCTCATCTCTACTAAAAATACAAAAATTAGCCAGGTGTGGTGGTGCATGCTGGTAATCCCAGCTACTCAGGAGGCTGAGGCAGGAGAATCGCTTGAACCCAGGAGGCAGAGGTTGCAGTGAGCCAAGATCGCACCACTGCACTCCAGCCTGGGTGACAGAGTAAGACTCTGCCAAAACAGAAAAAAACAAACAAACAAAAAAACAAACAAACAAACAAAAAAACTGAGACTGGGTAAATTATAATAGGCTGTACAGGTAGCATGATTCTGAAATCTTCCCAGCTTCTGGGGAAGCCTCAGGAAATCTACAATCACAGCAGAAGCTAAAGGGGAAGCAGGTATGTCTTACATGGCAGGAGCAAAAGGAAGAGGGGAAGGTGCTACACACTTTTTAAACAAACAGATCTTGTAAGAACTCACTCACTATGATGAGAGCAGCACCACTGTGGAAACCTGTCCCCGTGATCCAATCACCTCCCACCAGGCCACACCTCCAACATTATGGATTAGATTTTGACATGAAATTTGGGTGGCAAGGCAGATTGTATTACTTCGTTCTCATGCTGCTAATAAAGACATCACTGAGACTGGGTAATTTATAAAGAAAAAGAACTTTAATGGACTCACAGCTCCACATGGCTGGGAAGGCCTCATAATAATGGCAGGAGGCAAAGGAGGAACAAAGGCACAGCTTACATGGAAGCAGGTAAGAGAGCATGTGCAGGGTAACTGCCCTTTATAAAACCATGAGATCTCATGAGACTAATTCACTATCACAAGAACAACATTAAAAAAGAAAACCCTGCCCCCATGATTCAATTACTTCGCATCAGGTCCCTCTCATAACATGTGGAGATTATGGGAACTACAATTCAAGATGAGATTTGGGTGAGGACACAGCCAAACCATATCATTTCACCCTTGGCCTCTCTGAAATCTCATGCCCTCATATTTCAAAACCAATCGTCCCTTTCCAACAGTCCCCCAGTCTTAACTCATTTCAGCACTAACTCAGAAGTCCATAGTCCAAACTCTTATCTGAGACAAGGCAAGTCTCTTCTGTCTATGAGCCTGTAAAACTGAAGGCAAGTTAGTTACTTCCTAGATACAATGTGGGTACAGGCATTGGGTAAATATACTCATTCCAATGGGAGAAACTGGCCAAAATGAAACAGCTACAGTCCCCCTTCCAATCCAAATCCACAGGGGCAGTCAAACCCTAAGGCTCTAAAATGATCTTTGACTCCCTGTCTCATATCCAGGTCAAGCTGATGCAAGAGATGGGCTCCCACGGCCTTGGACAGTTCCACCCCTGTGGCTTTGCAAGGTACAGCCCCCGCCTTCCAGCTGCCTTCACAGGCTAAAGTTGAGTGTTTGTGGCTTTTCCAGGCACACAGTGCAAGCTGTCGGTGAACCTACCATTCTGGGGTCTGGAGGATGTGACCCTCTTCTCACATCTCCACTAGGCAGTGCCACAGTGGGGACTTTGTGTGGGGGCTCCAAACCCACATTTCCCTTCCATACTCTGTCCTAGCAGAGGTTCACCATAGGGGCTCCACCCCTGCAGCAGATTTATGCCTGGACATACAGGCACTTCTGTACATCTTCTGAAATCTGGATGGTGGTTCCTAAACTTCAATTCCTGACTTCGGTACACATGAAGGCCCCAAACCAACTGGAAGCTGCCAAGTCTTGGGGCTTGCACCCTCTGAAGCAATGGACTGAGCTCCAGGTTGCTCCCCTCTCACCATGGCTGGGATGCAGGGTGCCAAATCCTGAGACTGCACAAAGCAGCAAGGCCTTGGGACCAGCTCATGAAACCATTTTTGCCACCTAGGCCTCTGGGCCTGCAATGGGAGGAGCTGCCTTAAATACCTCTGACATGCCCCGGAGACATTTTTCCCATTGTCTTGACAATTAATATTTGGCTCCTGGTTACTTATGCAAATTTCTGCAGCCCACTTGAAATTCTTCTCAGGAAATGGGTTTTTCTTTTCTTTTGCATCATCAGGCTACAAATTTTCCAAACTTTTATTCTCTGCTTCCCTTTTAAACATAAGTTGAATTCCAAACCATATATTTGTGAATACATAAAAGTGAATGCTTTAACAGCATGCAAGTCACATCTTGAATGCTTTGCTGCTTAGAAATTTCTTCCACCAGATGCCCTAAATAATCTCTGCACAAATCCCTATGTTGCCAGTCTCTTTGCTAAAACATGGCAAGTGTCACCTTAGCTCCAGTTCTGAACAAGTTCCTTATCTCCATCTGAGACTACCTCAGCCTGGACTATATTGTCCATATCACTATCAGCATTTTGGTCAAAGCCATTCAACAAGCCTCTAGGAAGTTCCAAACTTTCCCCCATCTTCCTCTCTCCTGAGCCCTCCAAACTGCTCCAACCTCTGCCTGTTATCCAGTTCCAAAGTTGCTCCCACATTTTCAGGTATCTTTATGGCAGCACCTTACTCTACCGGTAGCAATTTACTGTATTAGTCTGTTCTCATGTTGCTAATAAAGACATACCTGAGACTGGGTAATTTATAAAGGGAAGAGGTTTAATTGACTCACAGTTCAACATGGCTGGGGAGCCCTCACAATCATGGTTGAAGGTGAATGAGGAGCAAAGTCATGTCTTACATGGTGGCAGGAAATAGAGCTTGTGCACACAGGGAAACTTCCACTTATAAAACCATCAGATCTTGTGAGACCTATTCACTACTATAAGAATAGTTTGGGGGAATCATCCCCATGATTCAATTATCTCCACCTGGTCCCACCCTTGACACATGGGAATTATTACAATTAAAGGTGAGACTTGGGTGACAACATAGCCAAACCACATCAAATGGACTTACAGTTTCACAAGGCTTGGGATGCCTCACAATCATGGTGGAAAGCAATGTGGCAGCAAAGGCATGTCTTTCATGGTAGCAGGCAAGAGAGTGTGTGCAAGGGAACTGCCCTTTACAGAACTATCAGATTTTTTGAGACTTATTCACTATCATGAGACCAGCATGGGAACCCACCCCCCATTACTTCCCACTGTGTCACTCTCATGACACATGGGGATTATGGAAGCTACAATTCAAGATGAGATTTGGGTAGGGAAACAGACAAATCATGTCACAGATTCAAACCATACTATTCTGCCCCGATCCCTTCCAAATCTCATATCCTACTCACATTGCAAAATCCAATCATGCCTTCCTAACATTCTCTTGAATTCTTAACTCATTCTATTAGTAACTCAAAAGGCAGGTCCAAAGTCTCAAATGAGACAAGGCAAGTACCTTCTACCTATGAGCCTGTAAAACAAACAAACAAAAAAAGTTTGTTACCTCTAAGATACAATGGGGGTATGAGTATTGGGTAGATACTCCCATTCCAAAATGGAGAAATCAAACAAAAAAAGGGGGCTACAGGCCCCATACTAATCTAAAACCCAGCAGGGCAGTTATTAAATCATAAGGCTTTAAAATAATCTCTTTTGACGCCATGTCTCACATCCAGGGCACATTAATACCAGCGTTGAGCTCCCAAGGCTTTGGGCAGCTCTGTTCCTGTGACTGCAGATTTAAGCCACCAAGGCTGATTATCAGGGCTGATGTTGAGTTTCTATGGCTTTTCCACATTCATAGTGCAAGCTGCTGGTTGATCTTCCATTCTGGGTTCTGGAGGACTGTGGAACTCTTCTCACAGCTCGACTAGGCAGTGCCCTAGTGGGGACTGTGTGTGGGGGTTCCAACCCCACATTTTCCTTAGCACTGCCCTAGTAGAAGTTATTCATGAGGGCTCCTCCCTGCAGTAGGCTTCTTCCTGAACATCCAGGCTTTTCCATACATCCTCTGAAATCTAGGCAGAGGCTACTAAGCCACAGCTCTTACATTCTGTTTACCTTCAGGCTTAATATCACATAGAAACTGCCAAGGCTTATAGCTTGCACCCTCTGAGGAAGTGGCTCAAGCTGAATCTGGGTCCTTTTAGCCACAGCTGGAGCTGGAGTGGCTGTGACAAAGGGAGCAGTGTCCTGAGGCTGCGCTGGGCAGTGGGGCAGTGGGGCCGTGAGGCCCTGGGCCCTGCCAAAGAAATCATTTTTCCCCCTAGGCCACCCATCCTGTGATGGGAAAGGCTCCTGTGAAGGTCTCTAAAATGCCTTTGAGGCCCTATCCCCATTGTCTCCACTATTAGCATTTGCCTTCCATTTACTTATGCAAATTTATGCAGCCAGCTTGAATTTCTCCCCTGATAATGGGTTTTTCTTTTCTACCACATGACCAGCCTGCAAATTTTCCAAACTTGTACACTCTACTTCCCTTTCAAATGTAAGTTCCAGTTTCATATCACTCTTCTGTTTTGTGTTGTTTTTGGCTCAGACATATGAGCATAGGTTGTTAGAACCTACCAGGCTACATCTTGAACAATTTGCTGCTTTGAAATTTCTTCTACCAGATACCCTAAATCATCACTCTCAAGTTCAAAGTTCCACAGATCCCTAGAGCAAGGGCACAATGCCTCCAAGTTCCTCGTTAAAGCATAGTGAAAGTGACCTTTGCTCCAGTTCCCAATAAGCTCCTCATCTCCATCTGAGACCTCATCAACCTGGACTTTATTGTCCATATCACTCTTAGCATTTGGTTACAACCATTTAGTCTCTAGGGAGTTCCAAATTTTCCCTCATATTCCTGTCTTCCTCTGATCCTTCCACACTCTTCCAACCTCTGCCTGTTACCCAGTTACAGAGTTGCTTCCACATTTTCAGGTATCCTTATAGATACCTGAAATCTATAAAGATTGATAACCCACTCTTCAGTACCAATTTTCTGCATTAGTACCAATTCTCTGTATTAGTCAGTTCTCACAGTGCTATAAAGAAATACCCAAGACTGTATAAGATAATTTTTTTAAAAAAGAGGTTTAATTGGCTCATGGTTCCACAGGCTGTACAGAAAGCATGATTTTGGCATCTGCTTGGTTTCTGGGGATTCCTTAGGAAACTTAAAATCATGGCAGAAAGGGGAAGTAGGTACTCCTTAGATGGCCAGAGCAGGAGGAAGAAATTGAGTGGGGTGGGGGAGCTTTTATACATTTTTAAACAACCATATATCATGAGAATTCACTATCAGAAGAACAGCACCAACAGGAAAATCTGCCCCTATGATCCAATCACTTCCCATCAGGCCCCAATTCCAACATTGGGGATTACATGAGATTTAGCATGACATTTTGGTGAAGACATATATCCAAACTCCATTGGAAGGATAAAATTGTCTTTTTTTCCCATCAGAACTTTAAATACGTCATACCACTCTCTCCTGGCATGTGTGGTTTCTGCTGAAAAGCCTGCTACCAAACGTGTTGGAGCTCCTTTGTCTGTTGTTTCTTTTCTCCTGCTGCTTTTAGAATCATTTCTTTATCCTTAATATTTGGGAATTTGACTATTAAATGTCTTGAAGTGGTCTTCTTTAGGTTAAATCTGCTTGATGTTCTGTAATCCCCTCATACTTGAATATTGATATCTTTCTCTAGGTTTGGGAAGTTATCTGTTATTATCCCTTTGAAAAAACATCCTACCTTGCTCCCCCACCTCTCTCTCCCTATCTCCTCTGTAAGGACAATAACTTAGATTTGTTCATTTTGCGCTATTTTTCTAAATCTTGTAGATGTGCTTCATTCTTTTTTATTCTTTATTCTTTTGTCTCCTCTGAATGTGTACTTTCAAATACTCTCTCTGCAAGCTTACTAATACTTTATTTAAGTTTTTAAAATTTTTTTATTTTTGTGAGTACATAACAGGTGCATATCTTTATAGGGTATATGACATATTTTGATACAGGCATACAATGTGTAATTAACACATCAGGGTAAATGGAGTATCCATCAACTCAAGCACTTATCTCTTTGTTACAAAGTATTCAATTCTACTCTTTTAGCTCTTTTTAAAGGTACAACAAATTATTGTAGACTGCAGTCATCCTGTTGTGCTATCAAATACTATACTTTATTTATTCTATTTAACTAAAATTTGTGCACCCATTAAACATCTCCATTTCTCCCCACCCCCACATTATCCTTTCCAGCCTCTGGTAACCATCTTTCTACTCTCCATGTCCATGAGTTCAATTGTTTTAATTTTTAGATCCCACTAATAAGTGAGAATATGCAATGTTTGTCTTTCAGTGCCTGTTTTTTTTTTTTACTTAACACAATGACCTCTGATTTTATCCATGGTGTTGCAAATGACAGACTATTATTCTCTTTTATAGCTAAATTATACACCATTGTGTATATATTTCATATTTTCCTTATCCGTTTGTCCATTGATGGATATTCAAGTGGCTTCCAAATCTCAGCTATTGTGAAAGGTGCTGCAATTAACATGAGAGTGCAGATATCTCTTCAAGATACTAACTTTTTTTCTTTTACATATATTTCTAGCAGTGTGATTTCTGTATCATATAGTAGCTCCTTTTTTTTTCAGTTTGTTGAGAAACCTCTAAACTGTTCTCCATAATGTTTGTACTAATTTACATTCCCACCAAGAGTATAAAAGGCTCTTCTTTTTTCCACACCCTTGCCAGCATCTGTCAGTGCCAGACTTCTAAATAAAACCATTTTAACTGGGGTGAGATAATATTTCATTTTAGTTTTGATTTGCATTTCTCCAATGATCAATAATGTTTTTCATATGCCCTTTTGCCATTTGTATGTCTTCACTTGAGAAATGTTTATTCAAGTCTTTAGCACATTTTTAAATTAGATTAATTTTTCCCTATAGAGTTGTTTGTGCTCCATATACAGTCTTGCTATTAATACCTTTCAGACGCATAGTTTGCAAATATTTTCTCCCATTCTGTGGGTTATCTCTTCACTTTGTTGATGATTTCCTTTGCTGTGCTGAAGCTTTTTAACTTCGGATCCCATTTGCTCATTTTTGCTTTGGTTGCTTGTGCTTGTGAGGTATTACTCAAATCTTTTTCCAGTCCTATGTTCTGGAGAGTTTCTCTAATGTGCCCTTTTAGTAGTTTCATAGTTTGAGGTCTTAGATTTAAGTTTTTAATACATTTTGATTTGATTTTTCTACATGGTGAGAGATAGGAGTCTAGTTTTATTCTTCTGCATATGGATATCAAGTTTTCTCAGCACCATTTGAGCTTTCTAATTCTTTCTTCTGCTTGATCAGTTCTGCTAGTAAGAAACTGATGCATTCTTCATCATGTCAATGGCATTTTTCAGCTCTAGAATTTCTGCTTTATTGTTTCTAATTATTTCAACCTGTTTTTTAAGTTTATCTGACAAAATTCTGTATTCCTTCTCTATGTTATCTTGGATTTTTTTTTTTTAGCTTCCTCAAAACAGTTACTTTGAATTCCCTCCCTCCCTTCCTCCCTTCTTCCCTTCCTCCCTTCCTCCCTCCCTCCCTCCCTCCCTCCCTTCCTTCCTTCCTTCCTTGTCTCCTTTCTCTCCACTCATTCCCAGATAATTCATCCTTGGTGAGACATGAGACCTCCAGCCCTGTAGATAGGTTTCTTTACTCACTTCAGCTATTTGGGAGTTCCTCCACTAGATGTAATCTTTGTGAGAGCTGTGACTTCATTTTATTCTTTTTGGTATCCTTCATGGAACATATTCCTGACCTACAGAACCTACTCAATATAAAAATTAGTTAAATAAATAAGAGAATAAATGCTCGCCTCTGACTTTGCTCCAAAAGCAGCCTTCACAGAAAATACTGGCACTCTCCAATAGTCAAACCAATGTTTTGCTTATCTAAAAAAGTATTTAACTTTTAAGTTACCTTCAACTGAAATTGAATTATAAACTTGATACTTCCAGTGAACATGGAGTTAACTCTTTGCTCTCTAGACGTGCATTAGCTTTCATGACGATGAAGCCCTATTTCAGTAAATGTCTTTGTCTATTTTGCTAGCTGGCAGCTCTCACACTTAAAACAAATTAATGCTACTCTTCAGAGGAAGATAAATATTTTTCACTGTTAGTCAGACACATGCATCACTGGTCTGAACATCTTGAGTAGAGATAGGTTATAAATAATTACAATTCCTTACAGAAGTAAAATGAAGCAAGCAATAAGAGGTGAGGGTATTGCTTTTGCAGCACTCTTTAGTGGTACATTTCTTTACCCTATCTTTAGCAGGCCCCTCCAATTATCAAATAATTGCATTTAAAAGAGTTGAAAATAACAGTAAAAAAATTGATAAGTCTTCTTTTCTTGAAACTCCTTAAAGCTCCAAGGGAGGATGAGAGCCAAGCGCTAGGCTCTGTGACAGTGGAATAAGCCAGTAAGGTTCATGCCATTGACATTCATGTTGGGCTAACACTTTGGTCATCAGCCCTAGTCTGTCTAGATTTATGGACACAGCCAATAAGAAATAGAGAATATTCCAAGCGGATTGCTGCCATGGAATATAATGCCACATACCACAAGTTAAGCAAAAATGCATGTCTCATTTGTCCTTGAAATACATTAGTATAGCACAAAGACAGAAAACATAGCAGACTCACTTTGATTATGACCCCAAGGGAATTTCAACAAGACCTTCACTATAGTAATAGGGTTTATTTTTCCTGAGGCAGAAGGAATATATTGAAAAAAAAATATGCCTTTTGTGGCAATGAGGAAAGCATTTAATGATTAGGAGTATTTATTACCATTGGCCTTTTGGTCAAAACTTTATTATTGATGATTGGGGGTAAATCCTAATGCTCTACAATTAATTCCCAAAGTCACAAAATAATTGAAAAGAATCACTTTTATTAATCTTTAATAATTGAGAATAGTAACAAGAATGAACAAACTTTGAAAGACAAACATCATGTTTTCTAAAGTTAATTTATGCCTACTTAGTTCATTGTCTAATTGTAACATATACCTTACAATGTACAAGAAATAGCTGAACAAAATCAGTACCATCTGTACTCAATGTTTTACCTTTTACCTTTTACCTTTATATTTAATTGGGTTTACAACTTCAAAGGATTATTCATAATAAATTTTCATTTTAATGTATTCTTTGAAATTATGCACCTGTAATACCTCATAAATTTATGCGCAATAATAATAATTAGCATTTATATGAAGCTTTTCATCTTCAAAGCATATTATATACATTAGGAAATTCATCATTTCAACACCCTTCTGAGGAAAGTAAATATTGTTATCTTCATTTTACAGACAGAGAAACTAGAAAGATGTTAGAAATTTCTAAGACAAGTCATCTATAGGCATAATTAGAAGTGGGCCTTAACTTTTCGTGTGTGGTAGGGTTATAAAATATTTACATTCTATTTTAACATTTGTAAAACAGAGAGTACAAACCATTATTTTGAAAACGTTGTATATCTGAATATTTGCATTTGCCTCAAATACATACACATATTCTACAAACATGGCGTGCAGTTTTAAAAATAAGTTATAAATAATTTATCTATAGCCCAATTCAATTTTTCCCAGTGTCTAAGCAGGTGCTAAATTATAAAATGAAAAAGATTACCCTCTACCCTTAGTGGTAAGAGATTTGACTTATGTCTAACTTCTTGCACATAACTTCCAAATTATTAAAAATTTTCTTCTTTGGTATGTTTTTGTGGAAAACTGAGGATTCTTTATGCTTTGAGAGGTTGATTACTGATACGAATTTATAATGCAATCATTTACTTGAGTAACTTCAACATGCAAGGCAGTACATGACTACTTATATATTCTGTTGCACTCTTAATATTATTTAAAGCGTGTAAATACTGCTGTTTTCTAATCATGTTTCTTATCAAAATCTGCTGTTCATGTTTATGGTGATATTTAGTCTACTGTTTGACATTGACATATGAATTTACCTAAGATTTCATGACCTGTTGAAATGTTATTTTCAGAAACATGACCTTGGAGCCCAAAGTAACATTAAAATTTAAAAGAAAATATTTGTCTTAGGAACAGACTCCAATATAGACATGACTATGCAGATTTAATTAGAGTTTTCTCTGACATAGGGAACAATACCTGGAGGGCGTGAAGGAAACTGGATTGTCCAGGGGAGAAGCTAAAATTTAATACAGTAATACTATAAACTAAGAGGAGATTTGAAGCTGCCATGGCATTACAAATTGAGGCAGGGAGCTGGGTCTTTGTACACCAAATCAACTAGTCATAGGATGCTGGATGCCCCTGAGGAAGTAACATAATCTGGATAAAGCATATCCCTTCAGCCAGAGAGAAATTCCCAGAGAGACAAATCAGCACAAAGTCACCAGCAGACAATTCTTCTGACCCTGAAAGTGCATCCGGGGAGCATAGGACAGCGTCCATTAAGATAAATTATTGGGTATCAAGAAAAGAAGCAATCTTTGCTCTGATTTCCTAGCCCATAGACTGAACCTCGTCTCCAATGGAACTCTTATGCCCTTGTGTCAATACAGCCACAAGGCTGTATTCACTTCACAAGAAGTGAAGATGAAGTGTGAAGAGACTTGGAGGGTAGGCGCCCCAAATATATACAGCATAGGAAGGAGCATTCTTCTATGCAAAATTATTGTTTAATCCTTCTCCTCAACACACTAGGAAGATACAGTCAATGTGCTGGCCAAAGGAACCAGGATCAAGATTTTTGACCCAGATGACTGAAGCTGGAATATGTCATTTAGAAAAGGTTGCTCTGAGAAAAAAATTCCCATAAATATAAAGCTGAGCTAAACATAAGGATTATATAGTGTTAAACACAGAGAAAGCAAGATAAAAAAATAAGGTCCTGGGGACAGAAACACAAATTCAGGCACTGAAAATAATTAAAAATGAACTACAACAAGTTGAACAGAAGAGAGGATGACCCTGGAAAATTTCTCTAAACTCTTCCTGAGTATGTTTAGCTTATCCTTTTTGAATATTGTGCATAGGTTTTGATATAAAGTTACAATAGAAAATTATGAATGGATACTTTTAAGAAAAGTCCTTTTCTTTATCTTTTTGTCTAAAAGAAGGCCCTTATTTGCTACCTACTCAGTAAGCTTTAAGCTTCACGCAGTGCTATAGTTTGCATATCCATCCCTTCCAAACCTCATGTTGAAATTTGATCCCCATTATAGTGGTGTTGGAAAATGAGGACTAACGGGAAGTGTTCGGTTTACAGAGATGGATTGCTCAGGAACACATTAACAGACCCTGGGGCAGAGGGAGTGACTACTCATTCTATGAGTTCACCGGCAAGAAAAGATAGTTGTTAGAAATGAAAGAGCCTGTCACTCCCCGCCCACCGTGACCCTCCACGTCTACCTCCACCCTTGTTTCCTCTCTGGCCATGTAGAACCATGAACCAAATAAACCTTTTTTCATAAATTACCCAGTCTCGGGTATTTTTCTTTTATAGCAACACTAAACAGATTCAGGCATCCAGCCAATACATATTATTAATGAAATTTTTAAAAGAATAAGTTCAGCTGATAAGCAACTTCAGCAAAGTCTCAGGATACAAAATCAATGTGCAAAAATCACAAGCACTCTTATACACCAATAACAGACAAATAGAGAGCCAAATCATGAGTGAACTCCCATTCACAATTGCTTCAAAGAGAAGAAAATACCTAGGAATCCAACTTACAAGGGATGGGAAGGACCTATTCAAGGAGAACTACAAACCACTGCTCAATGAAATAAAAGAGGATACAAACAAATGGAAGAACATTCCATGTTCATGGGTAGGAAGAATCAATATCGTGAAAATGGCCATACTGCCCAAGGTAATTTATAGATTCAATGCCATCCCCATCAAGTTACCAATGACTTTCTTCACTGAATTGGAAAAAACTACTTTAAAGTTCATATGGAACCAAAAAAGAGCCCACATTGCCAAGTCAATCCTAAGCCAAAAGAACAAAGCTGGAGGCATCATGCTACCTGACTTCAAACTATACTACAAGGCTACAGTAACCAAAACAGCATGGTACTGGTACCAAAACAGAGATATAAACCAATGGAACAGAACAGAGCCCTCAGAAATAATGCCACATATCTACAACTATCTGATCTTTGACAAACCTGACAAAAACAAGAAATGGGGAAAGGATTCCCTATTTAATATATGGTGCTGGGAAAATTGGCTAGCCATATGTAGAAAGCTGAAACTGGATCCCTTCCTTACACCTTATACAAAAATTAATTCAAGATGGATTAAAGACTTAAATGTTAGACCTAAAACCATAAAAACCCTAGAAGAAAACCTAGGCAATACCATTCAGGACATAGGCACGGGCAAGGACTTCATGTCTAAAACACCAAAAGCAATGGCAACGAAAGCCAAAATTGACAAATGGGATCTAATTAAACTAAAGAGCTTCTGCACAGCAAAGGAAACTACCATCAGAGTGAACAGGCAACCTACAGAATGGGAGAAAATGTTTGCAATCTACTCATCTGACAAAGGGCTAATATCCAGAATCTGCAATGAACTCAAACAAATTTACAAGAAAAAGACAAACAACCCCACCAAAAAGTGGGTGAAGGATATGAACAGACACTTCTCAAAAGAAGACATTTATGCAGCCAAAAAACACATGAAAAAATGCTCATCATCACTGGCCATCAGAGAATGCAAATCAAAACCACAATGAGATACCATTTCATACCAGTTAGAATGGCGATCATTAAAAAGTCAGGAAACAAGAGGTGCTGGAGAGGATGTGGAGAAATAGGAACACTTTTACAATGTTGGTGGCACTGTAAACTAGTTCAACCATTGTGGAAGTCAGTGTGGCAATTCCTCAGGGATCTAGAACTAGAAATACCATTTGACCCAGCCATCCAATTACTGGGTATATACCCAGAGGATTATAAATCATGCTGCTATAAAGACACATGCACACGTATGTTTATTGCGGCACTATTCACAATAGCAAAGACTTGGAACCAACCCAAATGTCCAACAAGGATAGACTGCATTAAGCAAATGTGGCACATATACACCATGGAATACTATGCAGCCATAAAAAATGATGAGTTCATGTCCTTTGTAGGGACATGGATGAAGCTGGAAACCATCATTCTCAGCAAACTATTGCAAGGACAAAAAACCAAACACTGCATGTTCTCACTCATAGGTGGGAATTGAACAATGAGAACACATGGACACAGGAAGGGGAACATCACACTCTGGCGACTGTTGTGGGGTGGGGAGAGAGGCGAGGGATAGCAATAGGAGATATACCTGATGCTAAATGACGAGTTAATGGGTGTAGCACACCAACATGGCAAATGTATACATATGTAACAAACCTGCACATTGTGCACATGTACCCTAAAACTTAAAGTATAATAATAATAAAATAAAAAAGGGTAAGTTCAAACCTGTTAATTAGAGAGCTTTACAAGAGGAAAAGGGAAGTTATGATTGAGAATCATCTTGCTGTTTGTATGGAATGTTTTTATTTTGTCATCAGGAAATTCACAAATAGGATCTAGGTGCGGGTAAAATGAGGTCAAAAAGCTTTTCTCCTTAATCTCCTAAAAAAGCAGGACATCCACATTTTATTGTAAAGCCTTCTGCCATTTTCAAGCAGAATATTGACCATGAGGACAGCAGAAAATTTCTGCATTTGACTTTTTAAAA
The DNA here is from genome assembly GCF_029289425.2 of Pan paniscus. NCBI lineage: Eukaryota > Metazoa > Chordata > Mammalia > Primates > Hominidae > Pan > Pan paniscus. Next base: position 98,253,755 of record NC_073254.2, read on the forward strand.
GAAAGTTAGATTTTTAAAATTGCTTGATAGAGTATACAATCTGAAGCTTTTCAAAACAAAAAATACAAAGAAAGCAATTTCTCAAAAATGTCTTGAACTAAAGGATTAGTTACAAATAGTGTGTAAATGAGCTTTTGGTGGTTTAAAGAGGTTGCTCCAGTGGACCTGTTAGAGGCTCTGACAGGGCTCACAGAATTGAGTAAAGTGGGAACGTACTTCAATCACTAGTTCCTGTTAAATTGATACCTGTTTTATTCAGTGCATCTGACCTTTGAGCTTAACAATGATTCTTTGTAAGTGGGGGCTTAAAATGTCATCTGTAACATAAAATATAAGGTATGTGGGTGTTACAAAAGTGTTCTGTCTCTGTAATGGAGTGGCTCTTGGGAGAGTTCACTACCTAGGGATCTTTTATCTGTGAGCCATAGTTGCTGGCAGAGTGACCCTCATTACACATGGGCTTTAAAGTCAATGTGTGCTCTGTGTTAAGACTTTAGTGGACAAGTACCTCTGTGGTCAAAGTTCCTGGCACAGTTTGCTAAGACAGAAATGAATAAGTACTAATTTGATTCTAGTCTAGCTTATTATTTCTTCTCTGATGTGAACATTTTAGGTGGTAAGTAAATAGTGGTCATGCCTGCACTGTCAGGTCATCAGTGCTTGTAACTGAGTGCAGACCTGGCTTCTCAGTGCTTGCAAAACCAGTAACATTGTCAACGTGCAGTGAAATAAAAGTGACTTTATTTCCAGAGCTAGCAGTGGGGAAATGGTTAAGGCTTTTGCCTTGAATACAACATTTCAGGTTTTTGTGTCAAAGGTAAAGGCTTAAAATGGGAAGTTTGGTATAATGGGCATACAAGAGTGATGAGGTAGTGCCAGTCTACATGATTGTTCTAATGACTATCTTGAACTGTTGTCCCATCTGGTAAATGGGCTGGCACAATCTTGAGTACACCCAGGTTGCAAATTAACTGCAGCCTTGAAGTAATCTCCAGGTGGCAGAGAATCCCATAGTGGCCTGACTGTTTAAAGATTTAGTCTCTGGAACTTCTAAGTAAATACATAACTAGGTAAAGGAAACACTGTGCAGGGGGATACCTGGTGGGAAGCAAGACAAGGAACAGGCAGGAAAGTAAAAGAAAAAAAAAACTTTTAAAAACAAGATGCTTGGTTACAGGCTGAGGAAATGAGAAGCATCCTTGGAGCAGGAATCTGGAAAACTGAGTTCTAGTTGCATCTTTGCTATTAGCAATGAATGTGACCATACACAAATTACTTTGTTCTTTGATGCTTAATTCCTCAATTATAAAATGAGATAAAATCACATAATCTTTGCAGTCCCTTCCATCATCTTGATCCTTATATGTCATATTACTTACCTGTATTTCAATAAGCAAAGCAAATTTGTTGAGATGCTACACTGGAAGAAAGGTTATTTCTGTGGTTCTGAAAATACAACCAGAAAATCCATAACATTTACTCTATCAGGAACTCCATCCAAGTTGCTATGGAGTGTGAAAACTAAAGTGTAGTTAACACTTTATATTTATGAAAAAGTCTGCATTTTAATAATCTGGCATACTTAAATATCCTTCTTTACATATTTTGACTTCTTCTATTACTAATCAGTGTTGATGACAATGAAAACTATAGGTGTATTTTGGAAAGTCACTAAGAACTCCCCAGATATAGGTTTAAGTTGTATTTTAGAATATGTAAGCCTTGTAGCTTGTCAAGAGTTCAGACTCCTTTGATTCAAGGACAGAAAACTCAACTCACAATGACTTAAACAAAAGGAAACTATACAACTCACACTGACTTAAACTACATTGGTTTAACAGTTTGAGGGTTGGGTTAACTATAGGCGAGGCTGCTTTCAAGGGTTCAGATTATATCATCGTGATCTGATCCTTCTCTAGCCTCTCCCTTTTATGTGACTTTGATGGCAAGATGACTACAGCAGCTTCAGGTTTATATTCATCCGGTTCAAAACAGTAAGAAATATAGTGTACTTGTCCTCCAACTCTTCTAACAAAAATCTCATTGAATTTCATTGTATTTCATCACTTGCTCATTCCTACATATATCAATGAATCTAAAGAATGAGATGCTCAGATTGATCATACTTTATTCCCACACTCAACTCAGGAGCAAATGTGAAGCCTTACCAGAAGCACATGAGCTGAAAGTCAGGAAGAGGATGATTCCACAGAGCAAAATCAGGGTACAGCTAGCAGAAGACAGGGAACTGGATGATGGGCTGCAAAATAAAATATCTCTATTAAAGTGTAAATCTACTATATTATCAAATTATTACCTTTTCACTGATTTATTTCAAAATTAGGAGTATTTTTTTCTGCTCTTGTAAATCTAACCAAGTAGCAAAAGTTGGCTGCCATGTAATGTATATCAACCTGTACTGATATCACAATAGTATTGTTTACTAATGTCAATGTTAAGAATAAATACAATGGCTTTTAATACTAAACAATGTTGCTAAAGTTAAAAACTGATGTAAACTGAAATCAATAAAAATTGAGCTTTTATTCATAAATTAACGGAAAGTGGGGATCCTCTATCTCAGTTTTTGCATCAAACTATTTTGTAGAAAATCCTAGAATACTTCAAATAATCCTCCAGGTTCCACACTGCAAAGTAGTAAGAGTGAAGCAGATAATCTTGTTTGAGCTTCAAGGTGCTAGTCTTCCTCCTCTCCAAGGGCTAAATAACAAACCTCATAAGAAAATTATGTGCTAAATCTGAAGGGAAACATAGATGATCATAATTTTGAAATGACCTTATAATCTCAAAGAAGAACTTTCTGGATAAAAACTGGATTGGAGAATGAGAGGTATACACAAGGACAAAGTGTGACCCTTTTTCCCTCTCCTACTTAAGGGAGGACATCAGGGTATAGAGGGCAGGTCAAACCTGACTTACCCACTCACTCATAGAGAAGAAGGCCAATGAGGCCACTCAGGGATGCAAGCAGTGAAAGACAAATAAGGAGATGGAATAAAGAGACTTCTGCTGGAGGAAAAGTTCCTGACCTCCCCACTGATTCATCAGACATGAAGAGAAAAAGAAAGTGTTAATATGATGTCTGGTTCCTGACCTTGACACAGTAACTCCAGCTTCCTGAAACTTGGCCAAATGAAGGTTTTATATTTGGAAAAGTGGATTTATAAACTCTACTTTTGCAAGGAAGAAGACAAGGGATGTGTACCAGAGTAGAAAAGTATGCAGAAGTGTATCTGCTCACAGTTCCCTCTGTGGGGAGGGAACCAGAGTTCTCTCCTATGTGGAAAATATGAGGAAGGGTGGAAAGTTTCCCCCAAATATTCAGCCACTATTGGTTTTAGATGAGAGTATGAGCATGTGTTAAAAGGCAGGGTTATTTTTGCTCTTAGTGTAATAGACAGATCTGTGCCTGCTCCCACCAACCCCCCAACCCCAACAAAGATCTTCAATTCCTAATTTCAGAACCTGTAAATACATTACATTACATGACAGTTGCCAATCAGTTCACTTTAACAGAGAGCAGTTATCCTGGGTTATTCAAGTGGGCCCAACGTAATTATAGGAGCTCCTAATAGCTGAAAAAAGGAGTCCTACAACTGCTAGGACCTGAATTCTACAAGCCCCCAGAAAGGAATGCAGCCTGCAGACTCCTTTATTTTAGTTTACTGAGACATCTACCAGACTTCTACCTACAAAAATGTAGGATAATAAGTTTGTGCTATTTTAAGCTCTTGCATTTGTGGTAATTCGTTATAGAAGCATTACAAAAAGCAGAGTACTTAGTCACATAAAAGGCTTTGTAAAGAGTTCGAAGGTATGACTCAAAGATTCCCTAAACTAAACCAGAAAATATCTCTCAGAAGATATAAGGCTATTTGTCCTTCAGCCATCTTAGCAAAATCCAAAATTGGAGATAAAATTTTCTAGGAATGATCTGTGAACAAACCTCTTATCTAATGAAGTGAATCCTGTGAAATACACGAGAGACCCACAAGGTGCTTGAGAATTTTATATTAGCAGAAGCACTGCCAGCATGAACTGAAAAGGTATTAAATAGTATTAAATGAACTAAATAGTATTAAGTGAAAGAAGGATGTTAGACCCTCAAAATTCTGCAGGCAGATAACATAGGCTGATAAAACCATTCAGCTACAAACACATGCAATCCTTTACCCATGAAAGAAAAGATGAACCAAAGAACAAAGCTTTAAGCTCAGAAACTAGAACCAGGAACAAACGAGAATTACTCTGAGGCCTTGAAATCTAATAAAGTTTGTCTGGTTGTATTTAAAAATTGTTTGAGAGAGGTGACTTTTTTTCTTCTAATTTCTCCCCTCTCAAATCAGTATGTCTATAACAATTAACTGATGACTGTCCCATCGTTGCATTTTGGAGGAGATAACTAGTTTCCTAGTTTTATAGATCTACAAGTAGAGGAAAATTGTGACCCAGGATGGATTATACCCAAAGACTCACCCATAACTTCTTTGAATTTTGTACATAGTGAGATTTGAGACTTTAGAACTTATGAGATTTAGTACTTTTAGTTGATATATAATAGAATGAGACCTGTGGAAACATTGTGATGGGGTGAATGTGTTTTGTATGTGGGACAGATCCAGAGGGTGGATTGTGGTAGGCGGAATGACTCTCAAAAAATGTCTAAAACTTAAATTTTTATAGAAGCAACAGAAAACTAATAGCCAGTGGTCTTTCTGTGAACTTGTGCTAGAAATATAATACTTTACAGCAGGAAGCACCTTAGGCAGCCTGTAATTCATTTCCATTATTGTCTAGATGCTGAATCCAAGGACAAAAGTTGATGAGATATTTATTCTATGTGCCATAGCTCCTTTCTGTCAGAGCCAGGGATTGAATGTCTATTTCTCTATTGAACAAACAAAGTTCATATTATCCTCTGTTTTCAGCACTTTATTTTCTGTGCTCTGCTTTATTCTCTTTGACTTTTGCCCCAGGAACCCTCTATGAACACTGGCTGCCTTCAATACAATGCTGAGTAAAGCTCAGCATTACCTCAATTCTTTACCCTCCTGTCCAAACTGATCATTTTATTTTCAAATTAAACAAACTTCAGCTGGCTCCCCTGTTTCTTTGACTTTTGAGAAAGTGGTTTCTGTGAAGTCAGCAATGTGTTACTTCTAAAGATTTTGCCTTTTAATGGGCTAATCACTTAAACATCCAAACAGAGGAGATAGTATTGAAAAAATTTCAAAAACAACAAAAAAGTATTCAAGTCTTTTTGAGTGGGTAAGCCCCTTCTGCCTATGAGCCTGTGAAATCAAAAGCAAATTAATTACTTCCTAGATACAATGCAGATACAGACATTGGGTAAATAGACCCATTCCAAATGGGAGATATTGGCCATAACAAAGAGGCTACAGGCCCCATACAAGTCCAAAATCCAATGAGACAGTAGTTAAATCTTAAAGTTCCAAAATAATTTCCTTTGACTCCATGTCTCACATTCAGGTCACGCTAATGCAACAGGTGGGCTCTCACAGCCATGGACAGTTCTGCCCCTGTAGCTTTGCAGGGTACAGCCACCCCTCCAGGCTGGTGTTGAGTGATGGCAGCTTTTCCAGGTGCATGGTGCAAACTGTTGGTGGATCTACTATTCTGGGGTTTGGAGTACTCTGGCCCTCTTCTCACAGCTCTACTAGTCAGTTCCTGAGTGGGGACTCTATGTGGGGGTTCTGACCCCACATTTCCCTTCCTCATTGCCCTAGCAGAGGTTCTCCAGGAGGGCTCCAGCCCTGCAGCAAACTTCTGCCTGAGCATCCAGACATTTCCATACATCCTTAGAAATTTAGGTGGAAGTTCTCAAACCTCAGTTGTTGACTTCTGTGCAGTCACAGGCTCAACACCACGTGGAAGCTGCCAAGGTTTGGCGCTTGCACCCTCTGAAGCAATGCCTTGAGCCATACCTTGGCCCCTTTTAGTCATGGCTGGAGTGGCTGGGATGCAGCAAACCAAGTCCCTAGGCTGCACACAGCAGGGGATCCCTGGGCCCTGCCAAGAAAACCATTTTTTTTCCTCCTAGACCTCTGTGCCTGTGATGGGAGGGGCTGCTGCAAAGTTCTCTGGCATGCCCTGGAGACATTTTCCCCATTGTCTTGGTTATTAACATTCAGCTCCTCATTACTCATGCAAATTTCTGTAGCTGGCTTGAATTCTCCCCAGAAAATTGTTTCTTCTTTTCTATTACATCATCAGGCTGCAAACTTTCAAAACTTTTATGCCCTGCCTCCTCTTGAATGCTTTGCCACATAGAAATTTGTTCTGCCAGATACCCTAAATCATCTCTCTAAAGTTCAAAGTTCCAAGATCTCTAGGGCAGGGGCAAAATAACACCAGTGTTTTTGCTAAAACATAGCAAGAGTCACCTTCATCCCAGTTCCCAAGAAGTTCCCCATCTCTATTTCAGACCAGCTCAGCCTGGACTTCATTGCCCATATCACTATCAGCATTTTGGTCAAAGCCATTCAACATGTGTCTAGGAAATTCCAAACTTTCCTACATCATCCTGTCTTCTGAGCCCTCCAAGTCGCTAGGAAGTTCCAAACTTTCTCCTATCTTCCTCACAGTTTCTGAGCCCTCCAAACTGTTCCAGCTTCTGCCTGTTACCCAATTCCAAATTCACTTCCACATTTTTGGGTTTCTTTACAGCAGCACTCCACTATTCAGTATCAATTTACTGTATTAGTCTGTTCTCATGCTGCTATAAAGAGCTGCCCGAGACTGGGTAATTTATAAAGAAAAGAAGTTTAATTGACTCACAGTTCTGGATGGCTGGGGAGGCCTCAAAAAAACTTATAATCATGGTGGAAAGGAAAGCAAACACATCCTTCTTCACATGGTTGCAGGAAGGAGAAGAATGAGAGCAAAGAGGGAAAAACCCCTTATAAAAGCATCAGCTCTTGTGAGAATTCACTCACCATTATGAGAACAGCAGCATGGATGTAGCAGCCCCCATGATTCAAATACCTCCCATTGAGTCCCTCCCACAACATGTGGGGATTATGGGAACTATAATTCAAAATGAGATCTGGGTGGGGACACAGCCAAATCATATCACCCTAGTTTAAAACACACTTATGACTATTCTAGGGCCACTTTCAAAATACTATACCACTTCATGGATAGTGCAGGTGCCTTATGACAGGATATTCTTGCTTCTTCCCTCCCATCCCTTATAACATTGTGCTCATTCATTTCACTTACTCAAAAACTATAATTACTAAATTGCTGCTATCATTATCTTGAACAAACTTGTTAGATAAACTAAGAATAATAAAAGTAAAGTACTTTATTTTGATTTTACCTTCATTTTTCCTGTTCCAGTGTTCCTTCTTTCTTTGCACAGACCTAAGTTTTTGACCTTTATCATTCTCCTCTCTGAAGCATTTTTAACATTTCCTGTGAGACAAGTATACTGACAAGTTTTTTGAATTTTTGCTTGTGTGAGAAAGTCTTGTTTGTCTTTCATTTGTTTGTTTTGTTTTGTTTTGTTTTTTAATTTTGAGATGGAGTTTCACTCTTGTTGCCCAGGCTGGAGGACAATGGCACAATCTTGGCTCACTGCAACCTCCACCTCCCAAGTTCAAGCAATTCTCCTGCCTCAGCCTCCTGAGTAGCTGGGATTACAGGCACCTGCCACAATGCCCGGCTAAATTTTTTTTTTTTTTTTTTTTTTTTGAGACGGAGTCTTGTTCTGTCACCCAGGTTGGAGTGCAGTGGCACCTCTCGGCTCACAGCAAGCTCCGCCTCCCGGGTTCATGCCATTCTCCTGCCTCAGCCTCCCAAGTAGCTGGGACTACAGGCACACACCACCATGCCCGGCTGATTTTTTTTTTTTTTTTTTGTATTTTTAGTAGAGACGGGGTTTCACCATGTTCGCCAGGATGGTCTCGATCTCCTGATCTCGTGATCCGCCCGCCTTGGCCTCCCAAAGTGCTGGGATTACAGGTGTTAGCCACCACGCCCGGCCCTAATTTTTTGTATATTTAGTAGGGACGGAGTTTCACCATGTTGGCCAGGTTGGTCTCAAACTCCTGACCTCAGGTAGATCCACCCACCTCAGCTTCCCAAAGTTCTGGGATTACAGATATGAGCTGCTGTGCCTGGCTGAACAGTTTTGTTGAATACAGAATTCTAGGTTGGCCTTTGTTTGTTTTTTTTGTTTGTTTTTCCTTTTAACACTTTAGATATTTTGCACTAATCTCTCCTGGTTGAATGGTTTCTGAATAGAAGCCTGCTGTAATTCTTATCCTTGTTTCTTTTTTGGTAAGGCATTTTTTCCCTTTGGCTTCTTTCGAATTTTCTCTTTGTCTTTGCTTTACTACAGTTTAAATACAAATTGCACAGGTGTGGATGTTTTGATATTTATTCTGCTTGCTATTCTCTGAGATTCCTGGATCTGTGGTTTGCTGGATGTTCTTAATTTCGAAAAATTCTTATAATTCTCATTCCAAAATTCCCATTGTTAAGGAGAACATAGCTTTCTGGACATATTTCAAAATGGCTACTTTTTTCTTTCTCCTGCTAGAAGCATAAAGGAATGTTTCTCCAATCTTTACTGTAAGAATTTGGAGGAAGCTCCTGGAGGTAAATCTCAAAGTGTGGGCTCCCCTAAGAAAAGTCCTCCAGAGTTTTTAATTGTCGAACTTGTCCACAATGAGCATCTAGATATTTGTCAACTACACTTTAAGGCAGGGGTCCCCAGCCCCCAGGCTGCTAACTGGTACCTGTCTGTGGCCTGTTAGGAACAAGGCCACACAGCTGGAAGTGAGCAGCAGGCGAGCAAGCATTACCACCTGAGCTCCACTCAGCATTTTATTCTCATAGGAGTACAGACTCTTTTGTGAACTGCACATGCGAGTGATCTAGGTTGTGTGCTCCTTAGGAGAATCCAATGCCTGATGACTTGAGGGAGAACAGTTTCATCCCCAAACCATCCCCCCGACACCCCACTGTCCATGGAAAAATTGTCTTCCGCAAAACCCACCACTGGTGCCAAAAAGATTGGGGACTGCTGCTTTAAAGATTTCTACCAGTACTAGCTCCAATGACCAGCTTCAGCTCCTGAGCTTCTGCTCTCAATGACATGTGATTCTCAGGATCTACCTTTCTCTACAGTTTTGTAGCAGCAGTTTGCTCTATGACCTCAATTCTCTGATGGATTGAGTTATTGATTTTCAGTTTGTTTAGCTTTTTTCTTGTTATCATGATAGGAGTGATGACTTCCAAGCTCTTTATTGGAAGTGTAGAAGCTGAGAACTTGCTATACTATATATAATAATACAAATAATGTATATATACTATATATAATAATACAAATAATGTCTACATGACAGTGTAGAAGCTGAGAACTTGCTATACTATATATAATAATACAAATAATGTATATACATACACACTAAATTTAATATAAATATCACTGAAATGGCATCAAATTACTTTCAATCTACCTTTTGTAAATATTTTTCATGTTTCCAAATATATGCACAAAATACATTAATATTTGCCTAATATCCCATTATATAGATACATCATAATTAGATTAGTCAATCACAAACGTTAGACACATAGCTTGCTGCCAAGTTTGTGTGTGTTTTTTAATGTGGTAAGAACACATAACATGAAAACTTATCTTTTAACTAATTTTTAAGTGTACAGTACAATATTTTTAACTATAGGTACAATGTTATGCCGCAGATCTGTAGAAGTTATTCATCTTGTATAACTAAAATGTTGTATCTATTGAGCAGCAATTTTTATTTCCCTCTCCCCTCCAGCCCTTGGCAACCACCATTCTGCTCTATTGTTCTATCTTAGATACTTCACATAAGTGAAATCATGCAGTATTTGCCCTTCTGTGGTTGGCTTATTTCACTTAGCATAATTTCCAGGTTCATCCATGTTGTCCCTTATGTCAAGATTTCCTTCATTTTTAAGGCTGAATTAGTATTCATTGTGTGGATATGTATATGTGTGTATATGTGTGTATGTTCTTTGCTAAATAATATTTCAGTTTTCATATTTTGACTATTGTGAGTAATATTGCAATGAACATGAGAGTGCAGATGTCTTTGAGACACTGATTTCATTTCTTTTGGATATATATCCAGCAGTGGGGTTACTGGATCCTATAATAGTTATGTTTTTAAAATTTTTGATGAATCTCCATACTATTTTTCATATTTATATTTCCAATTCATATTCTCACCAACAGTGTACCAGCAATCCTTTTTCTCTAAACCATCACCGACGATTGTAATCTCTTGATCTTTTGCAGAATAGTTATTCTAACAGATGTGAGGTGATAGCTCATGGTGGTTTTAACTTTCATTTCCCTAATGATTACTGATGAGCATTTTTTAATATACTTATGGGTCATTTGTACATCTTCTTTGGAAATGTGTCTGTTCAGGTCCTTAGTGAAAAATTATTTTTTGTTTGCTATTGAGTAGTTTTTAAAATATATTTTAGCTATTAATCCCTTATCAGATATATGATTTGCCAATATTTTCTCCCATTCCTTAAGTTACTTTTTTATTTAGTTGATTGTTTCCTTTTAGTTTGATATCATCTCACTTGTCTGTTTTTGCTTTCAATACCTGTGTGTTTGGTTTTATATCCAAAATATTATTGTCAAGACCAATGTCAAGAGCTTTTTTCTTTTTTTTTTTTTCTAGGATTTTTGTGGTTTCAAGTCTTACATTTAATCCATTTTCAGTGAACTTTTGTGTGTGATATAAGGGTCCAGTTTCATTCTTTTGCATGTGAATATCCAGTTTTCCTAACACCATTTGGTGAAAAGACTACCCTTTTACCATTGTGTATTCTTGGCATCCCTGGTGGAGATCAGTTCACCATATATGTGTGGATTAATTTCTGGGCTCTCTGTTGTACTCCACTGGTCTGTGTGTCTATTTTTATGCCTGCAGTATACTGTTCTAATTACTGGAGCTTTGTAATCTATTTTGAAATCAGGAAATGTGATGCTTCCAGCTTTGTTCTTTCTTAAGATTACATTGGCTATTCAGAGTCTTTTGTGGTTCCATGTGAATTTTAGGATTGTCTTTTCTATATCTCTAAAAAATGTCACTGGGATTTTGAGAGAGATTGTGTAGAACCTGTAGATCACTTCAGATAGTGTGGATATTTTAACAATATGAAGTCTTTTAATACATAAACATAAGATTCCTATTTTTGACAATTACATAAATGTGGAAGTGGGGTAAGCATCCTTTGAATCTTTGTGCACATCTATGGTGATTTCCTTGGAATATTTTCAAATATTTCTATGCAAAAGTTAGATTCAATATGTGTGAAGCCTTATTGGAAAAACAGGTAAAAGAGAAGGATCCCACTTCCCTCTTCAGCATTGTCTATCTCCTCCTAACTTTCCTCTGGCTAATTCTGCTATCTTTCCCCTTGCTCTCCCATGTGCCCAGTGCCCTCTGGCTCCCATACCCTTGGGTGGAGCTCAGATGACTGTGCCATGTAATGTGTCCTATGTGGGAGTGAGAATTTCTGGCAATAATGTGGAGGATGCTTACTCTCTCCTCCCTTCCTCCTCCTCCACCTAATTTTCATCATCAGCAGAAGAAAGGTGTCCAGAAGGTACTGTTGTAGGGAGCAGCTCACAGAAGCCTCAAAATTAGCACAGAAACTCACAGGAGCCTCAAAATCAGCTGAATTAGAAGTCTAGGTGAAGGAAAAACACTGGCATTTTTTTTTCACACCTTGGTGTGTGATGTTTACAGAATAAAACACTTGCACTTTTATGTTTTCACTAATATTAAGAACAAGCTGAGATACATACACCTTTAAAAAGTATAAAAATATCATAATAATAGTAGTTGAAAACCACTTTCTTTTTCCTGTCTTTTCATGTATGTTATTGATTTAAGGGTGCTTATTTCTTTAAATAGCAAACAGTCATTTAACATGAGCCAAGCTGAATGTCATTTTCATATTTAAGCAAAAATAGAGTACTAAAAATATGCACAAACTCTAGTCACAGGAAAGATATTTGGGGTTTTGCTATGTGATAAAAATATAACATATTTGGAAATATATAATTAAATACATAATAGCAAAGATTTATCCCTGGAAGTTAAGATCAAACAAATGACCTTAAATATTTTCAAGCATTATACATTGATTAGTCTGGCTATAAAAATAAACATAATTTTCCTAGATTATAAAAAATGCTTAATAATTTTAAATTTGAGAGGACAAAAAAGATTAGTAAGAGAAACCCTATAAGGAACTGAATACACTCGCAAGAGGGAGTAACAGCCAGTGCTTCAGGGCCGAAAGCGATTTCTCCCAGGCATCTTTAGAATATGCATTTGGGAAACCTAGAGGTTTGTATGAAAAACTACATTTAGTGGCTTTTCTGTTATTTTCATACATGAAACTAAAGCCTTGCCAGAACCAAGCAACCAGATGACTGTAAACTTGTAGGGTGTCATGCTCTATAGGAGTGCACCTTTTCTTTGCTCATCAGCATATCATTCAGTATTAGGTGCCAGAATATAGAAAGTGAATCTGGAAGGTTTCTGTGTCCACTACGGTGCCCCTTCTCCTTCCTGTGGGAAATACATACTTTGTCCTCATAAACACATATGAAATAATCATATACAGAGCTCTGCTTCTAAAATTTAAGATTAGTCTGGATAAAATCTTTACATTTCATATTAGAACATTTTTATGTTAAATTTTTGATTGACATTTATTTTAATACTGAATCCTCTTTATTTCTTACCTCTCAACACCTAGGCTTTCTGATTTAGAAAACTTTTCCATTCCCACTCAGCTGTAAAACTAAAACTAATAATAAAAAATGTTGTTAGTCACCTGTTTCTCGCCATCACCAGGAAATGTTCAACACCCTCTCTTTTAAGCATTCACTAAGTGAGAGATGTGAACCCATTCTCTCCTTGATTCTTCTTAAAGAGTTTCAACAGAGAAATCAAACCAATTGCAGGGATTAAGTAAAATAATGAAGTTTTTATGTATGATTTATAAGTATCACAACCATCTTGGGTAGGAGGCATTATCATCACTCTAAGGTTACTGGTTGGATAAGCCAAAAAGTTTTAGTTACTTATCTTTATTCAAACACTTGAATGCTACAGGATTTGATACCTTCATCAACAATACTCAGATCTCTTCTCCAATAGAAAAGCACTTCCCCAAGCTGCCAAATGATTCTAAATATTACATATGAAGCTTTTTTTTGGTTTTGTTTTTAATCGACATATAATAATTACACATATTTATAGGGTAGAGTATGATGTTTCTATGCATGTATAAATTGTATAATTATCAAATCAGGGTATTTAGCATATCTATCACCTCAAATATTTAATACTTCCTTGTGGCAAGAATATTGAAAGTCCTTTCTTTTAGTTATTTTGAAATACACAATACTTTTAACTATAGTCACCCTATGGTGCAAGAGAGCAAAATAATGTATTTCTCATATCTAACTGCAATTTTGTAGCCATTGACCAATCTCTTTCCACTCCCATTTCCACGACTCTCCTCAAACAACTCAATAGCAAAAGTAATAATAATCCAATTTTAAAATGTGCGAAAGACCTGAATAGACATTTCTCAAAAGAAGATGTATAAATGCCCAATAAGCATATGAAAAAAATGCTCAACATCACTACTCATCAGGGAAATGCAAATCAAAACCACAATGAGATATCATCTTAACGCAGCTATCCCAGGATCTTTAGATATTAGGTACTATGGTACTCTGCCCTACTTACATTCACTGATGGTTGGGAGATAATACAACTTGGTCTAAGACATAGAAGCAGTTTGTACTTCACTTCTAATTCATTCTGTCCCTAAAGAGAAAGTCTTCCTTCTCCAGTTCTCACCCCTATCTCATTATCTCAAAGTAAATAAGAATATACTTTGTCTCCTGGTTGGTTTCAGTCTAAGGTTTAAGATGACTCCTTACCTTACTTTTCTTAGGATGTTTTAATATTTCTTCTAATGTATAATAATAATAATTAGCATTTATGAAGTACTTAGTATAGACTGGTACTGTTTTAAATGCTCTAAATATATTAATACACTAAATCCTCACAATAACTCTATTAGGAGAGCAATATAGTAGCACCATTTTATGAGATGAGGAAGCTGGAGGAGCAGAAGTATCACACAGCATGCCCAGTATCAACAGTTAATAGTATAAGAACCAGGGTTCAAAGCCAAGCAGTTTAATTTCAGAATTCCTGTTCTTAACCAAACACTCTGTTGCACTGCCATATACACCTCATTCCTTTATCCCAAAGACCTCCCCTCTGTTCCACTCCCAATGTTTTACATGTTCTTTTTCTAAGGGACGTATCTCTTACCTTCTTCCTTATTGAAGGCATCTGATGCCTTTAAACAATAATTGAAATATTAAGTAAAGAGTTTGACACTATTGAGGATGGGAGATAGAGTTGTGATTGCAAGAGCTGACCCCTATATTTCTCAACTTGAACCTGGGGGTCTTAGGTGGGCAGGGTCTTTATGGCAGTATAGTGGTATAAACCAGTCTGCTGCTCCTGTATCCTATACGTTTTATACCAATCTAGAAGTCTCAAGGTGAGAAGTGCTTGCATTCATGCCAATTCAACTGTTTGTTGTCTTCAAGCTTTTTCTTAGAGGTATATGATTCATTACTACACAGCTAAAAAGCGGAAAAGGTTGGACTCCTCAGCAAATTAATATGCACATATTAGTGCTTGTGTACTAGAATTGCAGGCTTAAAAAGTCTAACATGATTATTTTAGTTTTTCAATTGCTGTTTGCAACCACCCTCTACTCAACCCCCTCGCTTCATATCTTGAGCAGATTCTATATTTCCATTCACTTATAAAAAGTTGTGTCTAATCCAAAGTAGATTAAAACACCCGTTTCATATCAGATTTAAATATCTTAGGTCTCAGGGTTTTGAGGTGGAGAGAAGAGTAGCTCTTTTTTCCTCCTCCTTGCACTCTAATGTCTTGGCATATGGGAGAGGTATACAGTTTCTGGGATCTTCCCCCTCACTCCCCATACCCACCTTCCCTTCCAAGGCCTCACTTCTCCCATGCTAGAACTGGAAAAAGAAGTTGGGGAAGCAGATGACATCTTCTGTAATTGGGTACCCAAAAAAGGCAGGCAGTATTTCCTGGCCACTCCTGGCTTGGTCTGGTTCTCTCTGCTGCTGTTTTTTAATTTTTACATGGATTGCATATGTAGTTCATCTTTATCCCGGCACTTTCCATTACGAAGGACACCCTCAGAGAGAGACAATATGATCTTCCTTGAGCCCTACATGTAACACAACTTGGAACCCAACCATGTCCCCTATCTAGTGGGGCCTCACCATGCTTGGCTACTTGGAAAATCCTTATACAAAGTGAAAAATTCCTTCATTTGTTTACTTTATGTGTGAATATTTGATATTGGATTTTCACAAAATAGAACACATCTATACTTTACTTGAAACTGTAATATGTTTTACTGCTAAATTCAATTTTATTAATTCTAAGAGCAGTAAATTTCTTTGTATTCAATGAATTTTAAACGTTGCAGAAAATCTATTACTATTCAAAAAGAAATAGTTTTTCATTTAGGTTTGCTACAAGTGTGTCCATTGTAGCATATGCAGAGAAAATCAGTCTGTAGTTTATTCTGCATTTGTCTATATGACTAAAGTTGAGGTCTCATTACTTGCAGAGCCACATTCAATAACCTTTCATTTTGAGGGTGAAAGAAGTAAGATATAGCAATGATCTGCCTGTAAGTGCATGTCAACACTACTGCATATGGATAAACACATTTGAATTAGTATATAGGAAGATGGCCACTAAAATGCATTCTATGTCAAGTGGTGATGCATAAGCTTGACTTTTTAAGAAAATTCTACTTGACTGAGCTCACTGTGCCAGTTGGATTTCATGGTGTGCCCTGAGTGTCTGTTGGTTTCAGCTTCCTTCTATCCTACATCCCTCTGCATTTTCAGCTCACATTGGTCTGCTATTCTCCTTTCTTGGCACACGATTTATAGCCTTCCCTCTTTCTCCTTTATCAATATTCCTTCCCACTATCTAGTTGTGAGGCTGTACCTCTCTGGCTCTCTCATGTTCCTAGAACATAAGTGAAACTTTGGTTCAAGGCAAACAGGAACGCACAGCATTGTACAACAAAACCCTTGTCTTTCTTGGAATAACCTGAAGTAAATAATCTGTATGAATATCCTACATAAGGAAATAAAACGTAATTCCCCATATGAAGTAAGAAACACATAGGCAAGAGTAAATGAAAAATCTTCTTACCCAATTTGAAGAAATGGAATTTATCTGAATGTAATCATGTTCTAGGCTAAAATTATGAGGTGCTATGTGAAATTCCACACAAATGAACTTGGAAATAGATATTGTTTTACTTGGTGTTCTGCCCAGGATTTTGCCAAAATTTCAAAGAATTAACGGAATTTAACTTAATATTATGGCATGGCAGAGTTTAAAGAATGCTTCTCTTTATCCATTCCTATTTCCTTCCCTTCCAGAGGGGAAGACAGATGCAGAGTTACTGAGGATCATCTGAACAGTTTATGTTGGTGTCTCAGAGATATGTTACCTTCCCTACACTCAATCTTACTTCTCTGAATATGTGCTGTAGCACACCATACTGATGGAAAATGCTCATTTCTCCCAGTTCCCAGAGGCCTTTTTAATTTCCTATCTCACCTTTTAAAAATAGCAAGAAATAAGACCATGATGCAGAACTCTTATTAGATGTTTTTCCAAATGCCTTGGGGTTCAATGATGGTAGTTGGAAGCCTGCCAGTGTAGAAAACTTACACTAGGTTATGTATGTTTGCCAGATACCTTGTGAAATCAGTTACCATTTAAAAGACGTTTTTTACTATGAATTCCTCCTTATCAATTCCCAGGCCTCTGACTTTCCAGACATTTTTCCAATGTCTGCCTTAGAGAACACTATACTGTTTACAACATTTCTATCCCACCTCCTGGACTCGTTTCATCAGACATCTCCTGCCCTAGGCATGACCTTGACATATAAGTGTCTTGTTCAGTCAATAAGTGTTTGACTGCATGGTTTGTATCTACCTCTGTGCCAAGAACTGTCACAAGATCCAAAGAACAACAAAAACAATCATAGAGCTTTCCGTTTATTTTAGATAGGTAAAACGAAAGCTTACAAGCTAATTGGAGAATTATTAAGAACTGAACTATGAGAATGAAGGCAGGTAAATATTACTGAAGAATAAAAGAGTCATCAGTTTATTTGAACACCTTTGAGGAAATTCACAGCTACAATAAGACATGATCTGCAGCCTGAAAGAATAAATAGACTGGTGAATGAGGAAACAGGAATGGGCATTCCAGAGAGGGAGGCAAGCATGAGCTCAGTGGTTGAAATAATCTCTGAGTCTCATGGGAGTCTGACATACATATTAGTGCACAAGGAAGTAAGTGTGGAGGACAGGCAGAGTGCCCTGATCATGAAGGGTTATGTACTAGACGGTGGCATTTGGCACAAATGATTTTAAATAATTACCGCAATAGCCATATTCTTTTGGTCTCTCTCTCTCTCTGCAAAGCCAGGAAAGTTTCTTTGGTTTTAAAGATTCATGTGATTAGATTGTGCCTACCTAAATAATCCACAGGAATCCCCCCATCTCAAGATCCATAACCATAGTTATATCTGCAAAGTATCTTTTTCCACGAAAGGCAATATAGCCATAGGTTTCATGCATTAATGTATGGACATCACCATAGGCCATTATTCTGACCATCACAAATTGTCCTCTAAAAATTTATTGAATCTCTGCATTTGCTTGTATTCCCCTCCTATTCTCCTGTGTAATGTATATACTTTTATATTATTTTATGATATTTTACTGTGGTTCTGTGAGGAAAAGAAGCTAAATGAATGAGCTTAGTTTGGCATCTTGAATCAGAAGACTTTCCCCAGGAGTTTCTTTTGTTCATTATTTGAAAACCATTGTCATATAGTCTTGAGTAGGGAAATGACACAATAAAACTTTTTATTTTTAAAATACATTTTTAAAATTATCTAACATGTTCATCATTTTTATTGTTCTTGTATATCTTTATCATTTTAAAGTATTCTATACATGTTCAAATGCTGACACTCTTTTTTGTATTTGTGTGTGTGTATTTATATGTATGTGTCTATATGTGTATATTTCTATGGGGAGATTTTATGTTAAAGTGGTATCAGTTATTTTGCTAGAGAAAAAAAAACTTTCTTTCCAAATAACTTTCAAATTGAGGAAGAAATATGATTTGTCATAAAATATTTAGTCTAACCTTACAGTTTAATTATTTTAAATTTTTTAAAAGTTCTCATTGCATATTAAATTTCTCATTAGGAATGATGTATTTTCTGTAGTTCAGTAAAACTTCAAAATACTCTACATACCAAAAACTATTATCTCCCAAACTGTATTCCACAAAATTCTATATTCTTGTGTGAAGTGAGTAGCTCTTAGGAAAAAAAGCCATTCTGTGAGCAAATAATTTGGGAAAATGATTCATTGTACTACCTTTCTCTCTTAAATATTTTTAAAGTATATTAAGATAAATTATACAGCAAAACAAACATTTTTAAACCTTTGGTCAGCCCCAAATATTCTACATATATTTGATCATGTTTCTTTTTTTTTTTTTTTTTTTTAATTTGAGGACTATCCCTTAACAGCTCATGGGAAACTATAGCTCAGAAACAGTTTGAAAGTGCTATTGTAGCCCATATCTCTAATCATTTTGTGCTAAATATTTTGGCTTTATTATACACAAACGTAATAAAGGGAATGATTACCCAGACAGTGTTACAATAAAAGGGAATTAGAACACGTGCTCCGAGGCATGCAGTCAAGCCCTCTGCTGTCCTTCCTCTGGTTCCCTCACTAGCTGACATTAGTGGGTTGTCATCGCTTTCCTGAGTCGTGCATCTGAGAGCTCAGCATGGACTTCTGCAAGTTTGTTGAGATTACTCTATGGCCAACAGCCCATTTCCCCTATTCATTCTGCTCTTCTCTTCTAAGGATGCTAACAGTGTTAAGATATAAGACACATCAGGAGAAAGAATGTAGTAGGGCACAAAATGCTTTCTTCAGCTCAACTCTCATCTGTAGACATCACTTCATTTGACTCAGTGAGAATACACATTATCCTCTCTCCCAAGTGACCTTGTGAAGAGGGTTCAAAGTCAGTTTAGTAGGTATTTATTTGCACCTCTCCTTCTTTCAGAAAATACTTCAAGATATTTTCAAAAATGTGTAAATTGTAACAATATGTTAAAATGTTAATCTAACCTACATGCTTACCATTATTAGGCCCTTATTTTGTGCTATATTTTCCAGAGACCAAGTGCAAACAAGGAATCTTTGTCAGTTAACAAGTGTCACAATATCCACTGGATAAAAAAAAAAAAATCAATTGCTTAAGAGAATTACAACTATTCTTTGTACTAGAATCAGGCACAATTTTATCTGGGGGCTTTGTAAAGAGAGCTCTTTGATGTTTAGTCAACAGCATTCTACAAACTCAAGAAATTCCATAGAGATGTTTTGCATAACATTGTCAATAAAAATTGATGTCTTCTCACCTAAGCATAATTTAGTAATAATAATAATAATAGTGTGCGGGTTTTGGTAACAATAATAATTTGTGTGTGTGTGTGTGTGTGTGTGTGTGTGTGTGTGTGTGTGTAGGGGCATAGCTTTAACTTAATACTAATTAGGTGGTCAGCTCTTGGCTGACCTTGAAGAGAGTTGAATTCTCAGCACCCAACCCATTGCCCTGAATGTAGCAAATGCCAATAAATCTTGGTTGAAAGTGATAATTATTCTTCAAAGGGAGCACACAGGAAAAGATGTATGTGAATGGTTTTTCTATAGAGCTCACACAATTCTTTTGTTCTACAAACTACAGCTGTCCTGAAGCCTAGACCTGTGAGAATGGAACAAAAGTATGTCTGGTGGCCAAGTTATGAGATGAAAGATTGCTCCTCAGTTTGGGCCAGCCCATATTTAATAACTGCAGTCTCCAAAGCACGAAGTTAATTTTTAAAATATATCTCTAAAATATATCTCTAAGATGGGTCTTCAGATTTACCCATCTCCCAAGTTTAATTCTGTTTATTGCTGATAGATGTAATATTCCTACATGGTAGGAACTCATACATAAAGAAACTGAGATTCAGAATAGTTAAGCGTATTGATGTAATTCATTAAGCTAGCAAGTGGCAGAGGTGGAACTTGAACCCAACTCTGTCTTACTTCACATTTCATGATTATAAACTACTGTATTGTGCTGAAAAAGAGCCTGTAGGGCTTGAACTTTACGTTTTCCCTTACAAAGAAAGAGCAGGAAAGGACACTGCAGACAGAAAGAGCCATTAAAACTTCACAGTCAATAATTCTGGAAATTCAGATCTTTTAAGTCTGCTCTGATGCTCCAGGGGTCTCAAACCTTATTTCAGCTGTCATGTGAGTTGACCTTTCTCAATGCCAGCTTTTGTGTCATGCTTCAAGGACAACAAGTCTGATGTACCTTTTGAATCCCAGGGACACTGACTTTCACAGGAAGGAGCTACGTCTTTTCATTTATTTTGTGTGCTCTTGAGTGGTATTTAAGTTGACAGCCAAGTCCTCAGTCTTCTTCTCAAGGGATTATAGGTGTTGAACTACTTTCATCTTTCGCTGTGCATTTTCTTTAACTGATAAAGGATCAAGAAGTATGTGAATCCTCCTCTCTCCCCAGTCATCCCCTAGCATTCTCAGTGACATGTTAGTTGGAAAATCACACTCCCACAGTGGTGGTTAGATAATTGAAATTCATTCCAGCAGGGAGAAAATAAGTTCTGGAGGCTTATTTCTTTGCAGATTCTTTATTAGGATTTTGAAACTGCATCTTCACTAGTCAAATTGCAGAGAATTAGAGGAGGGGAATGGGGACCCCTGGAATTTTCCAAAGTGAGATGAATACAACCAAATTCTGTACTTCTGAGATGGTCTGCATACACTACACATATCCCTCTGGTATGGTGTTCTTAAGATGTTCTTTTTGATGCCAAGCCCTCCTGCAAAGCATCTTTAGCAAACACTATTTGAGGTTTAGATGTATTGTGTTCATATTAATGTGAGCGCTTATGGAACATTCTTTTTTTTTTTTTTTTTGTACTCTAAGCAGACTGACAACCACATCACCCTCTTCTTCACTGTTTCCTACATAATTATCTCAGGCACACATTTTAACAGGATGTATTTGTCAATGAAGATGATCTATCTCTTTTTTTTGTAAGAAAGCTGGCTTAAAAGAATATGATCTCTTCTGACAAACATAAGGCTAACATTAGCTGGAAAGAGAATGTCTCATTTTAAAGTCTGATTTTCTGATTCCTTGAATATAGTAAACATAGAATTAAGTCTACACTCACAATGTTAAAAGAATTTGAGAAATATGAAAGGTATAAAGACATTGTTAATATTCTTTGTGTCTGCATACGATGGCCCTGGGACAGTAAAGGGATCATAAAAAGAAAGAAAATAGGTAAAAGAGGTCTGCAGTATAAACTGGTAAGTTTGTAAAATCTATGAGGTACATGTTAAGTATCAGTTTCTATTCCTCATAATTTTTAGCTATAACTAAGATTCATAAAAGAATGACAAATGACATGTAATAGGAGATGGATTTTAATAAAGAGAAAATGTTTGTAGCACCAGGGGTATAAATAAAGTTAATATAGAATAATAGCGTATTTATATATAAGGCAAGATGTAATGGAAGGGACTAATAAATGAAGTCTTTCTGATATTTGGATTACTTCATAGGCTTATGTTTGCAAAATTAGAAACCAAGAATCTGATTGATTCAAATATATTATAGTAAGATTCAGACATTATCCAGAAAAAAAATTCTCATAAATCTGCATTAACTTTTTATCCTTGACTTTTATATCATATATAGTTAATTGGGTTGCTAAAATTCCATGACATCACTAAGAAAGTGGCAAGGCAATCAGAACTTTTTAAGTGTACATGCCTGACATTCAATTAAAAAATTAACAGGCATATTAAGAAACAAGGTAAAGAGAAAAATCAGATAATAGAAATAGTAATTAGTTTAGATAATCCAAATATTGCATTTACTAGATATGGACTTTGAGTTAACTATGATTAATATGTTTAAGAAAACACATACTAAACTGAAGTAACTGGCCAGAGAACTGAAAAACATAAAGCAGAATAAAGTAGAAAACCTAAAACTTATAAAGGCATTGGCAGAAAATTAAAAACCAATGTATTGATTTACTACAGTTGATAAGACACAGCCGAAAAATAAGAATTAGTGAACTGAAAGATACGTCACTAGAAAATATTCAGACTGATGTGTAGAAAGTAAAATAATGGAAAGTATATAAAAGGAATAAAGTATATACGAGGCACTGTGAGAAGGCCTGACACACATGTAGATAGAATTCTGAGACACATACACACACACAGAAAGAGAGAGAGTGTGTGTGTGTTTTGAGGAAGATATTATTTGAAGAGACAGTGAATGTAAATTTTTCAAAATGAACAGAAAAAAATAGATCAGAGATTCAAGAACTGTTGTGAACCCCTAGCAGGATAAATAGTAAAATGTTAAAAAAAAAACTTTTAAAGATAACATCTTATAAACTACACTTAATAACAACAGATCAGCCAAAAACGACTACTGTCAGCAGAAGAAATGGAAGCTGGTAAACTACACCTTTAACATGTCAAAAGAAAATCACTGTCAACCTAAAATGATATGCCCTGTGAAACTGTCTTTCAAAAAATAAGGCAATCAAAAACAGAAAAAAATTAACTGACAAAGTGATTTTTCAGTAGAAAGAAAATAATGTTAATTGAATCTCAGAATTATATAAAAATGGAGAATAAGAGGAAGTTTAACTATGTGAGAAAATGGAAGAGATAATTCACTGTTTACAGAATAATAATAAAACTTGCAGACAAATATATATGTAGAATAAAAATGCATGGTAACAATGGCATAAAAGATGAGAGGAGAATAAATGGAGTTTAAAGTTTGAAGGTCCAAAAATTGTCAGAAAATGGAAAAATACTAATTTACATTTAATATTAATAAGTTAAAGATGGATATTATAATTGGTAGGATAATACTAAGAGAACAACAAAAGAATACTTAACTAAAAAGATAAAATAATAATGAATAGAATAATAAAACATACTTGAAGACCACTGGTTCCAGCAACAATGGAATAACTAGTATCAGACTCATCCTTCCACTATAAACTACTATTACAGCTATAAAAGAAATATTTTAAAAAATGTTTTCAGTAAAAGGATAGCAAACATGAGGCTATAAAAATTTTTAAATTTGTATACATTTAAGAAGCACATGTGCAGTTTGGTTACACAGATATATTGTGTAGTGATAAAGTCTGGGCTTTTAGTACATCCATCACCCAAATAGTGTACATGGTACTGTTGAGTAATTTCTCATCCCTCATTCCCCTTCTACTCGCTCACCTTTCAGAGTCTCCAATGTCTATCATTCCACACTCAGTGTTTATGTCTGCACATGATTTACTTCCCACTTATAAGTGAGAATATGTGGTATTTGACTTTAAGTTTGTGAGTTATTTCACTTAACTTAATGACCTCCAGTTCCATCCATGTTGCTTCAAAAGATGTGATTTCTTTCTCATTTATGGTCTATATATATAGTCTGTATATGGTCTATATATATATATATATAAATATTTTATTTATCTAATAATCTGTTGATGGACACTTAAGTGTTCTCTATCTTTGTTATTGTGAACACTGCAGCAAGAAACACATAAGTGCAGGTTTTCTTTTTGACATAATGGTTTCTTTTCCATTGGGTAGATACACAGTAGTGGGATTGCTGTATGGAATGGCAGTTATATTTTTAGTTTTTTGAGAACTCTCTATACCGTTTTACACAGAGGTTGTACTAATTTACATTCCTGCAATATATAAGAGTTCCCCTTTCTCTGCATTCTCACCAATATTTGTTATTCTTTTACTTTAGTAATACCCATTCTGACTGGAATAAAATAAATTTCATTGTGGTTTTAATTTTCCTTTCCCTGATGATTAGTGATGTTGAGCATTTTTTTCATATGTCTGTTGGACATTTATATGTCTTCTTTTAAAGACGTCTATTCATGTCCTTTGCCTACTTTCTAATGGGATTATTTTTTCTTGAGTTCTTTGTAAATTCTGGATATTAATTCCCTGTCAGATGAACTGTTTGCAAATATTTTCTCTCATTCTTCCAGTTGTCTGTTTTCTTTTGCTGTGCAGAAGCTTTTTCATTTAATTAAATTTCTTTTGCTGTGCAGAAGCTTTTTAGTTTAATTAAATTCGATTTGCCTATTTTTGTTTTTGTTGCGTGTGCTTTTGAGGTCTTGTTAATGCATTATTGGCCTAGACCAATATCTGTAAGTTTTCTTTAGGTGTTCTTCTAGTACTTTTAGAGTTGAGGGTCTCATATTTAAGTATTTAATCAATGAGTTGTTTTTTATTATTATTATACTTTAAGTTTTAGGGTACATGTGCACAATGTGCAGGTTAGTTACATATGTATACATGTGCCATGCTGGTGTGCTGCACCCATTAACTCGTCATTTAGCAGTAGGTATATCTCCTAAAGCTATCCCTCCCCCCTCCCCCCACCCCACAACAGTCCCCAGAGTGTGATGTTCCCCTTCCTGTGTCCATGTGTTCTCATTGTTCAATTCCCACCTATGAGTGAGAATACGTGGTGTTTGGTTTTTTGTTCTTGCGATAGTTTACTGAGAATGATGATTTCCAATTTCATCCATGTCCCTATAAAGGACATGAACTCATCATTTTTTTATGGCTGCATAGTATTCCATGGTGTATATTTGCCACATTTTCTTAATCCAGTCTATCATTGTTGGACATTTGGGTTGGGAAAAGACCAAATCTACGTCTGATTGGTGTACCTGAAAGTGACCGGGAGAATGGAACCAAGTTGGAAAACACTCTGCAGGATATTATCCAGGAGAACTTCTCCAATCTAGCAAGGCAGGCCAACATTCAGATTCAGGAAATAAAGAGAATGCCACAAAGATACTCCTCGAGAAGAGCAACTCCAAGACACATAATTGTCAGATTCACCAAAGTTGAAATGAAGGAAAAAATGTTAAGGGCAGCCAGAGAGAAAGGTTGGGTTACCCACAAAGGGAAGCCCATCAGACTAACAGCGGATCTCTCAGCAGAAACTCTACAAACCAGAAGAGAGTGGGGGCCAATATTCAACATTCTTAAAGGAAAGAATTGTCAACCCAGAATTTCATATCCAGCCAAACTAAGCTTCATAAGTGAAGGAGAAATAAAATACTTTACAGACAAGCAAATGCTGAGAGATTTTGTCACCACCAGGCCTGCCCTAAAAGAGCTCCTGAAGGAAGCACTAAACATGGAAAGGAACAACCGGTACCAGCCACTGCAAAATCATGCGAAATTGTAAAGACCATCGAGACTAGGAGGAAACTGCATCAACTAACGAGCAAAATAACCAGCTAGCATCATAATGACAGGATCAAATTCAAACATAACAATATTAACTTTAAATGTAAATGGACTAAATGCTCCAATTAAAAGACACAGACTGGCAAATTGGATAAAGAGTCAAGACCCATCAGTGTGCTGTATTCAGGAAACCCATCTCACATGCAGAGACACACATAGGCTCAAAATAAAAGGATGGAGGAAGACCTACCAAGCAAATGGAAAACAAAAAAAGGCAGGGGTTGCAAACCTAGTCTCAGATAAAACAGACTTTAAACCAACAAAGATCAAAAGAGACAAAGAAGGCCATTACATAATGGTAAAGGGATCAATTCAACAAGAAGAGCTAGCTATCCTAAATATATATGCACCCAATACAGGAGCACCCAGATTCATAAAGCAAATCCTGAGTGACCTACAAAGAGACTTAGACTCCCACACAATAATAATGGGAGACTTTACCACCCCACTGTCAACATTAGACAGATCAACAAGGCAGAAAGTTAACAAGGATATCCAGGAATGGAACTCAGCTCTGCACCAAGCAGACCTAATAGACATCTACAGAACTCTCCACCCCAAATCAACAGAATATACATTTTTTTCAGCACCACACCACACCTATTCCAAAATTGACCACATACTTGGAAGTAAAGCTCTCCTCAGCAAATGTAAAAGATCAGAAATTGTAACAAACTGTCTCTCAGACCACAGTGTAATCAAACTAGAACTCAGGATTAAGAAACTCACTCAAAACCACTCAACTACATGGAAACTGAACAACTTGCTCCTGAATGACTACTGGCTACATAACGAAATGAAGGCAGAAATAAAGATGTTCTTTGAAACCAACGAGAACAAAGACACAACATACCAGAATCTCTGGGACACATTCTAAGCAGTGTGTAGAGGGAAATTTATAGCACTAAATGCCCACAAGAGAAAGCAGGAAAGATCCAAAATTGACACCCTAACATCACAATTAAAGGAACTAGAAAAGCAAGAGCAAACACATTCAAAAGCTAGCAGAAGGCAAGAAATAACTAAAATCAGAGCAGAACTTAAGGAAATAGAGACACAAAAAACCCTTCAAAAAATTAATGGATCCAGGAGCTGGCTTTTTGAAAGGATCAACAAAATTGATAGACTGCTAGCAAGACTAATAAAGAAGAAAGAGAGAAGAATCAAATAATGCAATAAAAAATGATAAAGGGGATATCACCACCTATCCCACAGAAATGCAAACTACCATCAGAGAATACTACAAACACCTCTACGCAAATATACTAGAAAATCTAGAAGAAATGGACAAATAATTCTTGAATTTCCATCTTGATTTCATTGTTGACCTAATGAAATTGAGAAGCAAGTTATTTAATTTTCATGTATTTGCATGGTTTTGAAGGCTCCTTTTGGAGATGATTTCCAATTTTATTTTACTGTGGTCTGAGATAATACTTGATATAATTTCAATCTTCTAAAATTTATTGAGACTTGTTTTATGGCCTATCATATGGTCTATCTTGGAGAAACTTCCATGCACTGATGAATGTAATGTATATTCTGTGGTTGTTGAGTAGAATTTCTGTAAATATCTGTTAACTCCGTTTGTTCTAGGGTATAGTTTACATCCATTGTTTCTTTGTTGATTTTCTGTCTCGATAACCTGTCTAGTGCTGTCAGTGGAATACTGAAGCGCTTCACTATTATTGTGTTGCTGTCTATCTCATTTCTTATCTCTAGTAGTAATTGTTTTATAAATTTGGCAACTCCAGTGTTAGGTGCATATATATTTATGATTGTGATATTTTCCTATTGGACAAGGCCTTTTATCATTATATAATGTCCCTCTGTTTTCTTAAACTTCTGTTGCTTTAAAGTTTGTTTTGTCTGATATAATAGCTACTCCTGCTTACTTTTGGTGTCCATTTGCATGGAATGTCTTTTTCCACCCTGTTACCTTAAGTTTATGTGAGTCCTTATGGTTAGGTGAGTCTCTTGAAGGCAGCAGATATTTCGTTGGTGAATTCTTACCCATTCTGCAAATCTGTATCTTTTTAGTGGAGCATTTAGGCCATTTACATTCAATGTTAGTATTGAGATGTGAGGTACTATTCCATTCATAATACTCTTTGTTGCCTGAATACCTTGGGTTTTTAACATTTATTTATTTATTGTATTTTTTTATAGGTCCTGTGGGATTCATGCTTTAAAAAGGTTCAGTTTTGATATGTTTCCAGGATTTGTTTCAAGATTTAGAGTATCTTTTAGCAGTTCTGGTAGTGCTGGCTTTGTAGTGATGAATTTTCTCAGCATTTGTTTGTCTGAAAAAGACTGTATCTTACCTTCATTTATGAAGCTTAGATTTGGTGGATACAAAACTCTTGGCTGACAATTATTTTGTTTAAGGAGGCTAAAGATAGGGTCCCAATCCCTTCTAGCTTGTACAGTTTCTGCTGAGAAATCTCCTGTTAATCTGATAGGTTTTTCTTTACAGGTTACCTGGTACTTTTGCCTCACAGCTCTTAAGATTCTTTCCTTTGTCTTGACTTAGGTAGCCTGATGACTATATGCCTAGGCGATGATCGTTTTGTGATGAATTTCCCAGATGTTCTTTGAGCTCTTTGTATTTGGATGTCTAGATCTCTAGCAAGGCCAGGGAAGTTTTCCTCAATTATTCCCTCCAATATATTTTCCAAACTTTTAGATTTCTCTTCTTTCTCAGTAACACCAATTATTCTTAGGTTTGATTGTTTAACATAATCCCAAACTCCTTGGAGGCTTTTTTCATTTTTAAAATTCTTGTTTCTTTGTCTTTGTTGGATTGGGTTAATTTGAAAACCTTGTCTTTGAGCTCTGAATTTCTTTCTTATGTTTGTTCGATTCTGTTGCTATTTCCTTCATTTCCCGAAGTTGTGATTGTTTTCTATTTAGCTATCTATTTCACTGAAGATTTCTCTTCTCATATCTTGTATCTTTTTTTTTAAATTTCCTTAAGATAGACTTTTTTTATTTCCTTAAGTTGAACTTCACCTTTCTCTGGTGCTTCATCAATTAGCTTAATAATTGACTTTCTGAATCCTTTTTCTGGCAATTCAGAGATTTCTTCTTGGTTTGGATCCATTGCTGGTGAGCTAGTTTTATTTTTTTAGGGGTGTTAAAGAACCTCATTTTGTCATATTATCAGAATTGTTTTTCTGGTTCCTTCTCATTTGGGTAGACTATGTCAGAGGGAAGATGTGGGGCCCAAGGCTTCTGTTCATTGTCTTTTGTTCAACAAGGTGCTCCCTTGACGTAGTACTCTCCCTATTTTCCTAGGGATGTGGTTTCCTGAGAGCTGAACTGTAGGGATTGTTACTTCTCTTCTGAATCTAACTACCCAGCAGGGCTACTAGGCTCAAGGCTAGTACTGGGGGGTGTCTGCAGAGAGCCCTGTGATGTGAACCATCTTCAGATCTCTCACCTCCCCTACTCTGCTGGAGGTGGCAGGGGAGTGAAATGGACTCTGTGAGGGTCCTTAATTGTAGCTGTTTAAGGTACTAGTTTTGTGCTAGTTGGCCTCCTGCCAGGAGGTGGCACTTTCAAGAGAGCATCAGCTATGGTAGTATGGGGAGGAACAGGCAATGGGTGGGGCCCTAGAACTCCCCAGGGAATATAACCTTTGTCTTCAGCTACCAGGGTGGGTAGACAAAGACCATCAGGTAAGGGCAGGGTTAAGTGCATCTGAGCTCAAGACTCTCCTTGGCGAGTCTTGCTGCAGCTTCTGTGGGGGATGCGGGTGTGGTTCCCAGGTCAATGGAGTTATATTCCCAGGAGGATTATGGCTGGCTCTGCTGAGTCATGGAGGTTGTCAAATAGGTGGGGGAAAGCTGGCAGTTACAGGCCTCCCCCAGCTCCCACACAATCCAAAAGCCCGGTTTCACGCCCACTGTACCCTCCAAACAGCACCAAGTTTGTTTCCAGGCAGTAGGTAAGCAGGACTGAGAATTTGCCCCAGGCTACCAGTCTCCCAGCTGAGAAAGCAAGCAGAGCTTTCCTGCCTCCTTGCCTGTGGACTCTGCACACCAGATTCATGCCCTCCCCTGAGTTCTGGCCAGAACACTTTGCATTCAGTTGGAATTGTTACGAAGTTCAGCTGGTGGTTTCCTTCTCCCTGTGGTCTTTTCCCAGTTCCTCTGGCAGCCCCTCCCCAAGGACCTCTATGAGACAGTCAGAAGTGGCTTCCCTGGGGACCCAGAGAGCCCACAGGGCTTTACCTGCAGCTTTTTCTACCCTTGTATTTTTTTTTGATATTTATTTAATTTTATTATTATTATACTTTAAGTTTTAGGGTACATGTGCACAACGTGCAGGTTTGTTACATATGTATACATGTGCCATGTTGGTGTGCTGCACCCATTAACTCATCATTTAGCTTTAGGTATATCTCCTAATGCTATCCCTCCCCCCTCCCCCTGCCCCACAACAGTCCCTGGTGTGTGATGTTCCCCTTCCTGTGTCCATGTGTTCTTATTGTTCAATTCCCACCTATGAGTGAGAACATGTGGTGTTTGGTTTTTTGTCCTTGTGATAGTTTGCTGAGAATGATCGTTTCCAGTTTCATCCATGTCCCTACAAAGGACATGAACTCATCATTTTTTATGGCTGCATAGTATTCCATGGTGTATATGTGCCACATTTTCTTAATCCAATCTATTGTTGCTAGACATTTAAGTTGTTGCTCGGCTCTCTAAATTATCTCAGCTCCAGGTAAGATAAAATCCTTCTCCCGTGATCTGACTTTCAGGTTCCCCAGTGAGAGTGTGTGTTCAGAGATGGACAATCACCCTTTCCCAGTTTCACTGTTTGGACACTCACAGTATTTAGGCTGTCTCCTGGGTCCTCCAGGAGCAAACCACTCCTCCAAAGGGTCTGTAGATTCTCTCAGCTGTCCTAGTATATTCCTGGCAGGTAGTTCTTAGAGAAAGTGTTCACAATGTGAGACTCCACATGCTCCTCTTTCTGTCCAAGTGGGAGCTGTAATTTATTCCTGCCTCCTATCCCTTTTTTTTTTTTTTTTTTTGAGATGGAGTCTTGCTCTATCTGCCCAGGCTGGAGTACAGTGGCACCATCTCAGCTCACTGCAACCTCTACCTCCATAGCTCAAGTGCTTCTCCTGCCTCAGCCTCCTGAGTAGCTGGGATTACAAGTTTGTGCCACCATGCTTGGCTAATTTTTGTGTTTTCAGTATAGACAGTGTTTCACCATGTTGGCCAGGCTGATCTCAAACTCCTGACCTCAAGTGATCCACCCACCTCAGCCTCCCAACATGCTGAGATTACAGGGGTGAGCCACCGTACCTGGTATGGAGCTAGTTTTAAGTATGTTTAATCAACCAATGACAACTCACTTCAGTAAATATGGTTTTATGAAGTAACCAAATATGGTCCTGTGAAGTAACCAAACAACAAAAGCCCTTCACATCTGAAAGTCAGCCAATCAGGTAAAGACCCAATGACTATGCATCTGAGTGCCAGGCAATCAACAGTCATATACAAATAACCACATAACTACAGTGATGTTAAATTACTCCATGTTCTCTGAAAATCTGCTAGTCATTGAACTTCATCATTTTCCAAAACTCTATAGAAGATTAGCATTCTTCTCTGCTTAGAGACACTGTGCCCGGCTTATACCTCCATCAAACTCTGTGGCCCCTCTTACATTCATATCAGGAGCTCCTAAGCCACCGATATGATGTCAGTGGGATCCATAGAACACAATTTGAAAACATATGGTGTATACATTATGACAGTGCACTGAAAAAGATTGTTTAAGATTCTACAAGTAATCATATTTTGTCAAGTTTGGTGAGGTTTAAAAAGCATAAACTAAAATATCAGACAGCAGTGACATTTAAGTTGGGGAAGGGGTCAAAATTCAGCAACCTAAATCTTAGATTATTTAAGTTGGAGATATTGATTAATTTCTTAAATTTGTCTGCATGTTAAAAAAAATTCAAAGGCAATCATTAAGTAAACGATATAAAATGTGTAACTTCCATTCCAGAAAAAGAGAAACAAAGCAACAAAATAATCTGGATAATCCAATACGAGGAAGGAAAGGAAAAAAGAAAGAAGCAAAGAAATGCATTATCAGTGATTTTCTAGAGCCAGCTTATAGTCTTTCAGCAGCTTTCAAGAGCTGCTATGCACATCTCTTTTCATCTTTTCAAATCTACTTCAGTTACTTCATGTCGGTTGCTTGAATTCTGCCATCTTGACAGTATTTACACCAAGGAAATAATCAAATGCTACAAATTAATAATCAAATGCTTTTGTTTCAGAGAGCCTGTGTTTTGTATTTGTTTAGAAGATATCCACATAAAAATAGTAGAGTTGAAAAAATATGAACTTGATGTTGAGAACTAGTGACACTGAGCAGAGACAATTCTTATAAGGAGGTAGCTTCAATTGTGTAGTTGTTACAGAGTGGCATAGGGCCAAGGAGAAGTTGTTTTATAATAAGGGGAAAAGCCTGAGCATGTTTACATGTAGAAGAGAGGGACCTAGCAGAAAAATAAAGCACACTTATGATACTGAAGAAAGAGAACAGAATTGATAAACAGGGCCTTGATGCATTGACTGCATTAAGAACACAAATGAGAAGAAAAGAACAGAACACAACTGTTATGTAATGGGAGGACAGGTTGAATGCAGAAGGTTGGTGTTTCTAGCAAATATGGGTATGGGGCAAAGTCCAATGTAAAACTCCCCATATTTAGTACAACCACATCCTCACATTTCTGCTTCCAACAAAATTTGGGCTAGCCAAGCAACAACAGCTTTTAAGATGAGATAGAATAAAGGTCTTGAAAGAACAGAGTGTGGATACTTTACTGCCATAGGAAACCACAGATGTTATCTTGATGTCCAAGGCAGCTGCAGAACTAACAGCATGGGCAAAAATTGCATCCCCTGGGAACCTACCTTTACTGTTTCTCCCTTTATCATATTCTCATTTTTTTTTCTCTCTCTCTTGTTCCCAACCCTCTCCTATGGAACACTCTGCATCAATTTTCACGTGACGATCACATCTGCACTGAAGTCACTAGGACAGGCAGAGGTTGCTGCAGTTGCATTGATGGCTCTCGTCCTTAATGACACTTTTTTTTTCTCATCAAGATGGAGGCATAATGATCTTGAAGCAGCAAAGGGATCAATTAAGATCCTGATCCCACTTCCCATCCTTCTATTCAGGCTGGGGTGATGGGATTTAGAGGAAGCATTGAGCATAGGAGAGATCCAGATTTTATTAGAGAAAATAAATGGAGGTCATATTCAGAGAATGGTTGAGGATTAGAGGTGTCAAAGAGCTCAGCTGAAATATTCAAGAGAGAGGAGAAAACAATTATTTGAGGGAAAGAGGAAGCACATTACCAGAGTAAAGCAGGAATTAGTGGAAGGGAGAAAAGACTCCAGAGACTTTTTTCTTGGATACTAATCAAAGGAGGATAGATGTGAGATACTGCATTTTTCTCTCACTACTAAATGATAAGATAGCGGAAGAAGGGATTTGGTATGTATTGCTAGGTTCTCGAGATAGCACTGGGAAAACTGAAAACATTCTCTAAGAACTTCTAAAGAATGTGGTCCCTAGTCTAGAGTTGTGATCTCCTTTTCACATGATTAAAGTTTTTGCTTGCATTCTACTGTTAGAGTGATTTTCCCCATAATACAAGTATTTGACACACTGGGGAGGCTGTTAGAAATAATTTAATGTAACAGCTTAATGTCCTTCTTGATTTCTGAAAGATATGTGAATATAATTATGGAATATTTTTCTTGATCCAAACAGGAAATGACCAAATAGATTGGGGTGACACCACTTAAAGAGGAAAATCTTGCAATTATTCTCCTTTACTGAGGCAAAAGCCATTATCCACCCATCTCCTTTTCAAGGAAAATGTTGCCTAGGATTTGGGACTCCAGATACTAGAAGAGTTAGGAAGGGTATCCAATCACTATGGCCTTCACTGTTTGTCTGTAAAATGAGGATGTTGGGCTGGATGATCTCAAAATGCCTTGTCACCTCTAGAATCACAGTGATTCTCTGTGACCATGTGCCCCTGTATAATGAGGGCAATCATCCTAAACCTTCTTAAGAGAGAAGTTATTCTTGGCGTGAACCCGGGAGGTGGAGCTTGCGGTGAGCCAAGATTGTGCCACTGCACTCCAGCCTGGGCTACAGAGCAAGACTCCGTCTCAATAAAAACAAACAAACAAACAAAAAAGAGAGAAGTTATTCTTAAGAGAGATGACTCATAAACTAACTGCTTCCTCACAAAACAGCTGCTGGCTAGATATTAGAAAAAAACTTTAAGTTAATTCATAGAACTTTAGAGCTAGAATAGACCAGTACTAGCCTGCAACCTGCCTCTTACAGGTGAGAATATAGTCCAAGATTGAGTTAATGACTTGCTTAAAGGAACACACTGATTAGTAGTGCAATTTAGCTTTTTGCTCATGGGCTATAGCATTTAAAACTTGCCTCTGATATACATATTTGGTGAGCTAAATTGAACTGCTTTTTAAAAAGCCTGTATACTTTTTATATAATTTCTATTTCATAGAGATTTAAATAGAAAACAAGATTTTTAATAAGGAGATTTAAAGAGGCTTCATCACAGCAGCAGTACATTACATTCAATCACCTACAGTGGGTTTTTACCAGTTTATTTCTCATCACACACAGCAGTTCATTAGCTTGGGTGAGAAAATGACTTCTATATTCAATTAAAGCTCACTGTCCATCTCATTTTAAATGGGATTGTAATAGAAAATATTGTACCAGGTAAAACTTCAGGCCAATTCTGTGCAGATTGCAGTCAAATTGAGTATGTTTGAGGGGCCATAAAATTTATAATTAAGCTTATGAAATATAGGTGGTTTCTGATAGGGATGCTTCACAACTATTGATTGCTTTATAAGCCATAATAATTTGGAATAGGAAATAGAATAACCTCATAATTAAGTATTGCTTCTTTTTAACCTGAAAGTAGTGATTAAAGGACTACTCTGATTTTATAATTCTCTGAAATATTTAGATTTGTAGGCAATGGTGAAATGCTTTTTGATGCATCTACTGAAATATAAAGTGTACAAAGCAAAGTGTAATCACATCCAAGAAGAACAAGCTGCATCTTTTCTTTTAGAATATTTTGTGTTTGTCTCCAGTAGCATTTTAATTTTATTTTAGTCTCATGGACTGCTCTAGCTGGGACACTGTTTGCAATGTAAGGAATTTAAGATTTTAATTTTGTTCATGACAAAAAAATGGCATTTAACTGATGGCCTTTGATAATCAGAATAGAAAAGAGTGGCCATACTGAAAAATAAATCACTAATCACTTCATTTAGGAAAACACTCCTGAAGCAAAGCTATAGCAAGGTAGAAAGTGAATATAAATCAATAAAATATTATGTGAAGTTTAGCTTTTAGGGAAGAGAAAATAGGTAACTTTCACTATCTATCGTATAGATTTTACAGTAAACAATAATAGCACATCTAAGGAGGCACCACTTACGTTCAGGTAAGTATATGTACATTGTACACATTGTAAGCGTGTACATTTATTGCAATTTTCCTAATATATATTTTTGAAAAGGAACACTAGTTTTAATCCAATTTTTTTTACAGTTTGAAAGTTCCAAACCATTTTTACAATCAACTTCAATCTCTGTGTATAGGGTGAGAGGGGGTATGCATATGTGTCTGTGTGTCAGTGTTTCTTTTAGCCTTATGTTACCTATTACCTCAACACAATTTTTAAAATAAGAAAGTTAAATACTATAGAAGTTAAGTGAGTTAATCTATCATTAACTGGGATACCACATCAAACATCAACTCCAATCGTATTTTAAATAAAACTTCAAAACAACTCCTTGAAACAAGCACTGTAGAGTTAATGAAATGAAAATCTATACATATAAACTGTAGAAAACAACATTTTGCATTATTATTTTAACGTTTAAAATATAGAAACTATAGTATATTATTTTCATTCAGAGAACTGTTCATGGGTTAACACAATTTTTCAAAGAAGAAAAATAAAAGTGAATCTGAACTCTGTCATTTAGACCAAAAAATGTTTTAAAGAAATGTCTTATTGAAGTCCACAGTGAGTTCCAGAAGTAGAACTCATTTGTAGCTAATATAAAAAATTCTATTTGAAAATATTACTTTGCCTTAGTATTAGAAAGATCTCTAAGATTCACTTT
This sequence comes from Pan paniscus, assembly GCF_029289425.2. Classification (NCBI taxonomy): domain Eukaryota; kingdom Metazoa; phylum Chordata; class Mammalia; order Primates; family Hominidae; genus Pan; species Pan paniscus. The sequence continues at coordinate 98,289,692 of NC_073254.2, forward strand.
ATATAGTTTTACAATTTAATGAAACCTAATGCTGTATTAGAGAGAGTGGAAAAGCGAAGATATCCTCTGTTGTATTCTATTTTGTCTTTAAAGTTATCAGTATTGTATCACACGAATCAAAGTTAAATTGGATATCTAATAGGCATTTTCTCTTGCTAACAAAAGCAACTGCTTAGTGTTTCCATTTAAATGTGAAATAAATCAATAATGTGATATAGGCAAGGAAGAAGAACATGCTCACAAAGACAACAGATTTCTAAATAATGAAAATACAGTCTTGGGAGTCACATGCACCAATATCTGTGATGCCAGATGTATCAATGATCATACTCTTGAAGACTGTGATCCTGTCACCATGTTTACTACCGGATCTACATCTGAGATTGCTGGCTCTAGAGGTACCATGTGTGTGTGGATTCAGAGATATATTCATCCCTTATCATTACTCATTTAATATTTAAGCAAACTATTCTACCTCTCTGGGTCCTCTATGAGAATTGGAAATAAAAACAAAAGTCACACAAAAGATTTTTCCAAAGTGTGTTATACAGAATCTAACTTCTTATGATGTAAGTAAAGAATAAGTAAAAAATAAATCCTGTATTGAGGTATGATAAAGAAATATTAAACAGTTTCATTTTTCCTTTCCATTCTAAAGCACATTTAAAAATTCTAAGAGCACAATATACTGTGTGGCATTTCTCAAGTACACTTGCATGTGGAACTTTTAGCAGAGTCCTTACTGAATCAGCATTTGGGAAATGCTACTGTAAATAATGGTTCTTACAAATTTTAGAAGAGCAAAGCATCTGGAAGTAAGAACCCTTTTTTTCTCACACCAAATATATTAGTGCAATAAACATTTGATTTGTAGTCAGTAATAGAAGTCTTAAAACACAGAAGTTAGAAGACTTACTTTAAGTCAGATTATCTCTGAGGAATCAAGAGGTACAGCAAGTGGTTGAATTTATTATTTTAGAATTAAATTGTGCCCAAAGCCCAATTGTCTTGGGGTTATGATTATTACTTGATTTATTAGACCTAAGTAATATTGGAATGCAAATATCCTGGAGAAATATCCTAGAGATATGTCAAAACTCTAAAGGAATCAGCTGATTATGTAATATAACATTATACTAAAGCCTAATTTAGGATGTTAAAACATATATAATATGATTATCAACCCATAGAGAGCAAAAGTTGTTAATGCAGTCTACCCATATAGAAATAAGGGTCCCCAAGGGGCAACTTCTGGCCCTGATGGCATGAAGAGGTTAGCAAATCCTCTGCCCCTTCAATAAAACATAAAACTATAGAAAATTATCCATATAATTTCAAGGATCTAGGAATTGATCAAGGCAAGTAACAACTCATGAAGTATTTATATAGGAAAACCTCATAGAATTCTATGTTAGAACAGTAGAAGTCTGTAACTTTATTGATGGGAGCTACTTCCACTATCTAGAAGAGACCACATTCTAGACCACAGAACAAATTCCCATAAAATTAAAAGGATTGAAATAATACAAAGTGTGTTCTCCAACCATAATAAAATTAATCTGGAAATCAAAAATAGAAATAAAAAGGAAATCTGCAAAAAAGTGGAAATTAAACAATGTACTTCTAAATAACCATAAGTTAAATAAGAAATCAAAAAGAAAATTAAAGATATTTTGAAGAGAATGAAAATAAAAACTGAATATAAAACTATGGGAGACTGAAAAACCACATTTATAGGGGCATTTAAAACTTTAAACATTTATATTAGGAAGAAAAAATATTTAAAATCAATTATTGAAGTTTTTACCTCAAAAAATGGAAAATAAAATGTAAAAACATGAAATAAATAAAAGATAATTTTAAGTTACTTAAAAAATTTTTTCTTAAACTCCTTTCATTCATTTCTTCTTGTATTCTTAATTTTATAGCTCTTTACAGTAAGTAGGAAATTTTGTTACTAGCCATTCCATCATTACCTTATACATACCTTTTTATGAATCACTCTTTCTACCAAGTTGACAATGGTACAAACAGGAGGTAGGGAAATACTGGGTAGAAGAGTGCCATTCCCTGGCAAAGATGCCACCCTCAAGCCTGGAAACACACAGCCCTAAATGAGAACAGGCATTCCTGTTTTCGCACTCAAATGTTTCCTTTTCCAACACCACTCTGACCTACCATGCCCCATCCTGTGCCCATATAAATCCCAAGCTTCAATAGCAGAGCAGCACAGCAGCACAGCAGAAGAGGAGAGAAGAGAAGAAGTGTCTGAACCTCAAGAGGAGTTCAGCTGAGGACAGTTGGAGTGGAAGTTGGCTGTGGGATAGCCAAACTCAAGGAGAAGATCATCTTCCCACTCTATCCCCTCTCCACCTCCCCATCTCACTGAGAGCTGCCTCCATCACTCAATAAAACCCCCGGACTCACCATCCTTCAACTCCATGTGACCTAATTCTTCCTGGATGCCAGACAAGAATTCAGGATGCACTCAGTGTGGGAATCCAAAAAGGCTGTCACACTGACTTTTCACTGAGTGGTTTAACATTTAAGCTGTCCCTGGACAGCAGGGCTAAAAGAACATTGTAATACCCCTAGACATTGCCATGGGGCTGGAGCCCAAAAGCACTCACCCCAGCTCCTGCACCTGCTCACTTGCATGCTCCCCCTCCCATAAGGGGTTTGGGTGCATGGCAGCCAAGTAAACAAGCCACACTTCTGTCACAAGTCCCATGAGGGGATCAGGGAACTCTCCCATTTCAATAATAGATTGGATTGAATCTACTGAATACAGTGAGATAAATAAAGCTATGTTGCAATTGTTTAGGCTAGAAATAGTGACAGCTTTGTCTAGCCTGATGGTGATAGTGCAGGAGAAAAATAGATAATTGTGAAAAACATAGGGAATACTATTGATATGATTTGGTATTCAGTAGCATATGACAATAAAACGCAAAGGGTGTTACAGAATGACAGGTTTCTGGCTTAGCCTACAAGATGGATAGTTATAGTAAATTTGAGAGTCCTGTGAGTTTTCCAAGTGGAAATCATGACAAATAGGGCACATTTACAACGATAATAACACAGACAGCTCCTTGAACTTTAGCTGTAAATATTCTATTTTCAGTCTAGTTTGGTTTTTCATTCTGCATTCTGTGAGCTCTGTAAGGATGTGCCATAAATAAGACCACGTCTAATTTTTCTTTTTATTTACAATACCTGACATAGATGGAGCATGTCTGAACTAAGGCAACAGAAGTAGGAATGGTAGATTAGGGAAAGAGGAGAGATTAAAGAGGCAGAGTCAACTGAAGTTAGTAATTGATCATATGCAGACAATTAGGACAAAGGAAGGAGACTAAAGTGATTCCCCAGTTTAAGGCATGGGCATCTTGAAAAATGGTGAGACAGTTGGTTAAAATATAGATTATATGAGCAGAAGCAGTCTTGAAAAATGTACTGAGTGTTGTTTTGATAAGTTGAGTATGTGGTTATGTTCAGGTGAAGGTGAAAAGTAAGAAGTCAGAAGTACTGGCCTGAAGTTTGTAAAGTAAATCTGAGCTACAGATACAGTATTGGAAGCCAGTGTGTATGGTGGTCCACAGGTGTGGATAATATAAATTAAGTCTTGGGTTTAAACCAAAAAGAAGAGTTCTAAATGGAACCTTGAGGAACACCATTATTTAAGGTAATAGGTGTGGAAAAGACCGTGAGCTCAGTGAAAAGCATTGAATAAGTTTAGGAATGAGTAACCAGAGATGAAAAAAAAAAAAAAAAAAGCAGACAGCGGTGCTATGTTTCATTGTTTTTAAATTTTATAATTGGTAATTTCCTCTTTTATTTCTTATTTGCTGCTGTGAAATGTCACACAATTATTTAGGATTCTGAAAATAGTGGAATTTTCTACTTCTACTTAATTTTTTCTCATATCCTTTTTGAATTATATGCTCATGAATGTCTTTACATTGTAAATAAGTCAGTAAATACACACACATGTATACATAGATGGGGAAGTGAGAATGCTTATAAAAGAAACCCAAAAGTTTCTTTCTGATAGGGTATATATCGAAGAAAGTTTGAGAAGTACTAGTCTATGCCTATTACAATAACCTCCTAAGCCTGCTTGTAAAATAACACCTCCAGCTAAACTATCTTTCACAGTATTACTGGAGAAGACTTTTTGAATGTCTAATCATGATAGTTTTCTGTACAGTTATTTCTGATGAATCACTAAAGTTTAAAACTCAATGTCCTTTTCATTGTAACCCACCCTAAATCCCCACAATTAGCTCCAGTTGTATTTTTTGGAGCTCTCTTTCCAGGGGTCGAGTGCTTTCTCTATTTCTGTTTTCTCTATTTTCTGAACATACCCTGATGCTCTTAAAAATTTGCTGTTCCTTTAGTGTCCTCTACTAAAAATTTCCTAATAAATATAGCCTTCCCACATCCCAATAGGCAGAACTGAGGGTTTTTTCCCACCATACAATTCCCACCATACAAAGGACATTTAACTGTAAACATTCACCACTGTGCCCATGCACATCCCATGTGTGTATTTGTGTTTATGTCTGTCTCTCTTTCTAACTGTAATCCCAGAGAAGGAAGGAACTATTTTCTTTTTTTTAAATTTCCCATACATCTTAATGGCAATTTACCTACTTGGGTTTTTAAAAAAAGGATTTTTGAGTTATTTTGAGTTGAATCAAAAGTATGATCAATAACTTATTCTTAGTAACAAAGAATAAGAAACATATCTTGTTAGTTACTTGTTTCTACAATAATAACCTGTATGCATTAGCCGTGGATTTATATTGCTATTTACAGCTCTCCCAATGCTTCTAGCTTTGGATATGAGATCACATCTGAAAAGATCTCATGGACACTTGGGAACATTTTCCTGGAAAATCTTTGCAATAACTTTAAGATATATTACTTGAAAACAGTAATATTTTTTAAAGTGTCAATTTTTATTTTATTTTAAGCCAGATGTAAAGCCCTCAGGGAAATAACTGAGTCATATTTTGTCACTTGTGAGGTTCAAAGGACATCTCTGGAAATTGACATACAAATATATCATTATTATCATAGTTGCCTCTAAATACTGTGTTACATTTAAATGTAAATGAGTTCTTATGTTATTTACAACTAAAATTTTATTAAATTTTCCATTAGCCTAGTTTTGTCTTTTTTAGAGTTTCACACCACAAGTGTGAGAACTCCCTCAATGAAGAACCATAGTAAGGGAGTAAAGAGGTGTGACTCTCCATCAGTTTTATTGACAATATATTCTCTAAGATTAGAGGTCTTCAGAGTTGTTCAGGCAGCAAATAAAATACTAGTTAAACAAATGTTATTGATACCATCCTTACAAAAGAATGAAAAGAATTATTCATTTGTCTGAAGAATTAGACCAGATGAATAGGTTCCATTGAAATTTTATATGTTCAGAGGAATATATATGCCTATTTTCATAGTAATAAATAGCACAATTTCCCCAAGAAAATGTGGGATTTTAATAAATTGTGCTTCTGGTTTACTTCTCAGTGGGGCTGTGGTGGCTTCAGGTTCATGACAAATCCAATTATTTGGTTGTTGAACTACCCCTTCTGGAAAGCAAAAATAAAAAATAAAAATCCATGAGAGAAAAGAAAATAATATGAAATAATATATTGAATGCCTCAGGCTTGCTGCTAGAAAATGTGCATGTATTTTCTTATTAAGTGCTCACAAAGCTATCTGTTGTCAAAATGCATAACTTAGGAAGGGGCTTCAGGATGACTGAATAGAGGCGTCTTGTATACATCCTACACAAAAGAACTCATCCTACACAAAAAACACAACAGGGATTGACAGTGAGCCTGGAGTGGCTCTTCAATATAAGCAAAGGGTAAGTGAGACACACCCACCAGTCCACATTTCCATTCTGGATCCTAAAATCCTAGCCATGGGACAACCCCTCGACCCTCAAATGCCTTCAGACTCACATAGAGAGATGCCTGGGGACCACACAATGGCATTGCTACAGAGAGGGGTCTCACACTGTGTTCCACACACCTCTAAGTCCTAGGAAGCTATATACGCGATTTTGACAGCTCAGCCCCCATGAGATTACAGTCTTCTGTGGGGCCCAAAAGCTCCTGCATTTCCACATCCCTGGAGCCTCTTTGACATCCCTTGCCCACAGCCACTATCTTGGATGGCTGCTGCTGCCAGGGTTATAGAATGAGTCATTGGCAGTGATCCAGCAATTTCCAGCAGCAAATTTGCTACTCATTTACATCATCTGAGACCTTTCCCTATGAAAGCGAATTTTAAAAATTGGAAGAAGCAACTGTTACACCTGATGCACACATATGAACATAAGGACATAAGAAACATGAAGAGCAAGAAAATGTGACACCTTAAAAGGAACACAATACTTCTTTGACAACAAATTCTAATCAGAAAGAAATTTATAAAATCCCTGAAAAATCATTCAAAATAAGGATAATTAAGAAGCTCAATGAGATAAAAGAGAAAACAGACAATATAGAACAAATCAGAAAAAAATAATTCAGGAAATGAATTAGAAATTTACCAAAGATACAGATCTTAAAAAAAAAAAGGAAAGAAACAAGCACAAATTCTGGAACTGAAAAATTCATTGAATGAAATACAAAATACAATTCAAAGCTTCAACAATAGACTAGGTCATGCAGAAGAAAAAAACAGAACTTAAAGACAGATCTTTTGAAATAACTCAGACAAAAATAAATTGTAAAAAGTGAACAAAGCCTATGTGACATACGGAATACAATAAAGCAACAAAATATTCAAATTTTTGGTATCCCAGAAGATAAAGCTACAAATTAAAGTGGCAGAGACCATATAATGGAATAACAGCTGAAAACTTCTCAAGTCTAGCAAGATTTTAGACATCCAGATGTAGGCAGCTCAGAAATTGCCAAATAGATACAGTTTTAAAATACCTTCTCAATGGCATATGCCAGTCAAACTTTCAAAAGTCAAACACAAAAAGAGAAAAACAGCAAGAGAAAAGTCTGTAGTCATTTATAAGGGAAGCCCCATCAGACTATCAGTGAATTCTTCAGCAGAAATTCAGGTAATTCAGAAAAAATGAGATGATACATTCAAAGTGCTGAAAGAAAAAAAATGACTACAAACAAAGGATATTATACTCAACAAACCTATCCTTCAAAAGGCAAAATAAAGTCTTTCTCAGGCAAGCAAAAACTAAGGGAATTCATGTTTAGAATTGTAATATACTCTTGATGAATTCATCCCTTTAGCATTATATAGTCTTTTTTTCTAAATAGTCTTTTTTTCTAAACACAATATTGTCTTTTTTTCTAAAATAAATAAACACTATATTGTCTTTTTTTCTAAACACTATATTGCCTTTTTTTCTAAACACTATATTGTCTTTTTTTCTAAAATTTGTTGTAGGACTAGATTGGTCTTACAAGAAATGCTGAAGGGAGTCCTGCATCTGAAAACAAAATGATAACATTTACCATGATAGAAACACGAAAATATAAAATCTGCTGGTAAAGCAAACACAAATACGGAAAAGAAAGGACCCAAAAATTATCACTACAAAAAACCAACAAACCATGATGAGAAGCAGTAAGAAAAAATGGAACATGAGGGACTTTGTTTTCTTCTATTTGCTAAGGTTTTCCTCTAACCGTATTCTGCCACCAATGCCATTTTCCAAATACCACCACAATCCTTATTAATCAGACACACTCTCCTTTGAATTTAATTTAACAATTTATGCATTTTGTACATTCGCTTGGAGCCTTATACTTCATCTTAGGCAAGTAATTTCCTACAAGTCAGTCCAGTGTTCTCAATCCTGTGTCATATTAGAGAGTTCTTACATATAAAAATATTTAATAAAAAAATTAGATTTGACATCAGTGAAAAGTGGATGAAAAATAGTTTATTCTGTTTTACGGGTGCATATGTTGCTATCCACATCTAGGTGTGCATGAAATATTTATCTGGTGTTTCCTAGACCATCAGAATCAAGAAAGAGTTTTGAGGGTTGTTTGAGCTCCAATAATAGCAACAGAATTTGTAGATTCTTATCCAATGCTCCAAACTAATGGTTTTACTGCAAGAAGCCAGCCTTTATTTAATCTTTGGAGCACAATGATAATAACGCTGGTTCTGGAGGCAGATTTAAATCCAGGGTCTGTTATGTATAGCTCTATACTTTTGGAAAGGGCATTTAAGACAGTTTTCCTCATTTAAAAAAGCATCAGTGATAATAATATTATTTATCTTTGATGCTTTTTTTTGAGATGGAGTCTCGTTCCATTGCCCAGACTGACTGGAGTGCAGTGGCACAATCTTGGCTCACTGCAACCTCTGCCTCCCGGGTTCAAGTGATTCTCCTGCCTCAACCACCTGAGTAGCTGGGACTACAGGCATGTGCCACCTCGCCTGGCTAATTTTTGTATTTTTAGTAGGGACAGGATTTCACCATGTTGTCCAGGCTGGTCTCGAACTCCTGACCTCAGGTGATCCGCCCACCTCAGCTTCCCAAAGTGCTGACATTACAGGCGTGAGCCACCATGCCCAGCTTCTTTGATGCTTTTAAATGCATGTATAAAGTGCTTTGCATGTGTTATGATGTTAACCATTATGTCTAGTGGGTTTCTTTAACTCTTGTTTTTGCATTGCAGGTAAACATCTGTACTCTCTGTCTCTCTCTCTCTCTCTCTCTGCCTCCCTCTGTAGAGACAGAGGGTACATAAGTATATATAGACTATATAGACAGATTATATATAGAGAGAGAGTGTACATACAGAGAATACATACATGTATACATATATATGTATATATGTATAAAGTGCTTTGCATGTATTATAATGTTAACCATTATTTCCAGTGGATTTCTTTAACTCTTCTTTTTGCACTACAGGTAAATGTCTGTACTCTCTGTCTCTGTCTCTCTGTCTCTTTCTCTCTCTGTAAAGACAGAGAGTACATAAATATATGACTATATATAGGGAGTATATGTATATATATATATATAGAGAGAGAGGAACTACAGAGAATACATACATATATAGAGATGATTAGATAATACTCTATATTAGATAATAGACTACTAGATATGACTAATAAGATTAAAACCTCTAATATTAGTGCAAATTTAGTACAAATGTCCGTAATTTCTTCTAGTAATCAATTACTTGGCTTTTTTGTCTATCAGTAGCTTTATACTTATATAAATAATACAAATTTTTACTATTTATTTTTCTACACATTAATAGATTCATTTTTATATGTACTCCTTTATAATTCACATTATTGTCTAATTTTTGAATGAATGTCATTGTATCTTATCTGATAGGCATACAAATGTAAATTTTGAGGGTATACAATAATATTTATTTTATGAATAGTGGTGATGATGATGGGCATGATAGTGACAATTATGATGCAACGGTGATGATGATGTAAAAAGTAATGATGACAGGGATAGAAGAAATTGGAGTTGCAATGCTAGTTAATATTAATTTTTTCATATGTTGAGTTCCAGAAAATAAAATCAAGTGCTTTTATAAATTAGCTTAATCTTCTCAGCAATTCCATGCAGTAACTAAGATTTATTTTTTAAAATTTAGCTTTAGAGATATTAAGAAATATGCCCAAAATAACTTATAGCAGGCAGAGCTTTGATTCTAATTGAGACTGCCTGACTCCAGAGCCAAGTAGGCTAATGACAGCATGTTTAGTTTTCATTTTTTATTTTTTTTTCAAATGTCAAGAAACATGTTTAATTAAATTGAGTCAATAAAGCAGAATTCCCTGTAGAATTCTCTCATGCCAAATTGGGCTCAGGCCATTGGTTTGAACATGTTTTAAAATCACCTAGAATAATATCGAGGTATATTTTTCTGAAACATCTTGTTTTGTTATAAAGAACCTCTTCTTAAAATGCATGAAATAATGACGATACATTATTGTTAGACTTTTTCTTCCATTTAATTTACTATAATGTCCCATTACCTCAGCTTTCACTTTTCTTGCTGAACATACATACAACATACTTTGGTTAATAATAAGCATAATTTTAAAATAGAATTTCAGAATACTTGTTGTAAAAGGTGACAGGGACTGAAAGAACAAGCATCAATAGGAATAAAATTTAAAACATATTTTTTGGAAATGAAATTTTAGGAATGATTGATAAGTGTTTCTTTAATTTCTTAAAGCCCTAGTTTCCTCATTTGTAAAATGATTATAATAATATATATCTCATTTAATAATTGTGAGGGCAAAAGTTACATAATTGTTGTTAAGGGCTGAATTGTCTTGCCCTAAAGTTCATATGTTGAAGTGCTAACCCCTAGTACCTGAGAATGTGTCTGACATTCTGGACAATTAACTTTAAAGAGTTAGTTAAGTTAAAATTAAGCTATTTGTATGGTTCTAAAACAATCGATTTGTCCTTATTTTTGAAAGAGAATTTTGATATAAAAGGGGAAAACAGAGACACACGGGAGCAGTGAGATAAGCGTGCGAAGAGTCACCAAGTGGGCAGCCATCTGCAAGCCAAAGAGAAAGGCCTGGAGCAGAGCATCCCATTTTTGTCCTGCTGACATCCTGATCTTGGACTTCCAGACTCCAGAACTGTGAGAAAATAAATGTCTGCTGTTTAAGCTACAAATCTATGATATTTTGTTATGTTAGCCTTATCATATGAATATGATAGTATGTAAGTATATACTACAGACACCACGTGTGTCTAATTATGTTCTTCTGTCAGCCATTAGTTTGACAGGTTAAGTCCACCCAATACTTTGTGGAGTTGCTTTTGGAAATTGTTACTACAGCTTCCTTCAGACCATCACAAACTTCCAGGATCCTCCAGAAATAGAATGCTGTAACGTTGTGCTTAATGTTACATCTAGTTTGCCCAATAATTTTTCTCAGCATTCCTGCTCCACCAGTTTTCAGCAGGACCTCTGTGCCCAAATCACAGAAGGTTCTCTCTGCAATCTTGCTCCTCCTCATTGGCAGTTCACTGTGATATTTTATATGTGAAAAAATCATGATAGAAACCGTTGGTAGTTCCCGGTTCTCCTGGTCTAGACTTATTCTAAATCAGACCCTGTTCACCAGGCCCTGTGTACCTGGCTCTTCTCCCTAATTCAACCAAACTCTTTATTGCATGTGTGGAGGGTCTTAGAAGAGAGAACATTTTCTATCCTTCTCTCAGTCATAGCAGTATTGGTTGGTATCAGTACAGCATTCTGGGTCGAAGCTTCTCTCTCAGGGCAGATAGATTTTCCTGCTCTCTAGGTGGCAATATACCTTTGCGTGGGACCAGGATCAGAAGGATTTTTTGGTCTTCCCACAAAAGTAGACTACACTGAGCATACAGCTCATGGGATTTTCTTTCCCTCTCTTTTTTCCTTCCCCAGCAACAGATGACTTCCTTCGACCCCTTCCCCTCTGAACAATGGATCTTTGCCTGCCTTCTATTCCCAAGTTGCTTGAGGCTTTTAATTCATATAATAAAAGAGCTCAAGACATAGGCAAGGTTTTGTGCCCACACACTTTTTCCTTCCCTGCCTCTAATCTTCCTCATGAGTATATAGTGGAGGCTTATGAAAAGTACATGGCAAATGAATGCACACTTTCACTGGGTCGGGAGTTCTCAAAGGTTCTAAATCGTCATGCTAGCCCACATTCAACTTCTAATAAAGTACTGAAATGTAATTGTTTCATCTTTCCTGCTTGTACAGTGTTTTTGTCCCATGTTTTGCCAAAGGTGAAACATTCATCTGTTCTCTCCTCAGAATGGCCTGCCATTCTGGAATTTAGTCCACCTTATTGCCTTGAGATCTGAGCTCTGATATGTCAAAAAATGTGATAATTTTGAAGATTATCTGGCCTTTTCTTCTTGCCAGTTAAGGTGGGAGTGATATTCTCTTGTAGGACATCATAAATAGAAGCACAACTCTCTACTGACAATCCTTTGAGAAGACTCCAAATATGAATACCTGAATATGCTGAGATTGTAGAATGCAAGAGTATAAAAAAGCAAAAATGTACTTTTTATCAGTAAATCCAATAAATATATTTCATAAGAATGATATCTTCCACTTAAAATGTATGTATATATTATCTAAGTATCCCTAGTGATTATAAGTAGAGGTCATTTAAAAGTTAAGAATGCTCAAAGAGGTTTTGGAACTAATTATATTTCATCTAGAATTATGTATTTCACAGTTATACTTCAAAATAAAATCATCATGGTAGAAATTAAGTGATTTTGCATTATGAGGAGACATCAGACAATCAAGACTTGTTTGTTTGTTTTTGTTTTTGAGGTGGAGTCTCAGTCTTTTTTTATTGTTGTTGTTGTTGTTGTTGTTGTTGTTTGAGATGGAGCTCAGGCTGGAGTGCAGTGGCACGATTTTGGCTTACTGCAGCACCTGCCTCCTAGGTTCCAGCCGTTCTTCTGCCTCAGCCTCCGATTAGCTGCGATTATAGGCATGCACCACCATGCCCAGCTAATTTTTGTATTTTTAGTAGAGATGGGGTTTCACCATGTTGGCCAGACTGGTCTTGAACTCCTGACCTCAGGTGCTCCACCCACCTCGGCCTCCCAAAGTGCTGGGATTACAGGTGTGAGCCACCATGCCCAGCCAAGACTTGTCTTTTTAAAGTAAGAATAATTTACCTAACCCCCAGAGTATCTCCAATACATTCTGAAATTTATCAGATAGCCAGCCACAAGAGAGATACAACATTATATATCTAAAATTAAAAATAAAAAGGAGGATAAACTTCATTATTAGACAATTAGAAGTATATGCCCCGAACATACATTTGTAAAACTATGCTATAAAAGTAATAGAATTCAACAGGCTGAATGTTAGATCTATAAACCTAGGGTATCCATTCACTAGAGAATGAAACAATAAGAATAGTAATCAATGCCTCAAGAGAAAGCTCAATATTTCTAACGGAAGAAATCCTGCATATATAACAAAGGGTTACTAGTGGCTTGAGAAACTCCAGGAAGCCTATATAGAGAATGTTTTATCAACCTCCCCACTGCGAATGTTCCTGTGGAAGAGGAAGCACAGGAAAGTACTGCATCTTTTAAAATCTTGAAGCAGGGACTGAATATTTACTCTCAGGGGGTGGTACACTTGCAATAAGTATTTTGCTATATTACCAAAAGAAAACAATCTGAGGTACAGATGGCAAGAATTTAGATGGCTCTAAATTCTGGAATTTTTTGTTAAAGCTTCTGAATATCTGCACATCTACTAATATAATTTTAGTAATATGCATGTAATTACAAACCTGCAAATTTGTTGATATTACCATGTCAATAAATGTTTCCAACTCAGCATTTCTTAAAATATGGATAGGAGAATAGAAAATTTATATTCCTCCAACTTCTTTACCACTTTATGAATTTTAGTAAGATAGAAAGCAGCCTACCCTGAACACAGTTTTTAAAACCCAGCGTTTCTTCTGTATTCTGACAAGGGAAAAACCTACGAAAGTAAAAAAGGCTACCGTCTCTCTTGCTCGAGGATACCACTTACATTTAGTTCAATCACAAGAACAGATAATAAAGGGTAAATTGCAATAGGCAATTTGCCACTTTCCTATGATTAACAATCATTACATTGCTCATTGCTGTGCCACTGTGTCTGTGTATATAATTGTGTAAATGTTTTTTTCTGCTTATCCATGGAATATATCTAGACAATTTGAAATCTACTCCCTGCTTGTTCACTACTCCTATTGTAGCTAATCTCTTGAATGTTAAATTTAACCTGTCTATTTAAAGTCGTGATACTTGATAATAAGTACTACATTTATGAAGCACTTATTACATGCTAGTCATTTGGTGTACATTATCCACTTTAATTATTACCACAGCTTTGAGATGCATGAAATATTATGATTTTTATTTTATAGATTAGTAAAATGAGGTTTACAGTGTTTGTGTCATGTCCAATTTCACCTAGCTAAGTAATAGATAGAAGGAAAATCTGATCTGATATGTACCTGATTACTATGTATCTTTTCCTACCTCTTGCACTGTACCGTCTCATCCCTCCAGCAAGAATGACTTCAAAAGTTTACTTTTGTCTATTTAACTTGGATACCAATAACTATTTCTTGACTTTGAACTACATAGGATTTTTTTTTTTTTAGAGGATTTTTGCTCTTTTGCTCATGCTGGAGTGCAGTGGCACGATCTGGGGTCACTGCAACCTCTGCCTTCCAGTTTCAAGTGATTCTCCTGCCTCACCTCTGAGTAGCTGGGACTACAGGCGCCCGCCGACATGCCCAGCTAATTTTTGTATTTTTAGTAGAGACAGGGTTTCACCATGTTGGCCGGGCTGGTTACGAACTCCTGACCTTGTGATCCACCTGCCTCGGCCTCCCAAAGTGCTGGGATTACAGGCATGAGCCACCACGCCCGGCTGCATAGGACTCTTAATAGTCTCAGACAGTGGCTCATTTCTCTAACTATTGCAAAATTGAGTTTTACAATCCATCACTCTATATTTCTCAACCAAACATCTTCTCTTTAGTACCATCTTGTAGTCCTCCACCATCAGCTGCTAGTTATTCCATATAGCTGAGTCATTTAAAAAAAAAACAGACGAGAAACTGAAACCACACAGTCATATTGACACATGATGGGCCTTTTTGGATAAATACAATATGGCCTCAAGTCCGGATTGATTCCAAGCATTAATGAAGTGCTTATGACAAGAATGTGTTTGAAAAGAATGGATTTTATTTGGTACGTGTAGTTTTAATAACTACACTTCTATATTTCAAGCCCTAGGCACTACTCTACAGCTGCATTCCTCTGAGAATTTTCCTCATCAGAAACATGGTGGAATTAGGTACTATATGACATCTGGTGTAAAATCAAAGTATTTCTGAGAAGGTAAAATGTGATATTATTCAACTCAACTTGAAACGTTTTAAAAATACTCCTATAGCCCTGAAAACTTTATTCACTAGGCCATTGAATGCATGCTATTTTGGCATAATGTCACTGAAGATACAGGAGTTTGATTCTACACTGAAACGTCAACTCAAATTTAAATCATTGTTATAAATTTGTGCAATTTATTTGCATTTTTTTTCTAAATTTCAGGAAGTGCTAAAAGCAAATGGGGCAAAATTATGTAGTAAATCCACAAGTTTTGTGCTCTCCTAACTGCATTGTGCATTGTAGCAATAAAAAATATTTAAAGAGAAAACCAAAAGAGCAAACAATACCCTAGAAAAAGATAAACTTCTTAAAAAGCTGAAAATTGAATATAAAATACAAAGAAGCTAAGACAATGAAGTTAAAGATTGCCGAATGTCAGGTTTGGGAGAACATTGTAGCAGACTGAGGTTCAGTTCCAGAGGGTTAACACGGACCAAAAGTGTTCCTATGCCTGGAGTTTAATTTAGATTCATTGCTTAAAGAAGGAAACTAAGAACAAATGCTGCTGATGGCTACCTGTGGCAAGGACTCGTAGGATCGTGTGGGCTGAAGAGATGGGAAAATATAAACACAGCCTCACAGAAGAAATAAACTAAGTTTGAATCTATAACTGGCTGGATCCACAATATCCACAAAGCAGAAAAGCCAAAATGAGAGACCTGATTCCAGATGCTGATTCTACTGGAACATGTTCAAACACGCCTCTATATAGAAGATCACATGGAAGGACGGAGGGAGATAAGAAGAGAAAAAAGAAAGGAAACAGAGAGAGAGAAAGAGAGAGATCCTTTTCAATCAAATGAGTCTGCAAACACAAATCCTGAATTGCCTGAAGAAAGATGCACACAAACAAAAATCAACAATCAGAACATTAATTCATTCCATATGAAATTGATCATAAGTGTTTCATAAACATATTAAATATATTTAAGTTGCTTTAAAGGATAAATTAAGATTTGGCATTGATAAACAATTTTTAAAAAGAAATAAAAAAACAGAGAAAATATGTATAAAATAGTACAGGTGCATATGAAAAGAACCTACTAGAAATCCTGGGGAAAATATAGTCATTATAATGAAAACTCAGAATAATGGCCCCCAATGAATCACTATCTTCTTATTTACATTCTTTTATAGTACGAGTTTCCCATTTCTTCACCTCTTTAATTCAGCGTGGCTTTGAGATTTGCATAGACTGACAGAATATGACAAGAATGATATTATGTGACTTTTTATGCTAGGCCTTAAGAGACCTTGAACTTCCGCCTTCTCTGTCTTGGAATGAATCTTTTGTCTCGTGAAGAAGCAATTCTGGGCTCCTATGAGATGAGAGGCCACATAGAAGAGAAGTAAAAAGCTATACAGACAAGAGCCAACACCAACCACCGGACACATAATTGAGGTTACCCTGAAATAAACACCCCAGTTAAGGTTCAGATAACTGAAGCCATATATGAGTAATCCTAGGCAAGATCAGCATAAGAACTACTTAGATAAGCTCAACACAAGTTACATAAATATATGTTTTCAGACACTAAATTTGGAATGATTTTTTACACAGAAATTAATAATTAATACAAACATTGGCAACTAGAAACAAGGTGCTGCCATAACAAAATCCGAAAAGCTAGGCATTGGCTTTGGGACCATGTGGTAGGTGGTCTATAGAGTAAGGAAGAGACTATTGGTGCTGAATAAAGACAGTGAGAAATTGCTATTTATGTCTGAAAATGTGGGGATCGAAACTATTGGCAAAACTTAAGACTTAAATAGACAAAAAAATGTATGCAATGAGTGTGTAGATATAGCCAAGGCGATATCCAGACAGAACAATGAAATTGACAGTTGGCTTTTTGTATCTGTCTGTAATAAATAGGAGAGGAGGAGATGAACCAAAGGGAGTATGATTCAGTTGGAAAGCAGAATTTAGAGGAAATATAAAAAGGTTCAAGATGTGCTGGGTTAGAAAATAAAATCATTTCATATTTCTAGACTTTCTAGCTGTGGTCTTAGAATAAAAATCAAACCAAGTGTGTGGTGATAAAACCTTTAGTTAAGAACACAGAGAAATTTATGATAGTGATCAGTAAATCCTTGCAATTAGACAAAGAACTTCTATGAGTTTCAAGGGTATTATCTCACAAACACCTTACAAATGGCCCAATGTAAGTAGAGGTTTATTTGTTAAATAGTTATGGATGTGGCTTTTGAACACTGAACACGGAGGGAATCTCAATTAGATTCATAAAAAATTCAAAATATTTAAGGTAGTTATAATATCTCATCCACAGGAAATAGAGACAGTTTATAACGAAAAGAAGACTCTGGGACCCCAAATCTCTGTGGTCAGGAAGCAGACTGGGAATCCCCTTTAGTTGCAAACACAGTCCATTTATTATAAAAAATGAAACAAATCTTGGAGCGTGGAGACCAGTTACCTGGAAGGCAAAGTCAAGAACTAAGGAGATCAATAGTTAGGAAACTATTCAGCTGAGGAATAATTGGGCCCTTACTAGGATGTGTTTGCTTACTGTGGAGAAGAAGACTCTTACAACGTATACATGTCTATATTTTAGAATTTGTAAGAACCAGTGACTTCTATATGCCTAATTCCATTTCTTCTCTTTTTTTTTTAATTGGAAGTGTCTATTGCAATTATTCTTTCCCTGTCTTATCAGCACATGTTGGGTATATTGGGTGTTGATAATTTATTCTTTGTTATTTACAGTTTTATTGAGGTATACATAAAAAATAAAAATTGTGTATATTTATGGTGTACAACATAATGTTTTGATATATACACTGTGAAATGATTATCAAAATCAAGCTAATTAATATATCCATCAGCTGACATAGTTATGCTTTGTTTCATTGTGTTTTTTTTTTCTGGTGAAAACACTTGAGATCAATTCTCTTAGCAAATTTAAGTATAAATACAGAATTGTTAACTATGGTCTCCATGCTATACATTAGAGCTCTAGAACTCATTCATCCCACATAACCGAACTTTTGTACCCTCTGACTGATATTTTATTTCCTTCCATTCTACCCTTGTCAACAGGAGTTCTGGAGGGAACAAATATTCAGACCATAGCAAAAGGCATAGAATATAAGAATGTAATTGTGCACAGAAATTAATAAAACATATTTATTGCTTGATAGTCTACGTCCTATACGCTTGATAGTCTACATCCTACTCAGGAATGCCTGTAGCTAGTGACCAATTATTATTGTAATACAAAACTCAGCTCCTTTGCTTCAAGTCACGATACACTTAGAAGTATAATTTATGCTCCAGAGTTTCTCAAATGATTAAGCATTCTTGGATGCCACCAAAATTGTATCTTTTCTGGGCTTCTTACCTAACCCTTCCTTTTCCTGCTTCCCTCACTCTTACTTGTTTCTTCTGGTAGTACTTGCTCAGTAAATAACTTGCACCTAAATCTTTGACTCATCATCTACATCTTTAAGAACCTGTACTAAAATAAACATATTAGTTTAAGAAATAACTGGAATTTTTACTGATGCCTAGAATGTGGAAACTTGGAAAGAGTATTACTCCCACATTAATAACAGTAAAATGTCAGTTTAAATTTTAAAAATTATAACTTTTCTTGAATCTGTCAGAGAATTAAGGTCTTGGGGAAACCAATTAGCTTGGAATTCAAGGAAAGTCAGGTGTCTCTAAGCAGATGAGATAGACACACTGAAACACATATGGCAGAGAATGGGGGGGAAATACATCACTGTCTTGTAAGTGGTTAAAAAGAATTTATCAATTTTTTTTTTTTTTTCGAGACAGAGTCTCGCTCTGTCGCCCAGGTTGGAGTGCAGTGGCGCGATCTCGGCTCACTGCAAACTCCACCTCCCGGGTTCACGCCATTCTCCTGCCTCAGCCTCCGGAGTAGCTAGGACTACAGGCGCCCACCACCAGGCCCGGCTAATTTTTTGTATTTTTAGTAGAGACGGGGTTTCACCATGTTAGCCAGGATGGTCTCGATCTCCTGACCTCGTGATCCACCCGCCTCGGCCTCCCAAAGTGCTGGGATTACAGGCGTGAGCCACCGCGCCCGGCAGAATTTATCAATTTTTTTATCTGAAAAAGCTCAAGTATGGGCTAGCATAAGAGTATAGAACCGCTGGGAGGCATGGATATCAGGGG
Source organism: Pan paniscus (assembly GCF_029289425.2). Taxonomy (NCBI): domain Eukaryota; kingdom Metazoa; phylum Chordata; class Mammalia; order Primates; family Hominidae; genus Pan; species Pan paniscus. The sequence continues at coordinate 98,308,858 of NC_073254.2, forward strand.
TCTTCATACTACTTGCAGGCTATTCTCCACAGACTTCTAATGGGAGCATGTTTGGATACAGGAATCCTCTAACAGTGGTGCAGACTTGGATAAGGAGAGCATTCATCGCTACACAAACAACCATAAATCCCCAAGTAAGACCTTCTCCTCTATGGAACAAAAGCCTTAAATTGCTGGGGTAAGGGCAGCACAAACCATCACCCCCAGGGCACAGATGAAGATGAAGCTAGGGAAGGTACAAGAAAAAAACAAAATATCTATCCCTGAGGTAGGGGTGGGAAACTGTCCTGGACCAAGTTCATTATATGTCTCCTACCACTAGGGGAGGGGCAGGGAAGTCTCCCATACAAGACCTACGGAAGATTCATAGCAAAATTTGGCTTCTATCGGCAGATTTACTAAGAAAATATCAACATTAAGACCAAGCTTGCCTAAGTTTTGAAATGGTACAAAAATAAGAAAAAAAATCCTTTTGCCCCCTAACACCAAGATCACAAACACCAAGTAATAAGCACTAGCAGTCTACTACTGGAGAGAATAAGAACATGACAAGATCCGTTGTCAGGTGCAAGAGCAAAAGGGAAAGCCAAATGTTGAGGGTAGATAAGGGACATTAAGAAAAACACTCTGGTAATCTGATTTTCACCCTACGGTATTGCTAAAAGAATTTTAAACTGGTTGTACACTGAAGGTAACCATAGTAACAGCAAAATCCCAAATCAGCTAAACTCATGACTAGGTTGACTCCAGTCTCCACATAAACACACTGGCAGAAGAGATGTGCATCTTTGTTTCATTTTTCTTTATCTTTTTCTTTTTCTTTTCTTTTCTTTTCTTTTTTTTTTTTTTTTTTTTTTTTTTTTTTTTGAGACAGGGTCTTGTTCTATTGCCTAGGCTGGAGAGCAGTAGCACGATCTCAGCTCACTGCAGCCTCAACCTCCTGGGCTCAAACAATCCTCTCACTTTAGCCTCCCAAGTAGCTGGGACTACAGGTGTATACCAACATGCCTGGCTAATTTTTGTATTTTTTGTAGAGACGAGATTTTGCCATGTTGCCCAGTCTGGTCTTGAACTCCTGGGCTCAAGGGATCCACCTGCTTTGACTTCCCCAAACAGTGGGATTATAGGCGTGAGCCATAGTGCCTGGCTGCGATGTGCATATTTCTATGCAAAAATGCTATTTACTTCAGTCTTGACTGTACTTTCCTTCATGTCTAGGATTCAGCATTAAAACAGAAAAAAAATAAGGAAAAAATAACCCACTTAGAAAAAGCAATCATATCAATTAGAGTCAGAAAAGACCCCGATGTTAAAATTATCAGGGAATAAATTTAAAACTATGACTAATAGTTTAAAAGTTTTAAAGCATAGTTTCCTCATCTTCAAAATAATTTTTTAAAGTGTCAAGTGTCAAATTCTTATGGTTATTGTGCATATTAAATCACATAATGTTAGTGAAGTGCATACTTAACAAAATATCTGACACAGGGTAAGGATTTAGTAAATGACAGTAGTTGTAGTCATTATTACCTGCAATACTTAATAAAATACGGTTGACTGTCCAAATGTGTTTGTGATAAACTTGGTTTGAATAATTCCTATTAATTATGCCTTTCTAGAAACTTTTGCAACAATAAAATAAATGCTGCAAGGGCTGATTGGTTTTATTTCAGATGTTCCTAAGCATATCTTTAAGCCTTACTCTACCCACTCCAAGCTGATTTCCATCACTTCCCACCTCCTTGCTCCTTGCTTCCTTTGCCTTAACTATATTTTTTGTTGTTGTTATTGTTGTTGTTGTTTAATCAGGAGTAGGAGATGAAAGGCAGCTGAACTTCGTTTTCCTCTGTGATAGAAACTTTGATATTGGTAACTATTTCAGCTCTCTATTCAAGAACACTGGAAAGTTTCTGGTCACAAAAAAATGTCAGTGACTTCACTGTAGTCTGTACCTTTTTTCTTATTGTAGAACTCAAAATTCCAATTTTCCACTTATTATTTTATTTATCTCTATCATAAAGCCAAATATTCCAATTAACACCACATAGTAATTTAAAGTACTATTGGAATATACTTTAAAATTATTCCTATTTCCCTTGAATTTTGTATTGTTTATGTAAGTAAAATTCAATTATAAGTCCGTATTCATACACTAATCAGTGATATCCAGTTGTAATGATAAATGTTGTTTCTAAAACTCTTTTATCATTCAAGGGGCAGAAACTGGATTACAGAATCCACCTCCTTTACCCAACTTTTCAGAGTTTTCAGCTCCCTTTTATTTTTATGTAGCTTGAGTTATTTCTTCTGATAGATTCTGTGCCTTGAAATAATCTTCAACTAATAAAATATTTAGAATTTAGGCAATAGAATGTGTCTATCTGTTTCAATCATAGACTCTCCTCTCCTTGTAACCAGACTATATTTATAGTATGAATATTATTGGCCAGCTACCCATAACCAGCACAGATGTTTAGTATATCTAATACCATCATGGTTGCTGTAGTTCTTTCAAAATGATGTATCAAAATTAAAGTTAATGACAAGTACAATGTAAAAGTAAGGCTGCAAGGTATCTCTGTATTTAGCTGCCCTGTGTTGGGATATCTACTATTGGAATCTTGACAGCAAATTTTACTGCTCATTGAAGATTATTCCACATGCACTTAAGTTTCTCTAGCTAATTCATTATAGTTCCTCATTAAAGTATAATTACTTTTAAAAATAATAATTATTTTAAGAAGGTGAATCCAAGAGCTGTTGATATCATGTGGCTTATTTTCCCCATTTGGTGAATGTATTAGTTCGTTTTCATGCTACTGATAAAGACATACTCAAAGCTGGGAACAAAAAGAAGTTTCATTGGACTTACAGTTCCACATGGCTGGGGAGACCTCAGAGTCACGGTGGGAGGCAAAAGGTACTTCTTACATGGTGTCAGCAAGAGAAAATGAGGAAGAAGCAAAAGCGAAAACCCCTGATGAACCCATCAGATCTCGTGAGACTTATTCACTATCATGAGAATAGCGCAGGAAAGACTGGCCCCCATGATTCAATTACCTCCCCCTAGGTCCCTCCCACAACACATGGGAATTCTGGAAGACACAATTCAGTTGCGATTTGAATGGGAACACAGACAAACCATATCATTCCACCCCGGCCCCTCCAAATCACATGTCCTCACATTTCAAAACCAATCATGCCTTCCCAACAGTCCCCCAAAGTCTTAACTCATTTCAGAATTAACCCAAAAGTCCACAGTCTGAAGTCTAATCTGAGACAAGGCAAGCCCTTTCAACCTATGAGCCTGTAAAATCAAAACAAGCTAGTTACTTCCTACATACAATAGGGGTACAGGTATGGGGCAAATACAGCCATTCCATATGGGAGAAATTGGCCAAAACAAAGGGGTTACAGGGTCCATGCAAGTCCGAAATCCAGTGGGGCAAATTTTAAAGCATCAAAATAATCTCCTTTGACTCTAGGTCTCACATCCAGGTCATGCTGATGCAACAGGTGCATTCCCATAGTCTTGGGCAGCTCTGCTCCTGTGGCTTTTTCAGGATATAGCCTCCCACCCAGCTGCTTTAATGGGCTGGCGTTGAGTGCCTGTGCCTTTTCCAGGTTGACAGTGCAAGCTGTTTGTAGGGTCTGGAGGGTGGTGGCCCTCTTCTCACAGCTCCACTAGTCCAGTAGGGTATCTGTGTGGGAGCTCCAACCCCATATTTCCCTTCCATACTGCCCTAGTAGAGGTTCTCCATGAGTGCTCCACCCCTGCAGCACACTTCTGCCTGTGTGTCCAGGTGTTTCCATACATCTTCTGAAACCTAGGCAGAAGTTCCCAAACCTCAATTCTTGACTTCTGTGCATCCACAGGATCAACACCATGTGGAACATGTCAAGGCTTGGGGCTTCCACCCTCTTAAACCACAGCCCAAGCTGTACGTTCGTTGGCCCCTTTCAGCCACAGCTGGAGTGGCTGGGACACAAGGCACCAAGTTCCTAGGCTGCACACAGCACAGGGACCTTGGGCCCAGCCCACAAAACCACTTTTTCCTCCTGGGCCTCTGGGCCTGTGATGGAAGGGGCTGCCATGATGGTCTCTGACATGGTCTGGAGACATTTTCCCCATGGTCTTGGGGATTAACATTAGGCTCCTTGCCACTTATGCAAATTTCTGCATCTGGCTTGAATTTCTCCTCAAAAAATGAGTTGTTTTTTTTTTTTTTTCCTACTGCATCATCATTCTGGAAATTTTCTGAACTTTTATGTTCAGTTTCCCTTTTTTTTTTTTTTTTGAGATGAAGTCTTGCTCTGTTGCCCAGGCTGCAGTGCAGTGACATGATCTCGGCTCACTGCAACCTCCACCTCCCAGGTTTAAGCGATTCTCCTGCCTCAGCCTCCGAAGTGGCTGGGACTACAGGCACGTGCCACCACACCTAGCTAATTTTTTGTATTTTTAGTAGAGATGGGGTTTCACCATGTTAGCCAGGATGATCTCAATCTTCTAACCTCGTGGTCTGCCCGCCTTGGCGTCCCAAATGCTGGGATTACAGGCATGAGCTGCGACTGGCCCCATTTCCATTTTAAAATGGAATGCTTTTAACAGTACCCAAGTAACCTCTTGAATGCTTTGCTGCTTAGAAATTTCTTCCACCAGATACCCTAAATCATCTGTCTCAAGTTCAATGTTCCACAAATCTCTAGAGTAGGGGCAGAATGCTGCCAGTCTCTTTGTTAAAACAGTAAGAGTCACCTTTGCTCCAGTTCCCAACAAGTTCCTCATCTCCATCTGACACCACCTCAATCTGGACCTTATTTTTCATATCTCTATCAGCATTTTTGTCAAAGCCATTCAACAAATGTCTAGGCGGTTCCAAACTTTCCCACATTTTCTTGTCTTCTTCTGAGCCCTCAAAAACGTTCTAACCTCTGCCAGTTACTCAGTACCAAAGTCGCTTCCCCATTTTCAGGTATCTTTTCAGCAACACCCCACTCTACTGGTACTAATTTACTGTATTAGTTCATTTTCATGCTGTTGATAAAGACATACCCGAAACTGGGAACAAAAAGAGGTTTCATTGGACTTACAGTTCCACATGGCTGGGGAGGCCTCAGAATAATGGCAAGAGGCAAAAGGCACTTCTTACATGGCAGCAGCAAGAGAAAATGAGGAAGAAGAAAAAGCAGAAATCCCCATAAACCCATCAGATCTCATGAGGACTTATTAACTATCATGAGAATAGCATGGGAAAGACCGACCGTCATGATTCAATTACCTTCCCCTAGGTCCCGCCCACAACATGTGGGAATTCTGGGAGATACAATTAGGTTGAGATTTGAATGGGAACACAGCCAAACCATATCAGTGAGCCCCCACATCAGTGGCAAAGTTAGGATTGCAAGCCCAGGTCATGTGACTCCAGAGTCCATTCTCTTAACTACTCTGCTATGCTGTCTCTTACAATACTTTCTAGGCCGTCTAACTGCCACTAATTGTATGACCTTTGGAAAGACCCTTAACTTATCAGGACCACTGCTTTCACATATGAGAAATGGGGATAATAATAAAAATTATTACAGTGTTGTTTTGAGCATTAAATGAGTTAATGTTTGAAAGCACTTATAACAGTGTTTGACACACTATAAGCACTGTAAAGGTGTTGGCTAAAATGAGTTCTTTTAAATATTACCTTACAATTATCTTATTGGTATCAGTTAACGTTTTTATAAGTAGATTAAAAAGTTTGTACAATTTGTAATTAAATAAAAGAATAATTGTTAGTCCGTGGCTGGAATAAGTTAGGACTTTGACATTAAAACCCCTTATAGTTGTGTAATTACTTGCCTGACAATACTGAGTAAGCATGTGGCTACTCAAATCCTTTATAAAAGAAATTCTCGTAATTTAGTGATATTACTTATGATAGGTAGCATTCACTAGGAATTTACTGTGCTTCACAAGCTATTCCTAATACTAAAATATTAATTCTAATTACCAGAATAATTCCATGGAGTAGGTACTACTATTATCACCATTTTAGAGATAAGAAAAATAAAGCACAGAGAAGTAGCTCCAAATTCTTAGAGTAACTGGTAGAGATGAGACAGAAGAATTTATCATGTCCTAAGCACTTCCAATTTAGCCAGTTTTCCACTCTTTTCTTCTCCCAGGATCGTAAAATCTGACTGAGAAGTATAAATAAGGAAGAAAAAATAACATTTATTCTCTACAATATAGTCTCCTCACTACCTGATGCTAAATATGAAGGAACAGTTCTAATGAAAGTGATCAACAAGTTCTAGAAAGAACTAAAGCTTAGTTCCTTCCTCAACCTCAGTGAAAAGAACAAGGTTATTAGTGGCAATGATGTTTTTCCTAGGTGTGGGGGAGCTAAGCATTTTGAACACAGCAAAGATAAGGAAGTCGGTCTGTAATCTGCAAAAAGGTAAGACATTTATTAAAGCATTAATCTTACCTAGACTGGCTTGGATTTTCACAATGATCTCTTGCTCATCATGCATTTTAACACCACTTGCCACACAACCACTTCTAAATTCTTCCTCTAAAGGTAAAGAGCTGTATGTTCTGAGAGTAAGGAGGAAATTCCTAAAAAAGTATCTAGAATCTAGAAAATTATTCTCTAGGTTTATGCCTCATACATGATTGCAAACCATAGTGATGCTGAGCATGTTTATAGAACTGACTTTAATGGTCTTCTACAGCAATTCAGGCTACATCTGCCCAGAGAGTGTGTGTGGTCCACATGTTCTTTCAAATGGAGAGGACCTAATCATTAAGACATAGCTTTTTTTTTTTTTTTTTTTTTTTTTTTTTTTTTTTTTTTAACTTTCAGGAGTCAGATGTGGAGGATATAGAGAGAATTTTGACTTTTAGTCCATGTTGTTTTCCCTGATACATTTTCAATTACATTGGCAACTAAAAAACAAGACCTTGGCAAGAACATCAGGGAGAAATGGTGATGAGATGAAAAGATGCTCAGATAGGCAGATTTTGATATATGACTGGTCAACAGACCTTGGGAGGCTCTCTCTACAATGAGAACAGAGCATCCTTGTGCTAAAGGCTCATCTGCTTACACCGGTTGAGATAAAGAGGAATTTCTCCAGCTAGTGGAAGAGACAGGATGAGAAGTGTGAAAGGAAATTAAATTTTGGGATTCAAAACTCATTTAGCCAAAGGGAAAAGTCAAGCTGTGAACTGGATCATGCAAACTTGCCTCCACCTTTCAGTTCCTAAATAAAATGGCTACAAGATGCAAAGCTACTCACCTTTCCCATGTTTTGCCAACAAGGAAATTCCTGATGAGCTGTTAAAACTTCACCATGGCAATGCTAATTCATAGCTTATCTTTATAGGTGCAGTCACTCGGCCTGCCAGACACAAATGCATGTGAGATTGTTCCCCTACCCCATTTTATCTGTGTTATGTAAAATGCAGATTTCCCACATTTTTCCTTTGCCCCTTTTAAGTGAAAACTGTGTGCTTCTCAATATCCTGCCCTTTCCCCTTTAAATTTGGAGCCCTCAAAATCATCTTAAGAGAAAGGCATAGACCTGACTCCTGGGCGTGTCCTTAACTTTGGCAAATAAATCTCCAAAAATGATTAAGACTTGTCTTGTCATTTTCTTCGATTCACAGAAGGCAGGATGTACAAGACATCACTCTAAAACCTTTGAATCAACAAATGAATAGCAGAAAAGCAGACGCCTTGACATTGTCCTTTTAAATACACGGACTCAACAAATATCATTGCCAGCTCCTAATATGTTAGGCCTTGCTGATACATTGGTTGACTAGAAAGAGTTTCCTGTCCCCATGGAGCTGATATTGCAGAAAAAAGTAAATTGTACAATTAATTACAAATGTGTTGAATGCTTTGAAGAAGTATAGATCATTTTGAGAGCCTCCATAATGGAAAATTTAACCTAGCTTAGTCAAACAACACAGAAAAAGGCATTTAATCTAAGGCTTCAAGCATGGGTAGACTTTAGCTTTTCAATGTGGGCAAACCAATATAGAGAACTTAGGCAGTGACAAAAAAAAAAAAAAAGTAGCCTTGATGTCTCACTCACAAGGCTAAATTTATTGTTGAAAATGTTAATCTATCTTCTCTCATCCAGAACCAAATAAGGATTGAAAATGTATATTTTCAGAAGGATTATGTTAATGAATATTTATTGCATGCTCTTCCTGTGCCACCAAAACGCTAAACTCTTTATATTCAACACATTATTTAATCCAAGCAGTAGCCTATGTGGAATGTGCTATCATTCCTTCCATTTTACACATGAGGAAACTAAACATCAAAGCATTTACACTGTATATATATGATAAATCCAGGAATTCAAATAAAGGTCTCCCTAGCAGACATACCAAACTCCTTCCACAATGCTTTTCCACATTTATTAGAAGAAAACAGGAACAAAAAAAGTAGTACTCAATAAAAGCAGAATAACTTACCCTGGTGAAAAGGAATGCTGGGAGGAATGCTTTTGACTATTTATAATCATACCTACATCCTCAAAAATCCATTGCCAGAGTCTATTTCCCTGTTTAACAATTTGTGAGGATCCTTAGAGAATCAACAGCAGGAGGCACCACTGTTCAGCCCATTAGATATGATCCAAGATTTGTCTCAGTGTCTGACTCTTCTGTTCTCTAGTAAGGGGTCTATCAAAACCCAATGTACTTCATCTTTAACAGAAAGGACACATTTCCCAGGGGAAATTGAAAGTGATCCTTCTCAAAGTACAACTCTAGCTGTTTTTTGAGGTGCAATATATCGATGTCTGGATGACCATATTGTGCAAGACAATTCTCTTCAGGCCCAAAGTTCTTTTCATATTTACAATAAAGGAATGCTATAGAGAAAAATTTTCACAAAGATCAAAACAATTCAAATAGATTATGCCACACAATTTCAGTGAAAAGAAAGCTTCAACATTTACCCAAAGCATCATCAGAAAACCACACTTGCTAGAAGACTTAACGTCTCTCATATCACCCACAGAGACATGAGTGAGTGATCATTCCCAGAACGCGCTATTCAAAGAAAATCCATTCATCTTGTTACTAGTTGTCAACTTCATGTTTTAAATCTCATTTCAATCACACAAGAATAAGACATTTTCTACACCTCTTAGTCAATGAAAGAGAAATCAATACATGCTTTTTAAACCAAAAATTTATATCTTCATTACTGAGGGAAGTCAAAAACAGAATTATCTTAACAGTAATAGTGGTATATAACACCTCTCCTTTTTATTTGTTTGTGATTCTTTTGTTTTCTTACATAGCATATAAACAGCTTAGTTTATTTTTCCTTCTACTAAGTCTTCATAATCATCTCCCTTAGACTGAGTTCCAAACTCTTTGGAAACTACTGATGCGTTAATTGGCTTTTTAAATTATCTTAAAAATATAAACTTTATTAATTACCACATATGTTCTTTCTTTTAAATATTAATGACTTGGCCAGGTGCCGTGGCTCACACCTGTAATTCCAGCAATTTGGGAGGCCGAAGGGGGTGGATCACGAGGTCAGGAGGTCGAGATCAGTCTAGCCAACATAGTTAAACCCGTCTGTACTAAAAATACAAAAAATTAGCCGGTTATGGTGGTATACACCTGTAATCCCAGCTATTTGGGAGGCTGAGGCAGGAGGATCGCATGAACCCGGGAAGCAGAGGTTGCAGTGAGCAGAGATCACGCCATTGCACTCCAGCCTGGGTGACAGTGAGAGACTCTGTCTCAAAAAAAAAAAAAAAAAAAAAAAATATATATATATATATATATATATATATGTATGACTCTTCATCAAGTCGTTTCTATGAATAAAATCAGATTTCACAAACTCTCTAAAGTGGGAGAATGAAAATCTAGTAGGTTTTACTTATCTGCCACAACTAAAAATTAGTATAGACTTGAGGATATGTCATTTTGTTTTGAAGAGTGTGATTAAAAAAATATATACATATATATATATAATCTTAATTTGCTTTGTCACTCATGTAAAGGAAACCGTAGTTGAGTTGTAGACAATGAGGAAACACTTGAGGCTTCGGCTGTATGTTCCTTTGTTATTGTTACGTTGTTACCCAGTAACTTGAATATTGTTTAATGTGTTGTAAGACATTGTAGAGTTTATCTCAAGCTGTTAAAAATGGTAATGTACAAATGTGAATAGACACTTATCTATATAATATGGGTAAGTTTTGTTTTGCCTATAATAGATGTTTATAAAACAAGTGAGGGAGCAATTGGTATTTTTATTTCTTTTTCTTTCTTTCTTTTTATTGAAAAATCAAGATTGTATAAACCAAAAGCTGCAAGATGCCAAAATCTTGTAGATGTCAAATAAAAAGTTATTTTACTAAAAAAAAAGTGTGCGTTGGTAATCACTACTACTAATAATTTTAAAAAGGATAAATAAGGTCATATAACCCTGTCTCTGGTTCAGCAATTTGGAAAAGTTGTAGTTAGAACAGGAGACTGTTCTAATAGAGGGAGTGAAGAGTACAATATGTAGTTCAGTTCTCTCATTTGGTAGATGCAGACACAGAAGGAATGAAAGGCTGCATTTACACGATTAGCTAGATCTGTACAAACATTTAGTACTTTAACTTTTCTCAAAGCCTTTTATGTATTATCCTATGGGTAATGTTATCCCAAATGCATGGATAAAATTAAAACAAGAACACTAAATGACTTCACAAAGACCTGAAAGGCAGATCAATGGCATAACTAATATTAAAACTCAGGACCAGTGCTCTGAACATCAAACCTCCTGGGTGAGGTCTTCCACGGCACATCTCTCATTTGTTGAACAGTCTTTAAAATACTGTGTGCTGGACTTTAGGTTGAGAGATAGGACACATAATTTATCCCTTCAGGGTGTTTGCATCATAAAGAGGCCTGTGATCTTCAATTAATCATGTGGCCAAAGTTATTTCTAGGAGTCAGGGAGTCATTGATAATTCATTATGCCAAATGTGCCAAAATGCCAAAAAAAAAAAAAAACCAATAATGTAAGTCTCCTGAATATAAAATTTTCAAAAACTGAATTAGAAACATTTTTTTTTTACTCTAGCAAGAGCAATTCAATAAAAGCAGACATATAAAGGATAATTTTTTAAATCTGTGACCAAAATTGAATATGAGATTGATTCATCTACAAAGTGTCTTACTTTTCTGTAGTACAATAAAATAAATTATATTGTCCTAGACAGGCAAACTTCAATATAAGGGAGATTTAATGTCGTCTGTCCTATCATAGTGAAATTTGACTCCACTATTAGTTTCTGAATACTTTCATGATTTCCCTCCTGCTAATTTACCATGAGACACCATCTCAGACTACTACACAGCTCATTTGCACCCATCACAATATATAAATAAACAGGAGTGTGCCTTTTCTCTGCCGTATTTCCACTCAACTAATTCCTGTATCTTTCAGCTCCACCAGTTCTTTGTATACTTGCAAATAATGGCTGAAAATATTTATATTTTTTCTTGACCTCATATTTCTTCCACACGCTATTAGTTTTCTTACTCTGTAATTTAAGTGACAGATTTGGAGTGGGACAAATCTGTATGAAAACTTATAAATTAAATTTCCCATTTAATGAGAAGATTTTAAGTAGAGGTTAATTGGTAAATTAATTTCTCCATTTTCCCCCATGCTCTCTTCATATTCTGATTGCATTACATGTATATATATTTCTAGTTATGTGTACAACTATACAAAGTTTGGGAATATAAATTCATTTCATTAACACCTGTACCCTTTCTGCTCCTACTCAACTCTTTTTTGCACGCAATTCAGCAAAACTTTTGGAAATAGTTGTCCATATTCACTGGCTTCTCTTTCTCATTTTTTCACCTCTCACACAATCCTTTGGAATAAGGTTTTCATCTTCATAATTCCACAGAAACGGGGAACACTCATGTTGCCAAATTCAATAGCTACCTCTCTACCCTCTTCTTATTCCATCTCTTAGCACACAACACAGTTGACCAGTTGCTCATGCCCTGTTTCTTTAAAACCTCCTTTTTCTTGGCTTTTTTGAACCACACTTGTCTGTGACAGCCACCAATCCTTGACAGCTGTGCTGTCTCCGTTTGACCTCTAAATGTTAGGACTGATTTGTGTTAATAGAATTATTGAACTTACTAGATCCATTACTACCCAGCCAGCTGTAAGACGTAAATGAAATAGTTATCTATTGAGTGACTTAAGCCAAGAACTGAAAAGTCCTCCATGAGGACTTTATCTCTTTCACTCACATCTCTCATCTAACTCACAGTAAGTTCTATAATTCTAACTGTAGAATATATGCTGTATCCATCTAATTTTTTTCATCTCCAGGCTAACGCTACAGTATATAACTACCACAATTTCTATCTTGAACCGTGGTAGCTTCCTCACTGCTTCCTGTCTTCCTCCCTATAATACATTATCCACATAGTAGTCTAAATATCTTCTAAAATATAAAGCAGATGACACATTTTCTAAGCTCAAATCTTTAATGGCTTCCTTTTGCACACAGAACTAAATTTGTATTCCTTACTATGGCACACAAAGTACTTTGTCATCTGAATCCTTTCTTCTTCTTCTCTGATATTCCTCCTTGCCATTGTACCTGTCACTCATGTTGATGCAGCTATATTCATCTTTTATTTTCTTAGACATGCTGAAATTTATTTCCATATTAGGATTTTATTCTTATTCCTTTTGCCAAGGATGCTTGGAACCAGATATTCTCACATATGACTCTTGTTATTTAAACCTTATTTCAAATGTAACATCTTCAGGAGGTCTTCTCTGACTACCCAACCAACCCCTATGACCACATTTTCACATGACTGACTTTATTCATAGCTCTTACTACAATCTAAAATTATCATAACTAGTACAATTATTACTTATTTCTGTCTCTATTTCTGTATTAGACTATGAGTTCCGGAAAGGCAATGCTACAAAATAAGTGTTTTTGTCTCCCCACCCCCCAGAATGTATATGTTGCAACCTAATCCCAAAAGTGATGGTTTTAGGAGGTGAGAGCCATTGGGAGGTGATTAGGTTACGGAGATGGAGCCCTCACAAATTGGATTAGTGTCCTTATAAGGGCCAAGGAGACCAGAGCTCTTCCCCTCAACTATGTGAGGACAGAGTGAGAAGGTTCCTTCTGAATCATATAGTGGGTGTTCACCAGATACCAGTTTTGCTGGTGACTTGATATTGGACTTCTCAGTCCCCAGAACTGTGGGAAAAAAAATTTGGCTGTTTATAAACTACTCCACTTATGCTATTTTGTTATAATTGCTCAAACAGAATAAGAAATGAAGATATTTCATCTTACTTATTATTGCTATTTCTCCAGCTTTGGACACAATACTTAGCATTTTGTGGAAACTCAGTATATTTTTTAAATAAATAAATACATAAATGAATTCACCAAATAGGTAGTTAAAGAACCATAAAAATCATCATATCCTTGTTTTCGAAGTGAATTAGAACCAGCTGAGTTGCACAGAGTTGTAAATCAGAACATCTTGCTGATCTTTATCTCTGTTTGCATACAGACCTGATTTTCATAGAACTCACTGTCTGAATTACATGTGACAACAGATACAAGGATGTAGATTTCACTTTATTTTGCAAACATGAATGCCATCATCTACATAGTGGATAGTTGATTCTCCAGTGAAGTCAGATTTCTGAAGTGTTAATTTAATATTGTGCTATTATGCTTTAAAAAAAAACATAGCACACATCTTCTAGTAAAATGGCACATATCTTTTTGCAACAGTCAGGAACTACAGACATGAGCTAAATCATGTATTTGAAAGGTAGTCCCAGAGTGGCTAAGTCAGAATAAGGTATATCTTTCTTTCTAAAGTACTGCTTTGATTATATTATTTTCTGCTCCTCAATCCACAGTAGTACCTATTACCAGTTCTGCCTTTGGCAATTGACATATGTTATCTCCTGCTGCTATTTATCAATTTACTGTCAGTTATGTTCTCTCTCTCCAATTGGACTGTAGGCTTTTGGCAAGATGCAATCTGGAAGTAAGCCCTATCAAAAGTAGTTATTGAATAGATATTTGTAAAAGATTACAATGAAAACATTTCTAACTCTCCAAATCTAACTCCACCTTATCTTTAGTCTTAAACACAACGTGAAAATTAAACCAAAAACATTGAAAAAATTAATCTTGACACTGTAATATATTGCAATGGCTAAAATAATTTTGAATCCTAAACATTAATTTTGTTATACATCTTTTTTTATATATATTTCCCTATCTGGAACATGTTATGAATAAATACTTGATGTTCTTTACACAGTCTAGAGCTTGCTACATATTGTTGATCATCTCAGAAACAGCTTAATAAAATCAGCATTTGAAAATCCCAGTATCAGCCACTGTGACATTAATAATTCTGGTGAAACAGGTGCTTCCTGGGAATTTCAAACATTTGAAAATAAAGTGATAGGCCGGATGCGGTGGCTCACGCCTGTAATCCCAGCACTTTGGGAGGCTGAGGCAGACGGATCACGAGGTCAGGACATCGAGACCATCCTGGCTAACACAGTGAAACCCCATCCCTACTAAACAAAACCAAAAAAATTAGCCGGGCGTGGTGGTGGACGCCTATAGTCCCAGCTACTTGGGAGGCTGAGGCAGGAGAATGGCGTGAACCTGGGAGGCGGAGCTTGCAATGAGCCTAGATCGCGCCACTGCACTCCAGCCTGGGCGACAGAGCAAGACTCCATCTCAAAAAAAGAAAATAAAGTGATACTTCGAGGGAATTAGTTGTGTCACAGATAAAAATAGATTGTGCTTCACTGCACTCATTTTAAAACATAGTGACTGTCTTCAATGCTACTTTACAAGTGAGGACCAGATAATTAACTGAAGTTTCTTTCTCAAGCCTGATTGCGTTGTTTCTTTTTCTTCACTACTCTTCTCCTTTACTGTCCCTTCACCATTTAGGAGGAGGATATGCTTTTCTACACATCTGTTCCTTAGGAGGATGGTTGATACAGCTACCAAAAAAATTTGTTTCATGTTTTAAAATAATCATCATTCTCAGTAAACTATCCCAAGGACAAAAAACCAAACACCGCATGTTCTCACTCATAGATGGGAATTGAACAATGAGAACACATGGACACAGGAAGGGGAACATCACACTCTGGGGACTGTTGTGGGGTGGGGGGAGGGGGAAGGGATAGCATTAGGAGATATACCTACTGCTAAATGACGAGTTAATGGGTGCAGCACACCAGCATGGCACATGTATACATATGTAACTAACCTGCACATTGTGCACATGTACCCTAAGACTTAAAGTATAATAATAAAAAAAATGCTTTGCAGAGTTAAAGCAAAGAAAATAGTCATAAAAGACAAACTATATTTTGTCTATGAGAGCCAGCTTGTTAAGACAGAAAAGTTGTTTTTTACATTTCTAAAACTTGGTTTTAAATGTGAAGAGACAAATACTAAAAGCAACAGAACTTAAGGTTTCTCTGTAAACAAATGTGTTTGTTTCAGTAATACCAGATATTATGACAAACAAACGCTAAGTTTATGAGATTTAAAACCATGAAAGTATACTTTTGAATGCATTAAAATACCGTGAAGGTGTTAATGGTTCGTAACTGGGAGTGGCACAAAGGCCAGTTCTGCCTCCTGAAATCATTGACAGACACTGAGCTGATGGAAGGTTTGTTTTTTTAAATATATCTCTTTTAAGATCATTGTGGGTGTTAACAGGTAGCCAAGAATGTAAGGAGGAGAATATTAAGATTGTACATTTGCTTAACTGCCTTGGTCTAGGAAAAAAAAAAATATCTTCCATGTACTTTTTAGCCTGAAGAAGTTACTTGACCCCAGTCAGATAAAAAGAAAGCTGACAAATAACCATATCCCAGGAATAACTCTGTTTTCTACAAGAGGACTAAAACAGGAAGCCAAGGGAATGAGTCTGTGGTTATCATTTTCTAAGAAGTGGGCTCTGTCCCCTGTCAATTTCTGAAGTTGAAATTTTAGCGGTAGAGAGAAACAGAAACCAACACATAGGTATGGGACTCAGAGACCAGAGAGTGTTTGTGCTCAACTTGCTTTATGGAACTCAGAAGAGATATAATCTCATGGAGAATTCAGTGCTCACACAGGCTAGCATCAGCAGAGTTGTAATGGTGGCAAAACAGTATAGTCCGATATATAGATTGAAATAGGACCCATCCTCAGTCTATCAGAGGTCCTTAACGATGCAGGAGATCATCTGAAAATAGCTTGTCCTGTCCCATATTGATTCAAGATAGGCCAGAGAGACCTTTTAGTTGCAAAGGATAGACACAGAGTAAATAGCAAGTACCTAATGACTGGAGAACAGGGTAGCAGCATAGACGTGGATATCAAGCTTAAGTAGGGATAAGTGTTGACAACCTACGGTATGCTGGCATTGGTGGGGTGAGGTTTTTCTTCTCCTTAGAAAAGAATTCAGTTAAATAGAGGTATAGAAGAATAAATAGAAGTATTTAATGATATGGCTTAGCTTGGTGGTTTGAAATACATGCCTGCTACATCTGGATTCTGAATATTTCTGTATTTGTAACCATCTCAGAAACTCCAGGGTATTAATAAATTTGTCCATAAATACTTAACAATTGGAAAGGCATATGGCTTTAGATTTACCTTTTCATTTCAGGATTTTACTCATTAAATCAGTATTAGATGCTGCAGCATAATTAAGTTGAAGCTGACATTTGAGAACATTATTTGTTTTTCTCTTTCATGACATCTAAATACATTTGATATTTTTTCCCAATTGCCAATCAAGTATTCTTCCACTAGAATTTACTTTTACCTGATTTTAAAAGAACATTTCAATCATGGTTGGTAGCCATATGGACCTCTCACTCAACTACAATGTCAGTGGCTCTGGAAGCTATTTGTCTGTGTCTGAGTGATAAAATCTTTCTCAGTTCCCTTTGAGATAATTTTCCTCTCATTTTCTACTGCCAAATGGACAATCTTTGGATTTGTCCCTGAAGTGGTCTTTATTCTCAAGTGACCTTCAAATGGTTTACCTCTGAGATATTCCCA
Organism: Pan paniscus; assembly: GCF_029289425.2. NCBI lineage: Eukaryota > Metazoa > Chordata > Mammalia > Primates > Hominidae > Pan > Pan paniscus. The sequence goes on from NC_073254.2 coordinate 98,326,006, forward strand.
CAGCACACCCAAAGTGAAGATATAGCCCCTTCAAAGTTGGCAACAATACATCTAGAAGTTTTCTCATGGTGGTAAAATAGACAATAATTTCATTTTTTCTAAATAGACTCACTCAAGTCAATATCCACACAGCTTCCCACACACAATAACCCATTCCTTTTGTATACCCTTGGTGCCTTAGTCTAGGTCTTTTTTCTGACCATAGCATCCTTCATTATCTTTTCAGATCTCACTTCTTTTAACATCAAGCCTTCTTATGTCCAGTGATAAGATTTATGTCTTTTTGTAAGAATTTTATGTACTTATTAAAAACATCATTTAATTGACTTAATCATTTTCATTGGGATTACTTTTAAATCTTTATTAAAGATCCTTCAGAGCAAGGGCCATTTTATACATCTTTTTTGGTAATTTTTCTATATTGTTACCTAAGTTCACATTATCATAGAGATTAATCAGACCACACAAAACAGTGAAATTGATAGTAACTATAGAGTTAGCCTGAGTGTTCAGTACAGGATGACTGGCTCCTTTTGAATAATAAAGATGATCTCTAAAATAATAGCATATATCTCATTAATACAATTATGATATCTTGAACTGTGCAGGACAAATAGTCCTATTTTTATTATATGAAATAGTCTTTGTAAGTATCTAATTACCTACTTCCCTTGATAACACTAAAAAAAGACCTTGAATCTTAAAAATTTCCACTTTAAAGTAAGTATAGTGCAAGGACAGATCAATGTAGTACTATGTTTTTATGCCCTCTCTGCAGCGAGTTTATATATAACCTGAAATTTTCATAGCTCCCAAATCCATAAAAAAATGCTTGCAACCATAATTTACTTTTTACATTTAAACTATTGACAATAACTTCATAGCACTGGTCCAGTTGCTCATTTCACTTGTGAAAGGGGTCAAATTTTCACCTAGAGTTTTATTGAATGCCACATTTTATAGTAACTGTTACTCAGGCTTATTGTTTCTCACAGTTGTTTGTTTATTTGTGTGTGTGTGTTGTTTTCTCCTATGTTTATCATCACGGTTGCTTCCTGAGGAACTTTTGCTAGTCATCGCTTCAAAGTAATATCTCCTTTTCAAGAATAGGTAACTTGATAACAATTAAACAATCAAGGTATTGACTCAGAAAGACTTAACCAATGTAAACACACTTCTCTTTACTGATATTGTCTTAGTTTGGGCTGCTATAACAATATACCATAGACTGGGTAGCTTAAGCAACAAACATTTATTTCTCACAGTTCTGGAGATTAGGAAATCCAAAATCAAGGTGCTGGAAGATCCAGTGTCTGGCTAGGGCTTTCTTCCTGGTTTATGATTGTCTGTCTTCTCAGGATAACGTCACAATGCAGAGAGAGAAAGAGATCTATTCTCTTTCTCTTTTTTTAAGGATGCTATTTCTATCATGGAGTCTTTGCCCCGATAGCCTCATCTAGCCCTAGTTACCTACCAAAGGAGACACCTAATACTATCCCATTTGGGGTTCGGGTATCAACATATGAATATTGGGTGGGCAGAAATATGGATTCTATAACAGAGATGTACAGTCTTCAAAAATGATTAGAATCAAGATAGAGTTAGAAATAATTTGGTTACAAATGTCAGAAACTCATAATAAACTTCATAGGTAAAAGGAGAATTTACTGGTTCACTAACTGTAGGAAGGAAAGAACTAAACTTCAGGTACACTGGAACCAAAGAATTTGAGGCAAACTAGGCTCAATCTTCAATTCTTAGCTCTACTTCCCTCTATATGTTGCCATTATTCTTTCTGACCAGCTTCATTACAAGAGAATGGTTGAGGTTAACTTTGGCACCAAGTTAAATAACTATAAATAATTAAATTAAATAATATAATTTAAATAATTAAAAAGTTAAATAATTAGCTTTCCATGGATAAAATACTTGCTGATCAATGATGACTGCAGTGATAGCTACAGTAGGTTAACAGCAGCACCCATCAGAAACATGATTCAAGTTGGAATGTGGGTAAGGAAGCTGATATTTGACATAGCAGATGATAGATGGTCACCGTTGGGACTTATAAATACTTTAAATCAGTATTAAAAGGACATTTATATATTGACACTACTGATGAAATAATAGTTTTATATTTTTTTTAGTATTCCACAAATGTATCACTACTATATAAAATATGGTCTCTTTTATATAATTATTTAATTCAAGGAACCAAGAAGGAAAAAGATTATTTCAAATCTATATAATGTAATGGTCCCATTTCTTACATTTTCAGTCTTCATACTGTGAAGTCACTAACCATAACTGTTGTAGTTTATTTTCCACAATCACTTAGGTTTCTTATTTATCAAAAATAAAACTACCAAGCTCAGTAAATAATTTATATCATTTGACAGAATAATAATCTTAAAAGTGGCCTTAATATAGATAGATATTTAGGAGACCAATAAAAACACTAATCCAACTTAAGCAAAATGTTACCAAAAATAATACTCAGATTACAGTTTTAATTGTTGTTTTATTTATTTCAAAGTGATTTTTTGTGAAGGCCAGACATACTTTTATTCTGAACACTTAGAAAGAGATTATCTTAACATACTGATATATTAAAGGACGATTGACCAGTATCCAAAAATGGTACTGGTAATTTAAATAAAATATTTATCTACTTAGTTCTATAATATTTTCTCTTTAGCATAATGGGACAGTGGTATATTAACCCATGATAATTTTCATTATTACTTTCCATGTTGTCCCCTTATCAAACAAATATCATATAATTCACTATTTCAGATTATACAGGTTTGCAAATATTTAATTTTAGACAGTAGAGGACACCTTAATGAGCTTTTTTTTCATAAAATACATTATGACTAACCTTCCTCTGAAGGATTTATTCATCCAAAAATATAGCTGAGTTCTTACTACATGCTAGCATACTCCAGTTGCTTAAGATAGAAAGATGAATATCAAATAGTAAATAAAGACAAGCAGTATTCAGATAAATAGTTTCACTAGACTCACTCTGCCTGAAAAAGCTAGGTACTTCCACTTTAGCCATCAGACCTGGTATGAGTCACAGTTGGGTACACCAGGGAGCAGCCCATAAAGGCCCTGCTGTGAGCGTTCTAGTATAGCCCATGACATGAGGATAAGCTTAATATTAAGAATGGACACTGAGACTGATGCTTCTGTCTGCCTCATTTAAATACAAAACTGCAAATATTTCCTTTAATTTGTATGCAACTTACACCTTATCACAGGGCACTACAATAGGAAAGTGGAATTTATGGTGCCCCCTTCCCAATTTTGCCAAAATTGGGGAGTTTCTCTAGAATAGACTCATCAGCTTACCAATTCCCTTTTTGAATGGAAAGCATAGAAGTGGAGCAGGCCCCTGTAGGAATACTAATTTTAACTCTCTATATTTGGCATTTACTTTTCAAGATGGAAAGTACTAGCACGTGTTTTCAGGATTAATGAAAATTAACCAATACAGGGAAAGAAAGTGATAACACTGTGGAAAGCAGGAAAAACTACAGAAGCAAATGTAGGAAAAGGTAAGAAAGGTAAAGGGTTCTGAAACACAAGTGAGCACTTGGATATCATAGAAGGAGGGCACTTTTTCACCTTAACAGGGTAAGAACAGCAACGAGGAAGATGCTAGTACAACTCTCAATTTGGTAATGGCAAGGTAAGGGAGCCCTCTTTTGATAGCTTCTATTTTATTTTTTATTAAGCATAAATATATTATCTGCAAGATGAAGAGAGGTTTTAGAAGAGAAGAGAAATTTCTTTACTCATTGGTCGTTTGGCACTTGGGTTGATTCCACATCTTTGCAATTGTGAATTGTGCTGCTATAAACATATGTGTGCAAGGGTCCTTTTCATATAATGACTTGTTTTCATTGGGATATATACCCAGTAGTGGGATTGCTGGATTGAATGGTAGATCTACTTTTAGCTCTTTAAGGAATTTTGATACTGTCCTACATACAGGTTGTACTAAGTTCCATTCCCATCAGCAGTGCAAGCTGCTTTTTCCCTACATCCACCCCAACATATATTGTTTTTTGACTTTTCAATAATGGCTATTCTTGCAGGAGTAAGGTGCTCATTGTGGTTTTAATTTGCATTTCCCTGAAGATTAGTGATGTTAAGCATTTTTTCATATGTTTGATTGCTGTTTGTGTATCTTCTTTTGCAAAATTTCTATTCATGTTCTTTGCTTACTTTTTAATGGAATTATTTGGGGTTTTTTTCTTGGTGATTTGTTGGATTTCCTTATCGATTATGGATACTAGTCCTTTGTTGGATACATAGCTTGCAAATATTTTCTCCCATTCTGTTGATCATCTGTTTACTATGTTATTTCTTTTGCCGTGCAGAAGCTTTTTCGTTTAATTAAGTCTCATTTATTTATTTTGGTTTTTGTTGCATTTGCTTTTGTGGTCTTAGTTATAAATTCTTTGCCTAGGCCAGTGTCTAGAAGAGTTTTTGTAACACTGTTTTCTAGAATCTTTGTGGTTTCAGGTCTTAAGTGTTTGATCCATTTTGAGCTTACTTTTGTATATGGTGAGAGTTAGGAATTCAGTTTCATTCTCCTACACGTGGCTTGTCAGTTTTCCCAGCACCATTTATTAAATAAGGTATTCCTTCACCAACTTGTGTTTTTGTATGCTTTGACATATCACTTGGCTGTACATATTTGGCTTTATTTCTGGGTTCTCTGTTCTGTGCCACGAGCCTATGTACCTACATTTATACCATTGCCATGTTGTTTTGGTAACTGTACCCGTGTGGTACAATTTGGAGTCCAGTAATGCGATGTCTCTAAGTTTGTTCATTTGCTTAGGATTGCTTTGGCTATTCAGCCTATTTTTAGGTTCTAAATTAATTTTAGGCTTGCTTTTTTTTTCTAATTCTTTGAAAAATGCTGTTAGGTTTTTGATGGGAATTGCACTGAATCTGTAGATTGCTTTGGCCTGCAGGGTCATTATCACGATATTGATTCTTCCAATCCATAAACATGGGATGCATTTCCATTTCTTTGTGTCAGCTATGATTTCTTTCCACAGTGTTTTGTAGTTCTCCTTGTAGTGATCTTTCACTTCCTTGGTTAAGGTATATTCCTGGATTTCTTTTTTATTTATTTATTTATTTTTATTGACAGCTGTTTTAAAAGGGATTGAATTCTTGATTTTATTCTCAGCTTGGTCATTTTTGGTGTGCTACTGATTTGTGTACATTGATTTTGTAATCTGAGACTACTCAATTCATTTATCAAACCTAAGTGTCTTTGGAGGAGTCTTAGGATTTTCTAGGTATTCAATCATATTATCGGCAAACAACGATAACTTGACTTCCTCTTTTCCAATTTGGATGGCCTTTATTTCTTTCTCTTGACTCATTGCTCTGGCTAGTATTTATAGAACTATGTAGAATAAGAGTGGTGAACGTGGTCATCCTTGTCTTGTTCCTGTTCTCAGGGGGAATGCTTTCAACTTTTCCTCATTCAGTATGATATTGGCTGTGGGTTTTTCATCTATAGCTTTTATTATTTTGAAGTAGTTTTCTTCTATGCCTAGTTTATTCAGAGTTTTTATCATAAAGGGGTGCTGGATTTCGTTGAATGATTTTTCTGAATCTATTGAGATGGTCATGTAGTTTTGTTTTTAATTGTGTTTATGTGATGTTTTTAATTCTGTTTTCTGTGACGTATTCTCTCTCTTGATGAATCTAGCTAATAGTCTATCAATTTTATTTTTTCAAACAATGAGTTTTGTGTTTCATTGATTTTCATATATTTTCGTGTTTGAATTTTATTGAGTTCTGCTCTGATCTTTGTTATTTCTTTTCTTCTTCTAGCTTTAGGTTTATTTTGTTCTTGTTTCTTCTGTTCCTTGAGGTACGACATTAGATCGTCAACTGTGCTTTTTTAGACTTTTTGATGTAGGCATTTAGTGCTATAAAGTTCCATCTTAGCACTGCTTTTGCTGTACTCGAGGTTTTGATAAGTTATTGCACTATTATTCAATTCAAAGAATTTTTAAAGTTTTATCTTGAGTTTATTGTTAACCAGATATCATTCAGAAGAAGATTATTTAATTTCCATGTCTTTGTATAGTTTTGAGGGTTCTGAAACTGCCTTTGCAATATTATAACTGAGGAAATTATGACAGTGCAGTGAAATAAATCAGAACTTACTGACTCTATCTTGCTTCTAACCCTTAAGCTGTCCTTGTTCATTCCTGGGTGTAGGCTGAACTAACTTTGGGAAGGAATTCAGTTCATGGTTTGACTCTGAAACAAAACTGATAACAACCCTTTCTTGCCTGGTGTCCAGTCTGCTTTTTCAGGACTAACAAATTAGCTAGAAGATTAAAAATTATAATTTAGGGGTCATACAGCCTCTGGCTCCAAGAGTCTGAAAATCCACAAATTGCTCCTAGGGATAACACCACTATTGTAAAACCTAAGATCAGTGCTTGAGATATTTTGCAGACCCTGAACTCCATAGATCAGCCAACACCACCCAGACCAGTAATCTGGCCCAACCAGTTCTGCCAATGCACCCAAGTACAGAAGACATTAAGAAAACCTAACTTTGACCTCCTATGGTTCCATCTCCAACTTGACCAATCAGCACTTCCCATTTCCCAAGCCCCTACCCACCAATTTATCTTTAAAAAGTCTGATTCCTGAATTCTCGGGGAGACTGATTTGAGTAATAATAAAACTCCAGTCTCCCGCATGGCCAGCTCTGCATGAATTACTTTTTCACCACTGCAATTCTCTTTTCTTGATAAATCAGCTCTGTCTAGGCAGCAGGCAATGTGAACCAATTGGGCTGTTACAGTTCTTTGTGAAGTTGATTTCTAGTTTTATTCTGCTGTGGTCTGAGAAGATATTTGATATAATTTCCATTTTAAAAAATTTATTGAGGCCCGTTTTGTGACCTATTGAGCCTTGGAGAATGTTCCATGTGAAGATGAGATGAATGTGTATTCTACAGATCTTAAGGTAGAATGTTCTATAAATACCTGGTAAGCCCATTAGTTCTAGTGTATCCTTTACATTTATTGTTTCTCTGTTGACTTTCTGTCTCAAAGATTTGTCTAGTGCTGTCAGTGGTATATCGAAGTCTCTCACCATTACTGTATTGCTATCTCATTACTTAGATGTAGTAGTAATTGTTTTATGAATCTAGGAGCTCCAGTGTTTGGTGCATACATATTTAGGATTATAATATCTACTTATTGAATTTATCCTTTTATCACATATGTAGTAATGATCTTTGTCTTTTTTTAAATTTTTGCTGCTTTGAAATCTGTTTGGTCTTAATATGAGTATAGCTGCTCCTGCTCACTTTTGGTTTCCATTTGCATGGAATACCTTTTCCTACCCTTTCACTTTGAGTTTATATAAATCCTTCCCTGTTAGGTGAGTCTCTTGAAGGCAGCAGATATTTGGATAGTGATTTTTTAAATCCATTCTGCCATTCTGTATCTTTTAAATGGAGCATTTAGGTAACTTACATTCAACGTTAATATTGAAATGTGAAGTACTGTTCTCCTCATCGTGTTAATTGTTACACAGATAGTTTCTTTTCATTGCATTATTGTTTTATAGGCCCTGTGAGTTTTAAGCTTTTAAGACATTCTATTTTGCTGCATATTGGGTTTTTGTTTTAAGGTTTAGAACTTCTTTTAGTATTTCCTTTAGTGCTGGTTTGGTAGTGACAAATTCCCTCAGCATTTGTCTGAAAATGACTTTATTTCTCATTTATGAAACTAAGTTTTATGGGAAACAAAATTCTTGGATGACAGTTGTTCTGTTTAAGAAGGTTGAAATTAGGACCCCAGTCCCTTCTGGCTTGTAAGGTTTCCGTGGAGAAGTCTGTTCTTAGCCTGATAGGTTTTCCTTTACGGTTTACTTGATGCTTTTCTCTTACTGTTCTTAGAATTCTTTCTGTTGACTTTAGATAGGCTGATGACTATATGTCTTGCTGAAGATCTTTTTGCAATAAATTTCCCAGGAGTCTTTTGAGCTTCTTGGATTTGGATATCTAGATCTCTAGCCAGACCAGGAAGTTTTCCTCAACTATTCCCTCAAATATGTTTTCCAGATTTATTATTTTCACTTCTCCCTCAGGAGAAGGAAAACCAATTATTGTTATTCATTTTATGTATTTCCATATTTCTTAGAGACTTTGTTCATTTTTATTCTTTTTTCTTTATTTTTGTCTGATTCAGTTAATTCAAAAGCCTTGCCTTTGAGCTCCGAAAATTCTTTCTCCTACTTGTTCTAGCCTATTGTTAAACATTTCCACGGCATTTTATAATTATTGCCCAAGTGTATCTTTTATTTTCAGAGTTTCTGATTAATTTTTCTTTACGATATCTATCACTCTAGAAAATTTTTCATTCATATCCTCAACTGCCTTCTAAATTTCTTTATGATTTTTTTTTTTTGCCTTTCTCTGATATCTCCTTGAGTAGCTTAATAATCAACCTTCTGAATTTATCTGGTATTTCAAAAATTTCATCTTGGTTGGGTCCACTGCTGGAGAACTAGTGTGATCTTTTGAGGGTGTTATAGCACCATGTTTTGTCATATTACCAGAGTTATTTTTCTGGTCCTTCTCATTTGGGTAGACTATTTTTTCTAATTATTCTTGATTTTACATTTGATTTAATTGTGTTTCCTTTGTTAGTTTGCTTTTAATTTTTTTTCCTCTTTAAGGATGAGACTTCAATGCTTTGAGTTAATTGTAGCCTAATTTGGTTCTTGGTGCTTTCAGGGTCAAAGACTCTGAAGAGTCCCTTGGTTATAGACAGTGTTTGTATGATGGCTTTCTCATATGCTGGTTATAGTAGCAATGGGCTCAGTGTGGAAACAAATTCAGTATCTCCTATGGGGTTGGAATGGTAGAGGTCTCTTAAAGCTTATCTCATTCCCCTGTGGTGGCACTTTTATTTATTTATTTATTTCCCCCCATGTTTTATTTACTGGTTTGATGGTTCAGATTTCAGGCCAGTAGGGGAAGTATCCCTGGGTAGGGACCAGTTGTAGGTAAAGCAGGTGGATAAATAAAGTCCCAGCATTGACAGAGGTAAGTGGAGGAGCTTAAGTGAGTTGCACTGAGGTTTTATCAAGTGAAGTTTTGGAATCACTTTAGCTCCCTGCCAGGTCAGTAGGAAAGTTATCCACCTCTCAGACATGCTACTATCCCAGTGTTCTGGTTATTCAGATCAGGCAGGCACCCTTTTTCATCCGTAGAAATGTTGACCTTCCAAGTAGAGAGGAATTGTGACTCTGTCTCTCATGCAAGCCTGAACCTGGGTAGTGCTCCTTCTGTGGGGATGCAGTACCCTGATGTGTTCCAGAAATGCTGTCTATGGTTGCACCCATACCGAGCTCCTGTTGGAGAAACCCAAACTGCGCCTATGATGGTGGATAAGGGGGGAAAGGCTTCCTCTTCTCCAGTACTCTTCATGGATACCAGGACTGTCTGACTGAGAGCTGAAGACCTTCCCTGCCTAGCCCAGCACCTCAACAGTACTGCTGCTGAAGGAAGCTTTCCACCAGTGGAAGGATCCTGTGGTCAAGGCCTGCCATCTGGATTCTTTTGTCTTACAGTGTGTTCTCTTGGGGTTGGAATGGTAGAGGTCTCTTAAAGCTTCTCATTCCCCTGCAGTGGCACTTTATTTATTTATTTATTTATTTATTTATTTGCCCCCATGTTTTATTTACTGGTTTGATGGTTCAGATTTCAGGCCAGTAGGGGAGGTATCCCTGGGTAGGGACCAGTTGTGGGTAAAGCACTCTCCCTTCCCCTAGGAGTGGGAATCCCTGGGAGCCAGACTACTGTGGGTGTTGTTGCTCCTCTGGGTCTAGCTGCTCAGTGGAATTGCCCCACTCCAGGCTGGTGTTGGGGAAATGTTTGCAAGGCATCCACTGATGTGACCTGTCCTCAAGTTTTCTAGCAGTGGGTAATGGCACCAGCTCTAATGGGAGTGGCAAAGGAGTGACATAGATTCTGTGAAGTTCCTTGGTTATTGATAGTCTTAGTGTGTTAGCTTTCTTGAACACTGGTTATAGCAGTGATGAACTGGTCACATGGACAGATTCAGGAGCCCCTGGTTAGCCAGAGCGGTGTAGGCAATGGTGATAGCTGAGATGCACAGCCTTCTCCTTCTTGGACACGGTGTTATTCTACCAAGAAATACTGTAATGGACTGTGTTGGTTGTCCTGAAGCCAGGAGGTGGTGCTTGCCAAAAAGCATCAGCTGTGGTGGCAACCGTGGCAGTTTTGCTTGCCTTATGTTTCCTGTTGGAGGGGAGTATCTCTGATTTCTCAGGCAATGGGCAGGGCCAAGTAGCTCCCAAGAGATTTTGATCTTTTTGTTGAGCTAGCAGGGCCGATGGCAGGGCAAAGCCAGGTGGGAGCTGGGTTGGGCAGGTTTGCATTCTGAGTCTCTGTGTGTAGGGCAAACAGCAGCCCCTGTGGGTTTTTGGGGACAGGGGCAGGTTTCAAACCGCTGGGTTGATGTTCCAGAGGAGAGTGTTGCTACCTCTGCTACACAGAAGGTTTTGTGCAGGGAATGGGGAGTAAGCCCCATGGGGTGGTAAGCCCCACAGTTCCCACACACTTAGCAAGGCAGATCTACTCCCACAGTGTTCTACTGGCAACAGTGAACTGAGTTCCTGTAAGGCGGTAATCAGCACTCACCACTAACAGTAGTCATAAGATTTTCCCACAGAGAAAGCAACCATGGCTTTTAGGCCTTGCCCTTCTCTGTCTGCTGCAAAGCCAGGCACCTGGCATCTGCACCCAGGGCTCCTGCACCCATGGGCCTACACTCATGACTCTTGCACTCATGGCACGCTTTTCACTCTCCCCATCCTGGCCCTGGCCAAGGGAGTTCGTGTCCATCCAAAGTTATATTATGAAATCCCTTTAGGAGCCTCTTTCAACCTGTGGCCACCACTTGAAATGTTTGGCTCTCTTCCTCAGCACCCGTTGTGAGGAACAGTAAGGAATAGCTACCCTCAGTTCACACTGGGATCTAGGAGTCCATGCAAGGGTCTTCCCATTGCTGATCCTACTTTTATACTCCATGACCCTCCCCAACTCTGTTTCTGCACAGGGTGGGGTTAGGGCCTTCCCCCGTGTATTGAGCTTTCAGGGTCCCCAGTGGGAGTGTATATCCTAGAGGCAAACTCTCCCCTTCTCATACTCTATGTACTCACAGCCTTTGCCTGACTCACACTGCAGGCTGCAGCCTCTAGCATCCTTCAAAGTGTCCATAAATTCCTCCGGTTTTCCTGTTCAGTTCCTGTGTCACTTCTTGAAAAAAATTCACAGTGTGAATCTCTGCACACTATTTTGTCCTTCCAAGTGTGAGAGATATGCTAGCAATGCCTTCAATCCACCATCGTGGGGGGAAAAAACTCTAATTTGCTTTTAAATTAGATTTTGTATTAAGACTTTTAATAATCAAAATAATCACTGAATGCTGAACTGAATTTTAAAAATATTTAAAAATATCAATAGTTCAGTCTGTTAATCACTAACCTAACATACACATTTATTAAAACCCTATTTCCAAAGTTGAACTGTAATTAAGTTTGTATGGAGAGATTCACATAAAAGTTACCCCATTACTTCTTTAGTAGTTTTTTTGTTGTTGTTGTTTGTTTTTGTTTTTGAGACGGAGTCTTGCTCTGTTGCCCAGGCTGGAGTGCAGTGGCACCAACTTGGCTCATTGCAACTTCTGCCTTGCTGGTTAAGTGATTCTCATGCCTCAGCCTCCCAAGTAGCTGGGATTACAGGTGCCCACCACTACACCTGGCTAATTTTTGTATTTTTAGTAGAGATGGGGTTTCACCATGTTGGCCAGGCTGGTCTCAAACTCCTGGCCTCAAGTGATCCACCCGCCTCGGCCTCCCAGAGTGCTGGGATTACAGGCGTGAGCGACTGCTCCTAGACCCTTTAGTAGTTTTATAGTTTGGGCTCTTATGTTTAAGTCTTTAATTAATTAAGATTTTTGTAATATGGTGAGAGATAGGGAATCAAGTGTCATTCTTCTGGATATGAACATCTGTTTTCTTCCTGGACCATTTATCAAAGATGGTATCTTTTTCCTCAAGGTATGTTTTTGGAGCATTTGTTGAAAATGTTCCAACAGTCACAAATAAACATTCTATTAAAAAAATTTTTGAATAATGGTTAGCATCTACATTACAGTTAATAGCTAGGCCTTACTGTTAATAATTGACTAATGAACTATTATACTAATATTCACTTTCAAAACCATCATTAAAAAACACTGTTTTATGAAATAGATACTTTTAGAATTAATGGTTAATGAAAATGTTCATTTTTTTCTATAAAGTTATTTTTGTGTAATATTTTTTCTTTTTTTATTGATATGTAATAATAGTACATATTTAAGAGGTGCATGTGTGATTTTACTACAAGCATACAATGTATAATGATGATCAATTAAGGTAATTAGCATATTCATCACCTCAAACATTTATCTTTTTGAGTGTTGAGAGCATTTCAAATCTTTACTTCCAGCTATTTTGATATATACAATAAACTATTGCTTATGTCCCCATCCCTACCCTCACTTATGCACTTTTTCCAGCCTCTGGTACCTATCATTTTACCCTCCCTACATGAGATAAACTTTTTAACACCCACATATGAGTGACAACATGCAATATTTGTCTTTTTGTGCCTGGCTTATTTCACTTAACATAGTCCATCAGTTCCATCCATGATGGTACAAATGACAGAGTATTATATTTTTATGGCTGAAAAGCCTTTTATTTATAAATTTTTTATCTGTTAATCTGTTCACAAACACTTGCATTGGTTCTATATCTTGGTTATTGTGAACAGTGCTGCAATAAACATGGGAATGCAGGTATCTACTTAATATACTGATTTCCTTTCCTCTAGATAAATACCCAGCAGTGGCATTGTGGGGTCATATGGTAGTTCTATTTTTAGATTTTTAAAAATGAACCTCCAGACTGTTTTTCTATAATAGCTGTACTAATATATATTTCCACCAACAGTATATAATTCTCTTTTCTCCATATTCTTGCTATCATTTGTGTGTTTGTGTGTGTGTGTGTGTGTGTGTGTGTGTGTTATTTTGATAATAGCCATGCTAATTGGGTTGAGATAATATTTTACTGTGATTTTGATTTACATTTCCCTGATGATTAGTGATGTTGGCATGTTTTCCACATTCCTATTGAAAACTTGTATGTCTACACTTGAGAAATATATATTAATATTCTTTGCCCAGTTTTTAGGGAGATTATTTGATTATTCTGTTGTTGCACTGAGTTCCTCATATATTCTGCATATTAGTCCTGATGGATGAATAGTTCACAAATATTTTTTCCAGTTCTACAGGTTGTACCTTTACTATGTTGAACATTTCTTTTACTGTGTAGAAGCTTTATAGTTTAATATAGTCCCATTTGTCTATTTTTTTGTTTTGTTGTATGTTTTGAAGTCTTAGTTATAAAATATTTGCATTGACTAATGTTTTGAAGAATTTCTCCTATGTTCTTGTTTAGTAGTTTTATGGTTTGGGGTTATATTTAAGTCTTTTATCAATTAAGTTTTTGTAATATGATACAAGATAGGGAATCTAGTGTCATTCTTCTGCTTATGGATACCTGTTTTCTCCAGGAATATTTATCAAAAATGGTGTCTTTCCTCAATATATGTTTTTGAAACATTTGTTGAAAATTGGTTGGCTGTAAATACAATAATCTATTTCCAGGTTTTTTATTCTGCTCTGTTGGTTAATGTGTCTGTTTTTGTGCCAGTATATTGCTGTTTTGGTTACCATAGCTTAGAAGTATATCTTGAACTCAGGTAGTGTGATACCTCCAGCTTTGTCCTTTTTGCTTAGGATCGCTTTGGCTATTTGAGGTTTTTATGGTTACAACTTTTCTTTTAATTTCTGTAAAGACTATCATTTGTATTTTTTTTATTTTTTTGAGACAGACTCTTCCTCTGTTGCCCGGGCTGGAGTACAGTGGCACAATCTTGGCTCACTGCAACCTCCACCCTTCAGGTTCAAGCAATTCTGCTGCCTCAGCCTCTCAAGTAGCTGGGATTACAGGTTCACATCACCATATCTGGCTAAATTTTTTGTATTTCTAGTAGAGACAGGGTTTCACCATGTTGGCCAGGCTGGTCTTGAACTCCTGACCTCAGGTTACCTGCCCACCTCAGCCTCCAAAAGTGCTGGGATTACAGGCATGAGCCACCATGCCCAGACTGTATTTTGATAGGAATTGCATTCAATCTGCAGATTGCTTTCAATAGTATGGTCATTTTAACAATATCAATTTTTTCAATCGTTGAGCATGGAATATTTTTCCATTTGTTTTCATCCTCTTCAATTTATTTTATCAGTGCTTTGTAGTTTTCCTAATAGAGCACTTTTCATCTACTTGTTTAAATTTATTCCTGGTTATTTTTATAGCTCTTGTAAATGATATTGTTTTCTTATATTCTTTTTTTTTATCTAGTTTGTTATTGGTGTATAGAAATGCTACTGTTTTATATGTTGATTTTGTATTCTGCAAGTTTACTGAATTTGCTTATCACGGCTAAGAGGTTTTTGGTGGAATCTTTAGGATTTTCTATATAAAGATTGTGTTATCTGCAAAAAGAGACAATTTGTCTTCCTCTTAGATTGGAGTGTGTTTTCTCTTCTTTTTCTTGCCTAATTGCTCTGGATGTGATATCAAGTTCTATGTTGAATAAGAGAGGTGACAGTGGGTATCCTTGTCTTGTTCCAGCAGTTTTCCACCTTTTCTCAATTTCACCTTTTCTCAATTCAGTATAATGTTAGATGTGGGTTTGTCATATGTGGTCTCTATTATGTTGAAATATGTTCCTTCTATGCCTAATTAGTTGACAGTTTTTATCATGAAAGGATATTCAATTTTATCAAATGTTTTCCTGCATCTATTGAGATGATCATATAATTTGTGTTCTTCTTCTTTTTTCTTTTTTTTTGAGAGGGAGTCTCACTCTGTCACCCAGACTGGAGTGCAGTGGCACAATCTCGGCTCACTGCAACCTCCACCTCCCAGGTTCAAGAGATTCTCCTGCCTCAGCCTCCTGAATAGCTGGGACACCAGGTGTGCACCCCCATGCTTGGCTGATTTTTGTATTTTTAGTAGAGATGGGGTTTTAACATGTTGGTCAGGCTGGTCTTGAACTCCTGACCTCATGATCCACTGCCTCGGCCTCCTGAAGTGCTGGAATTTCAGGCATGAGCCACCACACCGGGCTGATTTGTGTTCTTCTTTCTGTTAATGTGATTTATCAATTCTATTGATTAGTATATGTTAGATCATTTTTACATCCCTGAGATAAATCCTACATAATCATAGTGTACCATCTTTTTCATGTATTATTGGATTCAGTTTGAGTACTTTATTGATAATTTTTGCATCTATATACATCAGAGATATTGGCCTGTAATTTTCTTTTGTGTTGAATTCTTGCCTGGTTTTGTAATCAGGTTTAGCTGGCCCTATACAATGACATAGGAAGAATTCCCTCCTCTTCAGTTTTTTTGAATAGTCTGAGAAGAATAGATGTTAGTTCTTCTGTATAGGTTTGGTAGAATTCAGCAGTAAAGCCATTCAGTTCTGAGCATTTCTGAGTTGTGAGGTTTTTTTCAGCTATTATTGCTTTTGAGTCTCTCTCTCTTATAGCTCAAATAATATCTGTTTTTCCTATCAGGGTGCTGTGGTGTTGGTGAATATACCTTTACAAATGTTATATACTCTTGAAAATTGATTCCTTTATTATTATATAATGATGACATCCTTTGTCTTTTTTTATGTTTTTGACTTAAAGTTTATTTTGTGTGATATAAGTGAAGCTACTCCTGCACAGTTTTTGTTTCCCTTTGTGTGGAATATTCTTTTCTGTTCCCTCACTTTCAATCTACGTGTGTCTTCACAAGTAAAGCAAGTTTCTTGTCAGCAGCATATAGTTGGGTTTTGTATTTCTTATCCATTCAGCCAGTACATACTTTTTAAGTAAGGAATTTACCCTTTTACATTCTGGAATGTTATTGATAGGTAACAACTTACTCCTGTCATTTTGTCAATTATTTTCTAATAGTTTTGTATATTGTTTCTTTCATTCTCTTATTTTTTACATTTACAATTTGATTATTTTTGTAGCAACAACATTTGATAGCTTTCTCTTTCTCATTCGTGTATATACTCTACCAGTGAACTTAGTACTTTTGTGTCTTTTCATGAGGGTAGATATCTTTTCACTCCCAGATTTTGCACTTTCTTAAGCATTTCTTAAGCATCGTAGGATCAACCTATTGGTGACAAATTCCCTTGGTTTTTCTTGCCTGAGAAAGGCTTTATCTCTCCATCATTTTGGAAGAATAGCTTTGCACAGTTTATTATTCTTTACTGCCATGTTTTGTTCTGTTTTGTTTTGTTTTGTATTGTTAGTACTTTGAATATCCCATTCTTTCCTGGCTTATAAGGTTTCTGCTGAAAAATTTTGAGAAATTAGCTGTTGATCTGGTGGGGGTTTCCTTATATTTGATGAAGCTTTTTCTTGCTATTTTGATGGTTTTACTCTACCTTAAACATGACCTTTTAGAATTGAATCTATTTGGGAATATTTGTTGCATTTCCTGTATCTGGGTGTCTTCATGTATATGGATGCTTCTTATAAATGGATGCTTCTTATAAATGGATGTATATATTTTGTTCAAGACTTGAGAAATTTTAACCTATCATTTTGTTACGTAAGTTTTCCATCTGTTTTTCTCCACAATTCCCAAAATTTGAATATTTGGTTACTTTATGGTGTCTCATATGTCACATAAGCTTTCTTCATTCTTTTTAAGTCCTTTTTTCTTTTTTTGTCTATGACATTTCACAAGACCTGTCTTCAAGTCAGAAATTCTTTATTCTGCTTGATGAAGTCTATTGTTGAAGATTTTGATTGTTTTTTTATATCATTGATTGAATTCTTCACTTCAGGATTTCTGTTTGTCTTTTTTATCATATCTAGCAATTTATCATTCAGATTATAAATTATTTTCTAATTTCCCAATTGTTTATCTGTGTTATCTTGTATCTGGCTGAGTTCTTCAATATTATTATTTTTAATTCCTTTTTAGATATTTTATAGATTTTTCTTTTTTGTGATTTCCTACTAGGGAATTATTATTTTCCTTTGGTGGCATTATGTTTCCTTGCTTTTTCATGTTTCTTGCATCTTTAAATTGACATATCAGCACATCCTGGGTGACAGTCACTTACTTCAGTTGCATGGATTGGCTTTTATGTGGAAAGACTTTTTTTCAATTGCTGAGCAGTTCTGCTTTTTAAAGCAGCAACTGAGCTGTAAAGCAGACCCATCCTTAGATAGGAAACTGAATCTACGTGGGAGGAAGACACAGTGGTGGGCAATCTGGAAGCTAGAAGGAAGGACAGTCAGAGTGAGTATTGTAAAGCCAGAACCCTGCTGGGATATTTAAGAGAGCCCCCTTCTCAGGTTTTTTTCTATCTCAAAAGAAACTGGGGCATGGGTAGTGATAAAATTACAAGTAATATCACCCTACCAAAACCCAGTCTCCTCATTAAATGCTACAGAAGTCTGGAAGGAGTTCTCATTATACAGGCCTGTGACACTCTCACTGTCCAACAGTCTTCATTTCTGGTTTTGTTCAAGATTACATCCCTCTCACACACAAAGAAAGCATTTATCATGAGAGAATTTTGGTACTTTATGAAGTTGTCTGCCTTTAATTATTTATATTGTCTTCTTTCTCTTAGTATTTTTGTTTTTTTTTTTTTTCTTTAGGGAAGGGATACAGGGGACTGTTTTTGATATTGCTATTCTTGTTCTGTCATCTAGGTAAAGGTTCCTTTGAAAATGCCAACCTGTTTGAACACTCCTCAGGAGACATGATGAAAGATGTTCTCTATAATTTATCTGTATATTCCCAGTTTCCAAATATGGCAATAACAGCAAGAATAAACAGACGGATATCTCAAAAAGATGAAAAATTAGCAGGAACTGATGAAGGGACACTCTTATCGCTGTTGCTTTCCATTATGATTGTTGAACTCAAACAGCTCTTCCTGTGTCTCAGGCAGAATCAATTATAGATAGAAAATTAACTTACAAATATCTTTATTTACTTGATTAGGAAAAGGATACTGAGTAGTCAGCAAGTAATAGTTAATAAGAAATCATAAAATTGGAATCACAAGATCTGTGTTCAAGGGCTTCCTTTGACTTTAAAAAGTGGATTACCCTTAACTGAGTCACATACTTCTTTAAGATCTTTTTATATCATCATCTGTACAACAGGAACAGCGAACTAGAAGATCTCTGAGATCCCCTTAAATTTTAAATTGTTTCAAATTATACCCTAAGATATCTGAGCAAGAAAGATTTAAAGAGCAAAGTTTTACCTCAACAGAGATGAGAGTTTGTTAGTGTAATTCAGGGAGTCAAAACAAAATAATATATTGTTAAATAGTGGGTGAAGACTTAGAGTGATAGAAGTCTTTTCCATAAAAAAATTTAGTTTTTAATAAATCCTTTCACTGACACCAACACAATAATAAAGGAGAAGCACCTATAACACGGCTTCAATAGCAATTTTTACAGCAATGTGTAAAACATGCCATCAGAGAAGAATTCCTGTTCCTTAAATTTCCACGTTACCCAGCATCTGCCATAGCTAACAGGAAATGAAATAGAATAAACTATGGAAAGATATTGAATAAAGACTCCTTAACTATGGAGTTTGATAATTTGAAGTAAGGAAATAAGAATTCTCTGCTTTTAGATAAGAAACATAATTCCAACAAATGAAAAATCTACTGTTTCTCCCTGTGGAATGTGAACAATCTAGCATAGGTTTCTGAAGGGAACCTGGGGCTATGGTAGAAAATGATCAGAACTGTATTGATTTACATATGTTTCTTACTCTTATAGGCATATAGGAGGCTGGCATGACCACACTTTAAACAAATATTTTCACAGCATTTATTATTGATAGCATACATGCATTAAATTGTTTTTTGTAAACTCTAATAATTAACTTCATAAACCGTCTTAAATAAATGTTTTTCTTATTTGTATAATGACCTTAGTTTAAAATGTAACCTTTCAGATATTTTCAGAATTACATACATAAAGAGGGTGAACCTATCTTAGAAATACAATAGTTTCCGCTTTCCAGAACAATAAGACTAATGAAAAACCGCTTTAAATAATGTTGCTTGAGGGATGGTTTCTCTCTAAACACCAGAATGTGTAGAAAATGTTTACACGGCAAAATAAATAACCTGTTAAGACGCTTAAAATTTTAGTTAGAACAATAATATACACAGTCAACATAAAAGCCTTGTTTACATGGCTGTTTGGGAATATTTTAAAACAAAAACAGTTTGCTTCATATTCAGATCTCCCATGGCTCCCAAAGAAGACTTTAGTTAGAGAAAAAGAGTTGTTTAAATAAAGAGAATTCATTTATTTCTGTTATAGTGTAATAATAATAACTAGTCATTTATAGTTATTCATACATTTGTATCACTTGAACAAAAGCCATCACCCTGAGGCTTTCTTTCTCATTTCTGCAAATAAAGATATAGAGTGTCTGAGGAATTCATGTAGTTTGCAAATATTTGCTTTTGGAGACAAATGATGATAATTAAATAAAATGCTGTGTGTTTTGTTGAATGAGCAATGTAATAACATTTAGGCATGTAAACTTAAAGAATAAAGCTTTCCATTTTGAAAAGATCTTATTTTGCATATTTAATGAAAGTCTTGATTATTTGTTATATACTGTCATCAGTTTGTATTCAAGTAAAGGTAATTAATCATACTTCTTAACTAAAAAATTATTAACGACTGTTATGCATGGTATATCTGACCATATCTCTCATAAATAAATATACAGGTAGGATAATGAGGTTCAAAATATAATGTCATATATAATTTGGCTTCATAGAACATAAAACATACCATTGGATGTTGATGGGTATGTTTCTATATGCATCAATTTTCATTCTAGAGAAAAGATCATAGGCTTACTCTTTAGATATACCTGAAGTTGCATATAAGAATAATCAAGTGAATTTGTGATGTGAATTTAGATAATTTATACAGGCTATTAAATCCTGTTGTGTTCTATCTGTAAAGGTATAAAATGCAATACATCTTAATTCATTGTTGTAAAGACTAAATAACTAATTCTCATTCCTCACTTCTCTTTTTTATTTATGCCTTCTATTCATCTGTCAGCATGTTCTCCTCCTCTTCACTGCTCTTTCACATTCCCATTAACTATTGCATATTATTCTCCACATTTTTGTAGCAGAACCTACAATATCTTTAACCAAAAAATAATCTTATTTCCCTTTTATTGTTGAGCACTCCACTTAACTACAATTCTGAGCCTCCCTTTGCATTATGTGCAGGCTTTTAACTGAGTTGGGGTCAATGAACAGTGTCTAGGAGTAAAAAATGGTACTTCCTGATCTGTCTCATATAAGGCTTGATGTCATTCATCTTGTCTTTCCCCACTCACTCACTAAATGTAGAAGACTCAGGGACATGGAAAAGGGCAAAGCCATTGTCATAAGGTAAAAGTCACCTGAGTCCCTAAACATCTTGTGAATATTGGCATTTAATTGTTATGTAACTAAACAAAGTTTTTTTGTATAAAGCTACTGAGATTGAGATATTTTATAGGAGTTTATGTCACTTTAATTCATGTAGAATTGGTATCTTGAAGTGAATGTTGTGATAATATAAGCACAGACTTAGCTGTGAGGTGACTGGTGGAAGAATAAACTACTATGGGAAGCAGAAAATCTGCAGAGCCATACAACTTTGTGATAAAACATTTGACAGAAATGTCACCTGCATTATATGGACACCATGTGCCTGTAGCTCTAGAAGAGGTTGGAAAACAAGATATGAGTTTTTAGTGGCGATTTTTTAAACTGGCCTTCCTTAGTATGCTATATATGCTTCGCATGTATGCTATGCCTACAGAAGGAAGAGAAAATCTCCAGCAAAGAGTGAGCAATGTGCAAATAAAAAAATGAAATGACAGAGAGAGTCCAGAAATCTGAAATATTGGATTATGGAAACACCAACAGTTTTAGACCTTAAAGAGTATGACTAAGAAAGGTTTTAAATAATGCAATCACATCAAGACTCAGCAAAATTGAATAGCAACTTCACTAGTGGGAAACAGGAATGAAAAGAAGAAGGAAGAGATGATGACAAAAGTAGAAAACAAATAACAAAATGGCAGAAGCAAGTCATTACTGATCAACAATAACATTGAATGTAAATGCACTAAACTCTCCAATCAAAAAACATACACTGGCTGAATGAATGGGAAAATAAGACTCATTGATCTGTTGCCTACAAGAAACACATGTCACCTATAAAGACATACATAGACTGAAAGGAAAGGGATAAAAAAGCCTATTTCATGCCAATGTAAACCAAAAAGGAGCAAGAGTTGTGATACTTATATCAGGCAAAATAGATTTCAAGATTAAAACTACAAGAGACAAAGAGGGTCACTATATAATGATAAAGGGATGAATTCAGCAAAAGGATATACCAGTTTTAAATATATATGTACCCCAACATTTGGAGAATTGAGATATATAAAGCAAATATTATTATAGCTAAAGAGAGAGATAGACCTCAATACAATAATAGCTGGAGACTTCAACACCCCACTTTCAGCATTGGACAGATCTACTAAACAGAAAATCAACAAGGAAATATCAGGCATAATTTGTACTAGAGACCAAATGGATCTAATAGATATTTAAAGAACATTTCATCCAATGGTTGCAGAATACACATTTTTCTCCTCAGCATATCGATTATTCTCAAGGATAGGCCATGTGTTAGGTCACAAAACAAGTCTTAAATATTTCAAAACAAATTGAAATAATATCAAGCACATTTTCTGACCACAAAGGAATAAAACTAGATATTAATAACATGAGGAATTTGAAAACTATATGAATACATGAAAAGTAAAAATTGTGCCCCTGAATAACCAGTGGATCAATGAAGGAATTAAGAGAAAAATTAGAAGATTTCTTGAGACAAATGATAATGAAAACACAACATATGAAAACCTATGGGACACAGCAAAACCAGAACTAAGATGAAAGTTGATAGCTCTAAGTGCCTACATCAAAAAAGAGAAAAAACTTCAAATATACAATCTAATGATGCATCTTAAAGAACTAGAAAAGCAAGAGCAAATCAAACCCAAAACTGGCTGAAGAAAATAATAAAAAATAGAGAAGAAATAAGTGAAACAAATAAAAAATAGAACAAAAGTCAACAAAACAAAAAGTAGTCTTTTTAAAAAGTTAAAGTAAGTGGACAAATAATTAGCCAGACTAATAGAAAAAGAGAGAAGATGCAAGTAAGATTAGAAGTGAAAATGGAGACATTACAACTGGTATTGCAGAAATTTAAAGGATCATTAGCAGCTACTATGAGCAACTACATACCAACAAACTGGAAAATCTAGATACAATAAATGAATTCCTAGACACATACAATCTACCAAGATTGAATAATGAAGAAATCCAAAATCTGAACAGACTAGTAATAAATAACAAGATCAAAGCCATAACAAAAAGTCTCCCAGTAAACAAAAGCCCAAGACCTGATGGCTTCACTGCTGAATTCTGCCAAACATGTAAAGAAGAAATAATATCAATCCTACTCAAACTATTCTAGAAAATAAAGGAGGAGAGAATACTTCCAAACTCATTCTTCGAGGCCAATATTCCCCTAATGCCAAAACTGGACAACAACACATTAATAAAAAATAAAACCTATAGGTCAGTATCTCTTATAAATATTGATGCAAAGATCTTCAACAAAATACTAGAAACCCAAATTCAACAATACGTTAGAAAGATCATCCTTCATGACCAAGTAGTATTTATCTCTGGGATGCAAGTATGATTCAACATATGCAAGTCAATCAATGTAATACATCAATAGAATGAAGGATAAAAAGCATCTGACAATTTCAATTAGTACTGAAAAAACATTTTATAAAATTCAATATCCCTTTATGTTAAGACCCTCAAAAAACTGGGAATAGAAAGAACATACCTCAACATAATAAAAGCAACATATGACAGACACACATCTAGTGTCATACAGAATGGGGAAAAACTGAAATCCTTTCCTATAGGATCTAGAACATGACAAGGATGCCCACTGTCACCACTGTTATTTAACATAGTACTGGAAGTCTTTGCTAGAGTGATCAAACAAGAGAAAGATATAAAAGGCATCCGAATTGAATTGAAAGAAGTCAAATTTTTCTTATTTGCTTAGGATACAATCTTACATTTGGAAAAACCTAAGGACTCCAGAAGAAAACTACTAGAACTGATCAACAAATTCAGTAGAGTTACAGGAAACAAAACCAACATACAAAAATCAGTAGCATTTCCATATACTAACAGTGAAAAATAAAAAAAATTAAAAATAGTCCCATTATACTGACCAAAAATAAAATTAAATACCTAGGAATTAATTTAACCAAAGAAGTAAAAGATCTTTATAATTAAAACTGTAAGACACTAATAAATGTAACTGAAGAGGAAACCAAAAAATGGAAAAATATTTCATGTTCATTTATTGGAAGAATTAATATTGTTAAAATGTCCATACTACTGAACCAACATATGGGTTTAATGCTCAAAATACCAATGGTATTCTTCATAGAAATAGAAAATACAATTCGAAAATTTATATGGAACCACAAAAGACCCACTACCCTAAGCAAATAGAACAAAACTGAGGGAATCACATTACCTGACTTCAAAAATTTTGCTACACAACTATAGTAACAAAAATAGCATGGTACTGGCATAAAAAGAGACACATAGACCAAAGGATGAGTGTTGAGAGCCCAGAAATAAATCTACACACCAACAGTGAACTCATTTTCAATAAACGTACCAAGAACATACACTGGAGGGAAGACAGTCTCTTCAATAAATGGTGCTGGGAAAACTGGATATCTATATGCAGAAGAATGAAACTAGATCCTTCCCTCTCAACATATAAATTAACTCAAAATGGATTAAGGACTTAAATCTAAGGCCCCAAACTATGACATTGGAAAAATCTTCAGAACATTGGTCTGGGCAATTTGTAGTGCACTGGGAGTGTCATAATAACTTGTTTTTTCATAGTTCCTGTATTATTATGCTGATTTTTTGCATCTGGAGAAATAGTTGCTTCTATTTATTTTTGAATTTATTTTGTTGGGGTGGGGCTTTTTTCCCCTGAGAATACAACAATGATGTATTTTGAATAGGGCCATATGGCTTTGCTTCTGAGTACATTCATTGTTAAAGACTGCATACGTTTTTTTGGTTATAAATAGCCTTAATATAGTGGCTTCCTCAAATGCTGGTAGTAGTAGCAAGAGAGCTTGTGCACAGCAACCAAAATAACAGAGTAAACAACAACCTACAGAGTGGAAAAAAGTATTTACAAACTATGCACATGACAGAAGACTAATATCCAAAATTTACAAGGAACTCAAACAACTCAACAGCAATAACAAAATAATCCCATTATAAAGTGAGCAAGTGACATGAATAGACATTTTTCAAAAGAAGACATACAAATGGCCAACAAGCATATAAATAAACATTCAACATCATTTCTCTTATCATTAGAGATATGCAAATTTAAACCACAATGAGATATAATTTTACCCTAGTCAGAAAGACTATTATTAAAAAGTAAAAAAATAATAGATGTTTGTGAGGATGTAAAGGCAAAAGAATGCTTAGTAAATTAATACAATCTGTTTGGAGAACAGAATGGAGATTTCTCAAAGAACTAAAAATAGAAGTACCATTTGATCTGGCAATCCCACTACTGGGTATCTACCCAAAGGAAAAGAAAATATTATATCAAAAATACACCTGCATTTGTATGTTCATTGCAGCACTATTCACAATAGCAAAAATATGGAATCAATCTCTATCCATTGATAGATGAATGAATAAATAAA
The DNA here is from genome assembly GCF_029289425.2 of Pan paniscus. Classification (NCBI taxonomy): domain Eukaryota; kingdom Metazoa; phylum Chordata; class Mammalia; order Primates; family Hominidae; genus Pan; species Pan paniscus. The sequence goes on from NC_073254.2 coordinate 98,351,172, forward strand.
ATGGCGTGTATATAGATAAAATGCGTATGTGTAGATACACACATGCACACATACATGTATGTGTATATATGTACATATATATACATATGCAAACATATATATAACATGGAATACTATTCAGCCATAAAAAAGAATGAAATAAATGAAATCATGTATTTTGCAGCAACATAGATGAAACTGGGAACATTATCTTAAGTGGAACAACTCAGAAACAGAAAATCAAATAATGCATGTTCTCATTTACAAGCAGAAGCTAAATAATGTGTATATACGGATATGAAATGTGTAAAAAGAGACACTGGAGACTCAGAAGGGTGGTGAAGGATGCGAAATTACTTAATGGGAAAAAATGTACATTATTTGGTTAATGGTTACACTAAAAGCCCAGACGTCACTATTACACATTATATCCATGTAACAAAACTGCAGTGTACCACTTAAATTTCTACAAAATAAAATAAAATTAGGAATCTTTGTTTATACCAGAATGAAAAAAATAAGCCACTGATTGGGGAAAGCTATTTGCAATGCACATACAGTAAGAGGCTTTTAATAGACTAAATAATAAACTTTCACAAATATATAAAAAACAGAAAATTCAATAGATAAATGGGCAAAAGCTCACAGATTCTTCAAAATTAAATAATACTAAAATGACAAATAAACATATATAGATTCTCCACTTCATTATTATTCAGAGAAATGCAAATTATAACCATAGTGACCTATCATTATAGAACAGCTAAGTTTAAAAAGACTAATAATGGAACAGCTGGTGAAAATGTAGACCAAGAGAAACTTATGGATACTTCAAGACATCGTGTTGTGTATGATAAATACATACAATATTATGTGTCAAATTTAAAAATTAAAAATTAAAAAATACTATCTGAGGGATGTGAGATATTGAATTCTTAATACAATTTAAATTTTCTTAATGTTGATTCGGATTATAATGATGAAGATAATTTTAACAGTGACTTGGTGAATGATAAAAAATAGCTAGCTGTTTTACAAACGGACTACTTAAATGATGCTATAATGTAAAAGCAAATTACACAAAGTGAGATTTAATTAAGGAGGATATAATAATACCTCACATTTTTTGATTTTTTAAAATAGAATTGTGTTTAGCAGTTGACTTGTCTTATTTAATATTCATAAAAGCCTGGGCACCAGACACTATCATCAAACATAATTTAGAAATAAGAAAACCCACCAGGCGCGGGGGCTCACACCTGTAATCCCAGCACTTTGGGAGGCCAAGGCAGGTGGATCACAAGATCAGGAGATCGAGACCATCCTGGCTAACATGGTGAAACCCGTTTCTACTAAAAATACAAAAAATTAGCCAGGCGTGGTGGTGCGCGCCTGTAATCCCAGCTACTCGAGAGGCTGAGGCAGGAGAATCGTTTGTACCTGGGAGGAGGAGGTTGCAGTGAGCTGAGATCGTGCCATTGCACTTCAGGTTGGGCAGCAAGAGTGAAACTCCGCCCACCCATCCCAAAAAAAGAAATAAGGAAATCAAGTATTACAGAGCACAAGCAACTTTTCCTAATGTTAGATCTAGGATTTGGAAGTAAGCAGTGTCATCCAGAATTTGTGTTCTTGCTATATAGAGGAAGTCAAAACAATTACCTAAACAAAAACTGATATTCAAGATTTTCAAATTAGGCAAAGTTTTAGTAACTTGTCTTGATAAAGAAAAACTGCCTAGAATATCAACAAAGATTTATGAATTTTCAGGATTAAAAGGAGCCTAAGATGCCATTCTCTAGCTGAACACTATTTCATCTTCCTTTGGACATCATTGATAATTGGCTCTTCATTCATGTGAGGCTCCACACATTAGAAAAATATTCCTTTAGTAGAGCTGAAATTTGTGTTATGTTTTGGTTTGTTTTAGCTTCCAATGACTGACCCTAACTCTGTCCCTGATTAATTTGCAGTCTAATTTATATTATACTGGGTCGTTCTGAAACAATTAGATAAACCTATCAAGTCATACATAATTTCTTCTCTAAATATTTCCTGTTGTTTCATTTTTTTTCCACATGGAATGATTCCTGATACCTTTCCTCAGGGTATGCTCATTTGTCAACATCCCTTATTGATAAAATTGGAAAATTTCTTAGGATAATTGCATATATAAAGAGATAACTTATGTCCAATATCTGGGACATGATAAAATCTCTCAAATTTCCTTAAGAATTCAAAGCTGTGATAGTCTCATTTGTGTGTGGAGTAGGCCCCTCTTGAAAATTACAAACTTCATTTGTTTTTAATTTATGAATGTTTCTTTATTTTTCCTTTGGGACAAAGAAAGAAAAAAGTATGCATGAGCACTATCTTTTTCAATATAAGATTATTTATTTAGGTTATATTTCTATGAATGGAATTGATGGATAAGAAATCGTCTTTTTGGATAGAGACTAAGTTGCTGTAATGAAGAAAATCCCAAAATACAATCAATGGCTTAAATATGATAGAAGTTCATTTCTCCATCAGGAAACAGTATAATTAACAGGGTAACCCTGCCTCATGAGAACTTCTAGGGAGGGTGGTTTTCTCCATCTTGTTCTCTATCAACTAATAAGACATTGCCCTTATCTTCATGACCAAAATTATATCATTGCAAAATCTGCTTTCCAGTCTAAAGAAAGCAGCAGTCCAGAACAAGAGATTTCACTTTTATTATAAATTGTAACTGACCTGGAAGCTGCACACGTAAATTTTGTTCTCATTCCCTTGAAGAGAATGGATTCAAACAAGACAGGTTGGTTGTAAGGAGGCTGAGGAGTGTGGTCTCCAGCTGTGAAGCCATATGCATTGCTTCAGCTCTTTTCCTGTGAAAAGAGAACAAATCAAAATTTAGTGTGTCAACCATCTCTCCTACAGAGACTACATTCTTTTGTTTCCATGAATCTCGAAATAATTTTCAAGATTATTTACAAATGATTATTAACTATCTTTAAAATATTAGTAACCATATTAATCTGTAGTGTAAAAATCAAATTTTTAAGACAAGAAATTAATAATAAAATCAATATCGTGTGGTAAGAAATATAATTGACTCATTAAGTAAACATCTCAAGTTAAAGAAACAGAAGGGTGTTAGCATATTAGAAATGTGTATGTTGACCACAAGCATTTGTGCTGTCACAGGCTTTAGTGAGTATAATTTACTTAAAGACTAGAGAGCAAAATTTATCTTGCAGGTTTTTTCAATGTGGTCAGTTAAGGCAGCTTCTCTTGTACCAACTTCTCTGTGGTACATCATATGTTGCTCTGAACACCACATTCTCAAACATCTGCTCAAAGCTGTCCTCTAGTAATTTAGAGCTCACTCTAAATAGTCACATTATATTAAAATAAGTAATTCACATTTCTCATGTACGCTGGTAATTTTTCTAGTAAATATTGCTTATATTGAAGAATCATTTACTAATCTTTTTGCTGTTACATGAAAAAGTGTTTGCACAAACAAGGTAAATAAGTGGAAACCAAAATTTGCATGTTTAGTGATTTCAGAGGATATCAAAATAAATAATAATGCATATTGATAAGGTAACCAAAATCATTCTGCATTCCTTCAATTCCAATCATAGACAAAGAAAGTTTATGCTATTCATTTGTGACATTCTGGATTCTCTCCAACCTTTCATGTGCCTATTCATTTTTAAGTTTTGCTCCAGGATAGCCCTATTGAACTGTACAATTTCTGAGGAAAGAAAGCAATACATGCAGCATTTCAAATATATCCTTGCTGTTAAACCTGAGATGGCTAGTCCACAACTACTCACTGGAACCTGACCTAGGAGAGTTCTGTACAGCATGCAGCCAATGGGAAGGAAAAGTCTCCACCCTCCAGGACCTTAAGCTTTAGTTAGTGAAGATAAAATATACTCTAAGAAGCAACTATTTACCAAGTCTAAATCTTAAAGTAAGCCCTGAATCATTCATATTTTAGTCCCACATCCAGTTAATCACAAAGTCTTATATTCTAACTTCTCATCTTCACAGCCACTAGTTTATAATATTTCCAACAGTGTTGTCATTCATCCCACCAGCTCTGGTCTTATCTCACTGTAATACTCCCTTGCAGAGATTTCTTTCACTGTGCACCTTAACTTTGAAAGGTATAGATAAAAAAATAATAAATTATTACATACGAGTAACAGAAAACACAACTTAGATAATGAGTCAGTCCACATGCACATAACCCATCTCTGAATTAGTCAACATAATATGCTCAATTACCCACTTTCTCCACATTCTTATGTGGCATACTTACTCTATGCTCTTCATAAAAGATTTATATTTTCAGGGTTGAAATATGATTATGTCATCTCCATTCTCAGTTAGAATATTTTAAACATACCCTCAAAATTCTTAGGTAAGTCCAAATTCCCTTATATGGTTCTTGAAGTTCTGGAAGTGATGTTACCTTGCTCTATGGATTTAGCTGTAGTTATTACTCTCCATGTGTGCTAAAGTATGCCATTTAAAACTATTTGTAGTTATCTAACTTTATATTCTTTCTTGCCTTGGGGCTTTGGCACATGCTGTTTCTTGCCTAAATGTACCCACCCCTTTCATGTTGCTTGTAAATTCCTCCTTGTCTTCCATGACCCTAGTCTAAGAACTAAAGTATCTTTCTTAAATGCTCCCATAAAACCATGTACTCATCTTATCATAACACTGATAGTACTATGTTGACATTGTCAACTCCCTGTTTCAGATGTCTATGAAACCTCAACTCCCTGATTACAGAGACTATATTTTTCTCCTTTCTATACTGAGTGGCTAGTACAGTATCTCATGCATAGAAAATATACGATAATTATTTGTTAAATTGAAATTCACAAACAATTTGTGGTATAGATTAGATGCATTTGTGCCTAACTAAAAAAAGGAGGAGGTTTCTCTTTACTAGGCATTATGCTGGATATTAATGATTTCAAAGTTAATGTGCTAAAATTCCTGTCATTCCATAACACATCTTAGTTTGTTAATTTCTTTCTCTTCCTTTTTTTTTTATAAGTGGTCACATTTGTTATTATTTTTTAGAAAATACTTGGGATAACCCCAAATTTGAATCCATATTTGCATTGCAAATATGGGGTAGAGTTAACTGGGGAAAACTTGAATTTTCTCTTGAAACAAAATTCTTATGTATCTAGTATAAATAAATTGGGCTGACCTACCAAAAAGAATACATAGCATGGAAGGGAATCAATAAACAATTGTTTGAAATAAAAATGACTGAGTAGATTTGCTGGAATAAAGATAATCCAAGGGCCAGGTAAAAGATATGAAGTCTATGGATTATAAGTGGGATCTGAGTCATAAAAAGAGATTTGGAGAACTGAAGATGTTGAATGACTGAGTTTTGATCAAGTATATAATGGGTTATCCAAGTAGATAAGCGTATAATAGATAATTTTTCTACAAGATTTATAATGAGCAATTTTAAAACATCTGGGCTAGAGAAATATAAATTGAGAAGGTTGAAATTATAGTGAAATTTTGAAAATACATTAGAACATCTCCAACAATGATAGAACATTTCAGAGTCTAATAATTTCAGTCCTTAAAATTTTGGTTAAATGTTCAAGCTGGGATGAATAATTTGGCCTTTATAGTCTTGTTTAAAAGCTTCAGGAGCTGCGGTGGCTCAGGCCAGTTGTCCTGGAGCATAAGGAGGCGAGGCTACGCATTCAAGGCCAACCTGGGCAACATAAAAACCTCTCATCCATGAAAAGCTTCAAAAATTGCCACATTCTAGAACACTGTAAGATTGTTATATTTTCTGCATGAATTTTAAAATATTATTTCTGAAATATTGTCTTTATATATTTGAGAGCGATCTAAAGAGGTAATAACCTCCAAATCTGCATCCTCACTGAAGATAAAATAAAATGAAATGTGCCTTTACTGAAGCAGAGGAGATTTGGGAAAAATTCAATCAAAACCTTCCCAAGTTAGAGATTTCTACTCACATTTACTTAGAACTTCAAAGAGGAAAGTTTTTGAAAATGATATAGGCCTTCCAATATATAGTTGGAAACTTTTTATGATTCTATTATTTAAAAAAATTTGCTATTTTAAAAAATGTTTGTGGGAACATAGTAGATGTATATATTTATGAGGTACATGAGATATTTTTATACAGGCATGTAATGTGAAATAAGCACATCATGGAGAATGGGGTACCCATCCCCTCATGCATTTATCCTTTGAGTTACAAACAATCTAATTACATTCTTTAAGTTATTTAAAAATATACAATTAAGTTATTGTCACTGTAGTTTTTTGAGAAGCCTCCAAACTGCTGTCCATAGTGGTTGTACTAAGTTACATTTTCACCAGCAGTGTACAAGAGTTATCTTTTCTCCACAACCTTGCAAGCATTTGTTACGGCCTGGCTTTTGGATACAAATCATTTTAACTGGGGTGAGATGATATCTCATTGGAGTTTTGATTTGCATTTCTCTGATGATCAATAATGTTGAACACCTTTTGATAATCTTGTTTGCCATTTCTATTTCTTCTTTTGAGAAATGTCTATGCAAATCTTTTGCATAATTTTTTATTAAGATTATTAGATTTTTTCCTATAGGCTTATTTGAGCTCCTTATATATTCTGGTTATTCATCCTTGTCAGATGGGTAGTTTTCAAACATGTTCTCACATTCTGTGGGGTGTCTCTTCACTTTGTTGATTGTATTCTTTGCTATTAAGAAGCTTTTTAAATCGATGTGATTCCATTTGTCCATTTTTGCTTTGGTTGCCTACGCTTGTAGGGTATTGCTCAAGAAATTTTTTCCCAGACCAATGGCTTGGAGTTTCCCCAAGGTTTTCTGGTAGTAGTTTCATAGTTCGAGGTCTTGGATTTAAGTCTTTAGTTCATCTTTATTTGATGTCTAGTTTCATTCTTTTGCATATAGATATCCAGTTTTCCCAGCATCATTTATTGAAGTCTGTCTTTTTCCCCATTGTATGTTTCTGACATCCTTGTCAAAAGTGAGTTTACTGTGGGGGTGTGGATTTGATTTTGTGTTCTCTATTCTTTTCCATTGGTCTATGTGTCTGTTTTTATGCCAGTACCATGCTATTCTTGTTACTAAAGTTGTGTAGTAAAATTTGAAATCAGGTAATGTGATTCCTACCGTTTTGTTCTATTTGCTTAAAGTAGCTTTGGTTATTCTGGGTCTTTTGTGGTTCCATATAAATTTTAGGATTGTTTTTTCTATTTCTATGAAGAATGTCATTGTTATTTTGATAGGGATTACATTAAACCTATATATTGCTTTGAGTAGTATGAATATTTTAACAATATTGATTCTATGAATCCATGAACATGAAATATTTTTCCATTATTTTGTTTCCTGTTCAATTTCTTTCATTAGTGTTGTATAGTTTTCATTATAAAATTATTTCACTACTTTGGTTAAATTAATTCCTAGGTATTTAATTTTATTTCTGGCTATTATAAATGGGACTATGGTTTTATACTTCATGCTGTTGATATGATAGATCATGTTGATTGATTTGTGTATGTTGAACCATCCTTGCATCACAGGGATAAATACCACTTGGTCACGATGAATGATCTTTCTAATGTATTGCTGAATTTGGCTTACTAGTATTTTGTTGAGCATTTTTGCATCAATATTTATCAGAGGTAGTTTTCTTTTTTTGATACAGTTTTGCCAGGTTTTGGTATCAGGGTAATAACGTCCTCGGAGAATGAATTTGGGAGCACTCTCTCCTCTTCTATTTTTTGGAATGGTTTGAGTAGAATTTATATTAGTTCTTCAAATGTTTGGTAGAATTCAGCAGAATTCAGATGAAGCCATCTGGTCCTAGGCTTTTCTTTATGGGGAGGGATTTTATTATGGCTTAGATCTCATTACTTGTCATCAGTCTGTTCAGGGTTTGGATTTCTTCCTGTTTCAATCTTGGTAGGTTGTGTATGTCTAGGAATTCATCTATTTCTTCTAGATTTTCCAGCTTATTGGTATATAGGTGCTCATAGTAGCCACTAATGATCCTTTTAATTTCTGCAGTATCAGTAGTAATGTCTCCATTTTCATTTCTGATTTTATTAATTTGTATCTTCTCTCTTTTTTCTTAGTCTGGCTAAAGATTTGTCAATTTAACTTTTCAAATAACCTACTTTTTGTTTAATTGACTTTGGAATTTTTTTTCAATTCTATTTATTTCTGCTACAATATTTACCATTTATTTTCTTCTACTAATTTTGGGTTTGATTTGCTCTTGCTTTTCTAATTCTTTAAGATGCATTGTTAGACTATATATTTGAAGTTTTTTTCTCTTTGTTGATGTAGGCACTTAATAGCTATCGGACTTCCATCTTAGCATTGCTTTTGCTGTATCCCATAGGTTTTGGTATGTTGTGTTCCATCATAATTTGTTTTAAGAAATATTTCAATTTTCTTCTTAGTTTCTTCACTGACCCACTGGTCATTCAGGAGCATATTGTTTAATTTTTGTATATTTGTATAGTTTTCAAACTTCATGTTGTTATTAATTTCTAGTTTTATTCCATTGTGGTCAGAGAAGATACTTAATATCATTTCAGTTTTTTGAATGTTTTAATACTTTTTTTGTGAACATATTGTTTATACTTGAGAATAATCCAGGTGCTGAGAAGAATATGTATTCTGCAGCTCTTGGATGCAATGTTCTGTAAATATCTATTAGATTCATTTGGTCTATAGTGACGATTACGTCTGATGTTTCTTTGTTGATTTTCTGTCTGGAAGATCTGTCCAAGATGCTGAAAATAGGGTGTGAAGTCTCCAGCTATTATTGTATTGGGGCCTATCTCCTTCTTTAGCTCTGATAATATTTGCTTTATACATCTGAGTGCTCCAGTGTTGAGCACTTATATATTTAAAACTGTTATATCCTCTTGATAAATTGATTTCTTATCATTACATAGTTACCTTCTTTGTTCTCTTACAGCTTTTGTCTTGAAATTTATTTTGTCTGATGTAAGTACAGCAACTTCTGCTTTTTTGTTTTCCATTGGCATGGAATATCTTTTTCCATCTCTTTATTTTCTATGTATGTATTTGTAGGTGAAATGTGTTTCTTATAGACAGATTAATGAGACTTGTTTTTTCATCCATTCAGTTACTCTAGATCTTTTGATTGGAGATTTTAGTCCAACTACCTCAATGTTATTGCTGAAAAGTAAGGACTTACTCCTGCCATTTTATTATTCTTTTTCTGGTTGTTCTGTGGTCCTCTCTTCTTTCTCTCTTTCCTGTCTTCCTCTAGTGAAGGTGATTTTCTTCTTGTACTTGGATATTGATATAGTTCTGTAGGTTTCAGAAGTTGTCTGTTATTATTCCTTTGAATAAATTTGCTCCCTCTATTTATTTATCTACCTCTTCTTTAAGGCCAATAATTCTTAGATTTTCCCTTATGAAACTATTTTCTAAATCCTGTAGGCATGCTTCATTTTGTTATTCTTTTTTCTTTTGCCTTTTCTGACTAGGTATTTTCAAATAGCCTGTCTTCAAGCTCACTAGTTCTTGCTTCTGCTTAATTCTGCTGTTAAAGGAACTTGATGCATTCTTCATTATGCCAACTGCATTTTGTAACTCCAGAATTTCTGCTTGATTCTCTTTAATTATTTTAATCTGTTTGTCTGATAGAATTTTGAATTTCATCTCTGTGTTATCATGAATTTTCTTTGAGTTTCCTCGACCTACCTATTTTGAATTCTCTGTCTGAAAGATCACATATCTCTGTTTCTCCAGGATTTGTCCCTGGAAACTTATTTAGTGTTCATTTGGTGAGATTAAGTTTTCCTGGATGGTGTTGATGCTAGCAGATTTTCTTCAGTGTCTGGGCATTGAAGGATTAGGTATTTATTGTAGTCTTCACTGTCTGGGCTTATTTGTACTCATCCTTCTTGGGAAGGTTTTCCAGATATTTGAAAGGACTTGGGTGTTGTGATCTAAGCTGTATCTGCTTTAGGGGGGAACCCACATCCAGTAACTCTGTGGTTCTTGCAGACTCATAAAGGCAACCCCTTGATGGTCTTGAATGAGATCTGAGAGAATTCTCTGGATTACCAGGCAAAGACTCTTGCCTTCTTCCTTTCTTCCAAATATATGGCGTCTCTGCCTCTGCTCTAGCCACCTAATGCTGAGGACTGGAGTGACACAAGCCCCCTTGTGGCCATCATCAATGTAATTTCACTGGGCCAGATCTGAAGCTAGCACAGCACTGAGTCTGGCTGAAGGCTTGCTGTAGCCACTCCCTGATTACTGCCTATGTTTCCTGAAAGCACTTGGGCTCTCTAATCAGCTGGTGGAAAAACCAACCAGGCTTATGTCCTTCCATTCAGGGTAGCAAGGTCCCCCAGACCCCCAGTGGGTCCAGAGGTATCATCTTGGAGTCTGCCCTTTTTTTAATTAAAAATAAGCAATCAAGAACAGCAACAACAAAAAATTGCCAGAGTAAACATCATCTTTATCTTAAGCAATGTCAGAGTGGAACTTAAAACTTAGAAACTGGAACTTAGAATGCCTTATTGAAAGAAGAACACACATAGGGACTTAAAATGGTACCAACAGAGAGAAGACCAGGAAAAAAAAATTAAGTTCGTAAACTACTCTTTGCATTTTGCTTTTATTTAAGAATTATTCCTTGCTTCTTTCAATAAATTTTGATTGTGTGAGTTTTCAATTCTCCAGAAATTGAAAATAACATAATGTGCTCACTATTCATGATTGCATAATAAAACCACTTGGGTATTAAAAAAATAATAATTCCTTAGCTAGAGGTTACTGAATGACAATAGAAAAAAGAAGAAAGAATCTACATAAGTGGAGACAGTTCTCACTCTAAGCTGCTGAATATGCTTTCTGTTTAACTAAGTAAAAAGAAGTAATCAAAAAACGATTTCCACAATTTTTTATGACCATATTCACCTACCTGCCTCTGTATGTACATACTGTGTTCTCTCTCTTGCTCTGTAGATGAGCCATCCACATGGCAAGCAAAGGGCAGTCTCACTACTATGTCCCAGATCTCATTCATTCTTGCCCAGACAAGAGCAATTTTTCTGGAATTCTCTCTTTTCTCTCTTGCATTCTTTTTTTTCTCATGAGCATATTAAAATGCTGCTATTTCACTCTCATTTGAAAGTAAATATAGACAAATACATATGTGTATGCATATATGTGTGCATGTGACTTCACCATACCCTCCAGTTACTGTCCCATTTTTTTCTTTGTTTTACAGTAAACTTCTCAGAAGAGTTGGCTATATTCATTGATTTCAGTTTCTTTACACTTGAACCTGTTTCTATCAGGCCTTTGCCAACACTACTCCACTGACGTAGCTGTAGTTAAAGTCACCAGTGGCATACTCTTTGCTAAATCATGAGATTGATAGTCATTTAACCTATTTGGGCTATCGGCAGCATTTGCATAGCTGATCACTCCCTTCTCCTAGATACTTTCTTTGCTTGGCTTCTAGGACACAAATTCCTCTGCTTTCCTTCTCCTTCACTGGTCTCTTCTCATTCTTTTTCATTTATTCCTACTCATCTTTCATATCTTTTGGAGCTCAGCCCTTTGAGATTCATTCGTAAGTAAGAACAATCTATCTCACTGCTTTAATGTTCATCTAGATGCTCATAACTTCTAATTTGTATATTCAAGTGACTGCAGAACAGAGAAGTAATCTCAAAATATGCACCTCCAAACCCAAATGCCCGCTATTATTTACTACTTTGCTATAACCTTTTCTATTTCCACTCCTTATTCAATAAGAAGCAGCTCCTTTCCATAAGGCAGCTCCTTATTTTTGATTGTTTGGGCCACAGGCCTTGGAGTCACATTTACTCTACTTTTTCTCTCATCTGCTGTCTAATCTGTTAATAAATCCTCTAGGTTATGCTTTCAGAATATTTCCAGAACTTTTATCCTCTCACTGCTGCATTGTTGCCTCTGTTACTAAAATATGAGTTAGACCATGCCTCTGTGGTAATCAAAGCCTTCAGTGGTTTACTTTTAACCCAGAGAAAAAGTCGGCCATGAAAAACATGTACAATCTGCCTGCTCCTCCTCCTCCCACTCCCCACTCTTCACCTGTATGATTTCTCTTAATTTTCCTCCTATTTACACTTTCACCCAGAGTCTTTTCATTTTCTCTTCCATCTGGCTGAATGTTCTTCTTTCAGATATTTGTCTGTCATTCCCCATTTCCTCCAGATTTGAGTCTCCTTCCGACAGGCCTCCAGTAACCACATAAAATTTCTATCTTCCAATTTCCTTTTCTCTTCCTCTTCTACACTTTTCTCCTTACCATTTACCACTATCTAACAAGCAATTTTAACTTTATTCACTTTACAAGGAGTTCTGACTGTTTTACCCACTGACATATCCCTAGCACTGAGCTTGTGGCACATTATAGGTACACAATAAATATTTATTGCATATTGCCATATTAGAATTACTGATGAAGACCCAGGAGGCTGTCTTTAAAGGAATGGATTTTTAAAATGAAAATGTTGGAAAAGGTTTCGAAGAACAAGTTGCATTTGAATTGAGGTTAGATTAAATGATAGGTAATATTTGAGTGTGTGGATGAGGGAAAGGTACCTGTGGTGGAGATTACTGAGTGTGAAAAGCCAACGATCCTCGAAAATAAGACATCTACCAAGAACATTGTCTTTCAATTTGGGTGGAATTTGGAAGGCTTGAAAAGAAGATATGTTCAAGTTACTGGGAGGTAACTTGGGATGTATAAGATAAGCAGAAAGCCTATTTGGGTCACTGAGGTTAAGCAATGAATTTCTTCCCTTTCTTGAGCAAACAGGCAGATCCTTGATATGTTACATTTAGATATGTGCAGTAGCTTTAATATCTTCTTCCAGAATTCTTCCAGTGACAGTCTTTCTGCTTATCAAGCTGGCTAAGGGAAATCAAATCAACAAACCTCATTTCTTATTGAGGTGGGCCAGATACTTATTCATGCATATTTAGGGAATATAAATCTCAGTTCCAGAATGTTCGAACTATAGACTATTCTGCATAAGCCAGAACATAATTATAAACATGTAGAAAGAAACCACTTTACTCCAAAGGTGTATAATCTATACATATTTTAATAGAATTTCTCTTTTATACTTGGGACCTAAATTTGAGTTTAGAAAAAGCAATCAGTAAACTTACATAATAAGATTTAAGAGGAAATAGTCAAGCAGGAAATTCCTCTCACGAGCAATAATTTTTCTACTTCTCAATCTGCACCTTTTTTTTCCTGCCTGACTCAAAATAGCAAAATTCTAGCCTTAATTCTCCAGGACCCCTGAAGGCATTCTCTTCTAATACGGTGTTTTTTCCTTTTGGTTCATCTTCCGTAGCTGTTTTGAGATCAGAGGCCTTGGCTTCCATCACCGCCTGGAATTGACTTCCCTCACCACTTTTAAAAATCAGAGATAAATAGTGAATTATAAAAATATGAGTAAAGTCAAAAGCAAACACTGGAAACATGATCAAATACAACGAGAACATCAAGTGAAGTACTTCAATTAGCACTTCAGGTCTGTATATGTGATTAGATGAGTTTATTTTTAGAATAATATATTCATTGACCAGGCATGTGTTGGCCTGTCACATGCTATAGATTATTAGACTGACAATAACCCCTATGACTTAAGGATATTATTAGTGTTAGCTTTCAATTCTACTTATATAATTAATGATTATTACTGTAATTATAAATAATTATTTATTGAGCACCTACTATATGTTAACCACTTAATATGAATTATCAGATGTAATCTTCACAACAGCCCTCTTAGTTAGGATATATTATAATTTCCATTTGACAAATGAAGGAAGTAAGGCAAAGTGATGTTAAGTTACCTGCCCAAGATCACAAAGCAAGAGGTGGCAGACCCAGAATTCGAAGGCCATCTGATCACTACAGCCTGATTTCAGAGTGTAGAGTTTTAACTATTCCACAATTCTGCTTACTTTCAGTAATATACAACTTCTTCAGTTATTAAGAAGTAAAAGTGAGAGCTAGCTTTAATCAGGTGCCTATACACCAGACACCTTGCATTATTTCCTTTAATCTTTGCAACAGTTCTACAAATTAGAATTTTATAGGTGAGAAAGAGGTTAATTTAGTTGCCCAAGGTCGTTCTCTCCAAAAATAAAGTTCTATTTTCCCTAAAAACATATTGGAAGATTGTCATGAGGTCAATAATGTTCAGCAGGCATACTTCTGCAAAATCATAAAACTCATCTTATTTACTTAGTAAAACCATGGCTAAATTAAGAAAGAGATAAATAAAGGTGCATTCCATTATTTTTCCCACTTTCAAGGTCCAGCTCTAATGCTGTATTTTCTAGGTCTAGTTCCTTCATTAAGCCTTCCTCAATTCCCTGATCCCCAAAACCAACTAATCTTATATTTCAATTCAATTAAGGAGAAGCAAGTCTAATGGATTGGGAACAGATGTGCATATTTTTAAACTGCTGTTGCTTACTGTGGAAGTCAGACCTATTAAACCCTCCATTTTAAAAACCTTTACCCTTTACATTCTGATTATTTTATGGTACATATTCTGCTTAGTAGTAGTGTTATTGTGTTGTTCTTATTCTGTCTTCCAAATGATAAGCAGATGATAAGCAAAGACTTTTATATTCATTCATTCTTATATCTTCTGTAGTGTTTAATACAGTGCCTAGCATACTGTATATGGTCAAAAATGGTTATAATATTGATGTCAGTGGATAATTCAATGATCTCACCTTTGATTAGCAATTTTTTAATTTAATAATCTTTAAATGCCTAGAATTAATAGCACCATTCTCTCGGCTTCTATACCCAGGATAATTTCTGGACACTTCTGATGACTTTCCCATGATCTCCGGAAATAATAAAAGATAAGCTTTACAGATGAGGTAACAGATTTGCAAAATATTAAATATGCCATTACCTGAAGAGGACATAAGTTGAGCCCTTTCCTTCATCTCTTTCTTGCTCACAAATATTACAATATCTGTGCAAAAATCCTAATGCAAGAATGAGCTTAGCATATTCCAGGGACTGTCAATAACTGAAATACATATATAACAAGGAGGAAAAGATACAATAAATGTGGAATTTATTCTAATTACAATGGAAAGCAAGTGGAGAGTTTTAAGTAATAAGTTTTATGCTTTAAATTTTTTTGGCTGCTGCATGGAAAATTTCCTTGAAGGAGAAAATGTGAATAGAGAGTGGTGGGAATGGCAGAGGACTACTGCAAGAGTCCAGTTGGTTGCTGATGTTATCTTGGACTAGGGTTATCCGTGTGGAAATGGTAAGACAAGGTAATATTCAGACTTGCCAGTGTACTACCTGTGGGTGTGAATGACAAATGTGAGATTCAAACCCAGGTCTATATTGCACTAAAGTTTACAACATTTGCACACCTCTATATTCCCTCAATTGGGTATCTTCTTTACTTTTTAAAAAAAGACAGTATAAAACTTATAAGCCTAGTTTTTCTTCAGGTTACTTTGTTGCTTTCTGATTTACCATTCTTATCGCCCTAAAATCTAAATGTAATTTTAGAGAATATAGTTATACATTGAAAATATAAGAGCATGCATGGGTACATGGAAATTAAGTATCTTGAGAGATTATATCTATTCTCAAATTTACCCTTGACAATGCAAGCAGTTACACCAAAGAGATGAACCAATTACTGTAAACAAGATAGAAAGCACGTAATCTTTATCTTTTTTCTTTGTATAAATAACTTGCAGCATTCCAGACGTCTCTCTCATTGCAAATTGATATAACCACAAAAGGATTTTGAGTATAATTTCAAGGAACATTTGTTTGCGATCATGCTTCCCACCTCCCACCAAAAATAATAATAAAGATCATGGCTAGAACTAACGCTCCAAGAGGTACTTTTAACCTTAAGGAAGTGTAGACTTTAACATCTATTAGTGAGGCAAAACAAACTTTGTTTCAGCTAGTGCTAGAGAAATCAGACCCCTACCACTAGAGAACTATAATACCCATTAAAAATAAAAATTAAACACAAATTGTGACATTAAAAAATATGAGTGCCTGGGTCTCATTTCCAAAGGTTCTAGTTCAACTGGTTTGAGATGAAACTCACGAAGCAGTATTTAAATTTTTTTCTCAGATGATTTTAATGTACAAATAAGATTGATGAGAACAGGGCTTGAGGAAAATAAATTATGTTGTCTTTTTTTTAATAATATCTTAGGATGGGAATTCATCCTCATTTTCCAAGTTAAAATAACTGTCTTGCTCTGGCAAAACTCAGACAGAACTCACGGAAAATACAAAGTTTTCATCTGTGTGTGTGTGTGTGTGTGTGTGTGTGTGCGCGCGCATGCACCCAGAAACACACATGTAAGCACACATGTAGCAATGGTTTAAAAGAGGATTTTAGAGCTCTACAGTCAGGTAGAGACACATATCTACGAGAGAAAGCAAACTTTTCATCAGAAGTCAAAGGAAAGGGATGCAATTAAGAGCGAGCACAGATCTTTAGAAAGCAATACCAAATGGTTTGTAAAAGGGGATATTTGTGAAAATAGTGATCGTATGCTAAAAATTCCCCACATTTTTATTTCAAGGCCAATTAAATATTCCAGTTTTAAGTAGTTCAGGATGGAATTTTTAGTCACATTAAGATATCCTCCTCTCAAGTTCTTTGCTAGAGGCTACTAGTTTTGTTTCCAACATTTTCTGCCTTATCAGCTACTGACTGAAACCCATTAATGAATTTAATTCTATTTAACAAATAATTAATGAAGACCTACTCTACCAAACCAAGTATAGTAATACTCATGGAGGCAATTTTCCATAAATATGATGACCAGCTTTATGAACAAAGGACTTGTAGTAAGTCCCATCTGATGATGGGTCCAAAAGTGAATGCAAAGTCAGGGAAGTTAGAATCTCTAGATGCATGCATTCTGAGTGTACAAGAGAAATAAAGCCTCTCAAGATTCCCAAAAGATCTGTTTCTTCTACTTTATACATAGATTCAAAATGGATAATTTTGTTGATCAAGAAATCCCTTTCAAATACTACCTGAAAGGACACAAAACCCAGGGAACATGGAAGAATGGAATCAGGTCCTGCAGAGCAAAGGAGAGTACAAATAAGAAATAAAATTTAACTTTTGTAACAGCAGTGAGATGATTGTTAGGGAATTTTATTTTTATAGTGAAAACTTAAAGACTGAGTTTCTCAAGCATTAAAATGAAAATGTTTTTATTTGTGAATCCATTCATTCTGCAATTATTTAGTGAACACCTACTAATATCGGGAGCAGTTTATGAATTTTGAAAATAATGATCAAAATAGACATAATCTCTGCTTTCTTGCAGCTTTTATTTAAGTAAGAGGGTCAAACAAAACACAGCCTAGTGAATAAGAGCATTACATAGTTAGAAGATAATAAATGCTATGAGAAAAAAAATGCAGGATAAATGCAAGGGAGGGTCAGGGTGAGTTGGAACTTTAAATAGGGTGATGAAGAAAAGCCTCTTTGAGAAGGTGATATTCCAGCAAAGACCTGAGGGAGGTGAGGAAATTAGCTGCACTAATGCTTAAGGAAACAGGGACAAAGAAAGGTAACATTTTGAGATGGAGCAAATAATATCACATTTATATGCTGATGGGAAAGATCTACTAGCGAAAGAAAAACATAGTGAAGAAGAAGAAAGAAGAGAAATTGTGGAAACACTGAGAAATGGAAGAGGAAAGGATCTAGGGAACATGTGGAGGTATGCTTTAGAGAGGAGCATGGACCCTGCTTGTATACTAACAGGCGGAAAAGCAGAGGACCATTTCGTGTCAGATTGAAATTCCACATACTGGAAAGCCCATTCCTCAGACAGTGTGCGACAACAGCATCAAATAACTTCCATAACTAATGTTTTTCTTTTGTAAAATTAAAGTTTATAATTAATGACCTACTGTGGTTACTGATTATCTTGGTAGAGAGGAGGAAAACAGTGAAGAGTAGTAAGACTCAGGCTTACATGCAGAAGACACATCAAGAATAGAACAGACTGCCTAAAATCACTCACCTCTATATCACAGGCTTTCATGTTTCTTCCCAATTGCACTTGGATATTGAGTGGCTCGCTATAGCCTATACTGTAAGGGCAGTGTGTTGGACCAAGTGAATGTCTATGCCACTTCACAGAGGTACCATTCCAGATGTTTACTAGTGCTCCAGGTGTTGACAAGTTAGGATAAATGTGATCACAAAGATACTTCCTTTTCACCGATCCTGGCTCCTCCTTTGTTCAGTGGCCAGTCCTGGCTTCTGTCTCAGCTAAATCATTTTTTTCTACAAATTTTTGCTCCACTATCAAGTCCTTTTTGCCTTTTGCACAATAAATCTTAGAAATAAATTTGCACATATTTATTAGAGTACCCTAATAGGCTAACCCTCAAATAGCATTTGCTTTATTAACAAAATGTTTAATCAATAAAAAGAAGCAGTTGATGGGAAGTACTGAGGGTTGCCCTTAGAGGTATTCTTGAATAGCTCTCAGGTGTGGGTATGTCTAGCATGTGATTTACTCTGCTCACTGCATTTTACTCTTTTTTTCTTATAGCCTACTTAGTTATATACAAACAACTTCATTCAATTCAGCAAATCATCAAGTAGTTATTGACTAAGTGTCAAGAACTATGCTTAGTTCTTAGCTCAAGCTACTGAAATGATGTACTGCTCTCTATTTTAGGGCTGCAGATAAATTGGAGAAACAAAATTGCAAAAGGCTGCTCTCCCTGTAATAGGCCAGATACTGTAACAAACACATAACCCTTGTGCTACTGACACACACATTAAAGAATCTAGCCTAGCAGAGTCTATGGGTTCAGGGAATGTTGAGACTCACAAGAGTTCAAGAGTGAGCAGAAGTGCACCAGGCTAACAAAGGGGGGAAAGATACTCCTGGTAAATAATTAGATGGTAAAGAGAAGATAGATATAAATGACAGATAGATAGATAGATAGGTGAGAGAGAGAAAGAGATGATAGAAAATATGCTGGTATCTGTTTGTTTGTTTGAATGAGTTGGGTAATCTGAAATTTAACATGCAATAATATCTAGTTAAACAGAACTATCCCTTCTAGACTAGATAAATATTTCCTTGCTTGGTAAAATTTCAAAAGACCATTGTATTCTCAATGTTGAAGAAATAGCCCTGCACCTTAGAGAAGAAAAAAATCTGTCAGGAATACACCATTTTCTAGTCTAACTTGTTTGTAACAGAGGCCAAAAAAATATGGTAAAAGACATTCTCTACACAAATAAATTGAAAAGTTCTACAAAGTTCAAATGTTGACCACACAGTGAACCTACTATTGAATTTTTAGATGTGTTTTTGCTTCAAAGATGTATTGACATAAAGGTCCTTTGAAGGAATATAATAATTCTTTTGAAATCATTTTGAATATACCCTGTGTGATACAGATTGAATCATTTGTCCAAGACTTTTTATTTCTGAAGTTTCCACTGAAAGTCAGCCTTCTCTAGAACCATTATCAAGTTGTAAAAGTAAAGATTTCTAACAGCCTTGAGGATTTTGAACTTGAGGAAAAAAAATTTAGACATTGGAAAATTGTCTTTATAAAAAGTATAATATGCAATTTAGGATCTCCAAATGTCCAACTCCAACGCTAGTAATAATGCTTTATTGCCAATGGGATGGACTACTCAAAAGAAATTGACTTACTGCATGGACAGGATTTATCTCTCAAACTTTAATAATTCAAAATTATTCTGAATTCATTTTTGAAAAAGTAAGAATATCTGTTTTCTACTCAAAGGTAAAACTCTGTTGCTGGTATAAATTAAGAAGTTAAAAGTAGTTTCAATAACTCAATAACAACATATAATAATGCTAATATATAATAATTGCATGATATATTATATATTACAATCTATTATTATAGTGTGCTAGTTTTAGAGTATTGATGTTTTATTGCCTCTCTCCATACTCCTTGCCAAAAAATAATCAAGTAAAGAAACAACAGGGAATAAAGTAAATCCCATTTCTTCTAACAACATGTTGAACTAAAAAACAAAAAGATAGTAGTTGGTGCTTAGATATAAGTAAGGTTTTGGCAATACTTGCATTGTTCACGTACTGGTAGAATGTGCAGTGGGGGGTCCTATGCAAAGCAGATTCCTGGGATTTTATCTTTTAACCAGGGGGTCTTGGGGATAACACTATTTTATATTAGTTTACTATGATATGAATGACTGTTTTTCTTGGCCATTACTTCCTCATTGTGATAGCTGTACAGTGTTAAAAATAGATTTTTGAATATTAGACAGAAAATAGAAACGCACATTTTTATAGAATTGCAGAAAGACTAAGTTATGATACATATTTTAACGTATACTTTCTCAAATTCTTATTTGTATTCTTATATTTAAGAGTAAAGGCCAGGCACAGTGGCTCATGCCTGTAATCCCAGCACTTTGGGAGGCTGAGGCGGGTGGATCACCTGAGGTCAGGAGTTCAAGACCAGGCTGGCCAACATGGTGAAACCCCGTTTCTACTAAAAATATAAAAACTAGCCGGGTGTGGTGGTGGACGCCTGCAATCCCAGCTACTTGGGAGGCTGAGGCAGGAGAATTGCTTGAATCCAGGAGACGGAGGTTGCAGTGAGCCAACACAGTGCCACTGCACTCCAGCCTCGGCTGGACAGTGAGACTCTGTCTCAAATAAATAAATAAAGACCCTAAGACAAAAAAGAAAGATAACTATCTGCAGTCTAGAGATGAAACCACCTTAACAGTTTTAATCATATTAGGTTGCATTTTCAAGTGTCAGATTTTCCCGATTCATACAGTCCTTTACTAGTTCTCAGAATGATCTGTATAGACAGTACCATACTGAGTCAGTTCCCTGGCATGGGATAGGATGTAGTGAAAAAAAATCATGGAAGAGAAAATAAATTATTCACGCTCCAGTTACTAAATTCCCCAGTCACTTAACCTCTTGGAGAATCAATTTTAACATCGGTAAATGAAAGGATCACTATGAATGCTTTACCTATCTCATAGATCAGTTGGGAAAGTCCAATATAAGAAACATAGATCTGAAAGTGGCTAAGTGATGTGTAAAATAATAGTTTTTCTATTTTGCAATGTACAATCATGGTGGGTCTAGGATTGAGTCTGACACTGTCCAAATCAAAGTTCTCCACTTTTCTCTGGATTACATCCTCTGCTTTTTCTTCTGGAAATTTAGTGTATTATGATTCTCCTAAATTTTCAATTTCTCAATTTCTAATGGCTATTTATCATCAGCATTTAAACATAATCTTAAACCTACTGTCTTAAAAAAGAGTCTTTAATAATTATAATCCTTTTTGGCTATCAGCATCTCTCTCTTCCCTTTTAGAGCTAAACTTTCACAAAGTTGTCTATCCCAACTTTCTTCATTTTTATGTTCCTTTCCCCTTCCACCTCATGCAATGTGAATTCCAACCTAACCATCTATAAAAACAGAAATTTCTCTCAAAAATGACCACTTTCTGAAGGCTACATCTTCTTTAACTTTTTATTTTACATTGTTTTCCAATTCCTTCTTCCTGAAACACTTTTGTGGGGGATAAGTGTCTTCCATGAAACTGCATTTTACTACTTTTCTTTCTGCCTTTTTAGCTGTTTGTCTCGGTCTTTTTAGAAGCCTCCTTCTCTTCTGTTTATCCCTTAAAGATTGACATTCTTCAGAACTTACCATAGGATCTTCATGCTCTTCACCTTTACTTTCCTCACTATTAAAATCACATCTATTTGCATGGTTTTAATACACGGCATGCTCTTTCATTCATCTCAGTTTATTTTCTCCTGGACTTCAGATGCATGGGCATATCCAATTGCTTATTGGATATCTTCACTCCAATGTTTCATATGCAATTCGGACTCATCATTTTTCTCCCCTGCCTACCTCTTGTCTCTCTGTCTTAATGAATGACATCATAATCTTCTCAGTGACTGATGCCAAATCTGAGTTTTATCTTAGATTTCTCCCTTCCCTCAACTTCCACATCAAATTAATAATGTGTCTTGCCAATTCTACTTCTTAAATATCTCTCAAACACATCTTCATCTTTTGATCACCTCACCACCATTTTGGTCACAACTATGTCTCATCTAAAATACTGAAAATATTATCCAACCTATGGTAGCACAAAAGACTGACTGCAGTGTGTTTCATGGAGATGTTTTGGCATCCTCATTATATTAATTATCTATTGCCATATAACAAACTGACACAAACTTAGTGCCTTAAAACAACACAGACTCCTATTTTACACTTACTGTGTATGTAAGAATTGGGTATGGTTTAGCTGAGTTCTCTGCTACAGGATCTCTCACAATGCTAAAATCTAGACGTATTATCTCAAAACTCACCCGGGGAAGGATCTACTTGTAAGATGATGTAGTTGTTGGCAGAATTCCTTTTGGGTTGATGCACTGAGGACCTTAGTTTCTTGATGGCTGCTAGTCAGAGGAAGCCCTTTATATCTTGTCATGTGAGCCCCTCCATAATGCAGCGTGCAACCTGGTGGCTTGTTTTATCAGAACTAACAAGGGATAGAGTTTGATAGCAAGCCCGAGGTCAGAATCTTATGTAACTGATTCACAAAAATGACATCCCATCATCTTTGAAATATTTTATTGGCTAGAAGCAGGTCATAGACCCTGTGCACACACAAGAGGAAGACACTGCACACGAGGATAAATACCAAGAGGCAGAAATCACCGGAGGCCATCTTGGAATTGATCTGCCAGATTTCATTATTCCTTTCTGCTTCTTAAACTTACCACAGCAGCAAACAATGTAGGTAAACATTGTTGCAGTCTACACAGATACAGTTTTAAGGAAAATCCCTGAGGATGCAGAGGTAGGTAATAAGACCCTCTCGTGTACTTCCTTATTATCCTTTATTTCTCCTTACATAGTCCTACATTGTATTATAATTGTTGTCTCACATGTATATTAGATAGAGACCTTGGTTATCATATTCATCACAAGTGCCCAGCACAGAGTCTGCTGTATAGTAAGTGTTCAAAAAATATTTCTTACATAAATAACCCCAACTAAATAAAATGCTATGTGGCATTTTTGCCCTCTGTGGTTTACGTTCAAAAGATTGATAGATCCCTCAAATGAATAACCTTAATAAAACAATACTGTCTTTATCACCACTGAATTTATCTAAATCCCTCTAGAATTATTTATGGTTTTTGCTTCTATCCTCCCCAGGGTTAATGGGTACTATTCCTTAATAACTCCATCTATTTGCTCTAAAATTACCTCTTTCTTGACTCAAGAAGATACTCAATTTCTGCATTCTGATTTTTCAATAATTAATTCTATATTTATACTTCTGTACCCATCACAAGGTTGAAGATTACAATCGAAACACTTCCTGATTAAAATGTTTCAGCCTTATTCTTCTGTTTTCATGTAGAAAATGCCCAATCCCTTTGGTAAGTTGCCTGGATCTTCTCCAACTGCATATCTTCTTTAGGGTACAATGATCAGCACTTCACAGTTTTGTTTAAGGAAAGATAAAATTCGTAATGCTAAGTTGAGATACAAAAATAAAGATGGTGCCATTTCTCCTAGATCTTTATAATAACCTTAGTTGTAAGGTAAATTAGTGGCTGGGCTGGCATGAAGTCTGAAATATTGGTTTGGATGCATTGAATGCTAATGAAAAACCTGCTCCAGGTAGAGTTTTGGGATAGAGTTTATCTTCTGTGAACTTTATTACTCTTTTGTTAACTTCCATTTGTCCATAATATAGTCCCTCCCTGAAGGTTCCAAGGTGCATCAGACCTTTTTTAAAGTACCTTATGACTACTAACCAAATGATAAAAAACTAAGTTGGAAAATGGGATTGGAACCAGTTACAGGGGAATATAGATCCTAGCTATGCCATTTGACCCAGTGCTGATAATAAAAAAAGACACAATACCAAACTCTGTAATCCTGAATGTTGAAATCCCAAAAGATTAAATTCCTTAAATCTAAAATCTATAACATCTAAAATCCAGAAAATCACCATCTCGGAAGATTAAAATCACAAATATTGAAATCCTGAAAGCCAAATTCTATGGAAGGCATTAGTGCATTTTCAGTTGCACACAGGATAGTTGCATCATGTTAGTTGCATAATGTTAGGTGGGACAATAATATTACCTTGTTATTGTCTTTATTTGGAAATTAAGTATGATTTAAGGAGACATGTATGGGTGCCAAGTTGACAAGGAGTGAACTTGTGGACTTAATTGTCTGGGTCAACTTGACTAGATTAAGGAATACCAAGAAACCTGGTGAGGTATTACTTTGGGTGTGTCTGTGAGAGTGTTTCCAGAGGAGATCAGTGTGTGAGTCTGAGCAGACTAGGTAGGGAAGATCCGCTCTAATTTGTTTCATGCATGTTTTGCAAATTTGATTCCAGGAAAGTGAATTATTACAATGTTTACTTTTTGTGTAAGCACCATCCAACTGGCTGAGGGCCTAGAGAGAACAAATACAGAAGACAAACTGATCTCTATCTGAGAACTGGGGCAAATTTTTCTTTAGCTTCCTAGGATGTCAGAACTTTGGGCTCACCGGCCTTTGAACTCCAAGACTTACACCAGTCCTCCCAACCAGGTCCTGAAACTTTCAATGCTGAACTGAGAATTACACCATTGGCATTCTTGTTTCTGAAGATTTCGAATTTTGATTGAACCATACTGCTGGCATCCCTGGGTCTTCATCTTGCAGACAGCCTGTAGTGAGACTTCTCAGCCTCCATAATCACATTAGCCAATTACTATAATGAAGTCCTTCTCATGTATCTATATATCATCTTGGTTCTGTCTCTCTGGAGAAGCCTGATGAATACTGATTTGGTATTTAGGAAACCAAATATTAATCCTTCTTACTGTATTTTATTTCTTACAACATAATAGAAGAGATTTGTGAAATTGTTCCCTCACAAGGAAGCTGTAATACAATAAATGCATGAGGCTACTCAATGGTGAAACACAAAATTTAAAAGCTAATTGTTATTGGTGCTGCAAAAGCAGAAAATCACTTAGTTACAATAGCTGAGCAATAACCAGCTCAAAAATGGACAGCATATGCTTACAAAATTTGTAGACCACAACCACACTCCAAATACCAGTGCAGCAAGTGTTTTGAAGATCCCAAAAGTGAAAATTCAGGTGAAAAAGACAAGAAATCCCTGCCAAATAATTTAATCTGTATGACTTCCGCTCCTTTACACATAGCACAAAATTGCTGTTATATATTTCATTTTAGCATCATTTTCAATACTGGAATTTAAAATTGTATAAATAATTTTAAAGAGCTCTAATTTGTTTCATGCATGTTTTGCAAATTTGATTCCACGAAAGTGAATTATCACAATGTTTACTTTTTGTGTAAGAATTGTGCATACATGTAAAAACACTGAAAACTTCTTCAATAAATGAAGGAAGGTTCTTCTTTTATATCTGCAGCTTTTGTGAAAGATAAGATTTCTCTTTGGGCAACTGCACATGCCGTGGTGACCCATGGCAGTTTTTGATGGATCTCATCAAAACTCAGGTTGCTTGTCATAATATTTCACATGAAAATGATTACAAACTGGATGCATGCAATTACTAACCATAGTCATATATGTTTATACATTTTGGTTTCAGACTTATGTCATATGAATACAGCTCATTTTCTCATAACTGTTATATCAGTGTGACTATCATTAGTTTCCCTGAGTGTTTATGCTTGTGAAAATGTTTTATTATTGCCTACTTTATTGTGTAAAGTGGCCCATAAAGTGTTCTGTCATGTTTTTATGTGTTTCTTAAGTAAATATTCTTTTAAAAATGAGATACATTATATTTTAAGGAATTAGAAAATTTGTTTTTAGAATTATGTTTTCCAGATTTTGATCTCTCAGGATTTCAACAATCAGGATTATGCCTTATGGATTATGGCTAAAATCTGTTTTGGTTTAATCCCATAGGCTGTGAGGAGCCATTGAGAGTTTTGGTGCAGAGGAATCACATGATGAAAACTGAGCATACAAAGGATGAAAAATGCATTTAGAGACTGTCACTATAATTTCAGAAAGAAGTAAAGAGGCCGAAGAATAATGACGATGTTGACAATGTTTTAAAAAGTATAAATATGGCCAGGCACGGTGGCTCATAACTGTAATGCCAGCAGTGAGACCCCACCTCTACAAAAAATAAAAAGTGCAGTGGTTCATGTCTGTAGTACCAGCCACTCAGGAGGCTGAGGTGGTAGGATTGCTTAAGCCTAGGAGGTTGAAGCTACAGTGAGCCATGATCATGCAACTGCACTCCAGCCTAGACAAAAGAGAAAGACTCTGTCAAAAAAAAAAAAAAAGGGTACAAAAATGTTATAGTATGAACGTATTGGGGAAAGGACATTCATATTGGCTTACAGATTTTGAACCTGGATAAAAATGTATCCTTAGATAGAAGTAATAAGTTCTAGTGTTTGATAGCACATTAGAGTTTTGATGAGATCCATCAAAAACTGCTGTAGTTCACCACTGCATATGCAATTGCCCAAAGAGACAAGATCCTGAGAAATCTTATCTTTCACAAATGCTGCAGATGTAAAAGAACCTTTCTTCATTTATTAAAGAAGTTTCAATGTTTTTACATATAGGCATAATGCTTACACAAAAAGTAAACATTGAGCTAATGCACTTTCATGGAATCAAATTTGCAAAACATGCATAAAGCAAATTAGAACTCTTCAAAATTCTTTACACAATTTTAAATTCCAGTATTGAAAATGATGCTAAAATGAAGTACATAATAGCAATTTTGTGCTATGTGTAAAGGAGCAGAAGTCATACAAGATTAAATTATTATTATTTATTTATTTATTATTTTTTGAGATGGAGTCTTTCTCTGTCACCCAGGCTAGAGAGTGCAGTGGTGTGATCTCGGCTCACTGCAACCTCTGCCTCCCAGGTTCAAACGATTCTCCTGCCTCAGCTTCATGAGTAGCTGGGACTAAAGGCGCACGCTACCACACCCAGCTAATTTTTTGTATTTTTTGTAGAGACGGGGTTTCACCGTGTTAGCCAGGACGGTCTTGGTCTCCTGACATGATGCACCAGCCTCGGCCTCCCAAAGTGCTGGGATTACAGGCATGAGCCACCACTCCTGGCCAAGCTTAAATTATTGAATTAAGAAATCACAACAGGGAAATAATGACAGAGAAAACTAGAGGAATAATTAGCATATTATTTAAATCTATGCAAATGAGATTTAAAGCAGATGAAAATGATTGTTTCTAAGGAAAAAAATGCCAAAAATGTTCCCTGCAGATACAGCAAATTCTAAATTGTTAAATTTGTTACTAATTTTTAAATTATTTTTCATTTAAAAAAATCTCATTAGCAATAGTAACAACCACCACCAAACAAGGGAAAATACCTAGAAAGAAACATGCAGAATCTACATGAAGAAAACTTTAAGGACTACTGGGAGACCCAAACAAGTATTTAAAAAAATAGAAAAATATACTCTATTTCTGTATGTCAGTTTTTAACATTTCATAAATATCAGTTATCCCTAATCTGTACATTTAATATGATAGCAATAAGATTACAATAAATTTTTAGAAGTAAACAAGCTGATTCTAAATTTTATCTGGAAAAATATTAATAGCATTAAAAAAATCCCTAAATTTAAGAAAATATTAAGGAGGGATTAGTCTTCTGATATTGAAAAAAAATGTATGATGCTACAGCAAAAAAAAAAAATGTGGTTCTGATACACAAATAGGTACGCAAATAAATGGAACAAGATAGGAGATATGCTGAAGAGTTAGTCTTTGCTCTGAGATCCAGTTTCCACGCTTGCTTTTCTCTTATGTGAATGGCATGGAGCTAGGTTTATCATTTCTCTCCATCTTCTGATTGGGTCTAGTCAATAAAAGGCACTGGCAGAAGTTGGCAGGAAGGAAGGGGAGAAAATCTGGATATTTCTCTGGCTCTCTCTCCATGACTCCTATTCCTGTCAGACAGCTCCTATCTCCATCATCTTAGCTCCCACTGGGTGTCCCTTAAAATAGCTGTCTCCCAACAGAAATCCTGACTTTGGGGCTCCCACTACTAGCTTCCCCTTTGTCACCATAGCAATAAAAGTTGCAGCAGCTTCCTGCTCTTGCTAATCTTCAGGTTGTCTTGCTGTTCCCTTTCTGGTACCCTCATTTCCCTTACCCGTGTAACCAATTCTGTGCATTCTCACAGGAATGTATGAGAGTACCTTAATCCTACAAAGCATTGTAAATTTTTTATAAGATAGGTTTATCATGATAGTGTAAATTTGCTTTTCTCTTATGAGCAAGATTTAACATATGTTTATGTATTTAAGATACTTCATATCTAATTGTATTTTTCGCTTCTGTGTACTGTCTAGTCATACCTTTGCTCATTTTTTCTTATATTGTTCATTGTTTTTGAAGATTTGCAGTATATATATATATATATATATATATTTTTGGAGACGGAGTCTTGCTCTGTCACCGAGTCTGGAGTGCCGTGGTGTGATCTAGGCTTACTGCAACCTCTGCCTCCCAGGTTCAAGTGATTATCTTGCATCAGCCTCCCGAGTAGCTGGGATTACAGACATTCACCACCACGCCTGGCTAATTTTTGGATTTTTAGTAGAGACGGGGTTTCACCATACTGGCCAGGCTGGTCTCGAACTCCTGACCTCAGGGGATCCACCCTCCTCCGCCTCCCAAATTGCTGGGATTACAGGCGAGCCCCCTGCCTGTAGTATAATATTTTTATATTAAGAAAAATTAGACTATTATCTGAAATTAAAGAATGTATATTTTATAGTTTGACTTTGTTTACTCTGCTTTTGTTTCCGATAGATTTTTATTTTTATGTAGTCTCATTTATTTATCTACCTTGTCTTTCACATCTGAGTTTTCTGTCATACTTAAGAAAGTTTCTTTCCTTTGTGATTTCTTGTAACAATTTTACAAAATGTTTTTAAATGTAAATCATTTGACCCATCTGGATTTTATTCTGGGCATAAGGAGTTAGATGGGCTATCACATTAGTTTTTCACAAATGTTCTCCAATTTTCTCAACACAATTTGTTGAATGGCACCTGTTTCCCTCCTTAAATACATTGCCACCAGGAACACCTGGGGTCTAAGCAAGAAAACTGAAATCACTTGTATGTATTACAAGCAGAGACTTTTGATGCAGGGAATTGGTTACATAGGTGAAATGAGGGTACAAGAAAGGGGACAGTGAGACAACCTGAAGATTAGCAAGAGCAGGAAGCAATTAGACAATAACTACCAGATACAGAAATATTCACTGAATCATAGCAATTCTACTCCAAGAAATTTATCCTTTCACCACAATTGCACATTTTCAAATTGAAATATGCATTAGGATATTGTTTCATTGTTAATAAAAGAGTGAAAATAATCTGAATGTCCAATAGGGTATTGGTCAGGTCAGGTAATAATGTTAGGACATACAATGAAATATTGTGTAGTCATTAAAAAGAGCAGCAGATCTCCAAGATATATTATATATAGTAAGAAGCAAAATACAGTAGAGCTTATGTGTTATACTGTCTTTGTGTTAAGAATGTATATAGATATAGACATACATTCAGTGTATAAAATATCGTTGAAAAGATAGTAAAGAACTATTAGTGGGGAAAAGAGTGATTAATGCACAGGTGGAGAGATATTTAACATAAACCTTTTGAATCTTTTTATTCTTTCTACTATGTGCCTGTGTAACTTTAGGAATGTAAAAATATGAGCATTTCAACTTACAAAATTTATGTTTAACTTAACACTCAGTCAAGAAAACATTTTTAGAGTTTCCAAATGAAGGTACTTCTTTTGAGTACTAATATTATTTTTGAAATGTTCATTTTTAGACAAAAGCAAGAAAATATTCTCTTTCAAGTATTCATCTGAACACAAATAAAATCTCTTTGTTCTGCATTACTTTATCTCAGTAAACTACAAAAAAATTATAAGAGGTCCAGTCAGGTATGTCTGGCTGAGGCACATGAAGCTGTTTCTAAAATAAATCACCTATAACTCCCCAGACAGTAAACAAAGCAGCCCCAGGTCAGCTACTCTCACAGTTGCCTAGTTAGTGCAAAAAAAAAAAAAAAAAAAAAAAATTCTGCACTCCCAAAGGAAAGAAAGTTGAAATCATATTGATACACTTAAACTAGTTTTAAGGCAAGTAATTCAAATTACAGGTTAAGTAAAAATCAGAAAAAATAAATTTCACAAAAAGATTCTAATATGTTTCTAAACATTGACACATAACCTCCAATATCTTAAACTTGTGAGGTACAAACAATTCTTACACACATTAATTAAGGCCAAAGAAAAGACTTATTGACATTAGATCAGGGCTTCAAAAATTAATATCCTTTGGCATCAATATGAGGAGACTCTTGTAAAATGCTGATTCAGTAGGTCTGGGTTTAGGTTTGAGCATCTGCATGTCTTATATTCTCACAGGTGATGCCAATATGATAATCTGCAGACACACTTTAAGGAGCAAGGGTTTAAAGTGTATTATTAATTCTAACCCTTGCTCATAATGGTTATCTTATGAAAGTATCTTGACACAGATACCCTGTGTCTTAATTATGAATAGGTTGTATTAAACAAACAAATAAAATCCATACCATCATCCCTTTGTCAAGAAAGTACATCTGGTCAAGCTAAAAAAGCAGCATCTTTGCTTTACATAGTGAACTTTTTTGTTAGTTTTAATTGACATGGCAGTGAGAGACTGAATATCCTCAGAGGGCTTCTGTTAGTTAAGAACAGCAGACTATCTAGTGACATTTCCAACCCTTCTTAGCCACCTGGTTGGGCCACCAGCCAAGGACTGAAAGTTATAGGAGAGATGATAAGCATGAGAAAAGACTTCAGGTGGTGCAGGATTTGATAAAATGAATATACTTCTCACTGATTATTGAAAGATTCTTTCTATATAGCAAATATATTTAATTCTACCCTCTCAGTGGACTTTATTTTCCTCAGCCTGTCTTCTAAATTACCACTAGTGTAGGTTGACTATAGCAATGTTTCAAGTAGATTGCATAATGTTTTCATGTTACTAACTTGCTCCCTTGTTCCTATTTTAATCTATTTTTTTATTCTCTTGATGAATACACTTGATTTTAGAAGTGTGTTGGCCTCAAGCTATGTTATACATCACTTGAAAAATGCTTGCTCAAGACTATTGATTTCTGAAATTGTTTAGTTATAGCCAGCAGCACACTCTTCCAATGACATTTGATTCCAGTGTCTTACAATGTCACATTATCAAAACCTTTTACTTACATTTGCAGAATTTGTACCCAAATGGCACTGATTAAGCAACTGGGCTGTTGGACTTCTAAATGAAGGAAGCCACTTCTCTTACTGCCAAGGAAATGACAGCTTCCATATCCAACTTGACTATTCTATTATATTGTTGCTTTCCTACTGTTTGCTGTTTAAATTATGCAGCTAGATATAGCTCAAATCACTACAAATTCCAACAGGGAGCCAATTCCTTTATTGCTGTGGTTGAATTTTAAGTTCCTTTGTAGTGAGATGTTGCAGTAACAGAACCATCACCTGGCTCCAGATATTCTTGGTTATTCAGATGTTTTTGTTACAATGGGATTTAATTTAATAGGATTTAACCTGGAGGGACCACAAGAGTGGTGGCCCCAGCATCCATGTAAGCACTGGGGAATAACATCGATTGTATAGTACTTGATGTCTAATCCTCTTGGTTCCACTAAGTAAATTTGTTGAGAAGTTAACCTTTAATATTCAAAAGGAAGACTGTTTACTTCCTAGAGCCATTTTTACTAGATTTACAGGAATGTACCAATTTCTTCTGCTTTCAGAGCGTGGAAAATTTGACAAAAATTAAGTTTTACTTCACCCCTTTACTCGCTAGACTAATAATTTTACAAATAAAGCCCTTAGGATTCTGAAAGTCACTGGATAAGGTATTTATAACTTCCAAAGTGAAGAGAATTCTAAATACAAAAGAGCACAATGAAAAAAACACTTTTATCTTGCTTAATTTTTTTAAAATGTTTTTTTCATTTTAAGCAACTTTTTTCATTTCTTATTTCATAATAGTCCTTTTCACTACCAAGTCCAGCATGTTTTGCCTAAAATAAGACATTACACTAAAGTGCAATAGCCTTTAAGACTTAGTAAATAATATGTGTGAATTGATCAAATTAACATATTCCTAGGTTGTGTGTTTCCTACTTTAATCTGCCTTATTCATTTTTTATTTATTTAATTATTTTTGAGATGGAGTCTTGCTCTGTTGTCCAGACCAGAGTGCAGTGGCACTATCTCGGCTCACTGCAACCTCCACCTGCCGGGTTCAAGCAATTCTGCTGCCTCAGCCTCCTGAGTAGCTTGGACTACAGGTGCACACCACCACGCCTGGCTAATTTTTGTATTTTTAGTAGAGATGGGTTTCACCGTATTGGCCAGGCTGGTCTCGAACTCCTGACCTCGTGATACAACCGCCCTCACCTCCCAAAGTGTTGGGATTACAAGCCTGAGCCACTGCTCCCAGGCTGCCTCTTTTTTTTTTTTAATGCGAGAAAGCATGTTTAGAACACCAAATAGTAGCATTAAGGGCAATAATATTTATAATTACAGCGACTGTTAGGGTGCTTACATGCTGGACATTTTATATACTTTAATATTTACAACATCTCTATGAGTTCAGGACTAATATTGCCATTTTACAAATGAGAAAACTAAGACAAAAACAGGTCGGGTTACTTGTCAAAAGTCATTGACACAGTCAGGCTTTGAACTCAGTCTGTGTGTGCCGGACACCCAGGCACAAGGTTTGTTTGCTGGAGGGCATACATTTCATTTTGGCATTTCTCTAACCTACAGTTCTTTGCCAGCCTCTTTCATTATGACATCTGTGGAATCCTGAAGAAGGATGCCTTGTTCTACACCGAGTAGGTTTTGTCCACACCCTGAGAGAGGCGAAGGTGGGCTGCTCCAAACAGTGTAGCAGATCCCTCCTGGGCACCGGGGAAAAGATGAGGAGGCCAAATCCCTTCTCTCTTTGTCAAAATGTTGGCTTGTCCCCCATTGGGTAGAACAAGCACTTCCTCTCAAGTTTAAAAATTGGGAATGTTAGTTTCAAGAGGTTGTCTGAGTGATTGCCAGAGCTCAGACAACGCTGGACTTACTTTATTTTTGTTTTCCTCATCTCACACAGTATAATCCATCCCCTAGTCTTCTCCTCTGACTGTTTCCTTACCATCTGTTGACTTACCGTTCTGGCTCTCTTTTGCTTCTCTCATATATAGTTTATTGATAACAAGCAAACCTTACAGAATTGATAAAGAACTAAGTAATATACATTATAATTAAATGTGCTCTGCAAATAAACAAATTTAAAAAGAAAATGACAGTCAAAATGCACTGACAGTAGAAATATATCTGAAAATGACGGCTGCCATTTTTAAAAGCAGCAGAAAGAGAGCATTGATACACGACAGGGAAACCAATACCTCCATTCAACAATAAAGTGTCCACCTACAAGAAGTTGTTTTGTGAGCATTGTGGGATATGAGAGGATGAAAAGAATATGAAACCCTCTTTCAAAGTTCTTAAAGCCTGGTGGCAAAAAAAGATGAATGTATAAATAAAAGTAATACAAGACAGAAAGCAGTAAACATTACTGTCTAATCTTTCCTGATCCCTGCCACCATTCCCACCCCTAGCTTTGCCACTCATCTGTTTTTGATAATATTCAGCATACACAGCTCCATTATAAGGTAATCAACCGTATGTCTGGATTTGTTGGGAAAGTCCTGAGTCATGCCTATGGTTTAAGCATAATTACTAATTGTCCCTCTCACTCTCAAAAATGGCCCAGATTAGGCAATTAATCATACGGTCACCTTAATTATTGTGACATTTTGTTGCTTTGTTTTTTCTTTTGCTTATGTATCTATTTCTCCACTAGAATGTAATTTCCTTGAGAGACAAGACCATATTTTTAATTTAAAAATATCCCTTGTATTTAGCATGTGCCTAATATATAGTAGGAAATCAATAAAAGCAGTGAAAAAAATACTATTTCTACATTTGAGGAAAAGGCAAATTTACATTTTTTAAAAGAAAAGAGGAAATTTAAATGGAGAAATTGGCATTTAAAATGGACCTTGAAGGAAGGACGAGATATACTCCAGAAGAGATGAAAAGAATTAAACTCTAGGTAAGAGAAACTTCAGTGATATCAAGGCAAAAGGCAGAGATGTAGACAGAGAGGACAAGTATTAAATTACCACTAAAAAACATAGAAATGCAGTGCCGTTCCCAGTCTCAAGCAGAGGAAATGAAGTCTATCCTGTATTGCGATAAACTCAATATTCTCCTATGGCCTTCAGGATCCAATAAATTTCCTTAGTACTTATTACTTTCCAAGATAAAGATACATATTTGTAATTTGTACCCCAGAGGGTTTTAAAATTTTTACTTGTAATTGTTGCTGGAGTAATACAAATGAATAACGGTATGGAATATTAGCAAAGAGTAAATGTTCTATACTGACATGGTTTCAAGACATAGGTTTGACACTGTGTGTGACCTTACTAAACCTCTCTAATCCCCAGTTTTATCATCTTTAGTACAAGAAAAACCACTGCATTCTGTTTGTGTGAGTACTGATAGAAAGCAGAGGCTGCTACAAAGTAAGCAATCAACCACTGTAGTGATTAGCTATTACATCAACTTCAAAATGAACAAGCAAAACTTGTCTTCTGTGTGTGTACATGATTAAAGAACTAATCCCAGATCATTTCTG
Organism: Pan paniscus; assembly: GCF_029289425.2. Classification (NCBI taxonomy): domain Eukaryota; kingdom Metazoa; phylum Chordata; class Mammalia; order Primates; family Hominidae; genus Pan; species Pan paniscus. Next base: position 98,386,167 of record NC_073254.2, read on the forward strand.
CAGTAGAAAGAGTAGGTAAATCTGTTTGCTGTATTTCAGTATATGCCTGCATTCTAAATGGATTTTTTTTCTAGATTTGCTTCATCAATAGTAGACATTTTAAATTTTAAATTACAAAACTATATTTGAATTCTTGAAGTCATACATTTGCAGCAGTGGGAAAGAGCATTCTTTCAGAGATTTGGAACACACGTTTTATAACATCTATTTCTGAAGCTGAGAATTTCTGTAATTTCCAAAAGAGTTTTTCAGAGAAAAAGAGATGTTGATACATTTCAAAAATAGGAGGAGGAGGAGGAGAAAGAAGGGGGGAAGAAATGGAGGGACAGAAAATGAGAAGAGAAGAAAGTGGAGGAAAGAAGGAGGGGATAGAAGCGGCAGGTGGAGGGGAAAAACAGAGTTGCCAAAAAAGTAAATATGCTTAGAGAAAAATATTAATATTTAAATGTTTCTTCTTAAAAAGTTTTATTTTTTACACTATGTAATTTATCATACAAATATATATATAGTATATAAAATATATACTATATATAGATATCTACTTTTTTTTTTTTTGAGACAGAGTCTCGCTGTGTTACCCAGGCTGGAATACAGTGGCGAGATCTCGGCTCAATGCAATTTCCGACTCCTGGGTTCAAGCAATTCTCCTGCCTCCGCCTCCTGAGTAGCTGTGATTACAGGCACCCGCCACCATGCCCAGCTAATATTTGTATTTTTAGGAGAGAAGGGGTTTCACCATGCTGCCCAGGCTGGTCTCACACTTTTGATCTCATGTGATCCGCCCACCTCGGCCTCCCAGAATGCAGGGATTACAGGCGTGAGCCACCACACCCAGACCCTCATATATATTTGATTATGCCTTTTCTCTTTTTGTAATTTTTTTTGTTTTTATAGATTTAGGGAGTATAAGTGCATTTTTCTTATATTCAGATATTGCCTAGTATATTCCTTTTAGTGGAGCATATTCCATTGAACACTGTGGAAAATGAAACACTGTTCAAGTTCAACCCCTTTCAGTTTGCAATGAAAGAAACTGAAGCAATAAATCTTAATTGACTTGCTCAAGTTCCTACAATTGATTTGTCACAGAACAAGACATACAGTCCTATATTCTTTATAAGTCACCACTAATACTAAAAATTAGATAATTTGTAAAAGGCTATTGCTTGTTGATACTAACAAGTAACGTGCCTATCACACTGATGTGAATCTGCAATTTAACAGCATGATCTTATTCTGTTTTTATCTTGGCAATCACATATTTCTCCTACTTAACTGTTTGCATCAACATATCTCTAATGTGTCATGTGGCTTTAGTGTCTGTGTGTCATCTTGCTTCTGACTGGTGTTTACCAGTCTAGTCCCGTCTTTGTAATTGTCTCCCAACATTCAATGCTCAGCTCTTGTAGATGTTTTGTAGTTTCCTTCTCAACTAAGTAAGTCATCATTGATTGGATATTCTTGTATCCTATGACTGTGTGGTTGTAGGTTAAATAGTTTTAAGGTTTAAATGATGTGTCACAGGTGTGCTATGTGTGCTTTTAAGCTTCTCCATGGGTATTAATTAGCTCTGAACTATATAAGTAGACTATTTCAAGGTGATTTATATTGCACTCTTGAAGTATACGGAAGGCACAAGATTATAAGGCCATTTGTTAAATTTTGAACTGTTAGAATTGGAATAGACTGTGGAATTACTCAGTTGACTATCTCATTGAATGCAGGAGTCTCTTTCATCTATTAGCATGATAAGTCCCCTCCACTCAAATGAGAGTATCCGTGGTAGAGATCAGATATTATAAAGAAGCTCATTTTCTTATTACAAAGTTGTGTTAGAATTTTTAACCTCATGTTTTGTTGAAATGTATTTTTTTAGTCTTTCCTTTCTTCTCTGAAGAAATAAAACAATCTCTGATACTTCTACTTGACATTAATTGAGATTCAAAAAAGAACAGAAACCTTAGTGAGACATCAGGTAGATGTTTTCTAATCTCAATTGCTATATCTGATGAGGCTTTTGTAGTGAGAGATAAAAACATAGGCATAAAGGTGGTAGTTTGAGTAATGGAGGAAGGGATCTCAGTTTCTAAACATAGGATGCAAAGCCTTTCAGTATCTATATCCCTCTAATACCCAGGCCAGTGCAAATATTTGTGACATTTAATAATTTGTCTCTCCTCCTGTTTTAACACTTGTCTTAAGTAAACTAGTAACCCATAATTCAATCTGTCCTCTCCTTTCCCAAGAAAATCCAATGGTCTTATATTGTGGAAGAAGACTGAAGAGACATAGGCCAAGGGAAATTTATGATGATGACATGACTCCAGTTCTAGATAGCTCCAAGGGTAATTTCAGATTCAGAGGAAAGCTAAACAATAATCTACTGAGTATAATGCCTGTGTCTTTGAACTGGAAAATCAGTTGGAGGCAGTCTCATATTTTACTTAACTTTTTGCCAAGCCATTTATTCCATTTTGGTAAGAGATTGTCATAGGTTGTATAAAGTTCAAGACTATGCTTTGAAATCCATCTACATCTCTGATTAAATCAGTGGACCATTCCTTGCACTTTGTGTATAATATTTGCTTTATGCAATTTCCATTACTAATGCTGCTATTTTCTTCCTTTTGTGTGTTTCCATGGGTTGGTTGAAGAAATCTGGAAGAATGCACTTGTCTAGTCTGGCACAACAATAATCAAAAAATCCCCCATCACCCACCCACATGCCTTTCTAAGTGCACTCACATAAATACAGGTTTCACCTGTTTAAAACTTCATCATGATTTTTGCCAAGAATCAACAAAATTTTAGAAACACAAAAACACAAAATGTTAGTTTTGAAAGAAACAGTCCTAGAAGAAACTCTGAAGATCAATAGAATAATTATTTGAGCCATTTTGAACATCACCACTTATTAGCAGAGGTGAAAAAGTTTGATATTTCCTAGGATTATTAATATCCCCTGCCTGCCCCAAAAAGCAAACCTACCCCTTATGTTTGTATTCTTGCTCCATGTAAAGATTTTAATCATGCTGTTACAATGTGTATGGGTTGTGACCATCCTAACACCATTCTTGTGTAAGAATGTTCATGTTATTCGTTTATGGCCATAGTAGGGTGGCATTTCCCAAAGTTGACCACTGGTCTGTAAAAATGATCTATGTATAAAATGTCCAACATCAAATAAATATGTACGATGCTGCATGCTACTTCTCTTAGAAAGTTATGCCGGGCACGGTGGCTCATGCTTGTAATCCCAGCACTTTGGGAGGCTGAGGCAGGTGGATCACCTGAGGTCAGGAGTTCGAGACCAGCTTGGCCAACATGGCGAAACCCTATCTCTACTAAAAATTCAAAAATTAGCGGGGCGTGGTGGTGCACACCTGTAATCCCAGCTACTCGGGAGGCTGAGGCAGGAGAATCACTTGAACCCGGGAGGTGGAGGTTGCCGTGAGCCAAGATCGCCCCATCATACTCCAGCCTGGGGGACAAGAGTGAGACTTCATCTAAAAAAAAAAAAAAAAGTTACATTGCGCATTGGCATATAAAAGGATCCCTTAAGTCATGTTCTAAGATGTCCCATGTATGATATACATCTACTCTTCCAAATTTCATTTTAAAACATTCAGAAACTGCTATCACAAGTATACTGTCCACATTTTGCTTATATTTCCTTGATATATGAACTTTTTAAAGAATAACTTTATAAGCTTACTTGTTTCCCTTAATATCTGGATTTCTAAGTTTTTGGAAGTTGGTTTACAAAACTTTAAAACTGAATTCCCTTTCATATTTAGCTATACTCCCTTCTTTGAAGTATCTTATACTATAATTACATGCATATTTTTTCTCTCAACTTTATGAAATATACTTCATGATATCCTAGGGATTATGTCTGACACTTCCAGAGTAGATTTCTTTCATTAGTCAATATTAAATTTAAAAAATTAAATACCATAGAACCCTCTCTGCATATTAGAGAACAATTTAACTCCATTTTTAAAATAACAAAAGCATTTTTATTGTTATGTTTCTTAAAAGAAGTCCATCTAGTAACAATATAAACTTTGATATGGCCAAAAAACATGTGGTCCTAAACAAAATCAATACAATTTTTATTGAATGTTACTGTTGGCAAAGAACTGGGTAATGATGTGAAGACTACAGAAACATTTAAAATCTATATTCCCTGTTCTCCACATTCTGTCACCTAGGTGGGAGTGCAGTGGTATGATCATGGCTTACTGCAGCCTTGACCTCCTGGGCTCAAACAATTCTCCCACCTCAGCTTCCCAGGTAGCTGGGACTACAGGTACATGCCACCAAACCTGGCTAATTTTTGTAGGTTTTTGTAGAGATTGATTAAGTTTCATCATTTTGCCTAGTCTGGTCTCGAACTCCTGGGCTCAAGAGATCCACAGGCCCTGCCTCCCAAAGTGCTGGGAGTATAGGCATGAGCCACCACGCCCGGCTTCCACATTCTTTTTGTCAAGTTGAAAACACGCTAAACAAACATGTGTAAAATAGAAATAAAGGACTTAAACAACTCTACAAACATAAATAGAAGGGATGCTACAGTCTACTCTGTGATGGTTAAATGAATTGAACAATACAATTATTTACATGGAAATTAGTCTAAGACGTTTTGAAATATCTAATAAAATTTCATAGCAGATAACAAATGTTTATTTTTCATATATATGATGAAGTCACTGGAATGTCATCAATTTCTTAGCAGTACCCATATCCGGAGAAGTGTTGTCAGCATTGCTATATTTGTCAAGATAAGTCGATTTCATTTTAATTGGAATTTCTAGTTCATCTCAGAAATACATTTAGAAGATATTTTTTCCCAATAGTGTCTTTCCCAGTGGTTTATTTAACATCTTGGCACTAATTAAATGGAAATATTATTTTTAAATTTTTTTCTGAAAATACTTTAAGAATATGAATGGAATAGACACTCAGAAGTTTAGAACAATGAAACTGAGTAATGGAAAATAGTGTTATAAAAACGGTAAAATTAATTTAAATAAAATGATGATTTTGGATTTTTACTTATCAATTTATTTTTTGATACAACTGTTATTCTGGCAACATCCTTTGAAGTAAAAAAGATCCAAGATCTGAATTACTCAGTAGTTGTGTGACTACTACTAATGCAATCACTTAACCTCTTTTCCCCACACTGTCCTCATCTGTGAAGTGAATATAATAACAGTACATAATTTCTAATGATGTGATGGCGATTAAATTAGATAACTGCTTAGCAATTTTTCTGTCAAAAAGTAGCTACTATTATTGTTTCTAAACAAAAATAGAAATGCTGTAGATATAGTATGTCTCAGTTTCAATAACACAGTTGACACACTCTCTTACGATTCCCTGTGGACAAGATAAAATGTAAGCTGGATGACAGAACAATTAGGTGGATCCATGCTAGTTGAACAACTGTAGCCTAAAAATATTGATTAATGGATCTTTATTACTGTGAAGGAGGTAAACTGCGGGGTTCCACACTTGGCCCTTTTCTATTCAACAGTTTCATCAATGAAATTGGAGAAAAGCATAAGTGAACTTACCTAATTTACACATTACCCAAAGTTGAGAAAAACAACTAACACCTTAAATGAAAGTATCTGTGTTCATATGATCTCAATAAAATACGGCAAATAAAGGTTAAATGTGATGATAGGAACCACACTAAAACAAACAATATTATTTCTATTTAAAATATGTATGTGTACACATATAATATGAAGGAAAATTTGATAGGAAAGAAGCTGTTGTAAAAAAGATCTATGAAATCTTTTTGGTTTTCAAATTATATTATTTAGAGGAAGACAGTCTATTGTAACAAACCTACCCAAAATTATATAATCATTCAAAGACAATTCCAAATGGATTTCCCTGATCAGTTGGTGACTCTATGAGATGTTTTGAATCAGGGACCATCTTGCAAATGCTATTTTAGGCCTGGATTCCTAACCTAAGTGCATTTCCTTTTTTCTCCTTTTATAAAATTTATTTTTTATTGAAGTAAAATATGCATACATAGTTTACTATCTTTACCATTTCTAAGTCTACAGTAAAGCAGTAATAATCAGGCACTATTTAAAAAACAATTGATCTAAAATAATTGTCACAACTTTATAGACTTCCATTAACATATGTTAACAAGATAAAGTGTCATATCTAAGTCAAAATTATATAAATATGTCAAAACAGTGGTTCTTAAACTTGGCTACATATTGAAATCACATCAGGACATATCTAAGAAAATGCTTTTTATTACCAATGAGGATAACATTGCCAAATACTAGAGGCCAGATGATAATGTTTAATCATCATAATTAAGGTGGACTTAATTATCTTAATCAGCATCAAGACTGGAGTGGCAACCAGGACTTCAGACCCATGGAGAACTACAGCAGCAGTACAAGAAGCACAGTCTTCTAAGTGTAAAATAGATCAAAAATAACCAATCAGAAGTCTGAAGATAGCTGCTTTAAAGATATGTCACAATTCTTGCCCATCTTCTGGGTTTAGGCCAGTTTTGAGCCATGGAATTCATTGACTGAGAGTCCAAGTCCCTAGTATGAAGGGCCCTACAATACCACAGCAAGTTTTCACAATAATGATTCTTCCAGTTCTTCCACAAAGGATATTATGGTTACTTCTTGTGTGAACATACACTGCAGAATGGAGAATACCTAGACATTTCAAAGACTATAGGAGATATGGTTCAAAGTGACCTAAGGACCTGAAATGCCACCATGGCCCTCCTGTTAGAGTAGTGGAGGGAGAGGAGGTAGAAAAGACTTATATGAGAATCGTGTGAAGCCCTGGCACCAATCCAACTCACAGTGGATCCATTGGGTCCACAGATATACTTAGTGTCCATTTTTTCTGTCCCCAAATATTATTGGATGGGGAATACTTAATAGTTGGCAAAAGTCTCCATGTTGGTTTCTTACTCTGAAGGTTAAGAATTATTATAGAAGGGAAAGTCAAATAGAAACCTCTGAAACTTCATCCTTTGGCCAAGATGCTAAAGAAGAAACATTATTGTATTTCAGAACAATCATGTGGATCCAGGTAGGTTGAACAACTGCAGCCCAACACTGTTCAGAAGGAGTGGCAGAAATTAATGCCACTCTTAAACACCCAAGGAATACAGGGATGATGCTTCCCATCAGAACCCCTTTCAATTCACCAGTCTCTGCCTTTTCAGTAACCAAATGGATGCTGGAGGGTGACAGTGGGCTATTGAAAATAAAATTGTAATCTCAGTTGCAACTGTTATGCAGGTGTGGTATCTTTGCTAGAGCAGATTAGCATGGCTTTAGGAACATAATGTGATGCTATATGCTTTATTTTTCCAAAACTATCAGAAAAGAGAAACATAGTTCACATTAAATGAAAGAAACAACAGTATATTTTTAAAATATTGCCCAAAAGCTATTTTAATGCTCCTGTTCTCTGTCATACAATAGTCCATAGTTACCTGGGCCATCTATCAGGACTTTCTGCAGAACATCACACAGGTCTACTTTAAAGATGACTAATTTTAATCGAAAAAGAAAATAAATGACAAGCATATTGGAATCTTTGGTAACGTAAATGTGGTCCACTTTTATTTAGTTGTTAAATAAAAAATTCTACAAATACTTAGATTACTACATCACCAGTGAATATTTAATGGTCCCATGATCGGGACCATGGGACCATTAGCATTCTCTCCCAAAGTAAAATTCAAATTAGTGCATTCTACATCTTCCAGCACTGAGAGATAGGCCTCTTCAAGTACTAAAGGCAATATAATCCACACTTGGAATAATGGTTCCAACACATTTACCAAGTGACATGGAAGATGGCCAGCTTTTAACAGGGCACATAAAAGAAGATATACTGGAAAAGGTTCAAGCTGTTGTGCAAGCAGCCTTATCAAATGAGCCATATGAATCAGCAGACTCTACAGTCTTAGAGGGAGCTGTGATGGAAATTTTTGTTGCATAAAATTTATGGCAAATCCCAATAGGAGAATCAAAACTGAGGCCTTTAGGGTTCTGGAGCAAGAGTGTTCCATATTGCCAGTTGTGGTGGCTCATGCCTGTAATCCCAGCACTTTGGGAGGCCAAGGTGGAAGGATCACTTGAGTCCAAGAGTTTGAGACCATCCTGGGCAACACAGTGAGATCCTGCTCTACAAAAAAATAAAAATAAAAAAAATTAACTGGACATGGTGGTACATACCTATAGTCCAAGCTACTTGGGAGGCTGAGACAAAAGGATCATTTTAGCCTGGGAGGTCAAGGCTGCAGTGAGTCATCATCATACCAGTGCACCCCAGCCTAGGTAACAGAGTGAGACCCTGTGTCTAAATAAATAAATAAATAAATAAATAAATAAATAAATAAATAAATAAAATGTTTTGGTTCTGTGTCCCCATCCAAATCTTATCTCAAATTGTAATCCCCATGTGTAGAAGGAGGGACTTAGTGGGATGTGATTGGATCATGGGGGAGGTTTCCTTCAGGCTGTTCTCATGATAGTGAGTGAGTTGTTGTAAGATCTGATGGCTTAAAAGTGTTTGTCAGTACCCCCCTCACTCTGTGTCTCTCTTGCTGCCCTGTGAAACATGCCTTGCTTTCCCCTCACCTTCCACAATGATTGTAAGTTTCCTGAGGCCTCCCCAGCCATGAGGAATTGTAAGTCAATTAAACCTCTTTTCTTTATAAACTACCCAGTCTCAGGTAGTGCTTTTTAGCAGTATAAAAACAGACTAATACAGTAAGTACTAAAAAAAGTGTTCCATCTTTAACAGAGAGTTATATACATCATTGAAGGAACAGTCACGGTTATGCTACTGGGCCCTGATAGAGAAAGATCAAGTTAGCCTGCAGTCAGAACTGCATTAGTTGGATTTGGTCAGGTCCATTAAGTAATATTTGGGCAGGCTAACACTAATCCACCATTAAATGAAAATGACACATTCAGGATTGGGCAGTATAGGACCAGAGATCAAACATATACTACATAGAACCTTACGTTGTCTACCACTGTATTATTGGCACTTCTTCCTCAGTACACAACTGACGGAAGAGGTAATACAGTAAGGTTGCTTCACAGATGGCTCAGCTCTGTATGGGGCATACGCCAAAATGAAGTACTGCTGCATTATGATATTACTCAGTGAGGTCCTTGGAATACATCAGTAGGGCAGTTATTCCAAAGGGAAGTGCTTTGGGTAGTACATCTGGTCATCGATTTCATGTATAAAGAAGTGGCAGGAAGGGAATAATATATATGGTTTTATGGGAAGTAGAGAATGGCTTGCCTTTCCAGGAAGGAAAAAAATTGGAAGCTTAGGGACAAGAGGCACATGGATAATCTATAAAATTGCACACAAAATGTGAAATTTTTTGTGCTGTATGTAATTGCCAACCAGAGGACATCTGCCACTAGAAAAGGCACTAAATAACTAAGTAGACATAGTGATTCAACCATTTGATGTTAGCCAACTTTCTGTCATCTTCCACCCTAGTGCTGTCACAATGGAAAGATAAATGGAGTATTATGAATGCAGGGATGAGGATTTATCTGTGGGCCACACATAAGTCTCTACTCACCAAGGCTAACTTAGCTACCACAACAATTAAATGTCCAAACTGCCATCTGGAGAGATAACACTGTATTCCCAAAATGGCATCATCTCTCTATTAGGTCAATAATGTCTTGGTGTCAAGTTGATTACATTGAAACCCTTCCACCTTGGAAAGGGCAGGGAGCACATATTCCTCTTCTGCCTGTAGTGCTTGAACAAGTACCACTGTCTCAGGACTTAGTGTTTAATTTTCTGACACTGCAGCCCACTTAACACTGCGGTGTACCAAACAACAAACTTTACAGAGAAGAAGATGAAAATCAGTCATGTGAACATGGGATCTACTGATCCTATAATATATCACAGTACCTGATACAGTAAATGGAATGACCTTTTAAAGCTGAGGAGTTAGGCTTGAGTTCATAACATGCAGAGATAAGGCACTATCTTCCAGGATGCATTATATATTCTAAATCAGCAGCCATTTTTTGTTGTTATTATTATTTTTCACCATTAAAGTCCAAGACTGAAAGAGTAGAAGTTGTAGAGACCTTCCTTGGCCTCACTCTCCATGGCCAGCTTGGACATTTTGAGATTCTCACCCCCACAACCCTATACTCTGCATGTGTAAAAGTCCTGATTCACAAAGCAAACATATCTACAATAGACATGGCAGGAATCTAGCAGCCGAGAGAGGCATACAACGAATAGTAACATTATCCTGGAAAAAAAATGACCCTAGTCATGAGGACAAAGTAGGGCTGCTACGACACAATAGGGAAAGGAAGAAATATGTCTGCTACACAGATGATTCATTGGGAATCTCAGTACCACATGCCCAATTTTTGATGTTATATTTATAATTACTGTATAAAAATTCATTGAAAAATTATTTTTTTGTTAACAACAGTTACATCAGTATGGATTTTGCTCATTTCTTGGATATATTTACCAACAAACTCAGCCCTTCTTGGCCACAGATTACAGCTGATTTCAGCTGGGGATCTCAGTTCTGCTACTGCCAGCCCTGGTGTTCATGCTTACCGATAGACAGAGTGAAAAAGTTAGAAACTCTGAGCATCATCAGAGGGAGCCATCCTTTTAATATATGATTGTAGTAGGGAAAGTGTCCCAGAGTGACGGTGAAGAATGGGTTTCTCTCCTATTGAATCACTCTTTCTCTTTTAAATCCAGAGCTGCAAGATGCCTTCAAATGCGGCAAAATTAGGCAATATACCATAGGACGGAAGGTCATGCTGATTAACCATGAAAGGAAATAATAGTTTAATTTTCATAAAATATTCTTACTTATCTAATATTCAAAGTGCTTTAAAGAAAATTGCCACCTCATCTGGGGTGAAGAAAGTCTTTGCACAGTATCCCATCTCTCTCTATCAAATAGCCACAGTCCACTCACCACTGGGACTAATCTGTGTGTGCTTTTGGATTCGGTTTATGCAGTCACACAGAAACTCCAATTCTCATCACTTCTTTCTCTCCTTCTCTATGCAAATAAGGCTGCACCATCTCCCCTTTTCTTCTTTCTTAAATCCTGAAACTCTCACTGTGCCCATTGGAATTCATAATTCATCATCAGAAAAATCTCTGGTATTCTTCATCTCTCTAACTGAAATGTGGCTTTTCCCTGAGAACCTTACTTTGCTTCATATGAAATTTGCTTTCTTTCCCATGACCTTGTAACCCTGGGCCTAAAACTATTTATATTTACCCATTTCATCTCATGAGTAATAGTACCCCAATATTGCTGTTGTCTTCCTGAATTTTAATTGCCTGTTTATTTGTACATTTCCTTTAATCAAGTGTAAATCCCTTGATGTACATGGTAGTCTCATATTCAGAGTTGCATTGAGCACAGCATTTTGCACATCAAAAGGCCTCCTAAACATCTGTTAAAAGAAACAGTAAATGATTAAATATAGTAACAATGATATTTCAGATATTTCAGAAATGTTTGTAACTTAAATCCAATCGTTCCACTTCAAAAACTTGTCTTAAGGAAACCCTAAGAAAATGTATTCAGATGTGCTCAAGAAGATCTGAATCTTCTTGACTCGGGGGGTGGAAAGCTAAATTTACAAGAAAAAGTGACTACTTAGGTATTTTACCCTGCATTTATACAATACAACACTATGAAACCACTAAAGTCATATTTTGCAAGAATAAGAAATATTCATTATGTTTATTATGAACTCAAGTTTATAGGCAGATAACTATTGAGTAAAAGAAGCTATTTCCAATTTTTTTAAAATCTAAGATGCTAATGAAGGCTTCTTCTGTGTGGTGAGATTATGATTGACTTTTTCTTATTAAAATACATGTCCTAAAAATTCTACAATGGGCATGTCTCTTTACTACTCTGAGACTCAGTTTCCTTACCAATTAACTAAGAAAAATTTCCCCATAATATTTTTTTTTCACTCTACAATGATACCTCCACATTTTCGATGTGGATAACACTTTCTGCTCATGGATTGTGCCTTGTTGAATAACCATAAAATGATAAACCTAGAGTTAGGGCAAAGAAATATCACTGATTAGGAATGCCAATAGTATACGTCCTACACTGTTGCTCTGTTTCACTTTTTCCATTAAACCTGCAATTGCACTAATACTATATTCCCTAAGTGAGCAATGAATTAAAGCTTTGTGAATCAGCCAGCAGGTCTAGACCCACTTACAGATGTCTGATGACTTCTGAAGCAGGGAAGATAAATGTCTCCCTTAGGAACCAGCATTTAACATGGTAGAACAACACCCCAACTCCCTATCAAACAGTTTTCTATGGAAGTTCTCAGTCAGTTGAGATCTGATCTCTTCACAGTGAAAAGTGAAGTAAGATGAATGATTGCCTCTACTCAACATGGAAAAATTAAATTATCTTCTTCAGTGTTTGGATTCAGGATATGGCTTTAGAAGAGCTATTTCTCACCATACAGGTCAAATCCCATTTCAAAATATGCCATTATAACAGAAATCTCTGTACAACGAACATATTTTTCCACCTAGCAATACCTTTATCTGTAATTATTCCTATAAGAAATTTCAATTACTATCCCAATAATATGTAAAATCCTTTAGAGAAAGTCAAGGGTAGATTCTGAATATTTTATAGTATTATTGTGTCCATTCACTGCATGCAGTGTGTATGTTTTGTGCAAAGAAATATTAGTTATACATTTTTCAGTTATCCACATTTATATGCAGTTATTAGCAGTAGCACTATCTATGAATATAAAATGCAAGAATGTGAGTCATAGTTAACATATAGTTATTGCTTTATTGTTTACACTCCATTTTATTACTTTCTGAAGTAATAAAATTGGTAAATATCACTCCTATTTTTTTGACTGAGAAAACATTTGCAGATAGATTCTACTCTATCACATGGAAAACCATCAGCAAGACAATTTGGTTCTTGTCCTTCCTTATGCCCTGGCTCCACAGCCTCTTAATCGCCATCACTGCCATGTAAATAACATTTTGGTGGGTCACCTAAAGGACAGTAATTTGTTTTTCAAGTCTTCATACCTGTCTCTGTTTCTCAGGTTTTGTCATCACATTGTGGGTATTTGGAAGATAAGGGCATTGCTTTGGAATCCATTTTTTCAGCATTAATAAAGGAGTCTTTTTTTTTTTTTAATCACTGAAGACTGCACACACACATTAGGGGTCTGCACCTGGGTTCTGTTTTGAACTGTATGAGGGCTGTTTCCTCTATAAGAGATTTCATGCAACTTTCATGAAACTTCAGTCTTTTCATTTTGCATGTCTTTGTTTCAGTTCAGTCTAATCTGCCTTGTCCTTCAATCACACGGTGATTAACTTCCTTCTCAATGCCTAAATTAGTATTTTAATTCTTTCTTTTATAACTCTAATTCACCACTATAGAGAGAGTAACTCTGTAACCCTGAAATTTATTAAGCAAGTCCTTTTTTATTGTTAAGTGTTGATGAAACTTAAACCTCTGCCACAAATAAGTGATTTTCAGTTTTGTCCTACTATTTTCATTCTTGCTTTAAAATATTTGAGAAGTACCAGCAATTTAAGGAAGTTCAAAATCCATTGTGGTGAAAATTGTTCATGTTATTTTCATGAACCAATTTCAATTTGGATGGGTCATACACTGAAGAATTCTGAGAAAGGTGCTATGATGAATATACAACAAAACAGACTAAATTATAGTCTCTATCCACATGGAAGTTACCACCTACTAAGGGTGACAGTCATGATGCTATCAATGAATAATCATGACGTATATAAATTTGGAGAGGAGACTTTGTTTCTTATAAAAGGTTGCAGCCTATAGGGTGGCCATTCTGACAGGCTGGAAAGTGTATCCTCCAGCAGAGATCAAAATCAAGTATTTTGATGGAGGAGACGATGAGACAAGAATGTATGCTGAACAGGTTGTCCAAGTATACATATTCAACAGACTATAGGAGGAGACATGAAGATTCAAAGATTCACAAAGGAGGTTGTAACACAAGCATACAGAATAAACATGTATGTTACATATGATCCATGTTTCACTTTGGGGTGGAGACAACATTAAAATGCAGTCAAATCAATTTCTAAATGTCAAAAGGTGAAACAAGGACACAAAGAAACTCAGTGCACAGTCTCTGTAAACTGGTCAGAACCAGTCCATTGTTGGTAGTCTCTTATCAGAAGAAAGTTACTGAAATTAATCTCTTGTCCAATCAAAGCTGTATTGATGGCTTATGGAACATAAGGGTCGATTAGTCAGTGTCTGGTGGTTGGTGAGCTGCAATTGTTTCGACATTGCTTATCTCAAGGCCAGTGATTATTCAGCTACTGGAAAAAAAGAAAAACCTTGTGGCAATGAGAACAGTTTATTAAGTGTAGGGGTGCATGACCTAACTCCTGCCTGGCATGGTCTTAGGTCTTGTTTATAATTTGTATCTTATTTCCACAAAAAGTTTGTTCTGTCAGTATTATGATCTGACACTCTATTTTAACAGTGGACTGGAAAGAATACTGATTTGGGGACAAGAAGAGTTGTTTCAAGACCCAGATCTTATCCTCACAGGTTGAGGACTTTATACAAGCTACTTAATCTCTGGGATAGCTTTCCTGTCTCCTCAGGTGCTGTTAGACGAAATAATTACGTCAAAATAGTTTACAGACTGTGTTTCAGCTACCAAATAGAAGGTGTTGCTAAGGGAAGGAGATGTGATTTGAGTAGTGGCATAAGATATTAAAATAATAGTTACTAGGATTAATTGCACACAATATATGATAGAAACTTTGCTAAATGCTTTATTCATATTTCATTGTTTTATCACCATAGCAACCTGTTGAGGTAGGTACTATAAGTACCGTATTTTACAGATAAGAATATAAGGTTTAGAGGAGTTCAGTAAACTGCCCAAGATCATACTGCTACTAAATGTTTGAGCTGGAATTTAAATTCAATGATCACTCCACAACTTCTGCAGGAATATGAAGTCGGATATTCTTCCTAGCTCTGCAACCTCTTCTCCCTTCCGTCTTTTTCTTTCTCTTCAACCTCCCTTCACTCACCTTCCTTTTACACTCCTCCTCTTTCCTGTATACACGACTTCCTATGACAGAAGGAAAGGAACACTTTCCCATTTTAAGGAAAGGAACAGTTTCCTATTTTAAGGAATACTTAAGACATACCAAAAAAGTATAGGTCTTAATAAAATTAACACCCATGTACTCACTATGCCACTTTGGAAATAAAACATCCCCAATACAATTGAAGCCCCCTATGAACCCCACCTCAAAAGCATTGTTTTCCCTTTTTATTACTATTTATTCAATTTCCTGTTTGTAAATTCCATACTTTATGTATTTACTTAATATGGATACATTCTTAAACAATATGTGGTATTGTTTTGCCTATTTTCAAACTTTCTATAAATTGAATTATAACCTGTAGATTTATTTGCACTCATATTTGAAAGTTTTATCAACATTGATATATCTAGCTCGTTTATTCATACTTTGATTCTTTATGGTATTCAATTATATAAATATCTAAAAACCTATTCTCCAGTTTATGAGCATTTAGAGTATTTCTAATTTGTTTCTATTACAAATATTACTAATATAAGGACCCTTGCACATGTACCTAGTAGTAGAATTGCTAAATAATGGCGTGAACACACTATCAACTTCCTGAAGATAGCTAGATTGTTCTCCAAGGCAGTTGAACTAATTTATTC
This sequence comes from Pan paniscus, assembly GCF_029289425.2. NCBI lineage: Eukaryota > Metazoa > Chordata > Mammalia > Primates > Hominidae > Pan > Pan paniscus. The sequence goes on from NC_073254.2 coordinate 98,402,006, forward strand.
AAATTCAAGAAGGCATAAGAATACTAATCTTCCCATCTTTGTAAAGCATGTATTACTATTCTACTTAAATATTTATCAATTATTAATCTGATGGGCATGAAATTGTATTTCAACATGACTATGCTTAGTGTTTTCCTAATTATTAGGGAGATGGAATTTCTTTATTATGTTTTTGGCTATTCTGTTTTGGATTCTATGAATTGTCCATTTTCTATTTGGTTGTTGGTCTTTCCTTGTTGCCTTATACAAATTAAAGATAATTGCAAGATGCTAATTTTGACATAATCTTGTTTTTAATTGTATTTAAAAGAGATCAATTTGTGAAAAACTAACACCTGTGCTACAGTATTTTTATACATGAATATAACTTCCATTTATTTACATCTTTTTACACTAGAATTTTGCATTTTCTTCATAAAGATTGTTTACAACTTTTGTTAAATGTATTCCTATGTATTGTTTATTCTGTTGATATTTTAAATACTATTTTTTAAACTACATTTCTTAAAAGTTTGTTACTGGAATAGATTAATTTAATTGGTATGTATGTATGTGTGTGTGTATGTGTTGATCCTACATAAGCAAATTCATTGATTTTACTCAAGTTCCAAAATTATACTGGAGATTCTCTGGGGGTTACTATGGTATATTCACATTGTCTTTGAATAAAAACAGGTTTGTGTGTTTCTTTCCCATTCTTGTTCTATTTTTCTTGTCTAACTTGCTGGCTAGGACAAGTGTGATGGTGAAAAAAAATTATGGTAATATCTTTGACTTTTTCCACTTTTAAAAGATAAATCTTATATCACCATTTTTGTTTCGTATGTTATAAATTACCTAGAAATTCATGTTACACCATTTTTGTACTATTGAAGAAAATTATTCCACAATAATTTGTGTCTTATTACCATCTGTGTTAATCAGAGTTTTCCCAAGAAACAGAATTCACAGAATACATATATACATATGCATTCCTATTTTAGGAAAGCATATATTATTATTCAATATCTATCTATATACTTTATGTATATTCTCTCTATATAATTACATATTATTCTATATATTCTATATATGTACATATATGTATTTTGTGAATTATGTGAATTCATGTACATGTGTATGTACAATGTGTGTGTGTATATAATGATGAGATTATGGGAATTGATTCATGCAGTTATGGAAACCAGGACGTTCCGTCAATTATACACCATCAATTATACACCATCATCTGTAAGTTGGAGACCCAGGAAAGCTGATGATATAACTTAGTCTGAGTCTTAAGGCCTGAGAACCAGCAGAGCTGATGATGTAATTCCCAGTCTGAGGCCAAAGGCCTAAGGACCAGGGGAATGGATGTAAGGCCTGAAGTCCAAAGGTCCTAAAACTAGAAACTTTTGATGTCCAAGGACAAAAGTATGGTGTTCCAGCTCAAAAAGAGAGACAGAGGATTTCATCTTCCTTTGCCTTCTCGTGCTATGCATGCTCTTAATAGATTAGATAATACCTGCCTACATTGGTCTTCTTTACTCAGTCTACTGATTCAAATACTAATCTCTTTCTGAAAGGCCCTCACAGACACACCCAGAAGTAATGTTTTACCAGCTATCTGGGCATCTCTTAGCTCACTCAAATTGACACACACAATTAACTATCAAACTATTGTTTTAGATTCTGCAGAATTCAGATTACTAATATCTTTGAAATAAAATGTAGCTGTAATTTTTATACAGTACTTGTATGACTTTGCAAAGTATAACTAGCACCATAAAATGAGTTGAGGAGTGTTTTGCATTATTACTCTCTGAAATATTATAAAATTGGTATCATCTAGGATACTTTGTGAGATTTTAACCACTGATTCAGTTTCCCTAATTGTTACAAAATTACCCAATTTTGCATTTTTTAAATTTATAATGATAAATTTTATTTTTCTTGGAACACGTAAATTTTATCTGTATTCAAACTTACCAATATAAAGTTATTTATAGTATTTTCTTATTAGTAATACCTGCTGTATGTCTAATTATAATCACTTCGCAAGAGCAGTACTTACTCCCTTTGTCTTCTATTTTTTTCTCAGTATTACCTTCTGGATTTTTTTCCCTTTTTCCTGAACACATTTAAATTTCTTCCAAAAAGAGTCAAATAAAAACTAACTCTATTCACTTTTTTAAATAAAAATACGTCTATTTTATCCTTATTACTAAGTGAAAGTTCATTTGAGAACACAATTAAGATTGACAAGGTATTTTTATTTCTAGTATTTTGAGTATATTATCCCACCTTTGTGGCTTACAATTTTCTGCTAAGAAATCAGGGGTCATTCTAATTATTGTAGGTAATTTGTCTTTTTTTTCTTTTTAAAATAAATACTATAAAAAAACTTCTACTTTGGTATATATAAAGTTTAGCTATAATGTATCCAAATGTACATTTTTTATATTTGTCTTTCTGTGGGTCTTATGTTTTTTGAATCTGAATAGTCTGTGTCTTATATCAATCCAAATAAAACTCAGTATTTATATATTCAGCTATCGATTTCTACCAATTCTTTTATTTTTCTCTCCTGTAACTTCAATAAGACATAGAATTGATCTATCTATTTTGCCTGCTATGTCTCAATATTTTTTCTATATTAACCCACTATGTGTCTCTTGTCTGTTTCTGGCTAATTTCTTCATATATAATATCCAGCTCAACAATATTCTCTTCGCTTGTGTTATTAGCTGTTTATTGGTTTCACTGACTTTTAAATTTGTATTATTTTTATTTCTAAATGCAATATTTAGTTGTCTAAAGTAAATATATGTTTTGATAGCTTTCCTTTCCTTGATCATATTTTAAATTCTTTTTTGTTTAAATATTGTAATCACTGTTATTTTATATTTTGAATCTGGTAATTCCAAATTATTTAAATTATCATTGTTCCAATTCTATAATGTATCATTTTGACTAACTCTTGCTTATAGTGAATTATTTTCTCGTGTTTTGTGATTTGAGGAATAAAACTCATATTTATAATATCTTAATATTTAAGATCCAAAAGAGGCCTAAATTGAGGGCAAATTATCCAGGGAGGATGTGAGATAGCTTTAGCTGAGCAAAAGAGGACATTATCAAGGTAGGACCACTTTGAATTTACTTCTCACTGTGGGATTTTCTGGGCTGTGCGGAGAGACAGAGTTTTGCTGCAGTTCCATGAGGACAAGCCTGTGGCTATGGTCTTCTGTAGTTGGAGCAAGTCCAACAATGAGAAATTCCAATATCATTTTTCACTGTTATTTGGTCAATTTTATTTTCAGTTTCACTAAGGTTGTAGGATTTGGATACAATGAACATTAAGTAGGAGTGCCTTTCCCCTCACTGTTTTGGGTACAAGACTTTTCCCGTGTCTTCTTCAAAGACTGTAAAACCCAAGGCTTTAAGTTCTCAGTATAGCCAAATATCCTCAAGGTAGCCCAGCATTAGCTTGTGATTTTGACCCCACTTTGTAGTTGCCCATTTCTTTTTTATTCTCTGAGGATTTCCTTTCTTTCTTTCAGCAGAGATATATATTAATGGTTTAATGGTTTTTAAAGTCATATGTTGCATTTTTTTCCAGCATGCTTAGTATTTTCTATTGGGGAGATTATTAACCTTCCTTTCTTTCAGCAGAGATATATATTCACGGTTTGATGATTTTTAAACCATTAAAGAGATATATATTGATGGTTTAATGGTTTTTGAAGTCTTAAGTTACATTTTTTCCAGCATGTTTAGTGTTTTGTATTGGGAAGATTATTAACCTTAATTTCTGGAGGCATAAATCTGTAAATTTGTACAAATTTGCAGGTTGAAAACAAATTCTGAGATGGGATTATGAAAATCTATTTTTCCCCAATGTAAAATAAAGATTAGACTACAGTGCTTAACTACTGTGCTCTTCTCTTCTCTTTCTTCTCTTGGCATGGAGGATAACAGAAAAAGTGATTATATAATTAAATTGTTTTGCAACAAATTTTTATATAATTCACATACTGAACTTGTCAGTCAGAGAACCACCCCCAAAAATATTTTGAATGTTTAACATATTTGATTTTTTAAATGAGCAAAGTGAGTAACTGAAGATGATTTTGCTTCTTTTTTGGACTCAAGAAATCTAGTCTCCAAAAGAAAATCGGCAGAATGACTCCATAGGGATTCTCTCCCCATGCAAAATTCATAAACATTTTTAAAAAAATCTCTGCCCTTTGTTATTTGCAAATAAGATATCTCAATACCTTGCCAAAATAAAAGATTATGAGTGTTTTATACTTGTTTACACAGACAAAAAAGACAACTATGAATCATTTTTCCTCAAGGGAAATAAAGTGTTTTCATCAAACAAGGTTTGTACCTTCGGCTAAGAGATAGGATGAACACTCTTGACAGGTGGTGATTGACAAGTCTTGGATATGACAAGGATTTGCTACTCTAAGTGACTTTTGATGCAAACCTTGCTGTAAGATCATCTCTCTTCTTCAGCAGAGATAGATTTTAACTTCATTACTTATCAAAACTTAGCAGAAGTCACTCAAAACATCTTGACTCTCTTCTGTTTTTATTTAGGACAACAGAAAACATGAGAAGTTTTTTTTTTCTTTTTTAAATTTATTTGACTTCTGTATTAGTCTGTTCTCACATTGCTATAAAGAATGACCTGAGACTGGGTAATTTATAAAGAAAAGGTTTAATTGGCTCACGGTTCCACAGACTGGACAGGAAGCATGGCCAAGAAAGCCTCAGAAAACTTAAAATCATGGCAGAAAAGCTGGCACATCTTACATGGCTGGAGCAGGTGGAAGAGGGAGCAAAGGGAAATGTGTGACACACTTTTAAACAACCAGATCTCATGAGAATTCAATCATGAGACAGCACTAGGGGGATGACACTAAACCATTAGAAACCACCTCCATGTTCCAATCACCTCCCACCAGGTCCCTCCCCCAACATTGGGGATTACAACTCAACATGAGATTTAGATGGGAACTCAGAGCCAAACCATATCATTCTACCCTTGGCCTCTCCCAAATCTTATGCTTTTTCACATTTCAAAACAGAATCAAGCCTTCCCAACAGTCCCCCAGAGTCTTTACTCATTCCAGCATTAACTCAAAACTCCACAGTCCAAAGTGTCATCTGAGACAAGGCAAGTCCCTTTCACCTATGAGCCTATAAAATCAAAACAAGTTAGTTACTTCCAAGATACAATGGGAGTACAGGCGTTAGGTAAACATTCCCTTTCTAAAAGGGAGACATTGGCCCAAACAAAGGGTCTACAGGACCCTTGCAAGTCCGAACCCCAGCAGGGCAGTCATTAAATCTCAAAGCTCCAAAATAATCTATTTTGACTTCATGTCTCACATCCAGGCCACACTAATGCAAGGGGTGGACTCCCAAGGTGTTAGGCAGCTCTGTCCCTGTGGCTCTTCAGGGCTCAGCTCCCATGACTGTTCTCAAGAGTGCCTGTAGCCTCTACGTTCCCTTCTTTCTGACTTCTCCCATACCAGCAATACTGGAGCCTTTCTGTTTATAAGAGAGACAAACGACTTTTCTGATCTGATCACAACTCAAACCCATACCGGCTTCCTCACCCTCACCCTTTGCACAGAACTATTCATCATGCATTGTTTTGGCTTAACATTAATATACTTTCTTGCTGATCATGGTACATCAACATGTTAATAACAGACATAGGCCCAGGTCTTCAGGCAAGCTACTGGCTTTCAGAGGCAGTGAACTGTAAACAGTATAGTCTCTAAGCAACAGAACTAGATCTTACATCTTTTAATGAAAGCTTTGCACTCCTAAGGGAAATTAGCACTCTAGCCAAATCAAACAGATTTCCCAGGTTCCCCTTGCTAGTATCTGGAGTCCTACATGAAAGCTAAGTGTTTTCCTAGAGAGATGAGAAAAAGATAACTTGGTTGGACAATGGAAAACCTTGTCATAGAAGTATCTTGGGATTTGTGCTGGGCGTAGTGGCTCGTCTGTAATCCCAGCACTTTGGGAGACCAAGGAGGGTGGATCACTTGAGGTCAGGAGTTCGAGACCAGCCTGGTAAATATGGTGAAACCCTGTCTCCACTAAAAAAAAATAAAATAAAAAAATTAAGCAGGTGTGATGGTGGGTGCCTGTAGTCCCAACTACTCTGGAGGCTGAGACATGAGAATCCCTTGAACCAGGGAGAAGGAGGTTGCAGTGAGCTGAGATCACATGGCTGCACTCTACCCTGGGTGACAGAGTGAGACTCCATCTCAAAAAAACAAGATAAAAAAGAAGTATTTGGGGTTTTGTCAGGCCATTGAGAAATATAGTTTTGGACTAGTGTAGAACTTATAAAGCTACATTCTGGTTCAGAGTCACCACTGTTAATGAATTTTGCTTTTATTTTAATAACACATCCTTGAGATACCTTGCACTCCACGTCTTTCAAAACATGGAAACTTCAGGCTATTGGGATATCAAGAGATTAGATTTCCCAGACTCAAAGTGAGGAGGAGAAAAGTATTAGGTTCAGGGACAAGTAAGACCTCCATGAAGTAACCTGAGCTGTCCCTCGGTGCCATGAGTGTTTCTAATGCCTGTCTGCCCCAAAAGTTCACCTTAGGAGTAATTTTACTCATCTTAAAAAAGTTTCTTCTTTTTAATATGATAAAGCAAATATAAAGAATTCTCTCACAAACTGACACCAATTTATATGCAACTAATGATACTATATAGCTGGAAGAAACAGACAAGACTTCCTTAAGTTCTTTTAGTCTCCAGAGTTGCTAAATGCCAATTAGCGTTTTCGATGTTGGGCAGATACAAAGAGTGCAAGTAAAAGAACCAAAGCCAACACACAATCTCAATAATTTTTTTTAGTGTTTCCATATTTCAGTGTTATTTGGAAGTAAACAAAGCTGAAACTGGACTTAACACCAGAACAACTCTCAAAACTTTTACATTTTTTTCAAAGGGGCACATTTTACATATTTTTTCATCTTGGCATAATTAGGCTTATGCACATAGATATTAAACAAAAAATGAAAATCTACATTTTGATGGAAATATCTCCCAATGTCACAAATACATATAAAATGCCCTTTCTATTTTTTATTAAAACGGAAGCTATTTCAACTTCACAGCATCAAACAATGGTGCAAATTGATCCAGGGGTTGTTATTATGGGGCCTGCCATCCTAGAACTACCTATCATTAGTTTTTCAGGATTTCTTCTTGAAGACATCTAATTTTTTCAGGTTGTATTTACTTTAGACATAGACTAAAGAGTGATATGGTTTTTCATTCACCCATTACTACTTTCACATACCTTTTCTAAACCATCACTAAGTGCCAGGTACAGTGCTGGGGATAACAATATAAAAAAGGCAACAAATCTGCCTCATGCACTGGAAAAATTCTTCCTCATTTCTCTTTCATGCCATATCTTGAAAAAGAAGCAGATATTTTTTTCTCCTCCTTCTCTTCCTTCTCTTTTTCCACCCTCTTTCTCCCCTTTTCTCCTTCCTTTATTCATTCTTTCATTCAACAAATATTAGGAGACCACAGTGCATCAGATACTGTCCTGGGTACTAAGTTATCAAAGGTGCATAAAATCAATCCCAGCTTTCATGGGGCTTTTGGTTAATGGATATATTGTTAATATGCAAGTGATGAGATGGCTGGCATAATTATACAGAATACTGTTATTGGAACTATAAAGGAAGTAAAGAGAGAACTCTGTTAGCGAATGAGAGTTCTAATTTGAATAGTTTGGTGATGGTCTGTCTGATGTGTTGGTATTTAGGCTGAGATTTGAAGAAAGAGACAGAGGCAGTCTTGGAAACAACTTAGAAATAAGAAATGAAATCTTCCAGGCAGAAGAAAAGTTATATGCAAAGGCACTGAGGTTGGAAAAAAATTGGAATGTTTAAGAACCTGAAAGAGGAAAAAGAATGAAGTATAGTGGCCAAACAGGCAGTTTCAGAAGAAGAAGTTAAAAGCTAGACCACATAGAAATGTGTGGGCTACTATGAGAAATTTAGATTTTATCCTAATGAATATGAGGCCATTATAGGATTTCAAGCATGAGACCAATTACAGTCATAATAGCAATGCCAAAAATAATACCTCACAATTTTATAGCATTTCTCTGCATAGTGGCAAAGCAAAAAAAAAAAAAAAAAAGCAATATATTGCTAATCTGTTTCTTTCAGTAATAACCATATTACTAAGCCAAAAAGTCAAGTTTTCAGAAAGGGAAACAACTTTCAACACAGCTTTAATATTTATAAACCTATTGCCTAGTTTTAATCCCTTCTAAATAGTCACAGTTCACTGTTGCTCGACAGTGTCAAAGATGGAAATACTTTTGCATATGATAGTCTTATGACAACAAGGACACTAAAAGTATCATGGGAACAAGAGATCAGGCCTTACGCTTCTTAAATCCTTCCCCATACACACATGCAGCAGATCTACACACATTGTAGGAGACGGCTGATCAAAGCTGTCTCTCTAAACAATAATAACATCAACAAGTGAGGTAGCGTGATGCCTCCAGATTTGTTCTTTTGGCTTAGGACTGACTTGGCAATGCGGGCTCTTTTTTGGTTCCACATGAACTTTAAAGTAGTTTTTTCCAATTCTGTGAAGAAAGTCATTGGTAGCTTGATGGGGATGGCATTGAATCTATAAATTACCTTGGGCAGTATGGCCATTTTCACGATATTGATTCTTCCTATCCATGAGCATGGAATGCTCTTCCATTTGTTTGTGTCCTCTTTTATTTCATTGAGCAGTGGTTTGTAGATCTCCTTGAAGACGTCCTTCACATCCCTTGTAAGTTGGATTCCTAGGTATTTTATTCTTTTTGAAGCAATTGTGAATGGGAGTCCACTCACGATTTGGCTCTCTGTTATTGGTGTATAAGAATGCTTGTGACTTTTGCACATTAATTTTGTATCTTGAGACTTTGCTGAAGTTGCTTATCAGCTTAAAGAGATTTCGGGCTGAGACGATGGGGTTTTCCAAATATACAATTATGTCATCTGCAAACAGGGACAATTTGACTTCCTCTTTTCCTAATTGAATACCCTTTATTTCTTTCTCCTGCCTGATTGCCCTGGCCAGAACATCCAACACTATGTCGAATAGGAGTGGTGAGAGAGGGCATCCCTGTCTTGTGCCAGTTTTCAAAGGGAATGCTTCCAGTTTTTGCCCATTCAGTATGATATTGGCTGTGGGTTTGTCATAAATAGCTCTTATTATTTTGAGATACGTCCCATCAATACCTAATTTATTGAGAGTTTGTAGCATGAAGGGCTGCTGAATTTTGTCATAGACCTTTTCTGCATCTATTGAGATAATCATGTGGTTTTTGTCATTGGTTCTGTTTATATGCTGGATGATGTTTATTGATTTGCATATGTTGAACCAGCCTTGTATCCCAGGGATGAAGCCCACTTGATCATGGTGGATAAGCTTATTGATGTGCTGCTGAGTTCGGTTTGCCAGTATTTTATTGAGGATATTTTCATTGATGTTCATCAGGGATATTGGTCTAAAATTCTCTTTTTTTGTTGTGTCTCTGCCAGGCTTTGGTATCAGGATGATGCTGACCTCATAAAATGAGTTTGGGAGGATCCCCTATTTTTCTATTGATTGGAAGAGTTTCAGAAGGAATGGTACCAGCTCCTCCTTGTACCTCTGGTAGAATTCGGCTATGAATCCATCTGGTCCCACACTTTTTTTGGTTGGTAGGCTACTAATTATTGCCTCAATTTCAGAGCCTGTTATTAGTCTATTCAGGGATTCAACTTCTTCCTGGTTTAGTCTTGGGAGGCTGTATGTGTCCAGGAATTTATCCATTTCTTCTAGATTTTCTAGTTTCTTTGCATAGAGGTGTTTATAGTATTCTCTGATGGTAGTTTGCATTTCTGTGGGATCGGTGACACTGCCCAAGGTAATTTATAGATTCAATGCCATCCCCATCAAGCTACCAATGACTTTCTTCACTGAATTGGAAAAAACGACTTTAAAGTTCATTTGGAACCAAAAAAGAGCCCAGATTGCCAAGACAATCCTAAGCCAAAAGAACAAAGCTGGAGGCATCACACTACCTGACTTCAAACTATACTACAAGGCTACAGTAACCAAAACAGCATGGTACTGGTACCAAAACAGAGATATAGACCAATGGAACAGAACAGAGCCCTCAGAAATAATACCACACATCTACAACCATCTGATCTTTGACAAACCTGACAAAAACAAGAAATGGGGAAAGGAGTCCCAATTTAATAAATGTTGCTGGGGAAACTGGATAGTCATATGTAGAAAGCTGAAACTGGATCCCTTCCTTACGCCTTAAACAAAAATTAATTCAAGATGGATTAAAGACTTAAATGTTAGACCTAAACCCATAAAAACCCTAGAAGAAAACCTAGGCAGTACCATTCAGGACATAGGCATGGGCAAGGACTTCATGGCTAAAACACCAAAAGCAATGGCAACAAAAGTCAAAATTGACAAATGAGATCTAATTAAACTAAAGAGCTTCTGCGCAGCAAAAGAAACTACCATCAGAGTGAACAGGCAACCTACAGAATGGGAGAAAATTTTTGCAATCTACTCATCTGACCAAGGGCTAATATCCAGAATCTACAATGAACTCAAACAAATTTACAAGAAAAAAACAAACAACCCCATCAAAAAGTGGGCGAAGGATATGAACAGACACTTCACAAAAGAAGACATTTATGCAGCCAAAAGACACATGAAAAAATGCTCATCATCACTGGCCATCAGAGAAATGCAAATCAAAACCACAATGAGTTACCATCTCACACCAGTTAGAATGGTGATCATTAAAAAGTCAGGAAACAAGAGGTGCAGGAGAAGATGTGGAGAAATAGGAACACTTTTACACTGTTGGTGGGACTGTAAACTAGCTCAGCCATTGGGGAAGACAGTGTGGCAGTTCCTCAGGGATCTAGAACTAGAAATACCATTTGACCCAGCCATCCCATTACTGGGTATATACCCAAAGGACTATAAATCATGCTGATATAAAGACACATGCACATGTATGTTTATTGTGGCACTATTCACAATAGCAAAGACTTCGAACCAACCCAAATGTCCATCAATGATAGACTGGATTAAGAAAATGTGGCACATATACACCATGGAATACTATGGAGCCATAAAAAAGGATGAGTTCATGTCCTTTTGTAGCGACATGGATGAAGCTGTAAATCATCATTCTCAGCAAATTATCACCGGGACAAAAAACCAAACACCTCATGTTCTCACTCATAGGTGGGAATTGAACAATGAGAACACTTGGACACAGGAACATCACACACCAGGGCTTATCATGGGTTGGGGGGAGGGGGGAGGGATAGCATTAGGAGATAAACCTAATGTAAATGACGAGTTAATGGGTGCAGCACACCAACATGGCACATGTATACATATGTAACAAACCTGCACATTGTGCACATGTACCCTAGAACTTAAAGTATAATAAAAAATATTTAAAAAATAACATCAACAGAAGACAAGAGGCTGCTAAATTTACTTCTTTGGAAAGTGCACCACAGAATGTTTGGCCATTGTGCCTTTGCACTATCCTAGTGTGGGGATAACCTGTAATACTGCCCTGTTAATTTTGTCAGGTATTGACAGAGGAGAATGTAACTACATAAGCTAAGGAAGTGAGTCTTGGAAGTTTAAAGAAGAGAGGCTGATGTAATATGTGTGGCTACAAGTTATCACAAACTCCTGGGGAAATTTCAGACACAGTTTCACCTTATCTCTTCAGAGTACCTTACAGTTTTTATTTTTCTGCTATGATCTCTGTGGAATAAGTCTTTTCTATCTCCGAAATAAATCTTAACCCATTTGGGTAAGAATTTAAGTGTAGGAAGAATACTTATTGGACATGATGTTTGAATGAAAATGAACACAGCTTATTTAACATTCTGCTTTTCACCAGTTATCAGAATGATCTAAAACCAATTTAATTATTTCAGACCGGCAACACATGTTGTTATATTCCATTTTAAGTTTCTGGGAACATTGTAGAAAAGTTATAGTAGGACACAAATCTTTGGAAGAACGGATCTCTCCATGACAGAAGTTATTTGCAACTACATTTTCCCTGGTCAACAAAAATCCAAGTAGCTTAATGAGCTCAGACCGATCATCAAATTCTTTGGTAGTCATGTGTGCCCTAATGACCGTTAAATTATCCTGAGAAAGCAAACCACCAACTACAAATGGAAACTAAAATCTAAGAGATTACCTATGCTTTCTTTATAAACATATATAATTAGAAATTTTATTAAAGTATCCACCTTACTTCTCTGGTTACATCTAGAAAGTATTAAATTTAGATTGTATTCTTTATCTTAATATGGGCTGATCAGCAGATTCACTATGTGGTATTAGATTAGCAAACTGAGATGGAAAACATTAAATGCATATAATGCTAAGAGCATATAGAGTTATCCAAGAGGTGTCTGAGAGTTGGCTACATTACAGTTTAAAACTAGCCTTACCTTCATAGTTAGCAATTGTGTCGACGTGGTGTCATAAAAAAAAAAATTAAAGTCAGAAATTTAAATTCCTACCTATATTTTTCACCACTTTACTGTAAAACATTGGGCAAATTATATAAAATCTTTGTACCAGACTCTTAAGATTTTTAATGCAGTGGGTAAGAATCGAGTTTTCACATTTGTGCATTCAAGAAATGTAATTTTCTATACTTGTTTATTGTAGCCAACTTAATGTCTATTCCACTGGATTAGTAGAAATTTAGCTCCAATATATTACATATGGCCCTCTCAGTTTCTTTGGGGTGCATCAATACTTCAAAAGTTGGCTTTAAATTAGTCTTGCACACTTTTAGATATCTATCTCTGTTAGCTATTCCTCCTAGCTTGCCCTCAGTGCCTCACTTGCTCCTACCTATGGGACTATCTCTAGTCCAGAGGCTATTGGCCACTTCCAGCCTCGAAAGGTGGGGTAGAATCATCATCATGATGTTCACAGGCCACATGGGGACAGGGATACTCTGGAGTCACCACCACACAGGCAGTTTTTCTTTGAGGTCTTACAGCCTTGGAGAACTCCATCCAGATAAATAAAGAACAGGTACTACTTGCTCTTGACAGCCACAAATCCAGCTGCCATTTGGCCTTCCTTGGAGCTTGGCCTAGGGTGTTAAGCACAGAAAACTCCTTTTAGGCCCATGAAAATTTGTTCTTCTTGATCCTCTTCTTTTCTTCAGAAAAATAACTTTTTCTAGTCCATGTTTGAGAAAGCTCTCCTCTTACTCATGATTTTTTTTTCAGCTCCCTTGTTTCTTCTTTATGGTATTTCCACTCTCCACTGGGTTGGTGAACAGAACAGCCTAACAGATGATAATTTCTCTCTTCCTTCTGCTATTATACCCCTTTCCTGAGGCAATGAGTACAGAATGAGCAAGCATGAGAAGAAACTGAATGATCTCTAAGGATGCTTAGAGTCTAGATCCTAAACCTGGAAGAATTAAACGTAAAATTTCTGTCTGAATGGGAAAAGCCACTAAGAAAACATGACGACGTAACTTTTTTCTTAAGTGCACACAATAATTTTATCTTATGCAGTTAGCAACTGGGTGTGTCACTTAAGTACATTATTTTATTAATGCAGAATTTACATAGTCTTCATAATATACAGCTCTCTGATTTTCACAAACTAGGTACAATTTAGACACAATAAATATTGGTTACATACAATCCATATATCTTTAGTCATTCAGAATACAATACAGAATCATCTGTGGTTTTTAGTGACTATAATATGTTACCTGACAGCATGTGGAAAAGATTAGTTCAAGTAGAATAACAAATTTTATTCCATAAATAGAGTAACTCCAACTGTGTCTATGTTTGTGTGCATGTGTGTGTGTACGTGTGTGCGCACGCATACCCATGAGATGTGAGCAATTTGGTTGTGCTAGAACCCTATAATTGAATGTATCCACTGTGCATTGCTTGACATTTTAACATAAATAAAACAAGTCAACTAACTTAAAATCTTTTTTGTAAGAAAATAGGCAAATTAGACAAAGTAGCTGAAAGTAGAGCAAATATGAACAGAAGTTGAATTATTCATTTAAGGAAAGACAAGCTATACCAAAACTCAAAGAGCTGACAATAATAATTTAGGAACTTAAGCCTGTAAATCCGCAAGCTCTGTTGAGTTTGAATTTATGATCTCTAAACAAACATTCAAAATGTTCAGTTTATAACTGTATTAACATAAAATCTATAAATTTTAAAAATCAAGTGTTCCTGTTGCTGCAATCAATCAGTAAACTTTTATTGAACCACTACAGCCCTTAAACACTATATTGGGCATCATATACACAAACACTAGGACAAAATTACTTCCTTAAGAAGCTCAAGGCTGGTTCAAGAGACAAATAAATCATGACTTAGAACACAATGGCTAGTCATGTAATCAACTGACAAATATTTGTTGACTGCTAACTTTAGAGTCTAGGCTAGGCACCAGATTAAGATACTTTCCTCTCCTACAAATTGGGGCCACTGGCCTTCTGGAAAAGCTAATCTAAAAGATAATTAAAATATATATGCTTAGATAAGGCTTATAATTCTACAATAGATCCAGGAGAGGCACCATATATTCCATTAAAAAGGCACTCCTAGTTGAAGGAAGCAAAGTAGAAAATATCCAGATTAAAGGAGTGGGGAACATAGGAGCAAAAGAAAACAGAAACTCCATCATCCAAGAAGTTCATTTAACCTGACTAGAAATTAAGAATGTATAAAGAGAAATTTCATGATGTGGGGTAGAAGTGTAATAAGGCAGAAAAGGTTATGGCTAGAATTGAAGCTTGCAGTATTTAGAATAGCAGATATTGCCTCTGAAATTTTCCATGCCCTGATCCTCAGAAACTGAATATTTAAAGTAGCATGCAAAAGAGACTCTGCAAATGTAACTAAGGTTAATGACATTAAGATGGGGAGATTAGCCTGGATTATCTGAATGAGACTGATCTAATCACAAAAGCTCTTAAAAGCAGAGAACTGTCTCTGGTTAGATGGTAAAAAAAAAAATGGTGAAGTCAGACAGATTCAGCACATGAGAAGGACTCAACCCATCAATTTTGGCTTTGAAGATGAAGGGAGCCACAAGTAAGGGAATTTGGCTTTATATGTTAGGGAAAGTCCTGATTGACAGCCAGCAAGGAAATGGGGTCCTTAGTCCTACAACCGCAAGGAACTGACTTAAGTAAACAACCCAAACGAGCTTGCAAGTGGACCCTTTCCAGAGTCTTCCCCAAAAGAGCTCAGGACAACTGACACTTCGATTTTTGCCTTGTGAAACTCAGAACAGAGAAAATAATTGACTTCAGACATACAGAACTATAAGATCATAAATTTGTGTTTCAGCCAAAATTCTGTGGTTTATTACAGTAGCAATAGGAAACTAACACAAGGTTAAAGAGGTAAGTAAAAACCAGGTTATATAGGTCCTTATATGCCCACTAGGTTATGATAGAGGTTTGCTTCAAAGTGCCTCTATCAAAGTGATAGAGGCAGGAGGCAGAGAAAATCTAGGCAGACAGGGGCAGGGCCCTAGTGGAACCCCACCTTCAAGCTGAAAAGCCCCAAACCTGCCACCCAAAGTGAGAACTTCTATCTCTGTTTGCCGACTCTCTCTCTCCGATTGGTTCTTTCTGAATAATGTCTTTTTACCAATGGAATGTTGCCTTTTTCGAAACTACCTACAGCCCACCTCACCCCCCAACCTGTGCCTATAAAGACTGTAGACTCAGTCAGTGGAGGAGAGAAGCGTCTTGACTGGAGAGAGGTGAGGGGTGACTTGACTTCAGAGGGACAGCTGGACTTTGGGAGAGAGATGACCTGACTACAGGGAAGAGCCATCCAGAGACTGCCAGACTTCAGGGAAGACTACCTGCCCATCCTGGCCCTCTCTGGCTCCCCTCTCTGCTGAGAGCATTTCACATTGCTTAATGAAATTATCTGCCTTCACCATCCTTCAAGTATCCGGGCAACCTTGTTCTTCTTGCATGCCGGACAAGAGCTTGGGGCCCACAAATTGTGGGTACCCAAAAGAGGCTGTCACATTGGCCCTTTGCCCTCACTGGTGGAGGGCAGCCACCCCATGCCACACGGCAAGGGGCCCACTGAGCTGATAACACACTGCAGCTGTCCTTGGACAGCGGAACTAAGAGAGCATTGTAACATGCCCTCTGGGGTTTTGGGGGTCACAGGCACCCCAGCTGGGCACTGCCACAGGGCCTGAATGGAGCCTGCTCCTGCCAGCACCCAAAGCAGCTGGCTGGATCTCGCACTCACTTGCTTATGTGCTCCCTCCCACAAGGGATTGAATGTGGTGGGCTGAGTAAACAGGGCACCCCCATCGCAAGTCCAATGAAGGGGTTGAGAAAAATCCTGCCTCAAAAGCATGTATACAAAGAAGTAACTTTTGCATGAAAAGTAAATTTTAAAGCAAAGTTGTGGTCTAGTGTCTAGAGTAGACATTAGAAAGAAATATCTCCTACAATGTGAGTTCCATGAAGGGAATAGTTATTGTCTGTACAATGTTACTTCTCCATTCCCTAGAACACCTTCAACACTTAATAGGTGCTCAATAAATATTTATTATTGCATGAATGATACTAATCAGCACTGAAAAGGATCGATAAATTATCGTTCAAATTTTGCTTACTTCAAGTATCTTTACATGTGCATATTTGGGATAGGGTGCTCATTTTCTACTGACATTTCTTTCCATTTTTGCTGAGTGGACTATTTAGGCAACAAAATCAAAATTCGTTCAGAAAATAGCACTAAGATGGCAGTGAGTGCTATCTTATAGAAGGTGAAAGGAACAATAAATATATTGTGAGGACTTGAGTTGGCAGGAGGTCATCTGGCATCAGGAGTAAGTGCCTACTGAATCGCTCCTATTTAATGTTTCTGTCTATACCTCTTCCTTGTCATTGCTATATGTTCTGGATTTCTAAGTTGTTGAATTAAGTGGAAATAAAACTAAATTTCTTAGGAAGTGTTCAGAGTGAACCATTCAAAATGGGTAACATAAATGGGCAAAAAAAAGAAATTAAATCCAATTGAAAAGACCATTCTGACTTACTGGTTTGGGTCTTGTAAAGGAAACAAATTCATTTTGTGCAAGATTATGTTTATCTTATTTTCTACGTTTGTAATCCTATTCATGGTTTAGATCATAATTTCCTCAAAGGAAACAATGAAGTGAATCCTCATGCATCTGTACAAACATAGCTCAATATTTTATGCACGAATATTCATTTAACAATGTTGTCTGCCCTATTTGAAAAAGTTAAAAGAAAAAAAAAGAGCCAAAAGCAGATCCCCTAATAAGTTGGCAGCTACACTCTTATTGCAATCTTAATTCCAGCTTTTTTCTTGTCCTGTACCCCAGAACAGGTAAAAAGACACTTTATTCATTTGGTCATTTGACAAACTATTACTTAGTGCTTACCATGTGACATGTGCCATATTATAATCAGGCACAAGGTTATAAGAAAATCAGACTCAGTTGGTCCCTGATAACACAGTCTACTTGGGGAAACAGACATGATGTACCCAATAATAATAATAATATAACAGATTGAGTAAGCATTCTTAATAATGTAAAGGCTATATTCCTTGGGTATAAAAAGGGAAGCAAAACAGTATGAGGCAGACATTTCCATGGAGTTCTGATGCATGTTAGAGGAATAGCAAATTGTGTAGAACTGCTAGCACACAAGGTTGGACATGGTGAGCAGCTACAGATGGAATACAGAAGTGGGAAAGCCTGCACGTGTCCAGCTGAGTTACCTGGATTTTATTTCGCAGATGATGAGCACATCCATAGTCTTGGGGCTTCCACTTAATAAAGTTATCATTTTAATTTGCCACATAACTTACAAAAACCATACAGTTACAAATTTCTATGTTTACAAAGCATTTAGCTAAACAAATAATAGTGTTAGTAATAATAATAATGTTGTCCCATTTTCTTAAAAGAAAACTTCAGATTCTCTTTTTAATTTATTTAGAAAGGAAAGTATGCACGTAGGTAACATTTCAGTCATACACACAAACACAAAATTAATCTGGAAATTGTCCCCTTCATTCCAGAACACAAGTTGTACATATCAAATAGAACAATAGACAGAAAACTTCTCTGTTTCATCCCCAAAGATTTTTTTTTTTTTTTGAGATGGAGCTTTGCCCAGGCTGGAGTGCAATGGTGCAATCTCAGCTCACCACAACCTCCACCTCCTGGGTTCAAGCGATTCTCCTGCCTCAGCCTGCCAAGTAGCTGGTCATCCCCAAAGACTTTTTAACGGAACAGAAAATAAAAATACTATCACCACAATAAATACAAACTAAATATAATTAGAGACACTGAAGAAATACAAAATGACTTTCCATTTGGTAAAGAAATATAAAATGTAACACTTTAACGAGAACATGTAGATGTTCTTTTATATAAACCTAACATTGGAAAATATCAATAAGGACTATTTATATTAGCATTTAATAATGGCAATCGATCTTACTCTTTTCCCAAAAGGAACAATTTTGATTAAAAAACACAACCCAGAGTTTAAATGGGGAAGTTTTAGTTCCTGAATTCATAAAAATTGATATTATTCATTGTTACTTAGCAATTTTTCCAAAATAGGAAAAAATAGTTGGCCATTTTGTTTCATTTGCTCTTATTCTAACCTCCTGCTTTATCATCTGTACAAGCAATATATGTTAGAAAAAATATGTTAGAAAAAATATGCAATATATGTTAGAAAAAAATGCAGTGTAAAATCTCTCTAGTGAAAACAGTGAATGCTCAAGTCCATAACAAAAATATGTGGGTTCTTTAGGGTAGAGGGAGGGACTCTTCCATTTTGCCCTAAAATGGAGAAGGTCATCTGGATTGGACAAATCCTGTGTTTCCTCTAACACTCTGAAGATACTATCTATAAGAAAATTGTTAACACATGAATAATTGTTTAAACATAGATTCATAACAAATTAGAGCTAGGAGAACTTAAAAGATTATCTTATCTGCATTCCTATTTTTCAGTCTTCAGGAAGGTGTCTTATCTTGCCTAATGTGCAGAAATAATTGGGCACTCACCGAATATTATATTTGCTTCTCTATGTTTCCTAGATTCTCTTGTACTTAGGTTGAGCCTTATAACCAGTTCCAGTCAATGGATTATGAATGAAAGTGATATATTAATTCCCAGCTGAGCTCCTAAGATCTTGTATGCCTCCTCCATCTCTCTTTTCCTCCTGTAGCAACCCAAAAAATAGTGGCCCCTCAAACAATCTGGGACCTTGAGTGACTATAAAGTCCCCTCTCCTGCCAACTTGCATTGGAAAAAAGATGTGGATAGGGAAAAAAATTATTGTTTTGTTGAACCACTGAGATTCTGGCTTTTGTCTTTCATGGAAGTTAGCAATTATTTAACCCAACACATATAGCATGAAATGTGCTTCTGGTGTAACAAAATCTAAAGTATTTGGTATTGTTCTATTGTCCTAGGGCAAGTTAAATGATAAAAGCTGGAAAGATGGAGGTACAATTATGCATAAGTAACATATTTGTTAATTCTGGTAAAGTAGGGGAAAGATCCTTATAGTTACTGACCTTATACTTGCAGAGAAAGTGTGCATATTATTTGCCTTTGGCTGTGTTTGATAACATAGCACAAGAAAGTGATTAACACAAAAAGAATTAGCCAATTTGCAAAAAGAAATTTAGGCCTTGCATCCTGGAAAAAACTAACAGCTTTTTAAAATTGGTTTCAAGAGACAAAGGCCAGCACATCTGTTCTACTGAACAAAATAAAACAATCAAGACCAGATTAAGGTGTGACTGACACATCATTTCAGAAAGCCTCAAGGTAGCTTCCAATAAGTGTGGAGACAGACATAGGACAAGAAAGCCAAAAATTAAAGCAGACTTCAGTATCATGACTCATGGAACTGACTGGTAAAAAATAAATTAGAAGCCAACTGCAATTTCAAAGGAAAGTTATCATAAGCTTGAACTATTAAATACTTCTGATTGTTCCAAAGGTAGAGTCAGGGAATAAGGAAAACGACAGACATAGGAAGTCTTCCTGAGCAGAATAATAAACATATAAAGGTGCCTCTACCATGCAGGGTAGGAGGTCTTCAAAACATCTGCCCAGTTGAATTTCTAAATTGCTACAGAGGAGTCACTGCTATGTGCTGCTCAGTCTTCCTTTGTCCAAATGAATTGGTTTTTTGCAGTCATCTTGTTCCTATTTCAATTTTACACACTGATGTGGGCTGTATGCAGGTAACCTGTCTTTTTAGTTCACATATTCACCTCATAATTGATTCACAATGGAACTGAATGTCTCATGAAAATCATAGATTTTGAATTTGATTAAGTAACTTATTGGAACACTGGGTTGTCTCACTTGAAGAGGCATTGTCTGTTTTCTATATGTGAGAAAAAGAAAAATATATTGGTCTGTGCCACAGGCAGCTAGTGCTTACCAAGCATTCCATATGTTTCCCTAGGTATTCTATTTTGGGGAGTGATGAAATAGCTGAGCAGCAGACTAGTGTTTCTACCTAGAGCAACTGGAAAGGCAAAATAAAAATGTAGCATACATTTGCCAGAAGGTAGAAGGAAGCTTCTGAGGCAAGGAAAATAGAAACACTAAGATTCTGGAGACAGAAGAATATTGAAGAAATGACTGGCTTCTGCAGAGAATTTTATTTGGGCTCTTTTGATTATTCTGGGCATTGACAAGAGGCAGAATACGCAGTGAAACTCTGGTGCAGGGTTGCTATGTTGGAATGGAGAAACTAATAAGTAGAGATTTAGAGAGCCTCAAGTACATGGCTAGTATTGCAAAAACTGGGGCATTATGGGTCAGGAAGCCGAAACTTTAAGGAAAAAGACAGTAAAAAGCAAAAAATTGATGGGACAAAGATTCAAGTTTGGCTCCTACAAAGGAGAAGAGTCTGCAGAATATATCAGACTCCTGTTTACTTGAAAACTCTGTAGGGACAGGGATGAACATGTGGTAGACCAAATGTTTTCAGGGCTACACTGATGCATGACTGTGTCCAGTACCTAGTTGATCAACCACCAATCTCTCTGCCCAACAGAGGCAGGGAGAACCTTCTGAGAAAGGGGGTAACATAATTAAGAACCTTTACATATTTTATCTATAATACAAGATTATTGATTAAATAGATTAAAGATTAAATACAAGATTATTTAGCAAGGTAAAAAAAAAAAGAGGAGAAAAATAGACAATAGAAGCATACCCCCTGATGATCCAGATAGTAATCCTTGCTCTTAAGGTCATTAAAATGTTTAAGATTGACATGGTCAAGAAAATCATGAAGAAATAAACAAAATAAATAAAATATGGAAAATTTAACCTGGAAATTAAAATCTATGGAAAAAAATCAGCTGGAAATTGTAGCAGTAAAATAGCACACATCAAAAGTTAAAATCTCACTAGACGCGTCTAACGAAGATTACACACAGCCAGCAGAAGGCAGTATTAGTGAAGTAAGGTAGATCAATAGAAATTGTTCACATGTATCTTAATATTTCCCAACCTCTTTTGCAGTCAACTGTGGCCTTGTGACTGATTTGAGAAAATGAACATGTATAAAAGTGATATGTATCTCTAAGGTCAGTCAGGTAAAGACTAGTGTGTCTCTTTAATCCTTCTTGATCTTCTATGATAGCTTCAGAATCATATAGTCCCCACTTTGGAGGCAGTGTCTCCATCGACCAAGGTCACTGAGTAACTGTCAATCTAATCGCCCCACCATCCTTATATACCTATGTGGTATCTAAAACATACAAAAGGAATAATTATTTCTTGTCAGTCACTGAAATTCTGTTTCCTAATTCCCTGCTGTGAAAGTTATTAAGGGTTAACTCAGTAAACATAATGTATCTATGTTTATATAGAAAGTTAGTAGGTAAAATCTGCTGATTCTGCCTCAGTTGTTTTTCTCTTTAAATCACACTGCCTCTCAGGTCTCCAGCTATGAGCTAAAATAGCCAACTTACTCATAATAGTCAAGGAAAAGTCATCTGGAAATCAAGATTTGTTTTGTTATTTGTTATCTTGTTTAATTTGCACAGTAAACACATTTTGTTACCTAGGATTACTGAAAGCTTTGTTAGCAAAGGATTTTATCAATTTTCTAACACTGGGTCCAGCAGCAATGTAGCAAAGGCTTGATTTGGTCCTTGATTCTGATCATGGCAACATTATTCAAATTAACTCTCTGATCTTTCACAAACCTGACAAAAACAAGAAATGGGGAAAGGATTCCCTATTTAATAAATGGTGCTGGAAAAACTGGATAGCCATATGCAGAAAGCTGAAACTGGATCCCTTCCTTACACCTTATACAAAAATTAATTCAAGATGGATTAAAGACTTAAATGTTAGACCTAAAACCATAAAAACCCTAGAAGAAAACCTAGGCAATACCATTCAGGACATAGGCATGGGCAAGGACTTCATGTCTAAAACACCAAAAGCAATGGCAACAAAAGCCAAAATTGACAAATGAGATCTAATTAAACTAAAGAGCTTCTGCACAGCTAAAGAAACTACCATCAGAGTGAATAGGCAACCTACAGAATGGGAGAAAATTTTTGCAATCTACTTATCTGACAAAGGGCTAATATCCAGAATCTACAAAGAACTCAAACAAACTTATAAGAAAAAAACAAACAACCCCATCAACAAGTGAGCAAAGGATATGAACAGACACTTCTCAAAAGAAGACATTTATGCACCCAAAAGAAACATGAAAAAATGCTCATCATCACTGGCCATCAGAGAAATGCAAATAAAAACCACAATGAGATATCATCTCACACTAGTTAGAATGGCGATGATTAAAACGTCAGGAAACAACAGGTGCTGGAGAGGATGTGGAGAAATAGGAACACTTTTACACTGTTGGTGGGACTGTAAACTAGTTCAACCATTGTGGAAGTCAGTGTGGCGATTCCTCAGGGATCTAGAACTAGAAATACCATTTGACCCAGCCATCCCATTACTGGGTATACACCCAAAGGATTATAAATCATGCTGCTATAAAGACACATGCACACGTATGTTTATTGTGGCACTATTCACAATAGCAAAGACTTGGAACCAAGCCAAATGTCCAACAATGATAGACTGGATTAAGGAAATGTGGCACATATACACCATGGAATACTATGCAGCCATAAAAATGATGAGTACATGTCTTTGTAGGGACATGGATGAAGCTGGAAACCATCATTCTCAGCAAACTATCGCAAGGACAAAAAACCAAACACTGCATGTTCTCACTCATAGGTGGGAATTGAACAATGAGAACACATGGGCACAGGAAGGAGAACATCACACACTGGAGCCTGTTGTGGGGTTGGGGGAGCGGGGAGGGATAGCATTAGGATATACACCTAATGTTAAATGATGAGTTAATGGGTGTAGCACATCAACATGGCACATGTATACATATGTAAAAAACCTGCATGTTGTGCACTTGTACCCTAAAACTTAAAGTATAATAAAAATAAATAAATAAAATTAACTACTAACTACTACACAACCAAATTGGTATCTCCATAACACAAGGACTGAAATTTCTAGGCAAATCCTAGAGCCGAGCTTCTTTCAGAGCCAGTGGACTAGGGCAGCAGTGGGGCACTGGGGAAGAGGCAGGGGACATGACCTACTGAGACAAGAGTAAGGGTGGCTAAGGGAGTGCTTGTGCCACTCCTCTCCCATCCACTGGTAGCAGCTGTGTGGTGTGGAAAAATCTGTGCACCTGGGATAGAATGCGGCAATTGTGAGACTTTTCATTCAATGTAGTGCTGTCCTGTTATCGCAGAGTGAAGCTGTGCTAGGTTCAGTTAATACATACACATGGCGGGAGCATTTGGACCATACCTAGCCAGATGGCACTCGCCCATCCCAGGGGTTGGAACTTGAGTTTCTCGGTAGGCCTTGCCATCATGGGCCAAAGTGCTCTAGGGTTTTGGGTAAACTCGAAAGGCAGTCTGTGCCACAAGGACCACAATTTCTAGGCAAATACCAGGGCTAAGGTGGGATTAGAGACAGTGGACTAGGGTGGCACATGACCTAGGGAGACACTAGAGTGGGTAAGGGAGTGTTTGTGCCACCCCTTCTCCAACCTCAGGCTGTGCAACTCATAGCAATGAAAGTGACTCCTTCCTTCTGCTTGAGGGGAGCAGAGTGAAAAGTAAAGAGAACTTTATCTTACATCTTGGATAGCAGTATAGCTACAGTAGGATACAGTCTTGGGCAGAGTCATAAGGCACCCATTCCAAGCCCTAGCTCATGGACAACATTTCTAGGTATGCCCTGGGCCCAAAGGGAACCTGCTGCTTTGAAGGGTAGGACCCAGTACTGGCAGGATTCATCACCTGCTGACTAAAGAACCCTTGGGTCCCAAATAACCCACAGCAAAACCCAAGTAATATGACATGGGCCTTGGGCTCTAAGACATGATGGCTTTGGGTGTGACCCAGCACATTCCCAGCTATGGCAGCTATGGTAAAAGAATCTTTCCGTTTGAGAAAAACAAGAGGAAAAGTAAGGGGACTCTGTCTTGCATCTCAGGTGTCAGTTTGGCCACAATGAAGTAGAGGAATAAGCAATCTCTTGGAGTCCCCAAATTCAGGACTAGGCTCTTGATCAGCATTTCTGGGCCCTGGGCCAGACGGGAACCCATTGCCCTGAAGGGTGAGTCTCAGGCCTGGCAGCATTCACCACAAGCTGACTGAAGAAACCTCCATGGGTTGGTGGTAGTGGTGGCTATAGGGAGAAGCTCCTCTGCTTGTGGAAAGAGGAGAGAAGAATAGAAAGGACTTTCTACCACCACCACCACCAACCCATGGAGGGTTCTTCCAGGCAACCACTGATGTATACTTAAATTTCAAGGGTTCTTCAGAAGAAAGAATTAGTGAGCTTGAAGACAGGCCATTTGAAGATACACAAAAGAGGCAAAAGTAAAGAAAAGAAAAACAATGAAGCATGTCTACAATTTCTAAGAAATAGCCTCAAACGTATAAGAAGGTTCTAGAACACCAAGAAGATTTAACCCAAAGAAGACTACCTCAAAGCATTTAATAATGAAACTCCAAAAGGTCAACAATAAAGAAAAAATTCTAAAAGCAGGAAGAGAAAAACAAAACAAAAACAAACAAATAACAGAATTGTTCATCAATATGCCTGACAGAAGACTTTTCAGTGGAAACCTTGCAAGCCAAGAGAGAATGGCAGGCCATATTTAAAGTGCTGAAGGAAACAAACAAACAAAAAAACATGTTTACCCTGAAATAATATATCCAGTGAAAATGTCTTTCAAGTGTGAAGGAGAAATAAAGAGCTT
Source organism: Pan paniscus (assembly GCF_029289425.2). NCBI lineage: Eukaryota > Metazoa > Chordata > Mammalia > Primates > Hominidae > Pan > Pan paniscus. Next base: position 98,427,526 of record NC_073254.2, read on the forward strand.
CCCAGACAAATAAAACCTGAGAGTTTTCATCAATATCAGATCTGTACTGCAAGAAATGCCAAAGGGAGGTCTTCAACCTGAAAGAAGGAATATAAATGAGCAATAAGAAACCACCTGAAGGTATAAAACTCACTGGTAATAGCATACATAGAAACAGAATATTATAACACTGTAATTGTCATGTGTAAACTAGTCTTCTATTAAGTAGAAAGAATAAATGATGAACCAATAAAAAATAATAATGACAACACCTTTTGAAGACTTAGAGAGTAGAATAAGACATAAAGAGAAACACAAAAAGTTAAAAAGTTGGGGAATGAAGTTACAGTGTACAGTTTTTATTAGTTTTCTTTGTGTTCACGTGTTTATTTCATTGCTTATATAATCAGTGTTAAGTTGTCACCAGTTTAAAACGATGGGTTGTAAGAAAGTATTTTCAAGTCTCACAGCAACCTCAAATCAAAAACCATATGTAGCTCTATGAATCTGCAAGAGCTACAACATTATTGGGTTTGAGGCCTACGCCCCTTCAAATTCCTGGAAAGCCTGCCCAAGTATGGGCACAAACAAGCCCAGACTATGAAAACTACAATAAACGCCTAACTTTTCTATGCCCAGGCACTGACAAACATCTACAAGCATCAAGACCATCCAGGAGAATATGACCTCACCAAATAACAAGTATGTAAAGATTAAAAGGCAAGAAATTAAATCATATCACTAGAAAAATCACCTTCACTGAAAGGAAGACAGGAAGGAAGGAAGGAAGGAAGAGAAGACCATGAGACAACCAGTAAACAAATAACAAAATGGCAGGAGTAAGTACTTATCAATAATAACATTGAATATAAATGGAGCAAACTCTTCAATCAAAAGACAGAGTGGTTGGATGGATGAGAAAGCAAGACCCAATGATCTGTTGCCTACAAGAAATATACTTCACCTATAAAGATGCATATCAACTGAAAATAAAGGATGGAAATAGATATTCCATATCAATGGAAACCAATAAGAAGCAGGAGTATCTATACTTACATAAGACAAAATAGATTTCCAGAGAAAAACCATAAGAAGAAACAGAGAAGGTCATTATATAAATATAACGGGATCAATTCTGTAAGAGGATATAACAATTTTAAATATATATGCACCCAGCATTGGATCACCCAGATATATAAAGTAAATATTATTAGAGCTAAAGAGAGAGATAACTTCAACACAATAATAGCTGGAGACTTCAACACCCCGCTTTCAGCATAGGACAGATCTCTGAGATAGAAACTCAGCAAAGCAACATTGGACTTAATCAGCACTATAGATCAAGTGGACCTAATAATTATTTAAAGAATATTTACTTCATCCAAAGGCTGCAGATTACACATTCTTCTCCTCAGCACAGATCATTCTCAATTTTAAAAAATTTAAAAAATGCCAGGCATCTTCTCTGACCACAATGGAATAAAACTGTAAATCAATAACAGGAGGAATTTTGGAGACTATTCGAATACATGAAAATTAAACAACATGTTCCTGAATGACCAGTGGGCCAAAGAAGTAATTAAGAACACAATTGAAAAATTTTTTGAAACAAATGATAATCGAAACACAACATACCAAAATCTATGGGATACAGCTAAATAAGTATTAGAGGGAAATTTATACCTCTAAGTGCCTACCTCAAATGAAGAAAAAAACTTCAAATAAATACCCTAATGATACATCTTAAGTAACAAGAAAACCAAGAGCAAATCAAACCCGAAATTAGTAGAAAAAAAGAAATAATAAAGATTAGAGCTGAATAAATGAATTTGAAATGAAGAAAACAATACAAAAGATCAATGAAACAAAAAGTAGGTTTTTTGAGAAGATAAATAAAATTGACAAACTTTTAGCCAGACCAACAAAGAAAAAAAGAGGGAAAACCAATATAAATAATAACTGACATGCAAAAGGTGACATTACAACTGATACCACAGAAACTTGAAGAATTATTAGGGGCTACTATGAGCAAATGTATGCCAACAAATCAGAAAGCCTAGAAGAAGTGATAAATTCCTAGACACATACAATCAACCAAGATTGAATCATAAAGAAATCCAAAGTCTGAAAAGACCAATGACAAGGAACAAGGTGAATCCATAATGAAAAGTCTCCCAATTAAGAAAAGCCTGGGCTGGGCGCAGTGGCTCACGCCTGTAATCCCAGCACTTTGGGAGGCCGAGGTTGGCGGATCATGAAGTCAGGAGGTCAAGACCATCCTAGCTAACATGGTGAAACCCCGTCTCTTCTAAAAATACAAAAAATTAGATGAGCATGGTAGTGGGTACCTGTAGTCCCAGCTACTCTGGAGGCTGAGGCAAGAGAATGGTGTGAACCTGGGAGGCAGAGCTTGCAGTGAGCAGAGATCGCGCCACTGCACTCCAGCCTGGGTGACAGAGTGAGACTCTGTCTCAAAAAAAAAAGAAAGAAAGAAAAGCCTGGAACTCAATGACTTCATTGCTGAATTCTACCAAACATTTAAGGAAGAACTAATACCAATCATCTTCAAACTATTCTGCAAAACAGAGAAAATGTGAATACTTGCAAACTCATTCTATGAGGTCAATATGACCTGATACCAAAACCAGACAGACACATCAAAAAATACATTTTGTGCCTAATTCTTCTATATTAGGCATAAAATGCTTGAACAAAATACTAGCAAACTGAAGAGTTAGGTGTAACAATCCTCAACAAAATATTAGCAAACCAAATTGAACAATACATTTAAAAGATCATTCATCACGAAAAAGTAAAATTTATACCAGAGATGCAAGGGTGGTTCAAACCATGCAAATCATTCAATGCAATACATCCTATCAACAGAAGGAAGGACAAAAACCACATGACCATTTCAATCGATGCTGACAAAGCATTTTATAAAATTCAACATCCCTTTGTGATAAAAATGCTCAAAAAACTGGGTATATAAAGAACATGCCTCAACATAATAAAAGCCATATACCACAGACCCACAGCTGGTATCAAACTGAATGTGAAAAATCTGAAAGCCTTTACTCTAAGATCTGGAACATGACAAAGATGCCCACTGTCACTACTTTTACTCAACATAGTACTAGAAGTCCTAGCTAGAGTAATCAGACAAGAGAAAGATGTAAAGGGCATCCAAATGGAAAAGAAAAAGTCAAATTACATGTATTAGCAAATGACATGATCTTATATTTGTCAATACCTAAAGACTCTGAAATAAACTATTAGAACTGACAAACAAATTTAGTAAAGTCACAGAATACAAAATCAACATACAAAAATCAATAGCATTTCTATATGCCAACCGTGAAACATCTGGAGAAGAAATAAAAACATAATCCCAGTTACAGTAGCCACACATAAAACTAAACACCTAGAAATTAACCAAAGAGGTAAAAGATCTCTATAATGCAAACTATAAAGCACTGATAGAAGAAATTGATGTAACACCAAAAAATGAAAAAATATTTCATGTTCATGAGTTGGAAGAATCAATGTCATTAATATATCCATACTACCCAAAGCAATCTACAGATTCAACGCAATCCCTATTAAAATACCAATGACGTTCTTAACAGAAATAGAAAAAAAATCCTAAAATTAATATAAAACCACAAAAGACTCAGAATAGCCAAAGTTATCCAGAGCAAAAAGAACAAAACCAGAGGAATCACTTTACTTAATTTCAAATTTACAAAGCTATAGTAATAAAACAGCATGTTATTAACATAAAAACAGACACATAGACCAATGGAACAGAATAAAGAAACTAAAAGCAAATTTGTACACCTACAGTGAACTCATATTTGACAAAGGTGTCAAGAACATACACTGGGGAAAGGACAGTCTTTCAATAAATGGTGCCCAGGAAACTAGATATTCATATGCAGAAGAGGGAAACTGGACCTCTATCTCTAGCCATTTACAAAAATCAAATCAAAATTAACTAAAGACATAAGTCTAAGACCATAAACTATGAAAATTCTGCAAGAAACATTAGGGAAACTCTTTCAGACATTGGTTTGAGAAAAAATTCCTTGAGGAATTTCCACAAGCACAGGAAACCAAAACAAAAATGGACAAATGGAAGCTAAAACTTCTGCACTGCAAAGGAAACAATTAACAATGTGAAGAGACAGTCCACAGAATGGGAAAAAAATATTTGCAAACTGCCCATTTGTCAAGGGATTAATAACCAGAATATATAAGGAGCTCAAACAACTCTATAGAAAATAATTTAATAATCCAATTTGAAAATCGGAAAATTTTGAATATTTGTTTCTCAAAAAAAATAGATACAAATGGCAAACAGGCCTATGAAAAGGTGCTCAACATCGCTGATTATCAGATAAGTACAAATCAAAACTATAATGAGATTTTATCTCACCTCAGTTAAAGTGGCTTTTATCTAAAAGCCAGACAATAGCAAATCCTGGCAAATGTGGAGAAAAGGAAACTCACATAGGCTGTTTGTGGGAATGCAAATCAGTACCACCACTATGGAGAACAGTTTGGAGGCTCCTCAAAAAAACTAAAAATAGGCTGGGCACAGTGGCTCATGCCTGTAATACCAACACTTTGGGAGGCCAAGGTGGGTGCATCACCTGAGGTCAGGAGTTCAAGACCAGCCTGGCTAACATAGTGAAACCCTATCTCTACTAAAAATACAAAAAAAAAAAAAAAAAGTAGCCAGGTGTGGTGGCAGGCACCTGTAATCCCAGCTAGTTGGGATTCTGAGGCAGGAGAATCACTTGAATCCGGGAGGTAGAGGTTGCAGTGAGCTGAGACCACGCCATTGCACTCCAGCCTGGGCAACAAGAAAAATATCTGCCTCAAAAAAAAAAAAAAAAAAAAAAGAAACCTAAATATAGAGCTACCATAAGATCCAGCAATCCCACTGGTGGATATATATCCCCCAAAAAGGAAATCAGTATACTGAAGAGTTATCTATGCTCCTATGTTTGTTGCAGCACTGTTTACAATAACTAAGATTTGGAAGCAACTTAAATGTTTATCAACAGATGAGTGAATAAAGAAAATGTGGTACATCTAGTATTCAGCCACAAAAAGAATGATATCCAGTCATTTGCAACAACATGCATGGAACTGGAGATCATTATGTTAAATGAAATAAGGCAAACACAGAAAAACAAACATTGCATGTTCTTAATTATTTGTGGGGTCTAAAAATCAAAACAATTGCACTCATGGACATAGAGAGTAGAAAGTTACCAGAGGCTGGGAAGAGTGGAGGTGGGGATGACTAATGGGTACAAAATAAAAATAGTTAGAAAGAATAAATAAGACCTATTTGATAGCACAATAGGGTGACTGTAGTCAATAATAATTTTATTGTAAGTTTTTAAATAACTAAATGTTTATAATTGAATTTTTTGTATCACAAAGAAAAACTTAAGGGAATGAATACCCCATTTTACATGTTGTGATTAGTATACGTTGCGTGTCTGTATCTGGGTATCTCAGGTACTCCATTAATATATAACCTACTATGTACCCACAAAAATTGAAAATAAAATAATTTTTAAAAGATGCCAACACAACATGAAATTATAAGAATTCATCACACCAGTTTTTGGAGTGCAACTGACTTATGTTAAATTATTTATCTGACAATTACTAGTATAATGTCTTAAACCTCTTTGAGTTCCATTTTTATTTTTCTTTATTTTTTAAGCACAGGGATAATAGTCCTGACTCAGAGATGTAAGAATTAAATATGATAATACAGGGTACATGGTAAATGCTCAATAGTTGGCTTCCAGGAATAGTAGCTGCACCACAATGTAGTTGTGTATGTAAATGTTTCTGTATCTCAGTACTACAGAGCCAGTAAAATTGTTTTAAAAGATGAAGCCTCTAGTATTTCAGGAAATGATAGGAGTTAAATACCCACCAGGGGTAGCTAAAAACAGAAAAAGTAATAGTTGTGTTTGAAAGTAAAGTTGTACTGGTAATATAGAGGTAGATTGCTACTTCCTTAAGACAGCTCTTTGTCTCCTCATTGAATGTAAAGGTATTTTAAAACTGTCTTACTGCTATCAAAATCAAGGATAACAGCTAACATTCATAAATACCATTAACAAAGGGTGACAAAATACAACTTATTTCAAAATAATTTATGATAATAAACCAAATATGTCAATACTTTTCTTCTTAAAAATGAATATTTATTGAATGTCTTCAGTAAGTCTTTTAGGCACTTGACAGCAACTGGTAAACAAAAATGTTTACCTCCCTACATTAGAAGTCATATACCAAAACCATTTGTTATTTTAAAAATATCCTATTGGTTATGCAGCCCAGCCATGATTCAGTGTGGGTGGGGATTCCATAAAGCACCGCTGCCAGAATACAAGGAATATTCAGGACAAACTTGGAGGCTGCCTAACTCAGCTTGCCCTCTGACCTATGATAAATCATGTTCCTCCCACATGCAAAACATACTCCTCTCTTCCCAAAGTCCCCAAAAGTCTCATTCTTTGACAGCATCAGTCAAAGTTATAACTTTTACCACCTAAATTAAGACCAAGTGTAAATGAGGCTCCAGGGATCCAGTTCTGGGCTCTCACTATAAAGACTTGAGAACTAAATAGAAAAGTTGTCCTTTTACCATACTCCTAATGCAGATTCTCTTTTGAAACAGGCAAAGATTAGCCACTATTAACTATCCCATTGAAAAAGAAAGACAATAAGAGTCACATAGGAGTCACTGGTTTGTAACAATCCTTAAATCCCACAGGGAGCATACTGCCAGTTCCTTCATTAGCACTAAAGGCCTGGTAATGATTTGAAGGATTATTTTGCCCTTCCAGATGTTCTTTCTTTGTTCAGAAATGGAGCCTGGATTTGCAGCTGAGTAATTTTTTCAGTTTACTTTCAGGTAGTAAAATTTGGGGGATCTAAATTCCTCTTTTTATTTTGTACTCTCTCTGTCTTCTTCTGATCAACCTTGCAATGTTTCTGCTAGTATAATTTTCTTAAAATTTCTTTGGTCCTTTATGAATCATACTGGGGTACATATCATTAGACAAAAGCCACACCACCTATAAGCATCTTCAAGATAATATGTATTCTACCTTGGTTTCAGCTTAGTCTATGACAAATAAGTCCTATTGTTTAACTGAATGGTTCTCTGAGGTACCACTATATATTTTTCTGAGATTTTTAACATTGAATTTTACAGTCATATGTATGGCTTCCCCTTTAAGTCATACTTTCCAAGCTAAAACAATATGCATTCATTATGTCTCACAGTTTTTTAAAATAAATTTTATTGTATATATTTGAGGTTTACAACATAATGTTATGGGATACATATAGACAGTTCTGTGGATAAGGCATTCAGGGGCAGCTCATCTGGATGATTCTGGTTGTCTCTCATGAATTTGTAATCAAAATGGGGGCCAGGTATGCAATCATCTAAAGGCATAACAAGGGTTGGAAGATCTACTTTCAAGGTGGTTCACTCACATGGCTGGCTACTATTTGCGAGTTGTTGGCAGAAGGCCTCAGTCCATCCCCATATGAACTGAGACGCCCTTCCACAAGGGCATCTGAATGTCCTCATGATATGAAAGATGGCTTTCTCCAGAGTAAATGATCCAAGAAAGGACAAGATAGAAACTGAAATATCCTTTATTTCCTAGCCCTGCAAGTCATGCAAAACCACCTCTATAGTATTCTATCTTTCTTTCTTGGGAAGTTTTTAATGACTGATTCAATCTCCTTATTTGTTATTAGTCTGTTCAGCTTTTCTATTTATTCATGATTCAGTCTTGGTAGGTTATACGTTTCTAGGAATTTTTACAACATGGATGGACCTGGGTGACACTATGGTTAGTAAAATAAGTCAGACACACACACAAAACACAAATATTGTATAATCTCACATATATGTGGAATTTAAAAATTTTGAACTCAAAAGACAGAAAAAGGGTAGTTGCTAGTGTCTAGGGGGTGAGGGACATGGGGAGATATTGGTCAAAGGGTACACACTTTCAGTTATAAGAATAAGTTCTGGACATCTAAGGTGCAGCATAGTGATTATAGTTAATAATATTGTATTGTTTGCTTGAATTTTGATAGAGAAGATTTTAAGTCTCCTTTTCCCCACCTTCAACACACAATGAGTGATAATGAATGTTTTGACTGTTATAATCATTACACAATGTGTATATATGTATATAAATCAACACATTGTACATGTCAAATACATATAATTTTAATTGTATGTCAATGAAAATTTCAAAATAAATGATAACAATTATTTTAGAACCTTTTTGTAGCAATTTAACATTTATTAAGCTGGAGCATATGGTAGTACTACTTTTAACTTTTTGAGGAACCTCCATATTATTTCTTATAATGACTGTACTAATTTACATTTCTACCACTGTGTTGCAATCCCATTATTGCATGTATGTCCAAGAGAAATGAGATTAGTGTATTGAAGATATATCTGCACTCCCATGTTCATTGCAGCATTAGCCAAGATATGGAATCAACCTAAGTGCTCATCAATGAAGAAATGGCTAAAGAAAATGTGGTATATACAGTGGAATACTATTCAGCTTTAAAAAGAAGGAAAGCTGTCTGCCACTTGCAAAAACGTGGATAAACATGGAAGACATTATTGTAAGTGAAATAAGTCAGGCACAGAAAGACATATAACACATGATCTCACTTATATGTAGAATCTAAAAAAGTAAAACTCACAGGAGCAGATAGTAGAATGGTGGCTACCAAAGGCTTGGGGGTGTAGGAAAAGAGAAAGGATTAGTGTTGGTCAAAGGATATAAAATTTAGCCAGAAGGAATAAGTTCAGGAGATGTATTGTATAATATGGTGACCACAGTTAACAATGTATTATATATTTGAAGATTGCTAAGAGTGTATATAAATGCTATCACCATAAAAAATAAGTATGTGAATTAATAAATGTTAGTTTGACATATTCATCCACAATGTTTACATATATCAAAACTTCAAGTTGTACACGATAAATATATGCAATTTTTATTTGTCAATTAAATATAAATTTAGGAAAAATAAGCACTTATCTACATACATTTAAGAATTATTGAAATAAATAGACTATTAGAGATGGGTACTGTGTTCATCTATTGACATAAAATGTCAGTTCTCTGCCAATGAATCTATAGATTTATTGCCATTTCAATAAAAATCCTACATCATTTTCCAAGAAACTACCAACTGATGATAAAATTAATATGAATGTAAGAAGAAAAAAACCAACACTGAAAATTAGCTAAGATACTCCTAACGAAGAAGACAAATAAGTTTTGGGAACTCATCCCATCCAGATGTATCAAATTGCAAAACCTTCTGACTTTCTTTATGTATGTTGATTAATTTTTCCTTAAGCACATGTATCCTTCTGAAAAAAATTCAGTATCAAATGCACATGGACATGCTTAAACTCATTATTTATCAAAATTGAAGCAAATAACTATTGAAACAATATTCTGTTAGAATTTAAATTAGTTTTCTCTCATGGGGTTAAATAATTACAGAGTAAAATTGTTGAATTAATTACCAGTATGAATTTTAAATGATTATTATCAGGGATATTTAATTTACAATAATAATTGACTGATGATATTCTAACGATATCCCCATAGACTTTTCAGAATTTGTTCCCCAGGGTGACTGTCATTTTCAAACCATGTGGCCTGAGAGATCTAAAAGGCTTTGATCATGCTCCCAGAGAATGTGGAAATAAGAACAAAGTCTACATTCTATAAATGATGCCAGGCCCAATGGGAGCTCTATCACTTCACCTGACTCTATCCTTTGATCTCTTCCCACCATAATCAGAATAGAGTCTGTAATGGGATATTTTGATTTCTTCTCTACCAAGGACAAATTTAATACAGTTGCTTAATAAAATCAATGAGACACATCAGTTTATAATAAACAAAATTTTCAGTCAGGGTAAAACTTTTTAATATATATAAATGCATGTGAATATTGCATGTGTTCAATTGGCTTACAAGAAGTACACATAAAAACTAATGTTCCACAAATGCATTATCCATTCTCTATTTTACAATTTCTTTTTTTTTTCCTTTGAGACATGGTCTCACTCTGTCACACAGGCTGGAGTGCAGTGGCACAATCACAACTCACTGCAACCTCTGCCTCCCAGGCTCAAGTGATCCTTCCACCTCAGCCTCTTGAGCAGCTAAGACTGCAAGCTCATGCCACCACACCTGAATAATTTTTGTATTTTTTTTGTAGAGGCAGGGTTTTGCCATATTGTGCAGGCTGGTCTCGAACTCTTGGCCTCAAGCAATCTGCTCACCTCAGCTTCCCAAAGTGCTGGGATTACAGGCGGGAGCCACAGGGCCCAGCCAACAATTATTGATATTACTATTTGCTTCCTTCTTTCTCAAAAGCATTACATTTTAATTTGGTTTAATTAATTCCTCTGGAAGGCTTATCTAGTCCCATAAAGAATTTACCCTTTCCTTTTATGATGCTATGCATACATGTGGTAGCTCTAGCAGTCCCTTATTCCACCCATTTGTTCACATGACTTTCCTTCCTTCCTGATTGTATTCACTTGAGAACATAGATGGCATCCTATTCATCTGTGTGCTGGCCACCTAAGGAAGATGGATGATCTTCCTCACAAAGTATGGCAGATCTCTGAACTGTTATCTCCACCGCCACACCATCCATAATGTTTCCTTTCATACTCAATTATTGTACAGCCTCTTCTAGTTTTTCTTAAATATTCTTTGATGTTGTATTTTTAGAAATTACATGATCTTTGGTTCACATCAGTTTTTGATGTGTATTTATCCATACTGCATTTACCTAGTATTTCCGATGAGCCAAGTACTGTGCTAGGCACTAAATATATACACACAAAGAAGGCACAGTTTTCACCCTGAAAGTACTGGAAGACTAGTGAGAAAGCAAAAACTAATAATTACAATGCAATGCAATAAGTGCCATAGCATAAACAGGCACAGAGTGATCTGGAAACATAGTGACTAGTTTGGGGCAGTTAAGAAAGGATTCAAACAAAAAAGATGTATATGCTTACCTAGTTGGCAGACAAAGAAGGCAGGAAGTAAAGTTTAGGAAGAATGTATGCAAAGATGTTAAGATAGGATCAGGGTTATCTAATGAACAAAACCTGCTTAATATATTTGGAGCATAACGTATCTGATGTGGAGAGCAAGGAGGTTAGGAAGTCAGAGAAAGAGGATAGACCTTGTGGGCAATTTTAATAGATGTGTGCTCTATCCTTTGGTAGCATGAATATAAAAGTAATATTTAAACAAGGCAGAGACTAATCAAATCTAACTTTAGGAAAGTCAGGCTATTTGCAGGATGACTGTATTAGTCTGTTTTCATGCTGCTGATAAAGATATACTGACACTGGGTAATTTATACAGAAAAAGAGGTTAAATGGACTAACAGTTCCACGTGGCTGGGGAGGCCTCACAATCACGGCAGAAGGTGAAAGGCACATCTTACATGGCAGCAGACAAGAAAGAATGACAGCCAAGCAAAAGGGGTTTCTCCTTATAAAACCATCAGATCTCATGAGACTTATTCACTACCACAAGAACAGTATGGGGGAAACTGCTCCCATGATTCAATTATCTCCTACCAGGTGTCCCCCACAACACATGGGCAATATTGATGCTACAATTCAAGATGAGATTTGGGTGGGGACACAGCCAAACCATATCATTCCACCCCAACCTTTCCCAAATCTCATGTCCTCACATGTCAAAACCCCAATCATACCTTCCCAACAGTCCCCCAAAGTCTTAACTCATTCCAGAATTAACTCAAAAGTCCACAGTCCAACGTCTCATCTGAGACAAGGCAAGTCTCTTCCACCTAGAAGCCTGTAAAATCAAAAGCAAGTTAGTTACTTCCTAGATACAATGGGGGTGCAAGCATTGGATAAATATACCCATTCCAAATGGGAGAAATTGGCCAAAATGAAGGGGCTACAGGCCCCCACACAAGTCTGAAAAACAGCAGCGCAGTAAATATCACAGCTCCAAAATAATTTCCTTTGACCCAATGTCTCATGTTCCCATCAACCTGATGCAGGGGGTGGGTTCCCATGGTCTTGGGCAGCTCTGTCTTTGAGGCTTTGCAGGGTACAGCCCCTGCCTGGTTGCTTTCACAGGCTAGCACAGAGTGTCTGTGGCTTTTCCAGGCATACAATGCAAGCTGTCAATGGAGCTATCATTCTGGGACCCAGAGGATGGTAACCCTCTTCTCACAGCTCTAGTAGGCAATGCCCCAGTGGGAACTCTGTATGGGGGCTCACACCCCACATTTCCCTTTACCATCACCCCAGCAGAGGTTCTCCATGAGGGCCTTAACCTTGCAACCAACTAATACCTGGATATCCAAGCATTTCCTTACATCCTCTAAAATTTAGGTGGAGGTTCCCAAACATCAATTCTTGACTTCTATGTACCCACAGGTTCAACACCATATGGAAGATGCCAAGGCTTGGGGTTTTCACCCTCTGAAGCCATGGCCTGAGCTCTATGTTGGTCTCTTTAGGCATGGTTAGAGCAGCTGGGATGCAGGGCACCAAGTCCCTGGGCTGCACATGGCAAGGGGGCCCTGGGCCTGGCCCACAAAACCATTTTTCCCTCCTGGTCCTCCAGGCCTGTGATGGGAGGGGCACCTCAAAGGTCTCTGACATGCCCTGGAGACATTTTCCCCATTGTCTTGGTGATTAACATTTGGCTTGTTACTTATGCAAATTTCTGCAGCTGGCTTGAATTTCCCCTCAGAAAATGGGATTTTCTTTTCTATCACATCATCGGGCTGCAAATTTTCTGAACTTTTATGCTCTATTTTCCTTTTAAAACTGAATGCTTTTAACAGCACCCAAGTCACCTCTTGAATGCTTTGATGCTTAGAAATTTATTTTGCCAGATACCCTAAATCATCTCCTTCAAGTTCAAAATTCTACAAATCTCTAGGGCAAAGGCAAAATGCTGCCAGTCTCTTTGCTAAAACATAGCAAGACTCACCTTTGCTTGAGTTCCCAGCAAGTTACTCATCTCCATCTGAGAGTACCTCAGCCTGGATTTCATTGTCCATATCATTATCAGCATTTTGGTCAAAGCCATTCAACAAGTCTCTAGGGAGTTCCAAACTTTCCCACATTTTCCTTTCTTTTTTTGAGCCCTCCAAGCTGTTCCAACCTCTGCCTGTTACCTGCAGTTCCAAAGTTGCTTCCACATTTTCAGGTGTCTTTACAGCAATGCCCCAAATTACTGGTACTGATATACTGTATTAGTTCATTTTCATGTTGCTGATAAAAACATACCTGAGACAGGGTAATTTATGAAGAAAAAGAGGTTTAATGGACTCTCAATTCCATGTGGCTGTGGAGGCCTCACAATCATGTTGGAAGGTGAAAGGCACATCTTATATGGTGGCAGATGAGAGAATGAGAGCCAAGCAAAAGGGGTTTCTCCTTATAAAACCATCGAATCTCATGAGACTTATTCACTACCAGGAGAACAGTATGAGGAAAGCCACCCCCATGATTCAGTTATCTCCCACCGGGACCCTCCTACAACACGTAGGAATTATGGGAGCTACAATTCAAGATGATATTTGTGTGAGGACACAGCCAAATCATATAATTGAGTATCAGTTTAGAGGTAAGAAAATTTTGTGGTAGAAGATTGTATCATCTAGAGAAAATATAAAATTATTTTTCAAATGGTAGAAGCATTGTGGAATGTAAAGATTAATTTGATTGATATTGGTGAAATATACTCGACTAAGCACAGTGGGAAGAGGAATAAGTAGCTTGGAGGAGGTATGAGTGATTTCCAATTTTTTCTATGGAACACTGAAAATTACCAGGATCTCTCTAGGTTCAAATGATGTTTGGGGTGCCTAGAGAAAATACAGGCAGATAAGCCTAATAGATACACATATTTGGAATTCAAGAGTAAAATTAGGACTAGGAGATTAGAAGTTCTCTGCTTGTAACTGGTAATTAAAACTATGAGGGTAGATGGGATAACCCAAGTTTTATGTGGAAAGTAAAAAGGAAATACAGAAATGTAGAACCTTAGCGATCTATTGACATGTAAGGGGTAGCCCTAGTGGAAAAAAAAAAAAAGAGCTTGTGAAGAATTCAAGAAAGAATAATCAAAATAACAGCAAGAGCCAGAAGAGGACAAGCCACTACTGTTGAAAACTGCAAATGCCTCAGGTGAGAAAAGAGTTCAGTTAACTTTGTCAAACAGAAAGAAACTTCTATTGAGGTTGAAAAACCCATTCAGAGGAGCAGAGCAAGGGTCAACATCGTGGTTTGAGAGGCAAGTATGGAAGACATAAACTATTTTTTTAATATGAATGGTGCTGAAAGGAAAGAAATACATAATGTCAGTAGTTTGGGCAGAAGATTAATGGAAAACTTTTTTTTGAACCTTAAATGGAGCTAAAATAGAGAAATTTTATGGTAGAGGAAATAGAAAAGATAATGGGATTAAATTCCTGTGTAAGTGATAGAAAATTAGATATTGGTATATTAGATTTTTGCTGCTGCTATAGCAAATCACCATTATTTTGATAGCTTATAAAAACAAAAATTTATCTTATAGTTCTGGACATCAGAAGTCTGAAATGGGTTTTATAAGCCTAGATGTCAGCAGGACTACATTCCTTTCTGGACCCTGTAGGAGAGAATATATTTGCATGCCTTTTCCAGCTTCTAGAGGCAGCATCCATTTCTTACCTTGAGGTCCTATCACCCATCTTCAAAGCCAGCAGTATAGAGCATTAAAATCCACACCCCCTACCCCCCACCCCACACCTCTGTCTGTCTTTTCCTCTCTCTCTCTCATATGGTTAGGCTTTGTGTCCCCACCCAAATCTCATCTTGAATTATAATCCCCATAATCCCCTTAATCCCCACGTATCAAGGGAGAGACCAGGTAGAGGTAATTGAATGAGGGCAGCTTACCCTGTGCTGTTTTTGTAATAGTGAGTTCTCACAAGATCTGATGGCTTTATAAAAAGGCTCTTCCTTCCCTCTTTGCTCAGCACTTCTCCTTCCATGGTTAGGCTTTGTGTCCCCACACAAATCTCATCTTGAATTATAATCTCCATAATCCCCTTAATCCCCATGTATCAAGGGAGAGACCAGGTAGAGGTAATTGAATGAGGACAGTTTACCCTGTGCTGTTTTTGTAATAGTGAGTTCTCACAAGATCTGATGGCTTTATAAAAGGCTCTTCCCTCTTTGCTCAGCACTTCTCCTTCCTGTCATCTTGTGAAGTACATCCCTTGCTTCTCCTTCACCTTCCACCACGATTGTAAGTTTCCGAAGCTTCCCCAGCCATTCAGAACTGTGAGTCAATTAAACCTCTTTCGTTTATAAATTACCCAGTCTTGGGCAGTTCTTTATAGCAGTATGAGAACAGACTAGTGCACTCATTCACACACACACAGCACACATCCCTGTTTCCATTGTTACATCTCCCTCTCTGATCTTCCCACCTGCTTCTTATATGAACCCTTATTGTTAATCCCATGCAGATAATTCCTAATTTTACCTTACATGGCAAAAGAGACATCACAAATATGATTTATCTCCATCTCAGGATCCTTAGTTTAATCATATTTTCAGTGTCTCTTTTGCCATGTAAGGTAAAATGTTTACCACTTCTAGAGATTAAGGGGTCAACATTTTGGGGAATGTTATTCTGCCTATCACATTGAGCAAGGATGGGGTGATTCAATGGGAAAGGACAAACAACTGCTTTTTAAACATAAGGGAAGAAAGCCAGAATGGGTGATGTCATATCTAAGCTCAAAGGTCAAAGTCAGTGACTGGGCCCTTTTGATGGCTGTATTTTTCTCTTGGCAGCCTTGGGAGATTAAAGTATGCCATTGACAAGAGGAACACATTTTTGAAAAACCTGCTAGAATCTATTGCAGAGAACATGACTAGAAACAGGTAAAGAGATAGGGAAGAAGCATGGGGATGAGAGTGAGGGTGCCAACTGAGCTAGAAAATGAAGGGTTGTTGTGAAGCTTTTTGGCTAAGTTGTTGTCCAGCAACACTTGGCAGCCTAGGAACAGAATCAAAGGAAATAAACAGATAGATTAATGAAGTGATGGATATCTGAAGGCTGGGCATAGTTAAGGAAATAAGGAAAAAATTAGAGCAAGGATCTTAGTGAATACACTGATCCTAGCATTAGTTTTGGTCAGGTCCGATCTACCCCAATTTCAAAATTTGTAAAAATCAATTTGTTTAATGTATAAGCGGTGTGTGTGTGTGTGTGTGTGTCTGTGTGTTTGTGTGTGTGTGTGTGTGCGTAAGACAGAGAGAGAGAGAGAGAGAGAGAAATGATCCCCAAGCCTTGGGAATGCAAAATTCCTGGCTATAACATTGACAGAACAATATTCTTATGTATTCACATTACAAAATCACATCAATAACCAAAGTAACTTCATGGAGATTGAAACTTATAAAAGCAGAATTAGGATGAGAAATAAATCTATCCTCATTCTTCTGGCACATAATATTGATTTAAACATTTTTGAAATCTGTTTTTGACAGGCAGATTATTTTCATCAAAAGTTTATTTAACGATGTCTAAAGCTAACCAGCAAATAGAGAGGGTTTTCCCACTGGTAGAAATAAAGAATATAATTTACCACATAATTATTTAGTAATTACTTTGTTATCAGATATCTTTTATGAGAAATTTAACTCTATCTCCCATGTAATCCATTCCATTTACTTTAACTTTAGATCTCATTATTCTCATTCTCTGTTATAATTCATTAAAATATTATGCCAATTTCATTAGCTGGCCAAAAACTGTCAGTCAACATTCTAGAAGGCTACAATCATTTCATTATTAAACATTATACCTCTAAATTTTTCTAAGTAAAAGAATGCTTGCAAGCCTATCATAAAATATAAAATGTTCTTGTAATACTCTGGTTTTTTCTTGTTAAAATATTACATTACGTTTTTATTTACATATCCTACTATTTGCCCATATTTCTTTTCTTGGCTTCATTTGCACAAACTAAGTGGATCTAGTGACTTTTTAATCTTTTAAACTATTTGGCAAATCATACATATATCAAAGTCACATAGGAATTTAACAAAAATACAGATGGGAAGAAAATTAGTAAATGTTTCAGAGAAAAGTAATGCCATACTCAGGGCCCTAGATTGAGAAGATTATTTTGATAGTAGTTGGTAGTGGGAAGAAATCAGAAATGAGTGCTCCAGGAAAGAGATGATTACTGTAGCCAATGATGGAAGTATTGCATTCTGAACCAAGATGATAGTCACAAACATGTTAAGATTATTAAACATAGAAGAGAAATCTGTAAAATGGGTATAGTAGAAGTTGTCCTAACCCTTACACAGGATTGTTCTGAAAACAGTGTAAAATTTAGTGTGGGGGAAATTGTTTGATTAAGTCAGAATTCTCTACATGTTAACAGTCTTCATATTCTTTATTATGTAAGCGCACATTTCTCTTTCCAGGTTCTCTTCTTCACTTGGAAGAGTTCACGAGAGGTGAGTTCATACCTGCCACCACAATCTACTTCTCCTGTCAGTCAGTGCTCACAGCCTGCTTTTATAGTTAGCCATTAAAGGAGATTTTTATTTGCTATTTCCTTTAAAAAGATCTGCTTATTATCGCTGTAAAATGAAAGTTATTTTTAAAATTTGTGTCTTGTTTAAATAATTACATGTATAACACAAAAGACTATGCTCTAAGCCATTGCCTTTTTGGAATAGAATGAGATACCAGTACTTGCAAGTTTTAATAAATGGGAAAAATGACAGTTCTCATTTTTTTCTGCCATTCTATCCACATTAGTAATAAATTTTAAGATGAAGTACAATGAAAAAGTATTCAATATTTACAAGTGACATACATTATTTTCACTGTTAAAGAATACAAATATACCAAAATTTATTATATATCTAAATTTCATTTTAATTTCTCATTTCAGTTTTTCATTAAGTTTTTATTAAACAGAATTTTCTATCTTGTTCCTTGCTGTTGGTGCTTACATCTAAGGGTAAATTATTAAGTAACTATGACTTCAGTAGTCTAAGATAGGATGAAAGATTTTAGAAAGTGTTAAAATTATTTGAACTGTTAGTCAATGAATAATTTTTCACATTGACAAAGAACTGCATTCACAAGTTACAACTGTCAGACAGCAGTTGTGATAAGCATGTTTTAGAGAATGTCAGCTGGAGAGTAATCATTGCCATTGTAGTAAATAAGAAAAAATAAAACCTTATCACATTTCAATGCTTATTTTCAGAAAAACAATAATACATATTATATGTTTCAGAGTAAATATCTGATAGTGCCATCCATTCACTACTGAGAACATTTTTTCCATCACACCCAAACAAGCCACTTCAAATGGGCACACAAATTTAGCTTTCAATTCAGGAATAAGGTCAACTGCAACATTCATGTGCAAAATAACAAGGTATTTACTCACCTGTGGATGCATTAATCCTCAAAAAATTTAAGAAATCATTAAAACAAATTAGTATTGTTGATTTTAAGTTAATTTATTTTAAAGAAGATAAAACAGATAAATTCAGAAAGTAAATTTCACATCTCAAATCAGCTTCTTATTCCACTAAGGGATCACCACTGAATTTCTCTGGCTAGGCTTTCCTTTAGTGTATTTAAGATGGAATAAAAAATTGACTAATATACACTTTCAGAAACATCAGCCATGTAAATGGTTTATCATCTAAAATGAGTTTATCTGTATTCTATTTCTTTTGCATAACCTATATTAAAATGTGGAAATGGAGAATATGTTTTGCTGAAACATTTTTTGGTTGATGTATTCCAATATTCCAATCTATTTTTATCAAGATTCTATTACACCTCCAAGATATCTCTTATTTCAGTACATTTCAAAATCAATTCAATAAACAATATTAAGAATCCTGCTAGATCATTACATGTTTATACTTTTAAGATTGGCTTATTACTTTAAGCCTGTGAAATATATATCTCACATTTAAAATGACTTAGTGATAAATGTCTTTGTTTTTCTGATTTCCATTTTGCTAATATTACTACTTACTTCACAATAGCATTGATATTAAATAGATTACACATACCTACTTCTATAAAATATTTCAACCTAAAATAAACAATTTACAATTCCAACTTAATCTTAGACTTGGATATATGTGAAATTAAGTTATTGTCAAAACCTTTTCTTAAATCCTGATTGGTTTTATTGTATGTACCAAGGACACAAGTTAAATTCATTATATTTCTACTTTCCTTATTATCTTTTTGGATACAGCTCTTTCTCTCCCGAGACAGTTCCAGAAATAATTTAGAGATGGGATAATAATAAAGTTTTTCTTCTAGTCCCATAGGTAGTTATATTTTGACACCAAAGAAATAGAATTTTCACTGTAATTCTGTTTTTCCAAACTTCTTTTAAACTCTAAAGAGAATGACCAATAATTAAACAAGTGACTGTGATAGCCAACTTAATTTACCTAATCTTCAATGATCAACTTGATAAATGATATTTTCAATATATTTTAATGATAATTATAGTACCTTTTTCACTTACAAATCAATGTATTCAGCACACATTTTGCATTTTTCTTTCCAAGACACTTACTCTACAGAAAAAAAGGCCTTATTAGTGTCTGAATTTCCTTTGGTATTTTTATTGCTTTTACCACTACTTCTTTTAGCAATAGCGCAAGGATAAAATCATCTGCTCATTAATGTTAGGCAAAATTCAACCTAGGTGGTGTCTTGAGTAATTTATAATTTTGTTGGATCAAATAATTGGAATTTTTTCAACAGAAACAATGGTAAATTCCCCTGCTATAAAAGAGCACAAAACATGCTTTCCATTATAAACATATAATGGAAAAAAGGTGGCTATGAAGTCAGCTGGGTGACTTTGGTCAGTTTACTTGATTTTGGTGAACATGATTTACTCATTTTTAAAATGCAAATAAAAGACCTTCCTCATATGGCTAGATATAATATATACCCAGCACATAATTGTGTTCAATAAATGAGAATGGAGGAGGAGGATAGAGAGAGGATGATTACTGTGATGCAGCAGTTACTATCTAATGTCACATGACCCCATTCCCTCCTTTCAAGTCTCTTTCCCTCACTCCCTTATCACTCAAATTACCTCATTTCCCCAAACTTAGTTATTCTCTGCCTAATTCTAGGGTTTCTCAAGACTAGCTAAGTCTCCCAGAATCTTAGATCTTTAGCCTCTGGCCTTAGTCAAGACTGGTGCATTCTAGGATGCCCAAATGTTTTCATTTAGAAATGTAGGCCCTAGATACATTGAGATACTCAAGCTGGTTTCACCTCCTCCACAGATTTGATTTAGACTGAATGTTTGGGGTGTAAGGTTTGAAAATGACTGACAATATGATCCAAGTCCAGTTCTATAGGAAAGGTCATGATTACTATTCATGTATCATGTTTTATTTTCTCTAGCTTCCTATCAGACATAGAGGTAGACTCAGATCATCATTTTTCATACAACTCTTCAGAACATTCTAAAGAAATAATTTTCTAGAAAAATAAAAACAAGGAGCAAATCATCTCTACACAAGTGTTTTGGTTACTGCGTTTTAGATGGATATAACTTTCAGGTGTTTAAATTATATGTATTTGCCTCAATAGGCTCCATTCGATACAAACTCTTCTTCCATGCTCATGGGCACCATGCAGGCCTAGATTTTTTTACAAAATCCTATGCCTTAAGTCATATTTATCAGGAAACAATCTTTGAGATATATATTTTTGTGCAGGAAGATTATTGATCAGGGCTCTCAGGACCAAGACCTATGAGGAAAATGCAGGAAGCCAGATTGGGTAGAGGGAGAGGTTAAATCACAATAAACTTGCAGTAAAGAAAGGCTCCAGCAAAAGTCACAGTAAATTTTGGAGCTAGACTCACCCTGTAGAGTTGTCCAAAATTAAGGCCCGAGTCTGGCCTTTTTATCCTTAATCGCCAGTTATTGCATGTGGTTGCTTTCTTTGGGCAGGCTGTTCCCTGCTGCTGACTGAGGGCAACTGCTTGAGAGGGCACCTAGCTATGAGCTGTTAGTAGCCAATACACCTGGCCATTTGGAGAAGTAGTGTTTCATCCTAAAGGGAGGTATGGGTGGTGCACTGCAAAAGACACTCCCTATTGCTAACCAGCAGTCATTTACTTTAATGCTTTGAAATAAAATACTTTGTATTTTTAATTCATATGTATTAAAAT
This sequence comes from Pan paniscus, assembly GCF_029289425.2. Classification (NCBI taxonomy): domain Eukaryota; kingdom Metazoa; phylum Chordata; class Mammalia; order Primates; family Hominidae; genus Pan; species Pan paniscus. The sequence continues at coordinate 98,448,901 of NC_073254.2, forward strand.
GACACAACTCTTGTCAGAGTGACATTTCAAATACTTTTAACAGGTGAAAAAATAACAGGATTTATCCTTTGTGTTCACCACATACTGTTCTGGGTTTCAGGAATTCACCTGCAATTATGGCAATGGATGACCACTAGACTTGCTATTCTTCAGCATTAAGTATAGTAGAGAGACTTCTTACCATAGAATGGCAGTAAAAATGCTGAGCATTGTGGATTTTAGTGAGTGAAAGACTAGAGAAATATGTTAGTCCAGAAGTTCTTGAAAAATTGCAGGTACTCTATATCTCAGAAACCAATACAACTAAAAACAATAGTATAAATGGGGTCATATTTTGGTACCAATATTGGGATCTGCAGTCCTTTTTCACTGGCTGAATTGTGTCTATTCTAATGGCTAATGTTTCCCAGTGGATTCTTACTGCACATTAGTCCCATAAGATACTCAATTTTTTAAAAATTCTATGATTAAATGTGATTGGGAAACTTATAATTCCAAAATCCCTTCTGAAGTTTGCCACATGTATTAATAATTAATAAACAGGCTGCTTTATCAACACAGAATCAGAATATTCTCTTTTATGGATGTCCTCTACTGAAATTCTCCTGGGAAAAATAGGCTAAAAGCAATTGCAGTTCAGAAGTCAACAAAATAGTTTCTGCATCAGTGAGTGACAAGTGTCCATATGCACATATACATTTTCTTACCTAATTGAAATAATCCATTAAGCCATTATTTACTTTTTCATATGTATCAACATTTGAATTTCAAGAATGTTTGTTTGTGTGTGTGTGTGTGTGTGTCACTTGGAAATACTCAGAAAAGCCAAAATGACCTTTGTGAGTTAGGACAGGATGCTAGTAATAAGGAACTAACTAATTTTTTTTTTTAACCTCACATGGTATAGGCACAGAAAATGTGGCACATGAAAGCAGCAGAGCTTTGAATGATATGAAAAAGACTCCAATTCTAACTTCAGTCATCAACTGAGTAATGTGGACCAACTACTTACCCACTCTGACTTCAGGCTACTCAAATATAATATGGAGATTACATCTCCTGTCAGGAAACTTGTCTTGCAGATTAAATAAAATAACATTTGTATAGGGAAATAAACCTAATTAGATCTTACCTAACAAGTAGTAGTTCTCCTTACCTAGTTCTTTTTCTCACTTTTTTTTTTTTTAACAAAGTAAGGCATTTACTGCAAAATATTACTTAAATTGTTTTGGTGGGATTCTTGTTTTCTTTTTTTAACTTTTAGTTTCAGGGGTACAAGTGCAGTTTTGTTCTATGCATAGTGTCTTGTGATGGTTTGGTGTATACCTTATTTCATCACCCAGGTAATAAGCATAGTATCCAATAGATAATTTTCCACACTCACTCTCTGCCTACACTGCACCCTCAAGTAGGCCCTGGTGTCTGTTGTTCCCATCTCGTGTTCATATGAACTCAATGTTTAGCTCCCACCTATAAGCGAGAGCATGTGATGTTTGGTTTTATGTTCTTGCATTAGTTCCCTTAAGGTAATGGCTTGCAGCTCCATCCATGTTACATCTTTTTTTTTTTTTTTGAAGACATACTGTATGATTTTATTTATTAAAATTCTAGAAAATGCAAACTAATCTTATAATGAGAGAAATGGAGAAAGGACTGTCATGGGGGGTATGTATGTCTAAAATTATTGTGCACTTAAAGTATGTCCAATTTATTGCATATCAACTATACCTCAATAAAGCTACTAGAAATGCAGTTATAGAAATAGTCTTGCAGATAAACTGGACTATTTGCTCTCTATGACAAACCCACAGCCAATATCATACTGAATGGGCAAAAACTGGAAGCATTCCCTTTGAAAACTGGCACAAGACAGGGATGTCCTCTCTCACCGCTCCTATTCAACAGAGTGTTGGAAGTTCTGGCCAGGGCAATGAGGCAGGAGAAGAAAATAAAGGGTATTCAATTAGGAAAAGAGGAAGCCAAATTGTCCCTGTTTGCAGACGACATGATTGTTTATCTAGAAAACCCCATCGTCTCAGCCCAAAATCTCCTTAAGCTGATAAGCAACTTCAGCAAAGTCTCAGGATACAAAATCAATGTACAAAAATCACAAGCATTCCTATACACCAACAACAGACAAACAGAGAGCCAAATCATGAGTGAACTCCCATTCACAATTGCTTCAAAGAGAATAAAATACCTAGGAATCCAACTTACAAGGGATGTGAAGGACCTCTTCAAGGAGAACTACAAACCACTGCTCAATGAAATAAAAGAGGATACAAACAAATGGAAGAACATTCCATGCTCATGGGTAGGAAGAATCAATATCGTGAAAATGGCCATACTGCCCAAGGTAATTTACAGATTCAATGCCATCCCCATCAAGCTACCAATGACTTTCTTCACAGAATTGGAAAAAACTACTTTAAAGTTCATATGGAACCATGTTACATCTTATAGGTGATTCAGGAAAAATTAGGGATAGGGTTTCTGATAACTTTTTCTTTCAAATTTTTTTTCAAATTTTCTAAGTTCTTGACATTTTCTATATAAGAATCAGAAAAGACATGGAAAGTGAAAATATGGGAATGGCCTGAATATAAAACATGATGGTGAGAAGCTTAAAGACTAGAGAAGACAAAAGTAAAGATTTCTCTTATCCAAGATTGTCTCTTACCTTCTGTCTCTTGAAGATTTTCTTTAAAAGCAATTGTTGCTTAATCACTTTAAATTTTTGACATTATTCCTAATGCAATTTGGACATTTTATCAATAATAGGTTTTTAATCATAGCAAACTATTTCTATCTGGCAACTGACAGTGAATACATTGCACAATTTAAATGCCTATGCACTGAATGCATCGAGAGCATGGTTGTTCATAATGTGAAATGCAAATTAAAAGTACAAAAGGCACTAATCTTAACCCATCAGATTGCAAAGATCAAAAAGTTGCATAATATCATGTATTTGCAAAGGTTGGTGTGAGCCTAAACTTGCATGACATCTAAAGGAATGTGGTAACAGCTAACAAAATTCGAAATGCATCCCCTTTGACCCAGCAACACCATTTCTAGCAATTTATCCTACAGAAATACTCTCTTGTATGCAGAACAAAGCAGCTTCAATGTGCAGCACTGCTAATTACTGTAAAAGCCTAAAAAGAGCCTACATTTTCATTAATTGAGTACTATTAAAATATTTTGGTACATTTATATAATAGAATATTATATATAATTAATGTATACCATTTATTATAACACTGGTCTTCAAGATATGTTATAAAGCAAAAAAATCAAGTTTCAAAATATTTATATATTAAAAATGTATAATGAATCTACACTCAATAGGTGTAGATCATTTCTGGAAAAGAAATATCTAAGAACCTGACAGCAGCTGCCTCTAGGGAGTGTATCTGGTGACCAAGAGGGCCATAACATTTCCCACTGCCTGGCTAAACTTTTAGACAGGCTTCTCCCTAACATTAGATAACTGACCTCCGCATTTTCTTTTAAAATTTGATTTGGAAAACTTGTAATTGCAAATTCTTTCTCTGTTCTTTTAAAATATAAATCTTTTTGAAAGCTTGTTCCCAGTTTTACAAGCCGGAACTGTCTTTCTCAATGACTTGAGAGCCATCCCTTTGAAATGTAGTCATCAGGGGAGATAGAGGCCCTATCAATCAGTCTCTGTGGGAAGGTAAGAGTCTATCTGCCATCAAGGTGACTAGCTCCAAATTGTAAAACTATCTCTTGTCATGAAGATAAGAGAAAGTTTACTTTTCCCTTAGGTTAGGCCAATTAGCCAACATAGGTGGCCTAAAATTCCCTTCTCCTAGTTCTTAAAAACCCTCCAGCCCCTTTTATTGGTGGGGTCGGGTGGGGTGGGGGGGTTGATCTGAGTTCAGAATGAGTTCTGGCCTCTTTCCATATTGCAATAAACTTGAATTATAGGGACTTTGGCATAATTTTTGCTTTGACACTGCTATACAAAAAACTCTGATCAAAATGGAGACTTAGTTTTCATTCAATATTTTTTGTACATTTTGACATTTTTATAATGTTCTTGGATTATCTATTCAAAAGATAATCAATCTATTCAAAAAAAAAATCTAACAAAACTCTTATGGCAGTCTATCGTCTACAGAAATACAGGCTAAGTTGTCCTGAAGAGAGTCATACAACCAGTTTCAGCTTTGAAATACTTGTTGAAAATATTTTAAAGGGAAACAAAAACTTCCAATTAAACAATGTGAACTTTATATAAACTGAGACCAAAATGGGAAAGTCATTAATTCCCTCAAATAGTGTTGTTAATACAAAGAAAGTGTTTTTGCTTAGTTGAATGAAAATTATAATGAAATCTTAAATGAGAGCTTACTATACTTTTCAGAGATGCTTGATGGATAATTATTCTGTATCTAGCCTATTTGGGTAACCCTAATATTATATAGGTTTGGGTCAACCTATATTTGACTGTTGAAACCTTCAAACCTCAAATCAGCATTCAGTTAAGCCAGTTGCTTTGTGATGACTTATAGTCAAAGCAAATAAGAAGGGGTAAGCTCTCATAATTATAGTCAGAATAATTCATTTCCAATGACATATTCTTCTTTCCAAGGAAAGTTCTGAAGTCTGCAGCAAGAAAGTAGGCCATCAATTTTCACCTTCTAGCGTGTTAGTCATGATTTTTAAAATAAGTCCTTTCCTTATGAGGTAAACTTCAAATTCAGAATATTTAATGACTTATTAATTTATTAGTATTAAGGATGTTTGCCCATAAATTTGCAGAAAGAAGAAATTTATTTTTTTTTTGCATAATAGCATCTTAACACTATTAACACAGCTGGATGACATTTTTTTCCTATATCTAGACTATCATCCTCTATTTACTGTGAGACAACTTACTCCTGATTAGAGTTAACTAAAAAAAATGTTGGGGGAACAATGGAAAAAGACTTAAATATATAACTCAAGGAAAAAGACAAATATTCTTTGAATGTACCATGATTCTTAGTGTTCAGTGTGTACAGCTGAGAAACCCATCATCACAAGGAAAGGCTTTTTTTTTTTTTTTTTTTACTATTTAAAATTGACCAGATACTTCAAGAAAAAGAAAACTGTCTCCTGAAATCTGTACTACCTCTGGTAGTGCATCTTTTACTCCTTCCTCTGAATCCATGCCACAGAAGGCATGTTCCATGGATTAACAGCATTGCCATCATTTAGGAGCTTGTTAAGAATGAAGAATCTCAGTGCCTATCCTAAGCCTCTTAATCAAAATCTGCATTTTAACAAGATCCCCAGGTGATTTGTATTCAGACTGAAGTCTGAATGTCCTCTCTCCTCCTACTCCACAAACATTAGCTATGACAGAAGATTGAAGAGCTCTTAGAACAAAGAGGAAAACATTCCATGTAGTCCCCCAACCACACCCTCTCTTTTCCATTCTGTCTGGCATGCCATTACCGAAAATGGTCTCCCCAAAATATTGCTGTGTCATGCTCCTTATAACAAATATAATAACGTACTCACTTGAAGTATATTTTGAACAAAGTTCTTTCATGTAAATTGTCTGAGTTTATTCTCACATCAATATTGTAGATTACGTTGTATTGGTTCCAGATGTATTCTCAGAAAAGTCACATACATTCCTAAAGTCAGTCACGAAATAAGCAGTGGAACCAAGCCTCACTCCGTTAAATTGTATAATTAAATATTGCACTCCCTCCCCCATTTTATTCTGGCTCATTCCCTTGTCCTGTTTTGCAACGATTCTCCACTACAAATTTTTAAAACTCCGAAAACGTGACATAATCTGGCCCCACTGACCTCTCCTACCAGACCACCCTCTATGTGAAAACCAATCCTGTGAGATGGACCCACAGCCTAGCTGTATTCACCCAGACTTCTTTACTCACACATGTCTCTTTCAAAGAAACCAACACCATTCCAGTTTTTTGAAATGTAGCTAAAGACCATCATTATATAAGAAGGAATATAGGCCAGGTGCAGTGGCTCAGGCCTATAATTCCAGCACTTTGGGAAGCTGAGGTGGGTGGATCACCTGAGCTCAGGAGTTCAAGACCAGCTTGGGCCACATGGCAAAATCCCAACTCTACTAAAAATACAAAAAAAAAAAAAAAAAAAAAACAACTTAGCCGGGCGTTGTGGCACATGCCTGTTGTCCCCACTACTTGGGGGGCTGAGATGGGAGGATCGCTTGAACCTGGGAGGCGGAGGTTGCAGTGAGCTGAGATCACACCACTGCACCCCAGCCTGGGTGACAGAGTAACACCCAATCTCAAAAAAAAAAAAAAAGAAAGAAAGAAAGAAGAAGAAGAAGGAATTTAAATCTTATAGTGTCCTGAGTTTCTCAGCTCAATATAATGTTTTTTTCTTCCAAATTTTATTTGCGGTTCAGGGAGCACATGGGTGGGTTTGGGTAAATTGCATGTTGCAGGAGTTTGGTGTACAGATTATTTCACCACCGAGGTAATAAAGCATAGTACCCAACAGGTAGTCTTCTGATCCTCATTCTCTTCCCACCCTTCACAATAAAGTAGGCTCTGGTGTCTATTTTTCCCTTCTTTTTGTCCGTGTGTACTCAATGTTTAGGTCCTCTTATAAGTGAGAACCTGTGGTATTTGGTTTTCAGTTCCTGTGTAATTTGCTTAGGATAATGGCCTTAAGTTGTATGCATGTTGCTGCAAATAATATAATCTCATTCTTCTTTATGGCTACGTAGCATGTCATGGTGTATATGTACCACATTTTCTTTATCCAGTCTAACATTGATGGACATTTGGGTTGATTCCTTGTCATTGCTATTGTGAACAGTGCTGCAATGAACCTAACACGTGCATGTGTCTTTATGGTAGAACAATTTATATCCCTTTGGGTATATACCCAGTAATGGGATTGCTAGATCGAATTGTAGTTCTGTCTTAAGATCTTTGACAAATCTCCAAACTGCTTTCCACAGTGGCTGAACTAGTTTACATTCTCATCAGCAGTGTACAAGCATTCCCTTTTCTCCACAACCTTGCCAGCATCTCTTATTTTTTCTTTTCAATAACAGCAATTCTGACTGGTGTGAGATGGTATGTCATTGTGGTTTTGATTTGTATTTCTTTAATGACTAGTTATGTTGAGCATGTCCCCATATGCTTGTTGGCTGTGTATATATCGTCTTTTGAGAAGTGTTTGTTCACGTCCTTTGCCCATTTTTTAATTGGGTTTTTTCACTTGTTGATTTAAATACCTTATAGATTCTTGATATTAGACCATTGTTGAATGCATAGTTGGCAAATATTTTCTCCCATTCTGCAGATTGTTGGTTTACTCTGTTGATAGTTTATTTTGCTCTGCAGAAGCTCTTTAGTTTAATTAGGTCTTATTTATTAATTTGTCTTTTTCTTACAATAGCTTTTGACATCTTTGCCATGAAATCTTTGCCAGGGCCTATGTCCAGAATCGTATTTCTTAGGTTTTCTTCTAGGGTTTATTTCACAGTTTAAGTTTTACATTTAAGTATTTAATTCCTCTCAAGTCAATTTTTGTATATGTTAAAAGGAAAAGGTCTAGTTTCAATCTTCTGCATATGGCTAGCCAGGTATCTCAGTGTCATTCATTCAATAAGGAGTCACTTTCCTCATTGTTTGGTTTTGCAGACTTTGTTGAAGATTAGATGGTTGTACATGTGCAGCTTTATTTATGGGTTCTCTAAACCATTCCATTGGTCTGTGTGTCTGTTTTTGTGCTACTATAATGCTGTTTTAGTTACTGTTGCTTTATACTATAGTTTGAAGTCAGGTAGTGTGATGCTTCTGGCTTTGTTCTGTTTTTTAGAATTGCTTTGGATACCTGGTCTCTTTTTTGGTTCTATATAAATTATAGAATAGGTTTTTCTAATTCTGTGAAAAATATTATTGTTGGTTTTATAGGAATAGCCTTGAATCTGTGAATTGCTTTGGGAAGTACGGCCATTTTAATGATATTGATTCTTCTTATCCATAAGCATGGAATGTCTTCCCATCTATTTGTATCATCTCTGACTTCTTTTAGAAGTGTTTCATAATTCTCATTGTAGAGACCTTTTACTTCACTGGTTAGCTGTATTTCTAGGTATTTTATTCTTCTTGTGGCTACTGTGAATAGAGTTGTGTTCTTGATTTTGTTCTCAGCTTAGAAGTTGTTGGTGTATAGGAATATCAATTATTTTTGTACTTTGATTTTGTATCTTAAAACACTGCTGAAGTTATCAGATCTAGGAGCTTTTGGGCAGAGACATGGGGTTTTCTTAGGTATAAAATGATATCATCTGTGAAGACAGATAGTTTGACTTCCTCTCTTCTTATTTGAAAGCCTTTTTTTTTTACTTTCTTTTGCCTGATTGCTCTGGCTAGAACTTCTAGTACTATGTTGAGTAGGACTGTCAAGAGTGGGCATCCTTGTCTTGTTTGAGTTCTCAAGGGGAATGCTTCCAGGTTTTGCCCATTAAGCATTATTTAGACTGCAGGTTTGTCATAGAAGGCTCTTACTATTTTGAGGTATGTTCCTTCAACATCTAGTTTGTTTAGGGTTTTTAACATGAAAGGATGTTTGAATTTTATCACAAGATTTCTGTATCTGTTGAGACACTCATGTGGTTTTAGTTTTTAGTTCTGTTTATGTGATGAAGTACATGTATTGATTTGCATATGTTGAGCCAATCTTGCACCCCAGGGATAAAGCTTATTTGATTGTGATGGAGGAGGTTTTTGAAGTGCTGCTGGATTTGGTTTGCTAGTATATGTTGAGGATGTTTGCATCTATGTTCATTAAAGATATTGGCCTGAAGTTTCCTTGTTTTGTTGTGTCTCCACCAGGTTCTGGTATCAAAATGATATTAGACTCATAGAGTAAGTTAGCAAAGTGTCCCTTCTCCTCAATTTTTTGGAATAGTTTCATTAGGATTGCTGCTAACTATTATTCATACCTGGAGTATAGTCTGGTAGAATTTGGCTGTGAATCCATCTGGTCCAGGGTTTTTTTCTGGTTGGTAGGCTTTTTATTACTGATTCAACTTTAGAACTCCTTGTTGGTCTGTTCAGACTGTCAATTTCTCCCTGCTTCAATCTTGGGAGGTGGTATGTATCCAGGAATTTATCAGATTTTTTTTGTGTGTGTGGGTTTTCTAGTTTTTGTGCATTAAAGGGTTGATAATAGTCTTAGGTGGGCTTTTTTGTATTTCTTTGATGTCGGTGGTAATGTCCCCTTTGTCATTTCTGATTATGCTTATTTGAGTAGTTTCTCTTTTTCTTTATTATTCTAGCTAGTGATCTATCAATTTTATTTATTCTTTCATAGAACCAACCTTTGGGGTTTTTTAAATCTTTTTATCTTTTTTATCTCAATTTCATTCTGTTTGGCTTTGATTTTGGTTACTTCTTGTCTTCTGCTATCTTTGGGGTTGGTTTGCTCTTGTTTTTCTAGTTCCTCTAGATGTGATGTGAGGTTGTTAATGTGAAATCTTTTTAACTTTTTGATGTGAGCATTTAGCACTATAAACTTTCTTCTTAACATGGTTTTATCTGTGTCTCAAAGATTCTGGTATGTTGTATATTTTCTTAATTAGTTTCAAATAATTTCTTGACTTCTGTCTTAATTTCATTATTTACCCAAAATTCATTCAGGAGAAGGTTATTTAATTTATATGTAATTGTATTGTTTTGAGAGATCTTAGTATTAATTTTCATTTTTATTGCATTGTGGTCTGAGAGTGTGATTGGTTTGATTTCAGTTTTTTTTAATTTGTTGAGAATTGTTTTATAGTCATTCATGTGGTTTGATTTAGAGTATGTTCCATATGCAGATGAGAAGTATATATATTCTGTTGTTGAGTGGAGTGTTGTGTACATGTTTGTTAGGTCCTTTTGGTCAAATGTTATTAAGTCCCGAATAGCTTTGTTAGTTTTCTGTCTTGATGATCTGTCTAATACTGTCAGTGGGATGTTGAAGTCTCCCACTATTATTGTGTGCTTATCTAAGTCTCATTGTAGGTTTCTAATAACTTGTTTTATGAATTTGTTACTCCTTGGTTGGATGCATATATATTTAGAATAATTAAGTCTTCTTGTTGTATTGAATATTTTATCATTATGTAATGCTCTTGTCTTTTTTGAAAATTGTTGGTTTAAAGCCTATTTTGTCTGGAATTAGAATAGCAACTCCTGCCTTTTTTGTTTTCCATTTGCTTGGTAGATTTTTCTTCATGTCTTTACTTTGAGCCTTCGGGTGTCATTGCATGTGAGATGAGTTTCTTAAAGATGGCATAAAGTTGGGTCGTCTTTATGAAACTTGCCACCCTATGCCTTTTAAGTAAGGCACTTAGACTGCTTACATTTAAGGTTAATATTGATATGTGAGGATTTGGTCCTGTCATCATGATATTGGCTATTTATTATGCAGACTTAATTGTGTAGTTGCTTTATAGTGTCAATGATCTATGTACTTAAGTGTGTTATTGTGGTAGCTGGTAATGGTCTTTCATTTCCATGTTTAGCACTCCTTTAAAGACCTCTTATAAGGCTGGTCTGGTGGTAACAAATTCCTTTAGCATTTGTTGGTCTGAAAAGGATCTTATATGTCCTTCACTTAGGAAGCTTAGTTTGGCTGAATATAAAATAATTGGTTGGCATTTGTTTTCTTCAAGAATGCTGAATATAGGCCCACATTCCCTTCTGGCTCATATGGTTTCTGCTGAAATATCCACTGTTAGCCCTTTGTAGAAGACGTGCCCTTGTCTCTAGCTGCCTTTAATATTTTTACTTTCATGTTGACATTGGAGAATCTGATGACTATGTGTTTGGCAATGATCTTCTTCTATAGTATCTCAGAGGTGTTCTCTGCATTTCCAGATTTTGAATGTTGGCCTTTGTAGCGAGGTTGGAGAAATTTTCATGGACAATATCCTCAAATGTTTTCCAAGTTGCCTGCTCTTTCTCCTTCTCTTTCAAGGATACCAATAATTCATAGGTTTGGTTTCTACATAATCCATATTTCTCAGAGGATTTGTTCATTCTTTTTTATTTTTATTTTTTGTCTTATTGAGTTGATTCAAAGGACTGGTCTTCAGTCTCTGGGATTCTTTTCTCAGCTTTGTCTATTCTGCTGTTAATACTTTCAATTTTGTTATAAAATTCATATACTAAGTTTTTCAGCTCTATCAGTTTCATTTGTTTTTTATGACTATTTCATTTTTCAGCTCTTCATTTTATTTCATTCTTAGATTCCTTGAATTGGGTATTGACTTTATGCTGAATGAATCTGAAGTTTAACTTTCCTCCACATACCCTTGAGTGTAGGTTGTACTTAGCAGCTTGCCTCCAAAGAGTAGAGTACGGCAATGAGCCAAAAATACAACTTTATAGCAATGAAACCTGGTAAACACTAAATTAGACATGCTTTCAAAGTTAAAATAATCAGTGATTATTCAAGTTGATATTATATACCCTTTATATGAAGAAAGGGGAATGGTACCTCAACTTTGTGGTCTTTCTTCTCAAATTCCATAACCCTAGCCTAATCATTAAACATCAGGCAAACCCCAAATCAAGAGAGACTACAAAAATACCTGATTAGTACTCCTCAAACTGTCAAGATTCATGATTATTAAAAACAAGAAAATTTAGAGAAATTATTATTGACCAAAGGAGGATATCATGACTAAATATAATGCAGAATGACTAAATGTAATGAAGGAATTATCAAACAGAAAAATGGAATTAAAAACTAGTGAAATCTTTTCAGAAGTGTACAGTTTAGTTAATAGATAAGCTTCATCTTTGTTTTTTAGTTGTGACAAATGTACCATAGTGATTAAGATGTTAACAATAGAGGAAACCGAATGAGAGATATATAGGAATTCTCTGTATTATCTTTGCAACATTTTTGTGAATCAAAAACTACTCTAAAAGATTTATTTAAATTTGTTTAAGATAGAAAACTAAATACTTTCTTAAACAAAAGCTCAAAGATTTTTAACCAATAGACCAGTACTATAAAAATGTTAGTTGAATTACTTCAGGCAAAATGAAAATAATAACAGATATAAACTCAAAAGTATGTAAAGAAATGAAGAGGATTAGAAGTGGTAAATGTGTGTTGCAAATAAGAAGAGATTGTTTTCATCATTTTTAAAATTACTTACAGGATAATTGATTGTATAACAATGTCTTTTGGATTTTAACATACATAGAAGCAAAATATGTGACAATAATTGTAATGTTACGTGAAAGGGCTATATAAGGAAAGTGACCTTCAAATGTTAAAGGAGCTGAGAAACCAAAGTAGGAGGCAGAAAAATACATTTTTTCATATTGGTGAATGAATTGAGGGAACTTACCAATAGAAGCATGGTCTTGGGTGACCACAAGACAACTAGATATCCACACTTTTACTCTTCAGACCCAGCACTTATAGGGAAAGCATATACCTGCTCTAGCAAGACAATTAAAGGCAACCCTCCAGAAGAGGCAAGAATGCTTTGTGCACCACAGCCTATAATTTATGTAATAACATCAAGGTTGACATGTTCTTAAATATCTACAATAAATAAAGTGGAAATCAGGAAGCACTCACAGAAATGGGGCTAATCAAAAGTTAACAAGACAGATTAGTATCCCAGATAAAGTCACTTTTGTCTCCACAAGAACAAAGGACAGGACAGAGAAAATGTAGGTATACTCACACTATAAGTGAGGATATATAATATCACTTGAAAAGTTATAGGTAATAAGCCAACAAATACAATAAAATAGAATAAAAACACTCAATCCAAAAGAAGGAAAACTGAACAAATAAAAGATTACAATAATGTAAAGATGGATCTTTTAAATTATTGGGCAACCACTAAAAAAATAAAATAGAACACTAGTGGATCTCAAATGGAACACAAAAAATATTAATCTGAAAAGGCAGAAAAAATATGTAAAACAGAACAAAAGAAAACAGATGTTAAAATAAAACAAACAGCAAGATGGTAGATTTATATCCAACCATATCAATAGTTTTATTAAATGCAAATGATCTATTCAATGGATACAAAAATGAGACATAATTCTATATCAGAGTCTATAAGGGATACTTTTTAAAGGTAGAGGTTGGTTAAAAATAAGAGAATGAAAAATGCTAGCGAGGGAAGAGACAAATTTCCCTTGTAGAAGATTTCAAAAGAATATATGTAAACATGCTACCTTCAATGGGAGGGACCATAAATCCCTACTCCTCAAGTGTGAGTGGGGTATAGTATGTTTCTTTCAAAGACCTCAGTGTAGAAAGAAGAAAAAAGTATAAACAGACAAGTAAATGTAAAAGGAAGACATATATATTACATTTACATAAGTATATATATTTATATATTTATATTTACATAAGTATATATTTATATAAGTATACAATACAAATATATATTTACATAAGTATATACTTATATAAATATATAAGTATATACATATATACTTATATAATATATACTTATAAGCATATACATAAGTAAAAAAGGAAGAGATTATAATATATATTTACATAAATATATATATTTGTATGTCTAATCTGTCATGTTGACTTATGATTAGCCCCATTCCTGTGAGTGCCTCCTGATTTTCACTTTATTTATTGTAGCTAGTGTAAGAACATGTCAACCTTGATGTTATTATTTATGTAAATATATATATATCATATATATATATTTGTTACCCCCCAAGCCAATTTCATATGTTAACCCCAATCCCTAGTATCTCAGAATGTGACTGCATTTGGAGATAGAGCTTTTAAATAGGTAATTAAGTCAAAATGAGGCTGTTAGTGTAGGGCCTAATTCAATCTGACTGGTGTCCTTATAAGAAGAGATTAGAACATGCAGAGAGACCCTAAGGGTACATGTATACAGAGTGAGAACCATATGAGGAGACAGCAAGCAGGTGGCCACCTGCAAGACAAGGAGAGAGTCCTCAAGAAAAATCAACACTACTGGCAACTTCACCTTGAATTTTTAGCCTTCAGAGTTGTGAGACAATAAATTCGTTGTTAAAACCAACAAACCAATTTGTTGTTCAATACCAGTCTGTGGTATTTTGTTATGATAGCCCAAGCGAACAAATACAGTTAGTAACAGACAAGGCAGATTTTAGAGCAAACAATATTACCAAAGACAAAGAGAGGCATTTCATAGTAATTAAGGGGTTGATTTATCAAGAGGACATAAGAACCTTTACTACCTATGCACCCAATAAGATAACTTTATAAGGTATAAAACAAAAACTGACATAAGTAAAATAAGTTGACAAATCCACAATTATAATTCAAATGTCAACAATATTCTCATAATTGATATAACAAGGAAACAAAATAGAAAACTTCAAAAACACTATCAACAACAAGATCTAGTTAACACTTATAGAACACTTCACCCAACAAAAGGAGAATGTATATATTTTAAAGTATACATAATACATTCACCAGAAACTACTATATTCTGTGCCACATAACAAGTTTCAAAATGTATGAGAATTCAAATCAACAGCAGGACTTTTTCTGACCGTAACAAATAAATTCAAAATTGGTACCAAAGAAATATCTAGAATATTCCCTAATATTTGGGAATTAACAGTTTTCTAAACAAACTATGGGTCAAAAAATCATGAGAGATTAGAAAACATATTGAACTTAATAAGCATTAAAACATGACATATAAAATTTTTTGATGCATCTAGAACAGTGTTTACAGGGAAACTTACAAATGTAAATATGACAGAAAAAGAGAAAGCAAACGATAAAAGAAAAGGAAAAATGTTGTGATAAAGTTTTTACAAATAGGACACAGACGGTACAAACCATCACATAAATGACAAATTAGGTTTCATAAAAAATTTAAAATTCTGCTAACCAAAAGACATTTAGAAAATAAAAAAAATGCATTTCATCCTGATTTAATCTGGGAGAGTTGTATATTTGCAAGAATGTATCCATCTCCTCTAGATTTTTCTAATGGTCTATCAGTTGTATTTTTCCAAGATCCAGTTTTTGTTTCACTTGTCTTTTGTATTGTTTTGTTTGTTTTTTGGTTTCAATTTCATTTAGTTCTGCTCTGATCTCAGGAAGAAATAGAAACTCTGGAGAGACCAATAACAAACAGCAAGATTTAATCAATAATAAAAATGTCAACAAATTCTGGTACAGATGGGCTCACATCTGAATTCTATCAGACATTCAAAGAAGAATTGGTACCAATCCTACTGAAACTATTCCAAAAGATAAAGAGGGAATCCTCCTGAAATCATTCTATGAAGCCAATATCACCCTATTACCAAAACCAGGAAGGGAAATAACAAAAAAAGAAAACTACAGACCAATATCCCTGATGAAAATAGATGCAAAAATCCTCAACAAAATGCTAGCTAACAGAATCCAGCAGAATATCAAAAAGGTAATATATCATGATCAAGTGGGTTTCATACCAGAAATGCAGGGATGGTTTAATATACGCAAGTCAATAAATGTGATACATCAGATAAACAGCATTAAAATCAAAAATCATATGATCATCTCAATAGACACAGAAAAAGCATTTGACAAAATCCAGCATTCCTTTATGAGGAAAACCTTCAACAAAATTGGCATACAAGGGGCATACCTCAAAGTAATAAGAATAATGTATGACAAATCCACAGCAAACATCATACTAATGAGGAAAAGTTAAAAGCTCTACCCCTGAAAACTTGAACAAGACAAAGATGCCCACTTTCACCACTTCTATTCAACATAGTGCTGAAAGTCCTATCCAGAGCAATCAGACAAGAGAAGGAAATAAAGGACATCTAAACTGGAAGAGGAAGTCAAACTGTCATAATTTGCTGATAATATGATTATATATTTAGAAAACCCTAAAGATTCATCCAAAAAGTTCCTATATCTGATTAGTGAATTAAGTAATTATTTGGAAGTCTCAGAATACAAAATCAATGTACACAAATCAGTAGCACTGCTAGACACCAACAACAACCAAGCTAAGATTTAAATCAAGAACTTAATCCCTTTTACAACAGCTGCAAAAAATAAATAAAATACTTAGGAATGCACTTAACCAAGTTAAGGCATAGAGTTTTTATTAGATTTCTTTTTGCTTGTTCGTTTGTTTGTGCAAACTGTTAAGTTGTTATCAGGTTAAAATAAGGGTGTTATAAAATAGTATTTGCAAGCCACATAGTAACCTCAAACCAAAAAACACACAACAGATTCATAAAGATAAAAAGCAAGAAACTAAACCATATTACCAACTAAACTCTCCCATCAAAAGATACAGACTGGCTGAATGGATGAAAAAACAAGACCCATTAATCTCTTTGCCTTTAAGAAACACACATCATATATGAAGGTGCATATAGACTGAAAAAAAGAGATGAACAAAAATATTCCATGCCAGTGGAAACCAAAAAAGAGCAGGAGTAGCTATACATATATCAGACAAAATAGATTTTCAGACAAAAACTCTGAGACAAGATCACCATAAAATACAAAGGGGTTAATTCAGCAATAGGATATAACATTTTAAATATGCATGCATTCAACACCGGAGCACCCAGATATATAAAGCAAATATTATTAGAGATAAAAAGAGAGATCCCAATGCAATAATTGCTGGAGACTTCCAAATCCCACTTTCAACATTGTAATGGTCTTCCAGACAGAAAACCATAAAGAAATATCAGACTTAATCTGCACTTTAGGCCAAATGGATCCAACAGAAACTTACAAAACATTTCATCCAATGGCTGAAAAATGCACATTCTACTAATCACATGGATTATTCTCAATGACAGATTATACGTTAGGTCACAAAACAAGTCTTAAAATATCCAAAACAGTGAAATAATATCAAGTGTCTTCTCTGACCACAATGGAACAAAACTAGAGAGTAATAACGAGGAATTTCAGGAACTATACAAACACATGGAAAGTAAACAACATACTGAATAAAGAAATTATGAAGGAAACTGAAAAATATTTTAAACAAATGATAATGAAAACAAAACATACCAGAATTTATGGGATACAGCAAAAGCAGTACTTAAAGGGAATTTTATAGCTATAAGTGCCTACATCAAAAGAGAAAACTTGAAGCAAACAACCTAATGACACACCTTAAAGAAATAGAAAAGCAATAGCAAACCAAACTGAAAATTAATAGAAGAAAAGAAATAATAAAAATTGGAGCAGAAAAAATGAATTTGAAATGAAAAAAGAAACCACAAAATATCAATGCAACAAAAAGTCGTTTTCTTAAAAGTTAAAAAAACGACAAACCATTAGCCAGACTAAGGAAAGAGAAAGAAGATCAAATAAATAACATCAGAAATGAAAAAGGAGACATTGCAACCAATATCAGAAATTCAAAGGATCATTAGTGGCTACTATGAGCAGCTATATACCAAGAAATCTGGAAATCTAGAAAAAGTGAACAATTTCCTAGACAGAAACCTACCAAGATTAAACCAGAAAGAAATTCAAAACCTGAACAGAACAATAACAATTAATGGGATCCAAGTTGTAATAAAAAGTCTCTCAGTAAAGAAAAGCACGGGACTTGATGGCATTATTTAACTCTACAAAACACTTAAAGAACTGATACCAATCCTCCTCAAATTATTCCAAAAAATAGAGAAGCAGGGAATATTACCAAAGACATTCTACAGTGTTTTTGGGTATTCCCCGATACCCAAAAACAAAGACACATTTTTTAAAAACCTATAGACCAGTATCTCTGATTAATATTGATGCAAAAATCCTCAACAAAATACTGGCAAACCTAATTCAACAAGACATTGGAAATACCATTTAGTATGACCAAGTGAGATTTTTCCTTGGGGTGCAAGAATGGTTCAACATAAGCAAATCAATAAATTTGATACATCATATCAACAAAATCAAAGATAAAAAACACCTGATCATTTCAATTGATGCTAAAAAAGCATTTGATAAAATTCAACATCCCTTTCTGATTTAAAAATAAAAATAAAAAAGCAGTGACTGAAAGAAACACACCTCAACAGAGTAAAAGCCATATATGACAGACCCACAGCTAGTATCATACAGACCCACGGCTAGTATCATACTGATCTAGTTGCTAAGATCTGAAACAAAACAAGGATGCCTATTTTCACCACTGTTATTCAACATAATACTGGAAGTTCTAGCTAGAGCATTCAGACAAGAAAAAAAAAGGGCAACTGGCCAGGCCTGGTGGCTCACACCTATAATCCCAGCACTTTGGGAGGCCAAGGCGGGCAGATCACCTGAGGTCAGGAGTTGGAGACCAGCCTGACCAACATGGAGAAATCCCGCCTCTACTTAAAAAAAAAAAAAACAAAATTAGTATGGCGTGGTGGCTCATGCCTGTAATTCCAGATACTCAGGAGTCTGAGGCAGAAGAATTGCCTGAACCTGGGAGGTGGAGGTTGCAGTGAGCTGAGATCGCACCATTGCACTCCAGCCTGGGCAGCAAGAGCGAAACTCCATCTCAAAAAAAAAAAAAAAAAAAATCTAAATGGGAAAGGCAGAAGTCAAATTATACTTGTTTGCAGATGATATGACCTTATATTTGGGAAAAATTAAAGACTTCACCAAAAAAACATGAGAAATGATAAACAAATTTAGTAAAGTTGCAGAATACAATATAGACATACAAAAATCAGTAGCATTGCTATATGCTAACAATGAACCAACGGAAAAAGAAATAAAAAGTAATCTTATTTATAATAGCCACATATAAAATGAAATTCTAGGAATTAACTTATTAAAAGAAATACAAGATCTCTATAATGAAAACTGCAAAACACTGATGAAAGAAATTGAGGAGGACACCACAGATAGAAAAATATTCAATGTTCACAGATTGGAAGAATATTGTTAAAATATCCATACTACCCAAAGCAATCTACAGATTCAATGCAATCTCTATCAAAATACCAATGACATTCTTCAAAGAAGTAGAAAAAATAACCTTAAAGTTTATATGGAACCACAAAAGACCCAGAATAGGCAAAGCTATTCTAAGAAAAGAAAAGAAAAAGAAAAAACTGGAGGAATCACATACTTGACTTCAGATTATTCTACAGAGCTATACCAGCCAAAACCACATGGTAGTCCCATAAACATATACACATTCACCAATGGAAAAGGATAGAGAACTCAGAAACAAATTAACATACCTACAGTGAACTCATTTTTGACATGGGTGCCAAGAACATACACTTGGGAAAAGACATTCTCTTCAATAAATGGTGCTGGGAAAACTGGATATCCATATGCAGAAGAATGAAACTAGACCCCTATCCCTTGCCATATACAAAAATGAAATTGAAATGAATTAAAGACTTAAACCTAAAGATCTCAAACCATAAAACTACTATAAGGAAACATTGGGGAAACTTTCCAGGACATTGTTCAGGACAAAAATTTATTGAATAACACCTCAGAAGCACAGTCAACCAAAGAAAAAAAAGGACAAATGTGATCACATCAAATTAAAAAGCTACTGTACAGCAAAGGTAACAATCAACAAAGTAAAGAGACAGCCCACAGGATGTGAGAAAATATTTGCAAACTACCAACTAACAAGAAATTAATAACCAGAATATATAAGGAGCTCAAACAACTCAATAGGAAAAAGTCTAATAATCCAATCAAAAAAATGAGCAAAAGATTTGAATAGACATTTCTCAAAAGAAGATGTACAAATGGCAAACAGGCATATCAAAAGGTGCTCAACATTTTTGATCATCAAATAAATGCAAATCAAAACTACAATGATGTATCATCTCCCCCCAGTTAAAATGGCTTATATCCAAAGACAGGCAATAGCAAATGCTGCTGAAGATGTGGAGAAAAGGGAACCCTCATACACTGTTGGTAGGAATGAAAATTAATACAACCACGATGGAGAACAGTTTGAAGGTTCCTCAAAAAACTAAAAATTCAGCTACCATGTGACCCAGCAATATCATTGCTGGGTATATACCCAAAAGAAAGGAAATCACTATATTGAAGACATATCTGCAGTTCCATGTTTGTTGCATCACTGTTCACAATAGCTAATATTTGAAAGCAACCTAAGTGTCTGTCCATCACCAGATAAATGGATAAAGAAAATGCAGCACATATACACAATGGAGTACTATTCAGCCATAAAAAAGAATGAGATCCAGTCATTTGCAACAACATGGATGAAACTAGAGGTCATTATATTAAGTAATATAAGCCAGGCACAAAAAGACAAACATTGCATGTTCTCACTTATTTGTGGGATCTAAAAATCAAAACAATTGAACTCATGGATAGAGAGAGTAGAAGGATGGTTACCAGAGGCTTGCAATGGCAGTGGGGGGCTGAGGAGGAGGCTGGGATGATTAATGGGTACAAAATATAGAAGAATGAATAAGATATACTATTTGATATAACAACAGGGTGACTCTAGTAAACTGTAATTCAATTGTACATTTTAAAATAAAAATGAAAAAAATAATTTTCATTTTTTCTAAATTTTTCCTCAGTCTATAAATATTCAAATGCCCTCCCTTTAAATTCAGATTTTTTTATGCTGCTTGATTAAATCTGATATTGATGCTCTCTAATCCATGGTTTTAAATTTTATTCATTGAATTCTTTAACTCCAGAAATTCTGTTTGCATCTTTTTATGATTTCTATCTTCTTCTTGAACTCCTCATTTTGATCATGTAGAATTTTTCTGGTATCATTATATGTCTGTGTTCTATTGTGGCTCACTGAACTTCTTTAAAACAATTATTTTGAACTATTTGTCACATAAATTGTAGATCTCCATTTCTGTCCAATGTTGGAACATTTCTAACATATATATGTTTAAAATTAATTAAAAATTAATAAAATTTAACTATCTTTTATAATTTTTATTGGTGGATTCAAATGTTTTTCGTATCATAAATAAAAATGCATTAAAAAAATGAGATACTTGTCTAAAGGCAAAAATTCCCACATGTTTATGCAAGATATTTCTCAAATTTCTTAAGCATTTTGAGTGGAATACAAGAGTGGAAAATATTTCTTATAAAGCAAAAATATCAATGTCTGATAATAATTAAGAATGTACTTACTCATTAACTTCTACCACCTAATCAATTTTACATATTTCATTGCTGTTGCATACATTTCAGATTATGCAGGACCTTGAAGTAAAATCTTTATATTTTAACCAAGTAAATAAGAAGCACATGGAAAATTGTCTGTCTTAAATTTTGGAAAATTATTTCCTTATGCAAAAACAATCACAAGACTAGCTGGTAGCTATTGCAATAATCCAGGCAAGTGGTAATGGTGACATATACCACAATAGATTTCAGATATATTTAAAAGGTAGAGAAGAAAGTGTGTTTTAGGGTACCAGAAAAAGAAAAAAAGACAAATATAACACTAAGATTTCTGGCAAAAGCAACTGCTAGATATAAGTTGTGTATAGTGGTGTAATCAGCACATAGCAGTTTTTGAAGCACTATAAAAATAATAGGTCAGGAAGATGAAAGAACAATAGAGAATGAAAAAAAAAAGTAGCCAGAGAGATAAGAAATAAACAAAGAGAGCGTATCCTGGAACCCAAGTAAAGAAAGATGTGATCAACTGAGTCAAATGGTGCTGATAAGTAATCTAGGTACTGATAAATGATTACTAGATTTGGTAACATGGAGGAAATTGATAAACTTGACATGAGCAGTTTTAGTGGAATGGTTGAGATGAAATCCTAAGAGAAGTCGGTTCAAAAGAAAATAAGAGGAGAGTAAGTGGAGACAAGTACAGGCAACTCTTCAGAGTGGTTTTAATTCACACTGGACCTAAGAAGGGAGACAAGTACACGGAGTGAAACATGAAATCAACGAAGACATGTGGTTTGTTTAGGTTGTTGTTACTATGACTTGTAAATATGTCACTGGAAATAATCCAGCAGAGTAGGAAAAATTAAAGATGAGAGGAGAGAAGGGAGAGCTGTAGGAGCTGTATAGGCAAGAGCAGACTGGCACCAGTGCACGGAAAAGGGGTGAGCCATAGATGAGAACCTAGCTCATTCATAGTGAAAAGACTCAAGGCAGAATTTGGGAATACATATGTATGTAAATGCATGTAGTTTTAGAGATAGAAGATGGAAGTTCTTTTCTTTCTTTTGTTTTTTCCGTAAAATAATAAGCTATTAACTGAGAGTAAATAGGGAGAAGCAGAGTTGGAGATTTGAGGAGAAAGAGAAAGGGATGAACAAATTCTCTAGAATAGTAGTAAGAGGATTGATTAGGAAAAAGGATATGTGGGCAGCATTAAGGATGTTTTCATATTTAGTCATTAATTCAGGAGAGTCCAGCTGCATGAAATAGGTGTATTTCCCAGTCTTGTTCAGCTGTTTGTGTGATGGCACAGAGAATGCGATGTGGAGATACAGACAGAGACTGTAATGTTGCATCTATGAACAATGGAACATCAAAAATTGCCAGGCATCACCAGAAGCTAGAAGAAAGGCATAAAACATGTTCTCATTTAGAGTCCTTAGAAGGAATCAATACAATTTACCTCTTGATATTGAACTTCTAGTTTCCAGAACAGAATTGTGAGAAAATAAGTTTCTGTTGTTTTAAACCACTCTGCTTGTAATACTTTGTTAAGACAGATCTAAGAAATTAATTAGGTGGTAAATGCTGAAGTCAGTGAATTCATCATTAATTTAGAATTTGATTGTTCTCTCAACATATAAATTCTCACTTTCCCAAATCAACATTTTTTATTACATACATACCCTACATGCAGCCTGAAGTGTGTCTTAATTATCTTAATAGAACAGTTTTTGCAAATTCAAATTTTTCTCTTTAGATCTTTTTATATCAATGTACTATATAGCATTACTATCATTCCTAAAGGATGTCGCTGCAGTTGCGATTTTTTTTATTACCCCAATTGTTTGCTTCGTATCTTTTGTTTTAATGTTTTGTTTTGTTTTTTTTTTTTTGAGACGGAGTCTCACTCTGTCGCCCAGGCTGGAGTGCAGTGGCGCGATCTCGGCTCACTGCAAGCTCAGCCTCCCGGGTTCACACCATTCTCCTGCCTCAGCTTCCCAAGTAGCTGGGACCACAGGCGCCCACCACCACGCCCAGCTAATTTTTTTGTATTTTCAGTAGAGACGGGGTTTCACCGTGTTAGCCAGGATGGTCTCCATCTCCTGACCTCATGATCCATCTGCCGTGACCTCCCAAAGTGCTAGGATTATAGGCTTGAGCCACCACGCCTGGCCTGCTTTGTATCTTTAAATATGTTCTCTATAATAGGCCAAGCATTTCCTTTCATGACTTTTGAAAATCCAAATAATTCAATTAATAAAAATTATGAACATGCCTTTACACAAGAGCATTAAACATATGTATGACATTACCAGTGCAATTTGTGTTATTGAAATAAAGTTACTGAAGCTAATAATCTAATAGAGATGAAAAATTTGTATTAACGCCACATAATTCAAAATGTTACTCTAGCATGCAGAGTGCAAATTCTAATTAACATCCTGAGTCTGCTACAAAACCATTGGCTCATAAAATTCAGATATAAACTTCATCTTGCTAATAATTAATGCAATAAATTCTCTGTAGCAGGATGTGTAAATTTAGGCTGCTTCATACCCCATTTTTCTACAAATATATTAACACAAAGTCAACATATGTGAAAGCCTCACTTAGCTGATAATTTTTATGCTACAAATACTCATTTAAAAGTTATAAATATGGTCCTTTTATCTAAAACTTGACTTTGATGATCCAGTTCCATATTTAATAATCATAAAATTAAAATGAAGCCAAATTATTGTTTATAGAATGAAAAGAACCTATCTTCTTATATGTTCTAATGGCTATCTTTCAGTAAGTACTACTTTCAGTTTATAAATTTTAATATCTCTTTTTTTTCTACAGGGCTTGACACCTAATTATCTTTTTAAGAGTCTGACACTATATTTTTTTAAAAAAAAATTAGTCAGTGAACTTTAATTTCATCATCTGGTTTTACCAAAAGATGACAAAAGTATCTTTGACTTCAATTATAACAAAGTATACAATAATAGTAACAAAATCTTCATGTGAAGTGTATATTTGGTAACTTAATATAGTAATATTCAAAACAAGACATTTCTATCCAACTTCTATTAAAAGGAATTTTATGAGCATTGAGGGGAAAAATATTAATTTTGAAGATTATTAAAATGAAGAGCAGCCCCTGAGCACTCCAAACTAATGACCAGTTGAAATTACTCCCCTAGCTGAACTCAGTAAATGAGTGTAACTGCAAACTAAATTTGCTACTTCCTTTGATCAAGTTCTTACTGAATAATTTGCCTTGAACAATTTCTCTGTATATAATCAACACAAGAAACACTGTTCTGAAAATTCATCTACATCCTCTATATTATAATCCTGTAAAAGATATAGCAAGGGGTTAGACAAACACTTTGCATTAATACATAAGTTATCAGGAGAGAGAAAACCTCGTCCTCAGGAAACAAAAGAGAGTTCATATTCTTTGGCTTAAATGGAGAGCGAAAGTTTAAAGGATTTTAGATGGCTTTTGAAGATTCTTTTCAACTCGATAATAATCTCCCGATAGTTATTCTTTTTTGTTTTTTTGAGGTGGAGTTTCGCTCTTTTTGCCCAGGCTGGAGTGCAATGGCGTGATCTCAGCTCACTGCAACCTCCACCTCTTGGGTTCAAGCAATTCTCTGGCCTCAGCCTCCCAAGTCACTGGGATTACAGGCACCTGCCACCACGCCCAGCTAATTTTTATTTTTAGTAGAGACGGGGTTTCGCCATGTTCACCAGGCTGGTCTCAAACTCCTGACCTCAGGTGATCCACCCGCCTCGGCCTCCCGAAGTTCTGGGGTTACAGGAGTGAGTCACGGCACCTGGCCCCAATAATTACTACGTACAATCTCAAATAAAAGAGAGAATGCTATATTATTTAATGACTCATTGAAACTAAAATTTGAGCACTTAAGCTTACATATGTAGGAAGTATGCCAAGCTTCAAAAAACAATGTAATTAAATACCTGTTTATGCAAATAACTCTTTCTCTCTTGGAGAGACCACTTTATTCAGCCAGGGCTTCAATCAGAATTTCTCCTCTTATCAAGACAACCAAACTGGCATTTGCCAAAACGCTACAGAGTCAGTAAATACAAACTTAATTTTTTCCTTATTTGTTACCTTATCTCATTTCTGTACTGTACTAACTAGCAAATATGCAGTATTAGAAAATAGAAAGATTGAGTTATTTCTTTAATAAATTGTAAAATAAGATCTTTGTCTCCAGGACAGAAATACATCACTTCCATGACACAAGCCTAGTACAATTTGAAGCTATCAAACCATCAAACCCAGTTTTGAGAATCTGCTATTTTCTACTCTGTTTTTGGCCCCAAATGATTTAAAAGCAAAATGACTTGGCCCCCAAATGATTTAAAAGCTTATGTGCAAATTACCAAAGATATTCCATGACTTTCTGCGGCAATTTAATCAAACTTCAATTGACAAGGATATTTACTATTCCAAATTTAGATTTTCTTGTATTTATTTCCTGAACTGAGAAATTTTATTTGTATATTCAATTAATCCTTGTACAAACTATGTTGAAAGTTTAGTATAGAAATGACATATGGAAATAGTAGAAATTTTAAATTCCATAAAGTTTACTTGTAACACATCTTGGAAACCATTTACTGAGCTCACCATGCTCTACTGAACCATATCATCATTGAAATTTGGTAGAATTAAGGTTTAGAATTTGAATTAGAAAGTTGATATTTTAAGCCAATAAAACATAGCTATAGAAAGTTAAACTAAAAAAAATTCAAATGACCTACTGTACGACATAGTGAATGTAGCTAATAACAATATATCATATGCTTGAAAGCTGCTGAGAGATTTTAAGCACTCACCACACACAAAAAAAGATGTCTGAGGTAATGTATATGTTAATTAGCTTGATTTAGCCATTCCACAATGTATACATATTTCAAAACATCTAATAAGTATGCAAAATTTAATCAACCTAAAATTGACAAGGATATTAACTATTCTACATTTATATTTTCTTGTATTTTTCTCCCTTAACTGAGAGATTTTATTTGTATATTTAATGAATCCATGTACAAACAAATGATACTGGGGCAAAGTCATTTTACTTTTAAATCATCTGGGGCCAAAGAAGGTAGAAAACATCATATTCTCATGTACATGTTAAGTACATACAATTTAAAACTTTTATTTACTATTAAAATTAACTTTTAGGCTGAGCACGGTGGCTCATACCTGTAATCCCATCACTGTGGGAGGCAGAGGTGGGTGGATCACCTGAGGTCAGGAGTTCGAGACCAGGCTGCCCAACATGGCGAAACCCTGTGTCTACTAAAAATAAAAAAAATAAAAAATAAAAAATAAAAAAAGTTAGCTTGTCTTGGTGGCAGGCACCTGTAATCCCACCTACTTGGGAGGCTGAGGCAGTAGAATTGCTTGAACCTGGGAGGTGGAGGTTGCAGTGAGCCAAGATTGCACCACTGCACTCCAGCCTGGGGGATGGAGCAAGACTCTGTCTCAAAAAAAAAAAAGAAAAATTAACGATTAGAAATCAATATAAACCTCTATTTCATGAAAAAACAAAGCTTATAAGCTTTTAGCTATATGACTACCTGGAGCTTGTATCTATATTGAAATTAATTAATAAAGATATTCTGTTAACTAATAACTTTTAAAAATATTTACCCATTGAATATATCACATCTGATGCTTCAAAGAGTGTTCCTTTTGCACTGAATGGTTGTGAAGTAACCAAACTAGAGAGAGCCTGATGAGTGTTCCAAGGAAAGTATATTAATAGCCAGGACAAAGAAGTAAATAAATTGAAAAGAAAATAAACTTTGACCTTGTTTTTTTGTTTGATTTTTTTTTTCTTTTTTTTTTTTGAGACAGAGTCTTACTCTGTTGCCCAGGCTGGAGTACAGTGGCATGATCTCGGCTCACTGTACCCTCTGCCTCCTGGGTTCAAGCGATTCTCCTGCCTCAGCCTCTCCAGTAGCTGGGATTAAAGGTGCCTGCCACCACACCTGGCTTATTTTTGTATTTTTAGTAGGGATGGGGTTTTGCTATGTTGACCAGGCTGGTTTTGAACTCCAGACCTCAGGTGATCCACCCATCTTGGCCTCCCAAAGTGCTGGGATTACAGGCATGAGCCACCTCGCCCTGCCAATTTTGACCTTGTTTTATAGAAGAAAAACATTAAATATAACTAGTATTAGAATGAACAGAGAAAAATATTCAATTTACCAAAAAAAAGTTAAAAAGAAAGGACGATAGAGAGGGAAGGAAAGTAGGGGAGAGAGGGAAGATAGAAGGAGCAATGAAGGAAGAAAGCTGAAATATTTGGGAATACTTAATTATTAAAGCCTAAGAACATTATCTTGGGCAGGGCTGGCATTCAGAAGGAGTTTCTCATACCCTTTTCTGTGTACAAGTCCCAAGGCCTTGAGGTGACCTAAAGGATAAATGGTACTAGAAATATAATATGCAGGCCGGGCGCGGTGGCTCACGCCTGTAATCCCAGCACTTTGGAAGGCCGAGGCGGGCGGATCACGAGGTCAGGAGATCGAGACCATCCTGGCTAACACGGTGAAACCCCGTCTCTACTAAAAATACAAAAAATTAGCCGGGCGTGGTAGCGGGCGCCTGTAGTCCCAGCTACTCGGGAGGCTGAGGCAGGAGAATGGTGTGAACCCGGGAGGCGGAGCTTGCAGTGAGCCGAGATCACGCCACTGCACTCCAGCCTGGGCGACAGAGCGAGACTCCGTCTCAAAAAAAAAAAAAATAATAATAATATGCAAAAAAAAAAGCTCAGGACCAGACAGATTCACAGCTGAATTCTACCAGAGGTCCAAAGAAGACCTGTTAGCACTCCTGCTGAAACTATTCCAAAAAGATGAGGAGTAGGGATTCTTTCCAAGCTCATTATAGGAAGCCAACATCATCCTGATGCCAAAACCTGGCAGAGACCAACAAACAACAAAAAACTTTGGGCCAATATCCTTGATGTACATAGGTGCAAAGATCCTCAACAAACTGCTGGCAAACTGGATCCAGCAGCACATCAAAAAGCTTATCTCCACAATCAACTAGAGTTTATCCCTGAGATGCAAGGTTGGTTCAACATACACAAATCAATAAAGGTGATTCATCATGTAAATGGAACTAAAGACGAAAACCACATGATTATCTCAAAAGATGCAGAAAAGCCTTTCAATAAAATTCAACACTGCTTTACGTTAAAAATTTTCAATACACTAGGTATTGAAGGAACATACCACAAAATAATAAGAGCCATTTATGACAAATCCACAGCCAGCATCACACTGAAGGAGCAAAAGCTGGAAGCATTCCTCTTGAAAACTGGCAAAAGACAAGGATGACACTCCTATTCAATATATTAATAGTATTGGAAGTTCTGGCTGGGGCAACAGGCAAGATAAAAAGATAAATGGCATCCAAATAGGAAGAATGAAAGTCAAACTATCTGTGTTTGCAGATGACATGATTCTATATCTAGAAAGCCCCATAATCTCTGCCCAACAGCTTTTTAAGTTGATAAACACCTTCAGCAAAGTCTCAGAATACAAAATCAGTATATAAAAATCACTAGCACTCCTATATACCAACAGCAGTCAAGCTGAGAACCAAATCAAGAAAACAATCTCCTTCACAATTAGCATATAAAACAAAATATCTAGAAATATAGTGAAACAGGGAGGTGAAAGATCTCTACAAGGAGAACTACAAAATATTCTTAAAGAAGTTAAAGATGACACAAACAAATGCAAAAACATTTCATGCTCATGGATAGGAAGAATCAATATCATTAAAATGGCCATACTGGCCAAAGTAATTTATAGATTTAATGCTATACCTATTAATCTACCATTGATATTCTTCACAAAACTAGAGAAAACTATTTTAAAATTCATATGGAACAAAAAAAAAAAAAAAAAAGAGCCTAAATAGCAAAGGGAATCCTAAGCAAAAAGAACAAAGCTGGAGGCATCACACTACGTGACTTCAAAATATACTATAGGGATACAGTAACCAAAACAGCATGATACTGTTACAAAAACAGACATATAGACCAATGGAACAGAAGAGAGAGCTCAGAAATAGGGGTGCATACCTATGACTATTTGATCTTTGACAAACATGACAAAAACAAGCAATGGGGAAAGGATGTCCTATTCAATAAATGGTGCTGTGATAAAAGGCTAGCAATATGCAGAAGATTGAAATGACCCCTTCCTCACACCATATACAAAAATTAACTCAAGATGGATTAAAAACTTAAATGTAAAACCCAAAACCATTAATATAAAAACGCTAAAAGAAAACCTAGGCAATACTATTGATATGGCTCCAATGAGTGGAGGAACATCAGGGTTCTTGGTCTCATGCTGGTTTAGAAATAATGACATGGGCACACATGGTGTGGTTTTAAGGAGTAGAGTTTAATAGGCAAGAAAGATGGGAGAATGCAGAAGGAAGGAGGAGGTGGTGTCTGATTTGCATAGGGCTCAGGGGATTGGCTTGACTAGGCATGTCTTTCACGTAGCCCGCAAAAATAAAACTGGCCCTCCCACCTAGCTTTTTAATATGCAAATGCAGGGCACCATGATGTTCTACACATGTGGGGATATGTGGGGGGTGGCCATGTCACCAGTCATATGTGGAGCAAGGGCAAGAAGAAGAGGGTAGAATCGCCATGTTTGGGTGGACCCAGTTTCTTTTTTCTTTTTTTTTTTTTTTTTGAGATGGAGTCTCGCCCTGTTGCCCAGGCTATAGGGCAATGGCACGATCTCGGCTCACTGCAACTTCCGCCTCCTGAGTTCAAATGATTGTTCTGTCTCAGCCTCCCGAGTAGCTGGGATTATAGGCACCCACCACCACACCCAGCTAATTTTTGTATTTTTAGTAGAGACAGGGTTTCACCATGTTGGCCAGGCTGATCTCAAACTCCTGACTTTGTGATCCACCCACCTCAGCCTCACAAAGTGCTGGGATTACAGGCCACCTGGTGACCTACAGACCAGGTGAGCCACCATGCCTGATCTGGGTGGACCCAGTTTCTAATAGCCGGTATTTGCATATCAAAGGTTGCAGGCCTGGCTCTAAAGCCCTGGCTTTACAAAAAACTTTTCCCGAGATGCTTTAAAAAATGAAAACTTCCCAAGGACCCCTTTTCCTCTCTATCTGCCTAAAATAATTTCTTAATAACTCCTACAACACTATTCTGGACATAGGAATGAGCAAAGATTTCATGATGAAGAAACCAAAAACAATTGCAACGAAAACAAATTAGACAAATGGAACCTAATTAAACTAAAGGGCTTCTGCACAGCCAAGAAAACTATAACAAAGTAAACAGACAACCCATAGAATGGAAGAAAAGTTTTGCAAACTATGCATCTAACAAATGTCTAATATCTAGCATCTACAAGAAAAAAACAACCTCGACATGAGCAGACATTTTTCAAAAGAAGACATACATGTGACCAAGAAGCATATGACAATAAGCTCAACATCACTGATTATTAGAGAAATGCACATCAAAACCACAATGAGATACCATCTCACACCAATCAGAATGGCTATTCTTAAAAAGTTAAAAACAAACAGGTGCTGGCAAGGTAGTGGAGAAAAAGGAACTCTTATGCACTATTGGTGAGAGTGTAAATTAGCTTAAGCATTGTGGAATACAGTGTGGCAATTCCTCAAAGACCTAAGAACAGAAATACCATTTGACCCCACAATCCAATTACTTGGCATATACTCAAAGAAATATAAATCATTCTATTATAAAGATAGATGCATATCTTTGTTCACTGAAGCACTATTCACAATAGCAAAGACATAGAATCAACCTAAATGCTCATTAATGGTAGACTGAATAAAGAAAATGTGGTACATATATACCATGGAATACTACATAGCCATAAAAAAGAACAAGATCTTGTCCTTTGCAGGAACATGGATGGAGATGGAGGGCATTATCCTTAGCAAACTAACACAGGAACAGAAAACCAAATGCCACATGTTCTCACTTACAAGTGGGAGCTAAATGATGAGAACACATGGACACATAGAGGGGAACAACAGATACTGGGGCCTATCAAATGATGAAAGGTGAGGGGAGGGAGAGGATCAGGAAAAATAACTAATGGGTACTAGCTTCATACCTAGGTGATGAAATAATCTGTACAACAAACCCCCATGACACATGTTTACATATATAACAAACCTTCACATGTACCCCTGAACTTAAAAGTTAAATTCAAAAAAGGAAATATAATATGGAGGATTTAAGGCAGGCATAAGTCACTAGACATGAACAGATGATCATCTCTATTGATCCACAATACCAAAATGACACAGAGCTCTGTAAGATAGTAGCCTTTACTTCTAGTTCTGATAACTGTTTTCTTTGCCTAAGGATAACCAAACTATATAATATAAGTGATAAACTAAATTATAAGTTGAAGAAACATACAGCAGAAGACTTTGGAAAATGAGACCCACTAAGAAAGTTTTGCAATAATAGAAGATTTGTAAGTCTTTTAAGGAAGACTCAATACCAAGGAGATGGTACCTTTAAGACAAACACCAGAGGCCAGAGGCCAGGTGCAGTGACTCGGGTCTATAATCCCAGCACTTTGGGAGGGCAGGGTAGAATCACTTAAGGCCAGGAGTTTGAGACCAGTCTGGGCAACACAGTGAGACCTTATCACTACAAAAAATATTTCAAAAAAAATTAGTCAGGTATAATGGCTCAAGCCTGTAATCCTACCTACTCAGGAGGCTGAAGCAGGAGGATCACTTGAGCCTAGGAGTCTGAGTTACAGTGAACTATGATAATGCCACTGTACTCCAGCCTAGGTGACAGACTGAGTCCCTAAGGAAAAACTAAAGGATAAACAAGCTCTGATTCTTAAGTAAAAATGAAGGCTCGAGTGACAAATTTTAAGGGTCATTTAAAAAGAGACCTCAAACAGCATTCTTTCTGGCCAAAAAAAAAAAAAAAAACTTAAAAATCTGTATCATTTTGGCATTTGTTCATTTGTTTTCATCTCTAGGAATAAAATCTGGACTATTGACTCTAACTTCAGTTAGAGTTTTGGTTTTGTATGTCTTAAAGATTGCTCTGTTGGCTCTTTATATCTTAGCTTTCCTGCACAATTTTATCTCTACTTTCTTCATGTTTTTTATCCCACTAATTGTCTTGGCTGAGAACTTTCCAGTTCAATTCTCAGGCTTAAGGAATTTTTTTTTTTTTTTTTTGAGTTGGAGTTTCACTCTTGCTGCCCAGGCTGGAGTGCAATGGCACTATCTCGGCTCACTGCAACCTCCGCCTCCCTAGTTCAAGCAATTCTCCTGCCTCAGCCTCCTTAGTAGCTGAGATTACAAGCATGCACCACCACACCTGGCTAATTTTATATTTTTAGTAGAGACAGGGTTTCTCCATGTTGCTCAGGTTGGTCTCAAATTCCCGACGTAAGGTGATCCGCCCACCTCAGCCTCCCAAAACGCTGGGATTACAGGCCTGAGCCACCGCGCCTGGCCTCTCAGGCTTAAGGAATTTTAACTTCAGTTGGTCTGGTCCCAGCCCCTGACAAAAGGAAAAATACATAAGATATTTTTTTAAAATACATTTTAGAGGAGGCAACATGAGGGACAAATACATTTTGGAAGAAGAGAATTCAACAAGGGATTCCATATTCACCTACGCAGCTATCAGTAAAGTGATCATATATCTTATCATTTAAACCAGGATACTTTAGAGAATTTAAAACATCACTAACTAGACAGACTGCCAGAAAGGATATATCAGCTGAAACTTCTGGGACAAAGTTGAGCATATGGTGGTCACTATGATGGTTAATTTTACATGTCAACTGAGCTGAGGAATGCAAAGACAGCTGGTGAAACATTATTTCTGGGTGTGTCCATGGGGAATGAAAGTCAGAAACATAAATGTTAGAGCCCCAAATAAGTTCTTAATGTTGGAAGTAAAAATTAGTGTGACTGTCAAGTAGAAGAAAAGTTTACCTAATTTCAACAAGAGATCAAAATTAACATTTATGGAGACAAGGGATAAGGGGAACCTCCATCTCCCATGCATTTTTAATAATGTAATGATATCTATCATGTGGTTGTTTTTGATCAAAATTAAGTTTCACTTTGAGATTTGTTTTGTGGAAAAAAATTAAAAACAAAACCATTTTAATAAAATTTGAAACACTTCACTTCTAAGGAGTGTTAGAATTCAGGTTTTAGATTTAGCTAAATGTCAAGAGCAAACTCAAAAGCAGTCTACTGATATTATAGAATTAGCAGGAATGGCAGGAGGCTTCAATCACAAGAACTCAGTTCCTCTCTTATTGTAGCTTTGTTATCAGGAATTATCACTGACAGCAATTTTTCTACGTTACTTCAACATCTGGCTTACAGGAAACATCATGGTTTGTCTTTCTTGCCAGTAGACACAACCTATCAGGAATTTAAAACTAATGAGGGATAAATTTTAAAATATTGCAAGGTTCTTTCCTTCCTCAATAATGCTTCTCGCCACTTCTAAAATCAAATTTTCATTTATGTTTTATGGTATAAAATATAATGAATTGATGTGAGACATGGTTATTCTGTTATAGAATATGTTTTTATAATGTATCAGCTATGGTTGAATCCAAGGTGTCAAAGATCTATTTTTCTCAATTGACTCTGATTATATCCTTGGGATTTTTTACATTTCTCTTAACTTAGTCCCTAATCTTTGCACAATTTGAAGTCAAGAAGGTCACCGTCAATGATGCGGGCAGTCGTTCTCCAAACCCTTGGAGGCATAAATAGAACAAAAAGTTTTAGGAAGGGTGAATTTGTTCTCCTAGACCTGGAACATTCTTCTTCTTTTGCCCTCAGGCATGATTGCCTCTGGTTCTCAGGCCTTTGCACTCAGACCAGGATTTATACCATTTGTTTTTCTGGTGCTCGGGTCTTCAGAGTTGGGTTGAATTACGCTATGGGTTTTCCTTGTCTCCAACTTTCAGAAGACAGATGTAGGACTACTTGGACCCCATAATCACATGGAGCCAAATCTTGTAAAAAATTTTCCTACCTCTACATACATATATGTCACATTGGCTCTATTTCTCTGAAGACTCTTGACTAATACAGTCACCCTAGCTAAAAATGAATGTGGCATTACCCCAGTGATTCTAGAAACAAAAACTAAGGTTGGGGAGGGGAGCTGCAAAGAAACTCATTGGCATTGCCAATCAGGACATGGCTTTACACATAGTTTGATATGGTGTTTTGTATTAAACCTTCCTTGGTGTCTTGGTCTTCAAACACACAGTTGCCCAAAGAATAGGCCCAAGTCAAGATAAATGTAAGAAATTCCAAGGATGTAATCAGAGTCACTTGAGAAAAATAGATCTTTGACACCTTGAATTTAGCCATAGATGATACATTATAAAAACACATTCTATAACAGAATAACCATGTCTCAAATCAATTCTTTATATTTTGTACAATAAAAAATAAATGAAAATTTGATTTTAGAAGTTTTGGAAAGCATTATTCAGGAAGAGAAGATCCTTGTGATATTTAAAAATTTCTCCTTCACTAGTTTTAAATTCCTGATAGGTTGTATCTATGGGCAAGAAAGACAAACCATGATGTTTCCTGTAAGCCAGATGCTGAAGTAATATAGGAAATTTGATATGTCAGTGACAATTCCTGACAATAAAACTACAATAATGAGAAGAACTGAGTTCTTGTGATTGAAGCCTCCTGCCATTCCTGCTAATTCTATAATATCAGTAGACTGCTTTTGAGTTTGCTCTTGACATTTAGCTAATCTAAAACCTGAATTCTAACACTCCTTAGAAGTAAAGCATTTCAAATTTTATTAAAATGGCTTTGTTTTTACATTTTTTCCACAAAACACATCTCACAATGAAAATTTTCATCAAGACAACCACATGATATCGTTACATTATTAAAAATGCATGGGAGATGGAGGTTCTCCTTATCCCTCATCTCCATCTCCATAATGTAAATTTGATGTCTTGTCTAAAGACTTAGAATCTTCGTTAACCATTCTCTTGTCTTTATCCTTTTTAAGGACTTTTTAAAATAGCACTTTTAGGTTCACAGCAAAGTTGAGAGGAGGGTAGAGAGATACCCCATATAGTCCCAGCCCCAGATATGCATAGTATCCTCCACTAGAGTGGCGTATTTGTTGCAATTGATGAACCTACACTGACACAATATCATTATCCTCCAAAGTCCATAGTCTACCCTAGGGTTTATTCTTGGTGATGTACATTCTTTGGGTTTGGACAAATGTATAATGACATGTATCTGTCATTATAGTAACATTCAGAGTACTTCCACTGCCCTAAAAATCCTCTGTGCTTTGTTTATTCATCCCTACCTCCCCTCTAATCTCTTGGCAACTACTGATGTTTTTACTATTTCCATAGTTTTTAGCTTTCCAGAATGTCATGTAATTGGAATCATACTGTAGCTTTTTCAGATTGGCTTCTTTCACTATCTTCTTTCACTTTCTTCCATGTCTTTTCATGGCTTGATAGCTCATTTCTTTTTAGCACTGAACAGTATTCCACTGTCTATATGCCTGTGGTGAGCTGCATGTACTGTAGTTTATCCATTCACCCACTGAAGGACTTCTTGGTTATTTCCAACATTTGTCCATTATGAATAAAACTTCTGTAATCATCCATGTTCAGGACTTTATGTGGCATAATTTTTCAACTCTTTTAGGTATATACCAAGGAGAAAAATTGCTGGATTATATGGTAAGAATTTGTTCAGTTTTGTAAGAAAACACCAAAATGTCTCCCAAGTGGCTGTTTCATTTTGTATTCCAGCAGCAATGAATGAGAGTTCTTGTTGATTCATTCTCACCAGTATTTGGGTTGTCAATGTTCTGAATTTGGGCCATTCTCATAGATATGCAGTGGTATCTCAATGTTTTAATTTGCATTTCCCTGATGACATATGATGTGAAGTATGCTTTCATATGCTTATTTGCCATCTGTACATCTTTGGTGAGGTCTTCAGCCCATCTTTTAATCAGGTTGTTTTCTAATTGTTGAGGTTTGAGTTCATTGTGTAATTTGGATAAGCATTCTTTATTAGATATGTCTTTTGTAAATATTTTCTTCCATTCTGTGGCTTGATTTTTCAGTCTCTTGACAGTGTTTTTCTCAGAGCAGAAATTTTTAATTTTAAATGAAGTCCAGCACGTCAATTCTTCCTTTCATGACTTTGGCATCTTACCTAAAAAGTAATTGCCAAACCCAAAGTCATCTAAATTTTTCCCTCATGTTATTTGTAAGAGTTTTATAGTTTTGAATTTTACATTTAGGTCTGTGATCCATTTTGAGTTAGTTTTTTTTTTTTTTTTTGAAGAATGTGAGGTCTGGGTCTGGATTCATTCTCCATTATCTTTTATAGCTAATTAATCTCCAAGTATCTCTGAGAAACTATTCAAATGTGTTTTATTTCTGCCATTTCTTCTGTCACTGAAATCCTCCCTGTTGTAAATCACATGTCAGAAAATATGGAAAACACACCATAAAACATTATAAACATAGACATACTATTCTCATTCTCAATGGGGAATGAAATATCCTAAGACAGGCATTTGCTCAAATATGGATTCTATTGGGATTTCTGGCCTATGAACCTTCTCTGTTGTTATAAACAAAATAAGAGAAGAAAAGCAGTATTTCTTTGACTTATCTCTGATTTGAGAAAAAATAAAAAGATTTAAAGAGAGCAAGATAAAGTTGGGGGAGGAGGAGAGGATTAGAGAAGAAATAGTCTTACACATATCATCACAATCTTGTTCCCATTTACAAGGTCACAGGAGGTAAGCTTCAGTCCAGAGTATTCCTTACTCATTTATAATCTAAGACAGATAGCCAGGAAAATAGAGTAGCTTTGGAAATAATTGAGTCACTATAATGGGCAGCAAATTTTTTTTTATTATTTTTTCCTTTATGTTTTCCAAATTAAGTTTTGTCAATTGGACTATAATGATTGTCAAGGGCATTTAGTGATGGTTTTAATGAAGTATCTGCAAGACAGTGGAAATCTTTCATATACGTACAGTATGTTTCCTGAATACCATTAACTGTCTTATTGTCTTACATTTATCATTCAGTGAATACTTATTAACCACCTACTTTGGGTCAGGCACTATGTGTGATACTGTGTAAGGCAGTGATAAATAATACAGACAGGGATCTTAAGTCTGGTTAGGGAATGAGATAATAAACATCGAAATATGTAAATAATTATGTAAGCACAAACTGAGAAGAATGCTAAATATCAAATTAGTAAGGAAGAATGGGCAGAAATAACTTTGAAGACATAGCATTGAAAGTGTGATGGGAGTGATAAAAAACCATGTGAGAAGGATTTGTAGAGAGAACATTCCCACCAAAAAGAACAGTTTTGCACTGTTCCTAAGACAGGATGTATGTAATGAACCAAAAGGAGCTCAATTCAGCTTCAGCATAGTGAGAAAGGGAGAGAAGAGAGATTATATTACAGAGGTTGTCAGGGAGCTATGATCCAGGGTCTTTAGGTTAGGGGGGTGATATGAGTATCACCCTAAGTACAAGGAGGAACCAGGAAAACTTTTAAATCATATCATAGTAACCCCAAAACTCAGGCACAGTGGAAGGACCACTTTGAGGTAGAAGGAAGGACATCCTTGTATTTAGGGGAAAAGAAAGGGACCAGAGTCCCTTTGCTATTTGTGGACTTGCTGATGGAATGCCTTTCGAAGCTCCTTTTGGATAGCTGCTACCTTCTTAAATCAATGAAATAAAGTCACCAGCTGATATTGGGGAATATGAGGGGCAGTATAAGAAGAAGAAGAAAAGAAAGATGTAAATCACCAGAAAAACAACAATGAAAATTGGTGTTTCAACAAAAATGAAACTAAGAGTTCAATAAACTATTTTCTCCCACTGCTGTTTTTCAGAAGAAAATGGTGTTAAATAGTACCCATGTAAAATCCAGCATAAAGTAAATTATGTTTGTTCAAAATCAATTAAGGAATATAGGGAGTATTTCTGTAAGTCTACACTGTAAGAACCAGGATACTTACAATCCTTACTTTCTTAGTTCAGAATCAGTATTTACCTTAAGGGACCATAGTGATAATAGAACTGTACTGCTGCCCTGTCTTCCTCATTTGAAAAGAATGCACTAACCCTAACTTTTTTCAGTATAAGTTTTTAAACTGCATGTATATAAAAACATTACTCTTAATTTTAAAGAAAGTTTTTACATATTTTTAAAATTATAATTCATATTTATAACATTTCAATAAATGTAGATGTTTAGGTAATAAATTATAAAGCCTTTTCCCTCACCCCCCAAAGTCATTTTTACAGGGAAGCCAATATCATCGCTTTGGTATGAAACCATTCACACTGTCTTGTTTATTGAAGCATGCACAAGTTTTTGTTGGCTTGTTTTTATTTTGCTCTTATATTAATGCAACCACACTAATCATTATTTCTATAACATTTTTATCAATTAATGTGTGACTTTACAAGTCAATATATCCAAACCTGAATTATTTGTAATGACTGCACGGTATCCTCTAATTTATATCTTTCATGTTTTGTTTAATCTTTGCTACTTTTATGGCAAATTAGGTTATTAATTAAAACAATGCTGCAAAAAATATCTTTGAGCCTATATCATTGCATACAGATGCATTCTTAACATCTGTTGGCATGACAAAAGAGTAAAAATGGAGGGCTTCATACCATATGTCTAAATACTTAAAGTTATTAATCAAGTTAACAAGCTGTAAACAAAATAGATTCTATCTTCCTGCTTTGACAAATATACCCCCAGAATGACGTGGAAAGGCAGCTTGAAATTTTTAATCTCAGATGTCTTGGTCCCTGGCCATTTGCCTGCCACCAGCTCCACTTCTTGTTCTACCCTTGGGAGAGTCTTATAACACATGTGGTCTTGTGCTCACATGTGGACACTCCAGTCCTAGAATTCGCTCCATCTGCACTCTTCTCATAGACTTCCTTTCCACAAACACCCTCCAGTTGATCATTCCTTGGGCCTAGTGGTACTGGGAGAGGACAAATTAAAGAAAAGGCCCATTTACAGCCTAAAAACTGACTCGGATAATTTGACAGAAAATCCTTAGTCCATGTAGATGGAATGTGATCCAGGGTGGGGTGAGGAATCACAGGGTCCAAGATCACTTGTTTCTTGACTCCAACAACTCTCTACCCAACAGGGAAAGGCAAGTAGGACTGGCCCCT
The DNA here is from genome assembly GCF_029289425.2 of Pan paniscus. Lineage (NCBI taxonomy): Eukaryota > Metazoa > Chordata > Mammalia > Primates > Hominidae > Pan > Pan paniscus. Next base: position 98,488,414 of record NC_073254.2, read on the forward strand.
TTGAAGAACAGGGCCAGGAGCAGGGGTTCCTCTGACCTGAGTCTAAGGGCAATAGAGATTGTACAGGTAAGCATTAATTTTAGTAAGACAGATGCCTAGTAGTGGAATTGATGGCAAAAGGATGCAGTCATTTCTATTTGGAAAAACGCTGTTTCATGCACCAAAAATTGCTAGCTATCTATATCCAACCGATGATGTGTAAGAGAGCCTTTTGCTTACACCCTCATAAAAATTATATGTCTGTGTGTATTTTAAGTTTCGCTGAACTAATGAATTAAAAATAATACTTCATTATTTGCATTCATATTGCCCTTAGTGGTGAGCTTTATATTTAACTGTATATTTTTTGTGAAATGCCTGTTCATATTTATCTTAGTCTACTCAGATTGCTATAACAAAACATCTTAGACTAAGTAATTTGTAAACAATGGAAATTTATTGCTCATAGTTTTGGAAATGGGGATCAAGATCAAGGCATCAGCAGATTCCATGTCTGGTGAATGTTTACACTCTACTTCAAATATGGTGCTTTTTGCTGTGTCCTCACATGGTGGAAGGGACCAGAAGTCTCCCTCAAACCTCTTTTATAAGGGCACTATCCCATTCACCAGAGCAGAGCCCTCATGACCTAATCACCTTTTAAAGGTCCTTTTAATATTATCACCTTGGGTATTAGGTATCAATATATGAATTTGGAGAGGACACCAGCATTCAGAGCACAGCAATATTGTCTTTCTTGGGAGAACCACTATTTTTATGGTTTAGCCAATAATTTTCAATTGTTCACTTCAGATTCATTTCAGCTTTTATTTTCACTGATTTTATTCTCCAAAATTACTTTAGGTACATTATTTTTGGTATGTTTCTAGTTGCTTAAGGTGATCACTGATTTGCTTTCCATCCTTGTTTTCTTAATTAAAAGCTTTTAAAGCCATACATTTTAGTCTAAGTGCAAGCTTTAGCTATGTGACATTGGTGTCCATGCAAATTACTCATATTTTCATTAATATTTATATAATTTTAAATTTAATTTTCAGTTTATTTTTGGTCCAGGAATTTAATTTTAAAGGGGTTAATCTTTTCTAATTTTTAATTGTTCATTTTGAGATTAACTGAATTATGATAATCAGAGACTCTGGCTTATAGTTCTACTTTTTGGAATCATCATGATGCTTTCTGTGACACAGTACGTGATCACATTTGGTAAATATTCTACTGGCAAAATAGTCAAAGTAGACTATGAATAGGAAATGTGTTTGTGCATGATATACCAAAAGTATTTAGAGCAGAAGAGTAGTATAAAGGATTGTTATTCCAAGGAAAGGCCACTGAAGATACAAATATAAAAATTTTGCTTGTAATGCAAATATAAACTTTACAAGGATAGAAAAAGATGAGAGCAAATATGCTGAAACCAAAGCAGCATCTAAGATTGTAGCATGTAAATCCAGTCAGGAAAAAGGTCTGTAATGAATATACACAAACACACAGGGTTCTAGCATTAGAGGAATTGAGCTTAGGAATCAAGGATACTTCCAATTAAAAAAAAAATTAGATTTTAGAGTCAAGATACTCAGCTGTCAAAATACAGAGTAGAAGTCAGCGTAACTCTAAGCAGAAAGTCAGACTTCATTTTGAATTAGTATTTGGAAGCTTCTTATGTCTTCCCCACTTACGGCATAGTTGTTCTCAGAAAAGAGAGCAGAAATAACCTGATGCTATTCTCATTTGCTTGTTTGAAACCATTTTAACATTTTTATCTTTAAAAAGCACTGTTATGTTTAGTTCTGTTACAATATTTTTATATATTCTTTCCCACATATGTGTAGCATAAGATTTGGCAGTGAGCTTGAACAAATTAACAGAACAGCTGTTAATCTTGACTTGTACATTTAAATACATATATTTAAATATGAGAGAAGAAAGAAGTTTCAGGAAAAATTTTCAGTTCATATGCAAGAACCACCCATAAATAAAAATATCTAAGAACAGACTATAGCAACAAGACGGTCCAAAGTACATAGCCTTAAGTCTAAACAGACCCAGACTTCAATATCATCTCTACCACTTTGCATGGTTTTCTCTATCTTGAAATCTTCTGTGACTATTAGCTGGCTGCAAGGGACCATCTGCTGTAGCACAGATAATGAAAACATGCTAACTGCTAACTCTCCCTCCTCCATATATCACATTGCAAACTTGTTAAATTCCACTCCTGTTAGTTGGTACCTTAGTTCAATACACTAACATCTACTTAACCAATGGAGCTTACGAACAGCCTTCAGTAGTTCAGAGGTCTTCAATCTGCCCATCACAATGCTGAAGAACCTAGACAAGGATTTTTCAACTTCAGCACTAATGGCATTTTGCTGAGGGCTTTCTTGTGCCTTATAGAATGTTCAGCACCATCTCTGGTTTTTATTCCTTGAATGCCAGCACCATCTCACCCCTATTTACAAAGACCAAAAATGTCCTCAGAAATAGTCAATTGACCACTGGGTGGTGCAAAATCACCCATGGCTCAGAAGCACTGACCTAGAGAGAACAGAAATGGCTATAAATTTTCCTCTATCAATGGAGAGGAAGTAACCTACTTTGCAGTTGTGTAATGGATGATTTCAGGATATATTTATCATTTGGCTTATATATAATAAGTCTCACTCAGAAAAGACATGCACTCTTATTTTTCCATGTATTTTTAATATATAAGATTAAAACAAACTTTGAATTTAAGCAAGTATGGCAAACAGCCCAAATAAATTAATTCCATCTATATTAATCATAGAACACCCAGAAAAAAGTTTAATTGAACTTAAACAAAACTTTAATTTTATATGTTAATCTATTGAAGGTTATTGAAATTAATTCTAATCGCAGAATTTAGGGAGAAATATTTTGGCGCTTCTTTAGACAACTTGAGATATTTTTGACTGTCATGTCACCATTGTAGGAAATTGCTACTGCACCTTCTCACCATTCCTGGTGGTGCAAATAATGAATGATCCATTGTGGCCCATTACGAAAAAGACCATTGTCCACAATGATACATACCTTGAGGAAATTTAGGAAGAAAATACAGCCAGGCCAATCCACTCATGATCCTAGCTAAATTTTCCCCAGTTTTGGACATTGCAGCTAATCTGGGAGTACAAACATCAATAACAACAGACTAATCACAGTTCATTGATGTTAAAAATTCAGCTAAAGGTGATGGAATTTCAATCATAAAAGGCAAATTGTGCTATGATTTGGTATTTTAATAAGTAGTAAATAAATTAATAGAAGTATTTTACAGTCTGTAATGAGTAAAACAGGTCTGTAGCCATTAAAATTAGCCTAAAGACTCCAAGGAGGAGTACCTTCTATTAGACAAATAAAGATTAAGTCAATTATATTGGGCAATAAAATGGAGAAGCCAAATGAAGTATAACAAGCAATTGATGGTTGTGGGTTAATGGTATTCAGTATTACATGTTGGAAATATTTTACACAAAACAATTTTCCTTAAAAGGTGATTCAATCAAACAATCTTCTAAACAAGATAAACTCTTCTCTAAAGTACTGAAGATATTCAGAGAGTTCTTTAAATGCATCTTAATCTTTAGATGGAACATGTTTCTCTCTCTCTCGCTTTCTCCTCTCTTTCCCCTCCCAGGCTGTTACTACTTTTAATTTAGAAGCTTCAGCAAATAATAGCAGTTAGTCCATCATTCCTCAATGTCAAGGTCAAGTCTGATGTGGGAATGGATTAATAAGCTGAAGAAAGGAGACATCAGAAGAAATCATTGCTAACTTAGAAACTGTTTTCTGGATTTATCATATGACCAATAATGGGTAGCTGTGATTAGCTGAATGATAACAGTAATTAAATTCTATTTAATGCTAGCTGTGGATAGCTCAATGATAAGAGTAATTAAATTGTATTTACATTATTTTAATACTTCTTGAACGAACACATCATACTCTAAACTTCAATCAAAATGAAATTTTCAATATATTACTTGCTAATGCAGTTCTTTCTAAAAAGCTCAATTTCTTGAGACAATACAGAGATCTCAGATGCATGATAAAATGACATTTGAAGGATTGCTGATATATTTTAGAAAATAAACTAAAGGAAGAAAATGTCAAATATATATCAGGACAAAAAAAAAGTATCAGTATTAAATGTAAGTGAAACAAGAAATAAAAACGCTGATTAGAGTGTCAATGAGAAAATACGGAAGCAATATAAAATCCAATAGGGATTTTCTACCACCAAATGAGGATATATTTGTGACTGTTATTATGCTGAGTGATATTGCATCATATATTTCTACAAGTGCCTCATTTGTTGGTATTTCACAGACATAATACATATCCTAAAATCAGAAAGTTAGGCTGATAGCATGAAGATTGAGAGATTAGGAAGAGACAGGTAGAAATGAAAACAGAATAAATCAAAGTCTAGTGAAATAGGATGACATAATAAATATTCTGTTAAAAACATGTTTCATTCTACTGAATAAAAAATTAAAACTGGGAAAGATAATAGAGTGATGATGTTTCTAGGTCCTCCAAATGAAGGGGAATAATTTCTAAACACAATTATAAGTTGCCGAACATTTATAATTAATAAAAAATTACGTAAATGTGAGAAAGTTTCCAGTAAAGGCATACTAAATCATTCAAATTAACTCTACCAATGAAAACAACAAAAAAAATAAAATATTTTTATTTTAAAAATCACACTAGCATTGAAGAGCTGAAAATTAGTTAAACAATTTGAAGTAATTGAAGAACTATTAATCTCATACTAGAAGAGCTGGAAAGTTCCACAAAATATTAAAATTAATTCAGGCATATAGAAATATTACTAGATACAAAATAAATATTAAAATAAATTATATATCTGCATAACAGTAATAGAAAAATATTTTTTAAATAAAGTTGTATCCAAAATGTAAAGTACATATAAACAAACTTAAAAAAATATTTGTTAACACTGTTACATTTAAATCTTCTCTTCTAGACCTTCTATCGCTTCTGTAACAAATACCCTATTAGAAGTAGTGAAAGATGTTTTTGCTTTCTAAATTGTTCTCACAAGTAAATTGCTTTGACATGAATTTTGAGATCAGATAAACTTTTGTTAAATTTAAAAATTAAGAAAGATAACTCATTTAATTCATTTATTTCTTCAATAAACATTTACTGAATACTTTCGACTGGATTGGCTCCCTGATAGGTTTCATATAATAAGTTTGTAAACAGAGACTTGAAGAAGAGTGAGTAACAAAAAATTTAGCAAATAGTAATGGCTTAAATTTTACAATCCTGTGGCAGGGTGTGGTGGCTCACACTTGTAATCTTAGCTCTTTGGGAGGCAGAGGCCAAAGGATAGCTTGAGGTCATGAGTTCAAGATCAGCCTGCACAACATAATGAGACCCCATCTATACAAAAAAAAAAAAAAAAATAGGAACACGTTAGCCAGGTGTGGTGATATGCTCTTGTAGTCCCAGCTACTGAGGAGGCTGAGGCAGGAGGATAACTTGAGGCCAGGAGTTTGAGGATGCAGCAGTGAACTATCACCATTGACTGCACTCCAGTCCAGGTGATAGGGCGAGAATCTCTGAATCCAAAAATGAAAAGATTGGAAACCCTTAGTTTCTTCATCAGTAATAGAAGAATAATTACAAGCCTTCACAGAACAATTTTGAGGATTTAGTTTATTACAGTGGATCCTTCCGGAAGATTCTCATGTCTCCTACTCCTTCATGATTTCTCACATGCTGTTCCACGTGTGTCTCAGATGCCATGTGTGCTGTCCCATCTCTCTCAGATACCAGTTCTTTCCTCTGCTGTATTTCCTACATGCTAAACTTCTGCTCCTTTTCTTAAGGCTCAGCTGATGAATTATCTACTTAGTAGTTTCCCAGCTTCTCTAGGCAGATTTAGGTGTTCTCTGTGTTTCTTTAAAGCTTTTTTCTTACCTAGCTCTCTTAGAGAACTTAACGCTTTGTATTTTCAATCTCTAGCCATGTATCTATCTCCCCCACAATCTCAGAGCCATTTGAGGAAAGGAACTGTGCCTTATTCCTGCCATTTTTCTTACCATATCTTTCATGTTGCCAGGTAGGTTAGCACTAAATGTTACCTGAATAAATAAAATGATAGAATTTTAGCATTATAAAAAGTTTGATGAAATTATCAAGAAAAGACTAGAAAATATTAGAGCTAATAAAAGATTTGATGAGTGTGAGGTCCTAGAAGTACTGTGTAGTATCAAAGGAACAGCTAAGGTCCTCAGTGAAACTGTAGCGATTCCAGAGATTATGACTCAGAGTGGGTTTAGCTTTTTTCTATAGATTTCCCAAGTGGTATAAATATCATTTTGGAATAAGCAATTGTTTCAAGGGTACTTTTGCATGCAAGTTTACCTGCAAGAAATTCTTTATTAACATTAGCATGAAGTAACACATTTCTCATCCACAGCAATCAGGGAACGGGACTCAAAGGAATGGCAAGCAAGATAAAAACATTGAGAGTGCTGCAAGCAACTTTCATGAATAAATACTGATCCTTAGTTAACTAAAATTCCCTATTCAAAAAGCATTTGTTACACTTTAGAAAAGCTAGATGAAAACATTTTGCTCAGAAGACCATTTCAAATATATGCATTCTTTTTTACTTTCTAAGTATGAGATAGAAACTGTGTATCTCTAAAAATGTATTTTCTAGGTTGAAGACCATATCATTCTGTTAGGTTTGGCAATTTCTTTCATCTTTTCTTCTATCATTCTGGATGTTTATATCAAATTTTCCAAATCAATGACACTATATGTATATATATAGAATCACCATTTTTTCTACCAATTCAAATACCCATAGGCAGTAACAAAACTAAAAAGTTTGAGTAATTATGTATACGCTTGTATTATAACTCTCAGGGAGAGTGGAGAATTGAAGGTGATATCCTATAGAGACCAATCCTCTTAATCACTGTGTATCTTACACAATTTCCTTAACTTCCTGAAGCCTCAATTTTTGCATTTGAAAACTGTCAATAATTATATCCACCTAGTAAGGCTAGCATAGGAATATAGCTCATGTAAAACATTAGTATAGGCCTTGACACACAGTGCCAGGGACTAATACTTTGTTGTATTGTCATTACTGATTACAGAAAACCTCATTACAGGCACTATACTAGGTTCCGAGTGGTAAAATGGTTCCAATTTGAGTTGTCTGCTTCCTAACTCTGGAATCCAGACTTTATCGGTAAGGAAGTGTCCACCTGCAAGAAATGGAACTTCTACCTCAACTCACGTTAAATAAAATTTATTTTGTCACATAATAAGTTCAGAGATAGGATTGCCTTCATGCTTGCTTAATTAAGATGCTCCACTTTGTCATCAAGAACTCAGGTTATTTCCATCTCTACTCTACCATAAACAGGATCAATTCCATGTTATACCTGATTGACTTTCTGATCTTAGAACGGCTTCTATAATCAAAACGGCCAAATAATCCTTGCTTAAGTCCAATGTAAAGAGAGTGTCAGAGATTCTTGATTGATTGACTGATTGATTCCAACTTTTGTGAACCCGAATTATGAGCAATCCTCTCTCCTTGTTTCCTTTTTCCTTTTCTTTTTTCCTTTTTTCTTCCCTTTATCCTAGCTTTATTTTCCTTTCTTCCATCTTTTTTCACTCCCTTCTTTTTTCCTCCCATTCTTTACATTTTTTATTCCTCTCTCATTCTTTCTTCAACAGTAATTTTTTTTTTAACTACCATAGGTCTGTCGTTGTTCTAATTCCTAGAAATGTAACAGTGCACAAAAATCCTGCTCTCATGTAGCTTGCATTCTAGGGCAGTCAAGTTACTCCCACAGCTAAACAGATCACTGACCAGAAGACTATGGTGACAATGGTTAGAGACTAACCAGTTGGAATGAAATGGATAATAGGGAGACGACCATACTAGCCTAATACACCTCAAAAAATATTCTTGGAACTTCTTTTAGGCATCAAATCTTCAAGCATCTCAGAGTCTGTGGCAGGAGAAAATCATACCATGTCCTGTTTCTAAATATTTGCCTCATTTTCTGTGTCCCACAGACAAAAATTTACTCAATGATATGCATTACATAGACATTACCAGACATATTTGTTTATGTTATGTTACAATATGCTGTTAGTAAAATTTAAGCTCATTTTCTGTGGTTGTCTTTTAAAAATTCCAGACCTAGCATTTATCTTGTTTTATTATGTAATAATAATTTAATCCTTTAATCATAGACTATATAGTCTACTATAATGGTAATTTTTAAGTGCCTATTTCATTAAAATTTTATGTTGCACACAAGACCTATAAGTTCCTGCTGCTGCAGCAAATCATTTCATAACTTTATCTAATAACAATGTCTGGTGGTGATTTTCAATTAAATTGAGTCACTCATAATGCATCAGGGTAAATGGATCTGAGCCAAGTCTTGCTGTTTCGATTCCACATATAATGTGCCTTCATGATCATGCCACAGCAGGGTTTTGCCTCAATTCCCACCTCATCCTAAATCCCACTAGAGTAAAGCAATATGCAAATATGCCAGAACTAAACTGTAAAGTTTTTTTAAGGATAGAGTATTTTATTTCTTTTGTATGAATAGAGCACTAATATAGTGGTCTGTGCCCAGTACTCATGGACTAAAACTGGATTCCAATAAGGATTCATTCATGCTATGATCAATTATAGTCATATATTAGGGACCACTTGGTGAAGGCAGAGAGAGTTGGAAGGATTCCAAAAGGATCAGTGGTATAGTGCACTCACTCCTTTGCTGCCATTTGCTTTCTGTCATTGTTATATTCATATCTGAAGTTATGATATAAGAGGATAGAATGTGTATGGTTAATATCATTCTATCTCTAAAATACTACCATGTAATGAGCTCTTAATATGTGTCCTTAACTCATTTCATCCTTACAAGAACCCTAGGAGACTAATATTATTAACCCCATTTTACAAATAAGAGGCCTCAGCTCACAGAAATTAAGAAATGTGTCCAAGGTGCTACACAATTTCCCAGCCCAGCATTCAGTTAAGAACATCAGAACCAAGGCAAACATACTGATTCATTTCAAAAATCCCTATGTTAAAGGACCAGGAGTTTACCTTAACAAGAAAATGGAAAGTCTCCTTTGAAAAAGAAAATCATCGCAACAATAATTCAACTTTTGTGAACCTGAAAGCTAACAAAGATAATAAAATCAGTAATTTCAGGATAAATGTAAAATTCAGTCATTTAATGAGGTAGTTAACATTTTGAGTTTGACATATTTCTGAATGTTTTTCAACTTAATTCCGTTTATACTCATTAATTTTTTTAAAAAAAGATTTATACAGGGTAGCTATTACCTTTCCTAAAAGTATTATGTGGAAAGACAGAAGTTTATCTATCTTTAAAACTGGTGCATGAGAGGTAGGATCTGCACTGTATGGGTTCCATGGGCCCTTCCAATTCTCGCTTTTTTAATATAAGCTGTAGAACCCCGACATACCTAGGCAGTGTAGAATTTTGGAATGGATAAATTCTAAATATCTTCCAACAGAAAATCATATGATTATGTAAAAAATAAGCTTTACTATAATTAACAAAAATGTCAAAAGTCAAATCTAGAGAAGCAATTAATCTGTCTTCTAGAGGCAAGAAGGTAATACAAAAAAGAAAACTTGAAAAATTAAGAGATTGTAGATGCAGCCAAAAATGTGAGATTTGGAACATAGCGCCTCACTTAAAAAGAATAACGTTAATTTCTTAAGAAATACCTAATGTCAAACTCACCTTGCATAACTCCTACACTGCATTATATTCTCTAAATAATTCAGTTTTTATATAAACCATTTACAGAAGAAGGTGAAGAAATATAATATTGTTTAAAGAAGCTTCCCAGAAGACCCACTGCAGCAACTATTCTTGTTATTGTCATTCATCTTTTTAAAAATACTGATGTATGTGTAAGTAGACCTGCCACTGAATAGATAAGCTTATTATAGCAGCCATTTTCTGTTCTCACTGATTGGACATCCATTCTAATTTCCAGACTGTCATGCCATACAGGTTGTTCAATATGTTAAATATTATTCCTGTATACCTGTACTACTATAATGTATTTTTCTGCAGTAATGTACTTTTTTGCAGTAAGTCTAATAAAAACTTATTTAAATTCATCACTTAATATAAATCAGACATAAAAATTGGTAATAAAATCAATAATCTAAATTGTTGGGAGCTTTCAAAATTGAAAGACCACTTGCATTGTCAGTTTTATTTCAGTCTGCATTGACTAGATACTACAAATCACAACCTTTAGACTACATAATTTTGGTACTATCAGGCATAGGTCAAGTATTAGTCTTCTTAGGCTTCTGTAACAAAATACCACAGGCTGGGTGATTTAAACAACATAAATTTATCTTTTACAGTTCTAGAGCCTGGAAGTTCCCCATCAAGTTCCGATGGAGTTTAATTTCTGGTGAGGGTTGTTTTCCTGGCTGGCAGATGGTCACCATGCTGCAGTCCACATACGGTCTTTTCTCTGAGCATGGGCAGAGATAGAGAAGAGAGACAACAATCTTCTTTTCTTATTATTAGGGCACTGAACCTCTTAGGGCTCCACTCTTATAACCTAATTTAATTTTAATTGCCTCCTGAATAACCTATCTGGAAATATAATCACATTGGGAGTTAGGGCATGAACATGTAAATTTTGGAGTGATACAATTCAGTAGGTCAACAGACTCTATTCCTTTATTTATTTATTTATTTATTTATTTATTTATTTATTTATTTTTGAGATGGAGTCTCACTCTGTCGCCCAGGCTGGAGTGCAGTGGCACGATCCTGGCTCACTGCAATCTCCGTCTCCTGGGTTCAAGCAATTCTCCTACCTCAGCCTCCCAAGTAGCTGGGATTACAGGTGCCCACCACCATGCTCAGCTAATTTTTGCACTTTTAGTAGAGACAGGGTTTCAACACGTTGCCCAGGCTGATCTCGAACTCCTGACCTCAAGTGATCCACCTGCCTTGGCCTTCCAAAGTGCTGGGATTATAGGCGTGAGCCACCACGCCCGGCCGACTATTCCATTATTCTAAGTACGAACTCAGAGCTGGAAACCAAAAGGGTTTTGTGGACACAATTTTATTTTATTTATTTATTTAATTAATTTTATTATTATTATACTTTAAGTTTTAGGGTACATGTGCACAACCTGCAGGTTTGTTACATATGTATACATGTGCCATGTTGGTGTGCTGCACCCATTAACTCGTCATTTAGCATTAGGTATATTTCCTAATGCTATCCCTCATCCCTCCCCCCTCCCCCCACCCCACAACAGTCCCCGGTGTGTGATGTTCCCCTTCCTGTGTCCATGTGTTCTCATTGTTCAATTCCCACCTATGAGTGAGAACATGCGGTGTTTGGTTTTTTGTCCTTGCAATAGTTTGCTGAGAATGATGGTTTCCAGCTTCATCCATGTCCCTACAAAGTCTATGTAAAAGACTCCATATGCAGTGCATAATCAAAATCTATCAAGTAGTTGATCTTATGTAAAAAAAAAATTATTGCTTCACACAGGCAAGATGATTATCTAAGTTTTGAGAAATGAGGACTTGGTAAGTACAGCATCTATTAAAATAATTAGAAAAAGGATAAAAATTCACACTCAATTTCTGTGGATTACTCTATCAAGTTTAATAATGCTTCTATAGTTTTATGCAATAATTAGACCTCCAATGTGGATTCATAGAGAACAATATGTAGAAATCTACTGCGTTCTAGTATATAAGAAATACCTGGATAAAGTAATAATTTAACAATCTGTGAACTTATCACAGATATTTAGCTATTTTAACAAGCAGATAAAGACTGGTACTATATTTTATAAGTAGAAACATGCCATAAAACAGAAAAAAAATGAGTATATCATTCTACCAGTTACTAAAAAAATGTACAAAGTAAGAATAATATAAAACTGCTCACTTTAGTAACTGAATGATTTCTCATAAACTCATTGGGCACTCTGCTACTATAATCTTATCTAAAAAATTTATAAAACATGTTTTTGGACATTTTTCTAATTTAGTAAAACATTTACTATGAATATATTAATATTAATCTGTTATTAATATAATATTGACATTAATATGGTTATACTTTCATTATATTATATATTATCACTTTTTGTTTTTAGATCTATAAGCTTGGTGACCTTATAGGAGGAATAGAAATACATTTGGGATCATTTTATAATTTTATTGTATAGTTTTATATTTTTGGAGATTGCATATGAAGATTATTTGAGAACTGGGTCATTAATGACCGTGAACTATTCAAAGTATAGATCTAAGCAGAGGTAACTGGTACCAGTAAGGCGGAGGGCTAGGCATTTATACTTATACTCTGGTAGAATATTAACAATCAGCACTGTAATATATGTGCTTTTTGCTTTTGACAAGGGTGACTGAGAAAGCCCTACAATTTAGGGGATACCTATATTTAATGTGAGTGTGGAATTGGATCACAGCAGGTCATACTCCTGCATGAGAACTGGGGCTTTTAAGAGCACACACAGTAAATTCTTACTATTAGAAAAAAAAAAGAAGAGGCCGGTCGCGGTGGCTCACGCCTGTAATCCCAGCACTTTGGGAGGCCGAGGCGGGTGGATCACGGGGTCAGGAGATCCACACCATCCTAGCTAACACGGTGAAACCCCGTCTCTACTAAAAATACAAAAAATTAGCCGCGTGTGGTGGCGGGCGCCTGTAGTCCCAGCTACTCGGGAGGCTGAGGCAGGAGAATGGCGTGAACCCGGGAGGCAGAGCTTGCAGTGAGCCGAGATCGCGCCACTGCACTCCAGCCTGGCGACAGAGTGAGACTCCGTCTTACAAAAAAAAAAAAAAAAAAAAAAGATATGCGTTTCCATCCTGAGAGTTCAATTTATGTTTTGGAGTCCAGAGTGACAGCTACTGTAGTGGAAAATGTAGAGCTAACATTTTTTTGTTCACTAGAACATTTCAATTTCAGTAACAAATTATTATAATGAATGAGATCAATAAGGCATGTATTATTAAAAGATAGTCTACACCATATTTTTCAAACATAAATGAAATCATAAGAGGAAGGCTTATTCATGGAGAAAACAAGAAATGATGTTGCAAATTAAATTCTTAAGCACAATTTCATAAACAAAGGCAAAGAGAAAGTTTTTGAGAAGTAATATATTTTAAAATATTTCTCTTTCAGTAGGAAACTTATTCTCTGGGCATCATGGAACTCTCCTGCTTCTGAACACAGACCTACACCTCTACATAGCCATCAAAGAGCAGGACCCTCTCATGATCCTGTAGGTATGTCACCATGAACCCAAGAGTCTTACTATTCAAGCAGCTACACACAGAGTTCGTAATATCTCTCAGGAAACTGGCCTCTTTGCTCTCAATTGTTGTGGTCCCAGTCCACAAATAATCATCTCATCACCTTTACTCACTTGAATACTCTCGTCCCCTTGTTTTTCTCCCATGAGCACTAACATCTTACCACTAATAACTTAGTCCAAATTTTCCCACTCATCACATTCTTGCCTAGTTTTCTCTACAACTTTTCTCCCTTTAACCCTTACCAATAGCCTCCATTCTCAGTGTTCTGGATCCTACTCCTTCACCTCTTTTAATAAATGCTTCTTTTTCTGTAAGCGGTTTTTATTTCTCTTTACTTCTTTAAATTCACTGAATTTAGGACTTGATGACCCATGATGCTACTACACTGTCTCCTAATGCTTATTCCATTTAGTAAGCCAATTTTACCACTGTAGACTAGTAATCTATGGTCTGCAATTCTCCTACGTTTTGGTCATCATTTTATCTGTCTACAATCCCACAGATCTATTTCCATCTTCTTAGCTGAGTTTAGTACCCAACTCACAGGCATCATTGCAAAGTTCTCCACCATCTTCATAGCAATTTCAACAAACATATCAATAATTCCCCAGACTTCTTCACTACCTCCAGTCCTAAATATCAGCACTGCTTAAGTCAGCAATTACTTATCCTATATGCACATTTAAAATATTAATTTACATCATCAAGATCAACGTCTTCAGCCTAGCTAAAGTCTTTCATTATCTGACTACCATTCTTACCAATAGTAACAGGGCTAGTAAGATTTGCAAAGATCACATTAGAAGTAACACATGTCCAGAAATGCCTGGCAACCTACTCCAAAGGACTTTTCAGAAGTCTATCTGAATAATAAATTTAAAGACTTCCTGGAAACAATTTCAGAAATTATTCAAAAGGAAGAATCAATGTCCACAACCTTGTCTAAGATAATGTATCAACTTGGAAGAAAAGGGATGATTTCTAATAACTTCGAGTTCCTGAGCTCCAACTCCATGGATTTGGGACTGATTCTGGGTATGGCAAAGATGTAGCAAAAGGTATATTCTAAATATCTAGAGAGGGAAAAGCTGAAATTACTGGAACACAATAGACCCATCTAAATACATTTCATCAGGTATGTAGATTACTGAATTTTCCAGTTTTATACATTGTACAACAGTGAAACTTCGCTTGTGTGGAGAATACCGTTGTCATTTACAAGCCATATTCCTGCTATCCCCAAACACAATAATGTTTGCAAATGTCACTGAGAGGAGAAGCTGTAGTGTAAAAAAAAATTCAAGTAGAATTTATATTTGAGATATTGAGAATATGACTCACAAATTCTCCTATGGTTCTGGAAGTCTGAAGTCTAAAATGTCTTAGGGGTCTAAAATCAAGGTGTCAAAACCTCAGTTCCCTCTGAAGGCTCCAGGTAACAATCTGTTCCTTCCCCCACTTCGGTGTCTGCTGATATTACTTAGCTGTGGCCACATTACTTTAATTGCTGCTTCAGTCACCACAGTGCCTCTGCTCTTCTGCTATTAAATCTAATTCTACCTCCCTCTTCTAAGGACACTTGTGATTGTATGTATGGCCTACCCAGATAATCCAGTATAAACTCTCCTTCTCAAGATGCTTAATTTAATCACAACTACAAAGTCAATCTCGCCATACAAAGTAACATTCACAGTTTCCAGAGATTAGGATGTGGTTGTCTTTGGAGGCCATTTTTCAGCTAACCACAGTGTAAGTGCCAAAGCACACCCTGGTCTTTCCACAGGAATCATTGGGAAATATTAAATAACCCTAGTCACAATTGCAGTAGCAGCAAAGCTGAAGAGGCAGCTTTCTCATAATGTTGGCATCATGGGGCATCATCAGGCACTTATTGGTGGGTGGGCTGGGGGCAGTGGCAGTGGCATTCACAGTATGTCTGACAACCCATATGATGGTTTTCCCGTGTAATCTAGAGTGTCATAGTAAACATGGGGTTAACAATTGTATTTTGTTCAGTTTTCTTTGTCCTGGTGTCTGATAGTTACATGCCCTACACCCCGTATGCTCAATTTCTGGTAACCCCCTTCTGACATTTCTTCTCCTCTCCTGAAACTCCTTCCTTTTTGGTCCTGTACCTTTTTCAGTGCTAGCTATTCAAATTTACAATATCCCCTTGATGGTTTTCTACTTTTCCCCTCATATGCTTATCTCACCTCCCCGTTCTCTATATGTCTTAGCTTTTTGAATCATAATCACATAGTTTGGCATTTCTTGCAAGTTTTAATTTTTGCTTGTTTTAAAAATTATATTTCTCAGTTGGATTGTTTCTTTCTACAGAATAGAGTAGGGAACACTAAGCAAATACTATATAATTCATTTATTCAAATTCCTTATTTGGTTACCTGGAGAAACATGGAAACTTCTAGAATTCCAGGTCCATAGATTATGATGATGAAATTGACTAAGTGCCCATAATAATAGCTTAAAACCATGTGCATATTAGCTACAAATAATATAAAAATAATAGTAATGATAGTAATAAGTATTTTAAAAAGAATTCTGACTTTAATGAGGGAGTTCAATAAAGAGTCAATTTGGATATGCTGTTATTAATATCTGTTCTTCCACATTGCAGCTGCAATCATCACAAATGCTTGAGTCTAGAGCTCAAAATAATTTTTTGTAGAAGTAAATTTATTATAGAAGGTGAGACAACAGCTCTACTTGGTACCCTAATCCATATGGTTCAGGAGGAAATCCTCCACAAAACACTTGACTAAATGCTTGATGCTGGCCTTGAAGAAGTAGTTTCTTTTTGGACTATGAAGAGATTAAGTTATATACTGAACCATGAAATCTAATTGTTCTTAATATTTATAAAAATAAATCTCAGGTTCTCCTGGGCATGGGCCTTATTTGTTCAGGATATTTTTTCCACATGAAACAGCATCATGTGTATCTAGAGCTAAATAGAAACAAAAATAAGTAATGCAAAAAGTTGTTGCTAAACAAACGTCATTCAGTTTTTTTAGAAGCCAAATGAAAAATGTTTCTCAAGGACAACCAAATAGTGAATTTCAAATATGGATTTTGTGTAACATCAAAGTGACTTTCATTATTTGTTCTAAGTACATAAAAGCCATTCTAAAGAGAAGCTTTGTTCTTGTATTGTAGTAAATATAAAAACAATCATTAATTTATTCCCTCTGTGACCTTTACATACAAATGATCACTTATCCTTAATTTTACCATTTTGTCTTAAAGGTATTTCAGTAATACTTAATCCTTCCTAAACTTAATAAAACTCTTTGTGATTCTAAAAAGTAACTACAAAAGTTTGCATGTGTTTTTCTACTTGATAGGTTTCCCTCAAATTGAATTTGTGTTTAACTATGTAAATTGATTTTTTCCCATTACCTAACAGATTTTAAAGAAAAAAATTAAGAATTTTAACTGTTGCAGGAGTGTTTAATCTTTTATTCTAAAATGGGTCAATTCTAGAACTGGAATACATGAATCATTAAATGACAGAAAATATGTAGATAGTGATATATGGGTATCTATGAATACCAATAATTTAAGGGACTATATAAGGGAACCAGGGCACAAATATTTTGAAATGAAATCATCACAAAATAGAGCCACAGAATATAGAAATATGATCTGAGTACTTATCTTAGCTCTCCACTCCATTGTGCACTATCACAAATTAAGGCCAGGAAAACTCAACACAGGAATGTAAAAAGAAAAAGAAAATGGACCTTATTTGTTCAGGATATTTTTTCCACGTGAAACAGCATCACGTATATCTAGAGCTAAGTAGAAACAAGAAGAAATAATGCAAAAAGTTGTTGCTAAACAAATATAAGTCAGTTTTTTAGAAGCCAAATGAAAACTTTTTCTCAAGGACATTTTTCTCAAAATTCAATCCACAATCCTTGAAAATATAAATGGAAGATGTTTTGCACAATATAGAACATATCAGAAATAATGTTATAACACATATAATTAAGAAAGAGAAGTTTTAGTGCTAACCAGAAGAGAGCATTTTTTAAATAAAATCAAAATTTCAGTATCTAAAGTTATTAATATGTGCAGTAAATGTAGCTTGCTCTGATGTTTTAAGTTAATTTAAAAGACAACTTTTAGTGGTCTTTTTTTCAGTAAATTAGCTAATAATTATATTTTTATGTTAACCTTCAGATAACATCTTATTGGAGTATATTTAAATATAACTCAGTTCTGGTACAAGCCAAATCTCAGTTAAAAAAAAAAAAAAGACAGAAAATTCCACTATGCCATCTCGCCTGACTGCTTTATCAGTAAACTGACAATGTCACTCATGACAATTGAACATATATCACAGATTATACACATAAAAAAGTAGAGATATTAAGAATCCAAACCTCCTTCTAATATGAATTTTTTTAAAACAAACTAATATAGCCTATTGACTTTCAGATAAAGGTTGTTGAATAAACATATGCATTATTTTAACATTCTCCTAAAACTTGATTAAACTTTAGTGACATCTTTTAAGACATAAACTCATTAAAACAATCAGAATTGAAAACCAGAACAATAATTAAGAAATGCATGACAGATGGAAAAAATGATAATTCACTTAGCATATTGAGACAGCTGAATCTTAAATTAGAAGTGCAAAAAGTTCAAGAAATAATTTCATTTAAACATAGATCCCTAAATACCTGAGGAATTGGTAAAATAAGGTATTTTTGTAAATGGATTGAACATGAAACTAAAAATATAAAAACTGGTTCCAAATCTGCTTAAAAAGTAATTTGAATATGCTACTATTGGACTCTAAGGAAATGGGGGGAAATTAGACACATTCAAGCAAAAACACTAAGCCACCAATAAGGAAAAAATGTTAAAATGGCTTCACATTTTTCAACAATATTTTATAACACAGAAAGTAGATCATATCTCCAAATCTGCTGCAATTTCACACCCCTCTTCTCTCCAAACCATTCCTTTATACCCAGAGTTAAAGGTAGATAATCAGAAAAATATCTATCTTTAACCCCTTTTCCAAAAAGTTCCCTCTACCTTGCTCCAGTGGAAAATTGACTATTCCCTGATGCCATTGCTTTTCCTCAATCCTTCTTTGGAGACTGCTTTCTCTTCTTGCCTTTTATGGAGTAGGAATGAGTGTACTCCTTACCCCTCCTTACCCCTTCAATTCCTCCTTTGAAGCTCATTCATTCAGACTGTAACATCATATGCTAAATGTAATATTGACCCCCAAAGAGAACCAGGTCCTAATCCCTAGAACGTAGAATATTATCTTATATGACAAAGACTTTGCAGATGTGATTTAAGTTGAGAATCTTGAGATGGGGAGAGTACCACGAATTATTTTCATCAGGTAGATCCTAACTGCAATCACGTATGTTAAGACAAGGAAATAAATCTTCCCCTCAGAGGCTCCAGAGTAACCAGACCTGCTTACATCTAGGCATTAGCCCAGTGAAAGTAATTTTGGAATTCTCATTTCTAGAACTACAAGTTGGTGGTCTTTTTTACAGCAGCAATAGGAAACTAATACATCAATGTTGGATATAGTCAACTACGGATGTCCAGGCCACCCAATGTCACCTCTTTCCAGGAAGATTTTAGTACCTGGCTTATTATCTTGTTCACTGATACTATGCTTGTAATGATTTTTATGAACTAAGTATTCACTGATATTACTATATTTTACTGACTCTTCCCAAATCTTGGTCTTAATTCCTTGTCCTCCTCACCCCTTCTTGCTGCCACCATGTGAAAAAGGATGTGTTTGCTTCCCATTCCTCCATGATTGTAAGTTTCCTTAGGCCTCCCAGCCTGTTCATCCTGCCCTCTGCATCACATAAGAAAATAACTCACAAAGTCATCCCCTGTCACTATCAGTAAGTAGATCTCTCTCATCATCCATAATTTTAATTTCTAAGATCTTATTCGCTGAACATCACCTCTATCTTTCCATCTCATTACTTACACTCCCTCCTCAGTAATCTTTTGGCCTATGAGCATTTCCAATCGATTAACACTACCTCTTTCTCTTCCTTCACTTATCTCATGTTGTCCATTCTTCAGCCATTCATTATAATCAGTCTCCTATATACACTCTCAATCCCCTTGTCAGTCTCCCTATACAATACTTTTTTGTCATAATCCCTAACTTGATTGACTCCAATCTCTGTCCAGTCTACAGTCTGCACTGACATATAAATAGCTGAGTAAAACTAGAGAATAGATACAAAATTTTGTTGATTGCTCTCAATTTAAATTCATAACCACTACTCCCAAGTGAGCATTTAGTGTTGGCTATAATTTCAATTATATTTTCTTTTACTTTAGTCACCCATTTATGACATGTATATTTCAATATAGATTAAAAGGCAGGAGTTTTGTGTGTTTTGCATACAAATGCATTCCTAGAAATTTAAATAGTTCCCGGTACATAACAGACATTAATAATGTATATTATTAATAAGTTAAGTTTACATGTTTTTTTCTTCTGAAACTCCAACAGTTTCTTAACCCTCCTAATTTTAAGGTGATTATTTTGCTTATTTCATCAAAAAAGAGAGAGAAAATGAGAAATTAAGGCCCACACAAATAGAATTCAATTTTTTAAAACTAAACACTTTTTACCAACATACCAAGACAATTCAATGCAGGAAGGCGAGCCTTTTAAACAAATGGTGCTGGAAAAATTGGAAGTGAATTAATGAAAACATAAAACTACAAAACCTCTAGAAGAAAATAAAAGCATTTTAACATTAAGTTACGCACAGATTAGGTACAGCACCAAAAGTGTAAACCATGAAGAAAAAATCAATAAATTGGACTTAATCAAAATTAAGCTTTTGCTTTATGAATTCTGTTAAATGAATGTGAAGACAAGCCACAGGCTGGGAGAAAATATTTTCAAATCACATTTCTAACAAAAGTCTTGTATTCAGAACATATTTTAAAACTTTCAAAACTTAACAACAGAAAAGATGCAACCGAATCTTTTTCTTTTGATTTATGTTTTGTAGAGGTTAGTCTGTTCTCCCACTGCTAATAAAGACATACCTGAGGCTGGGTAATTCATACAGGAAAGAAATTTAATTGACTCTTAGTTCAGCATGGCTGGGGAGGCCTAAGGAAACTTACAATCATGGAGGAAGGGGAAGCAAACATATCCTTTTTCACATGGCGGCAGCAAGGAGAAGTGCCAAGTGAACAGGGGGAGAAGCCCCTTATAAAACCATCATATATTGTAAGAACTCACTCACGATCACCAGAACGGCATGGAAGTAACTGCCCCCAGGATTCAATTACCTACCACTGGGTCTCTCTCATGACACATGGGAATTATGGGAACTACAATTCAAGATGAGATTTGGGTGGGGACATAGCCAAACCATATCATTCCATCTCTGGCTCCTCCCAAATCTCATGTCCTCACCTTTCAAAACACAATTATGCCTCTCCAACAGTCTCCCAAAGTCTTAGCTCATTCCAGCATTAACCCAAAAGTCCAGGTCCAAAGTCTCATCTGAGACAAGACAAGTCCCTTACACCTATGAGCCTATAAAATCAAAAGCAAGTTATTACTTTCTAGATACAATGGGAGTACAGGCATTGAGTAAATGCACCCTTTCCAAATGGGAGAAATTGGCCAAAACAAAGGGACTACAGGCCCCTACAGGGTAGTCATTAAACCTTAAAGTTCCAAAATAATCTCCTTTGACTCCATGTCTCACATCCCAGTCATGCCGATGCAAGAGCTGGGCTCCCATGGCCTTAGGCAGCTTCACCCTGTGGCTTTGCAGGGTACAGTCCCCCAACCCTGGCTGCTTTCACAGGCTGGTGTTGCGGGTCTATGGCTTTTCCATGCACACAGTGCAGGCTGTTGGTGGGTCTACCATTTTGGGGTCTGGAGGATGGTGGCCCTCTTCTCACAGCTCCATCAAGCAGTGCCCCATTGGGAACTCTGTATGGGGGCTTCCATTCGACATTTCCCTTCCCTACTGCCCTAGTAGAAGTTCTCCATGAGGCTACCAACCTTGCAACAGACTTCTGCCTGGACATCCGAGCATTTCCATACATCCTCTGTAATCTAGGTGGAGGTTCCCTAAACTCAATTCTTGACTTCTGTGTATCCACAAGCCCAACACCATGTGTAAGCCATCAAGCCCAGGAGCTTGCAACCTCTGAAGCAACAGCCTGAGATACACATTGGCCCCTTTTAGCCACAGCTGGAGCTGAAGCAGCTGGGACACAGGGCACAATGTTCAGAGGTTGCACAGAGAAGGGGTGCCCTGGGCCCAGCTCACAAAACCATTTTCCCTCTGAGCCCTCCAGGCCTGTGATGGGAGGGGCTGCTGTGAAGGTCTCTGACAAGCCTAGAGGTATTTTTTCCATCCTCTTGGTGATTAACATTTGGTTCCTCATTACTTATGCAAATTTCTGCAGCCCACTTGAATTTCTGCCCAGAAAATGGGGTCTTGTTTTCTATCACATTGTCAGGCTGCAAATATTCCAGACTTTCATGGTCTGCTTTCTCTTGAATGCTTTGCCACCTACAAATATCTTTTACCAGATACCCTAAATAATCTCCCAAATTCAAAGTTCCACAGATCTCTAGCACAGGAGCAAAATGCCACCATTCTCTTTGCATAGCAAGACTGACCTTTACTCCAGTTCCCAACCAGTTTCTCCTCTCCTTCTGAAACCACCTCAGCCTGGACTTTATTGTCCATATCACATCAGCATTTTGGTCAAAGCCATTCAACAAGTCTCTAGGAAGTTCCAAACTTTCCCACATCTTCTTGTCTTCTGAGCCCTCCAACTCTCTAGGATGTTCCCAATTTTCCTGCATTTTCCTGTCTTCTTCTGAGCCCTCCAAATTGTTCCAACCTCTGCTGTTACTCATTTCCAAAGTTGCTTCTACATTTTCAGGTATCTTTCCAGCAGCACCTCACTCTACTGGTACCAATTTATTGTATTAGTTTGTTGTCACGCTGCTGATAAAGACATACCTGAGATGGGTAATTTATAAAGGAAAAAGTATTAATTGACTCAGTTCCACAGGGCTGAGGAGGCCTCAGGAAACTTACAATCATGGAGGAAGGGTAAGCAAACATGTCCTTCTTCACGTGGAGGCTGCAAGGTGAAGTACAGAGCAAAGAGGGAGAGAAGTCCCTTATAAAACCATTGTATCTCATAAGAACTCACTCACTATCACTAGAACAGCATGGAGGTAACTGCCTCCGTGATTCAATTACCTCCCACTGGGTCACTCCCATGACAAGTGGGGATTATGGGAACTAAAATTAAAAATGAGATTTTTGGTGGGGACACAGCCAAACCATATTAGATGGGGTCTCACTCTATTGCCTGGATTGGTCATGAACACCTCAGCCTCCCAAAGCTCTGGGATTGCAAGTGTGAGCCAGCATGCCTGACCTGAAACAATCCAATTATTTTAACGAGCAAAAAAAGCTAAACAGATACTAGTGAGTACATGAAAAGGTTCTAAACAACCTTAGTCATTAGAGAAATACAAATTAAATGAATGACAAATTACTGAACAACTATTACAATGACTAAAAAGATGTTGACAATACCAAGTGCTAATGAGAATAGGGAGCAACTGAAATGCTTATACACTTTTGGTTTTACTTTGGAAAACAATTTGACAATTTCTTATTAAGTAAAATATATACCAACCTTATGGCCTAGCAATCCTACTCCTAAGTATTTGTCTAAAGAAATAAAAACTTATGAACACACAAAAATCTGTATATGCCTTTTACAGCATCTTTAAGTGTAAACTGACAAAGGTAAAACAACTTAGATGTCCTTCAGCTGAAGAACGAATAAGCAAACTTAGGTACATTTGTACATTCTCAGTTTAGACATTCTTTTTCTCATTTTAACAGAAATAGACTGAAATTAAAAAGGTTAACTCATCTCCTAAAGGTGACTTGAAGAATAAGGGGAAGAGTGGACAATCCATTCCAGATAATTCTTGGCTCACATCTGAGGCTTTTCTTCAAGTACCACACAGCCTGGCTTCTTCTCATGCAGTCAATTTGTCATCTAAGAACTCATACACAGTGTTCTTTTCTAACTGGATCCCTGCTCCATTTATTCATCCAACACGTATTTATTGAGTGGTGACTACCTGTCAGGCACCATCCTACATGCTTAGGATGTCATAGTCAACAAAACAGAAAAAGTTTTTTACTTTTATGGAGCTTACATTCTAGCAGGGGCTGACAAACAATAAACAATAAAAATAATATATCAGTTATATTGTACGCTAGAGTGTGATAAACACTATACTTCCAAAATGTAGAGAGCCAAGTAAGGGGATGAAGATTTCCAGGGGTGGAAAGAAGGGCTGTTAATTGTAAATAGAGGGATTTTTGAGGAAGGAAGGGCCTCTTTGAAAAGGCGACATTTGAGCAAAACCTTGAAGTATGCAAGTCAACAGGAAAAGAAGAGTGTTTCAGGTAGGGTGAACAGCCAACCAGCACAGAGGCCCAAAGGCAGCACAGAGGCAGAGAGGCCAATGGGGTTGTAACTAACAGAGAGCAAAGTCCCAGGAAATTACCAAAAATGTTGATGTTGACTATGAGTGAAATGGGGAGCCAGTAAGGATTTAAGCAGAGAAGTTAAACAATTTGAACCATATTTTAAAATAATTACCCTGGCTGCTGTATTGAAAATAGACCAAAAGGATAACAACAGAAGTAGAATGACGAGTTATGAGGCACTGTAATAAACTGGGTGAAAGACAGGGATGTCTTGGACACTCATAGTAGCGAGAAGGGATCATGACAACTAGGTTTTCTTAACAGGATGTGGGAAGATGAGAAACAGAAGGAGTCAAGGCTGACTCCAAGGTCTTGTCTGAGCAACTGGAAAAATTGAGTTGCCATCAATTGATAAGGAAGAGTGAGGATACTCAGGCTTGCAAATAAAACAAGGAGTTCAGTTTTGGTCACGTGGAGTCAGAGATGTCTATTCTACATCACAGCTGCAATTGCAGTTGGATGTATAAAACTGGTGTTCACAAGAAAGGCCTAGACATTAGCACATAGAAGCTATTTAAAGATCCCATGGGGTCACCAAAGAGGGGAGTATGAATGATCTTACTTATATATGAAATCTAAAAAAGTTGAACTCATAGAAGTAGAGAGTAGAATGGTGGTTACCAGAGACTGGAGGGTGGGGTTTGGGGAAATGTTGCTCAGAAGATACAAAATTTCAATTAGACTAGAGAAAGAGATCCAAGACATCTATTAAACAACATGGTGACTACAATTACTAGCAATATATTATTGAAAATTGTTAAGAAAGTATGTTTTAAGTGTTCTTATTACAAAAAAATTCATAACTATGTGAAGTAATGCATGTTAATTAGCCTGATTTAACTATTTCACAATTTATACATACTTCAAAACATATTGTATGCCATAAATATGTACAATTTTTATTTGTCAATGGAAGGAAGGAAGGGAGAGAGAGAGTCACTTCTCTGCTCAAATTCATCAAAAGACTTCTTATCTCATGCATAATAAAATCCAAAATCCCAACTTGGCTTTGGATTACAAGTCCCACATGATCTTCTATAATTCTTGCCTTTACTGCCTACTCCAGACACCTTTTTATTCCATCAGGGCATTTGCACTTGCTGTTCTCACTGGATTCTCCATGGCTTCCTTTCCCACTTCCTTCAGACTCTGTTCAAATATCCCCTTATCACATTATCAGCGAAGGCATCACTGATGTGGGAATTTAACATTGCACAGCTCCTCACACTTCCCTCTCTCTTCTAATTAATTTTTCCCAAGGGCTTAAGACCAAAGAATAAACTACATGCTTTACTTATTTACTTATGCCTTCTCAATAGAATGTAAGCCTTCATATCTTTTGTTCATTGCTATCTCCACAGAAAAACAGTACAGGGTAGGTTAGGAAATATCAACTGAATTTCTAAACCTGAGGAACAAGCAATATTTTATCTAGTATTTTATAGATGAGAAAACTAACCTGAGACTCAGAGAACTTAGTGCAAATGATCAAAATCACAGAGTATGCACTGGTAAAGTCTAGAAGCCTAATAAAGAGAGATTCTTCTTCCCCCGCCCCCCCCCGCCCTTTGCTTTGGGCCAGCTCTGAAAAAGCTCATTGCAAAAGAGGAAAGGGAAAATCTTCTAAAGATTTGCTGCCCTTCAGTTGCTTTTCATAATGTGCAAAAAAAAAAAAAAAATCAGGGAATATTGAAAAAACTGGGAATATTTGTTAATATTAACAGCCTTTGACCTATTTAGTGCTTAGATTGAATGTCTAAATGAAATTCATACAAAGGAAGAGCTGTGCATGACAACTGGTCTCATTTTTTTCTTCCCTTTTTCCACACGGCTTGTAGCTTGATTCACTCCAGTGGAAGAGGACAAATAATTCACTGAGTTATTTGATATGGATAATGAACAATGAACCCATGTGAGTTATTCAGAGTTTGAAAAATGAAAGGAAATTACTTTGGAAGGGAGATGAGTCCAAGGACCACATCAGCAAACTAGGAGAATGCACACAGACAGGAATGATATTTGGAATGCAAGCAGACATTCATGCCTGAAAGCTGTTCTGGAAATAACTGCTATTATTGCCCCCACTGAGATGCTGCACTGAAGAACACAGGCCACCAGTCCCATCTAAAACTAAAAATATCCAAGTTGTATCAGTAAAATCACTTTCATAGTTATTTGATTCTATACAATTATAAGTTTTCATTAAAAGTTTAGGTCTCAGGTTTATCCAGAAGTTTTCAGTTATTTACAAGATATTTGCTCAAGTTATCCATCTGAGGTAGGAAGCATTTCTATACTCATCATTTATTTTAAATAGTTAATGTCTTAACTGCCAACACGAGCCTAATGATGAATTTAGGTGATGATTTGAAGAATACTGGGATGGTTATTATTTCATTAAAAAAACGCCTCCAGTGAGGGTTTTTGTTTCCCTTTAACTCCAACAGTGCTGACAGGACTGCCTCAATCCCTTTCACTGAGCCAGGCCCAGATCACCTGATTTATCTGGATAAAGTTCCTTTGATGGTGAAGAGACAGGGGGAAAAAAGGAATATGTTAGATTTTTTTCCAGTCCTATTAAGGCACAAGACTCTGAATCATTCCCACCAAAAGCTCCAGAAAACAAGTACTGAGACTCAAGAATAAGACATCAAGATAGGGAACAAGTAGAACAAATCTTAGCATAGACTTGGGGGTGGTTGAAGAATAAGCTGCATGGCTGGTCTAAAACTCTGTGAACATACCTTCAAGAGAGTTCTGGGTAATAAGCCCTCATTCCAGTTCTGCAGCTTTAAGTTCAGTAGCTCACCAGGATTGCGCTTTGTTAGTCTGGAGAGGAGGCATGTTATGAATGAGAGCTGTGTTCCTGTCTGAGTCTTCTGTTTTACTCAGCAGTCACATGGTATATTGTATAACCCTGAAATCCTATGAGATAGATATACATAGCTCAGGTGAAGTGATCCTCCCAACACACATCCAGACTGCTTTAGGTGTAGTCTGTTGACATGATCCATCTTCACCTGCACATGTATAAGGCTGTTCTGAGGAGTACAGTGTGGGTGATTGGGCTTCCTGAGGTTCTGAGGGGTATCCGGAAGCTAGTGCCTTCATAAACAGCCCTGACAAAGGTTGCTGATTACACCCACTTCCCTCTGTATTATTTAAAAAAGCAAATTTTATTTAACTGATCCAACAGGTGTTTTGTCTTTCTGTTACTGCAAATCTACAAGAAAAATTGACTGGCAATTATCAATACAAAGTTTGTGCTTGCAGTTTAGCATTTTGCATTGGTGTTTTGGCTGATAGGAAAGGAAAAGCCCTGTTTTAACAACTTCTCTAATTACACATACACAAACATATGTATTAAATAAAGCAGATAATTATATATATAAATAACAAATGTAAAAGAAATATTTTCAAATGCTATATTGTTTATTAATATATAAATATTAGTTTTTAACCAATAAAAATAAAATTCTATATTAAATATGTATATAAAATACTTATATTTAATATTTGTATATTTATACACAAATATTAGATATACAAATTTATATAAATACATATATATTTAAATATATATATATAAACATTATGATACTTTCTAAGAGACTTTCTTAATTCCCTTCATGCTGAGAAGTGTGTTACAGAATGAAAGGGTCACAGACCTAAGTATTTTAGCAAAGAAACAATTTTTAATATAAGTATATATCGTTTGAAGGTATTTGACCTGACCTTTATAATAGAAGTATTTTCCCAAGCATTTTAGTTACAGGTGCTTATATTTGCTAACTATTCCAGTGAGGCAACACATGACAAAAATGCCATTAAGATGACAGATGTACCAGATGTAGATAATGCCCCCAAATTGGCTCTTAGAAATTTTACATGAAATGAAGGCAGAAGCTGAAAACTGTGATTCCCAAAACCACTGGTTTCAAATGTAACTCTGCTTCTCACAAAATGTACAGGCTACCTTTGCTAAAGAATCAGGAATCAAAGTATCTAGATAAAATTAATAAAGATGACATATTTAGAAAACAAATTAGAGTTTTATATAAGCACTAAGCCACATTAAGCTATTCAAGATAATTAACTTCAAGAACTAATCAACAAATGGAAGTCTGAGATATAGAAGATAATTACTTAAAATGCAAAGAATTCTCCTATAAATGAATGCAGTGAAACAGCACTAATCCTTGTTCTTCATTGGACTCTGAATCAAATGTGTGCCAAAAACAAAACCACTTCAGCACAGGTGCAGCCTATAAGCCATAGGGAAAAGGGAGCCGAAAGAAGTTAGCAATCCTGCACAGGAATCCTGCATAGGAAGCAAGGGTCAGTTTCTCTCCTTTGATTCCAAGAAGAATGGGACTCACAGGAACTCGGAGACAGGACGGTTTGTACTGGCAGGTTTGTGGCACCTTGTGGACATTTTCCAAACCAGGCCAGAACTTGTCGTTACTTCTTCCTGCTCCTATTTGAGATGAGAGAGCTACTACAAAAGCCACTTTTGCTATTTTCTTTAGACACAGGACATTCCTTTAGGCTATATCCTCCACATATCCTACACAAAATTTTTTGTATTTTGAAATACAAAAAAGCTTTGTATTTCAACTTTCATGAGGTCTCTACCCTCTCTGTCCAGTGGCTTCACATCTGAAATCACTTCATCTGCATGGCCTCATTACGAGAAGTGTCCAGTGCAAACTCTAGATAGCTTTAGCTACTTTTTCCGAGGGAAGGCTCCCCCAACATCACCGATAGCTGTCTGCACACTGCTGACTCTAAAGAAATGATGCACTGTTTACACATCCAGTCAAGTCTTCCAGGATGCCTGGTGTTCACACCCTGTCTGAGAGATGGGATCTGATGAGTTATTGTGCTTAAAGATATCCAAAGCAGGCTGGGTGTGGTGGCTCACGCCTGTAATTCCAGCACTTTGGGAGGCCAAGGCGGACAGATCACGAAGTCAGGAGATTGAGACCGTCCTGGCTAACACGGTGAAACCTCGTCTCTACTAAAATACGAAAAATTAGCCGGGCGTGGGGACGGGCGCCTGTAGTCCTAGCTACTCGGGAGGCTGAGGCAGGAGAACGGCGTGAACCCGGGAGGCAGAGCTTGCAGTGAGCCGAGATTGCGTCACTGCACTCCAGTCTGGGCGCCAGAGAGAGAGACTCTGTCTCAAAAAAAGAGAAAAAGATGTCCAAAGCAGTTTTTTCTTTAAATACAGTGTTTCTTAAAAGAAAATAAATTTTTCTTTTAATTTTCACTATTTCAACAGTGTATTTCAAACATCAGTGCCTGTTTATATTCTCCACTATTCCTCTGTGTTCACCCTCTGTTTATCCTCTTTCAGTGTGTTCCCGTGCGTGTGTGTGTGTGTGTGTGTACACATGCACATCTTTGTTTTTTCCTATATTTTCATTTTCCTCTTCCCTTCCTCTTTTATCCATTGTATAATAGCATTGTAGTTTGCTATTTCCAGGGATGGGTGTTACATTATCCATGTATACAGATAAAGACTGTGATTTCTGCCATGTAGCACCACAGCACTTCTTGGGATAAGATGAGAACTCCAATTCTCCTGAAGGAGATGACTCTAACATGGTTGAGCATCTTTGCAAAATGAATATTCCTCAGGGGGTAGGGTGGTCCTACAGAGGAGTTTACCTTCAACAACAAATTAGAATCTTAGAGGTAAAAATACTCTCGCCAGGCATGGTGGCTCACGCCTGTAATCCCAGCACTTTGGGAGGCCGAGGCAGGTGGATCACGAGGTCAGGGGATCGAGACCATCCTGGCTAACACGGTGAAACCCCGTTTCTACTAAAAATAAAAAAAATTAGCCGGGCGTAGTGATGGGCGCCTGTAGTCCCAGCTACTTGGGAGGCTGAAGCAGGAGAATGGCGTGAACCTGGGAGGCAGAGCTTGCAGTGAGCCGAGATCACGCCACTGCACTCCAGCCTGGGCGACAGAGCCAGACTCCATCTCAAAAAAGAAAAAAATATTCTCAAATATCCCCAATTAAATTATCAAAAAAGAAACTAATCATCTTGCAGAGTATACATCAAATAACATTTTTAGCCACCAAACAAAACTGAAGATTAAAATAATTATGGTTTATAAATGTCATTATCACATAGTATTATTTTAAAAGTCAACTAATTACCCTAAAAGGATGGCAAAATCTACCCAGCATAGCAGCATTGTTAAAGTTTTCCAGATAAAACAAAGGCCATTAGTTTTGACACTCTGTTAGAGTGCCAATTAATACAGTATTTGTGTAACAGTGAAGAAATACGCTACAAAAAACTTTATATATTTATATAATAAAATTGGTGTAGACTATATTTTATTAATAAAAATAGTACTAAGAATAGCTTTTTATTAGCTTTCTGTATAACAGAAAGTGATCAACTAGTGAGCAACCAGAATCTGTAGCCTTCCTTCCATGTAAAATGTATAAATACACAAATATATTTTCTTAAAAATTTTTATCAAGCCTTTTTTATTATGTGCCAAGTACTAAAATGCACACTAGTCCTCATGAAATCATATAAAACAGGCCTACTTATTATCTTTTTTATGAGAATGATGAGACTTAGAACAAGCAGATAACTTGCTGAAAGTCTCACATCTAGTGAGCTGACAAGTTGAAACTGAAACCCAGGTTTTCTGAGTCCAAATCCTAAGTTTGTTCTCCCATTCTGGTTTATCTAATCCTTTAATGTATGTAGTTACCTTGTAAATAATTGTATTTACAAATAATTTAAGTAATTATGTAGTTATTTTGTAACTATAGTAGTTATTTTGTAAAATGATGAAGGAAGAGAAAATGGTCTCTGGAAAAGCCAAGGACAAGTTTAAAAGACCTGAATGTGTTTTCCCTTTTTCCCTCTGTGTCCCTACCTCCCTTTTGCTGGCTCTATCATTCAGCTCTGCAGAATATTCGCATTGCCAGAAGCTGAAAGTGAGCAATGAAGATTCTCCTATACCATTAAATACTTTCATAGTAACTCCGCTTGACTGGCAGATACAAAGAGGCTTCCCTGTGACATCCATCACACGGCCCAGAACCGCTCTAAGCTTGGTCTCAGTGACAAATGTTTGAAGTTAATCATCCATATGCTTCCACTTTTCCTGTGAAGACATTGATCAAGCTGTGTTGACAGAGCCTGGATGAAATATAGGTCTCTGGGAAATGCTGAGCTGGCTTTGAATCTACCATTATTTGAGCACAAGGCAACAGCTTGAGGGACATCTGTCATTTTGGTTTGACATTAACTGTCCTCTTCAATTTGAGGCCACATGTGTTTTGGTCAGAGTTGTGGATTCTATAAATGTCCTACATGCCTATCATGAAGCTGATGACTGGCAATGGGCTAAAACGGACTTCCATGCTAACAATAGTATCATTTAAATAACCAAAGAACATTGTAGGGCTTTGATACAGAAAATCATACGATGCTCTGTTATCTAAACAATAAAAAAACTGCTTTATATATTATAACATTTTTCATTTAATAGAAAGCATCACATACATTATTCTCCATATAATTTAATGATCTTGGTTTCAAATGCTTTTAAAACTCATATTTTTCTATACCCTTAAATTAGCTATTTTCCCTATTCTAGACATAGAAGAAAGTACACGTAGCTTTACAGACTATATGAAGAACTGAGTCACACAAGTGAAGCAGGATATTTAGAATGAAGAAAAATTTACTTTGGACCCATGGAGAAAAAAAACTACATTTTATGTACACTGGAAAGAAAAATGTCAGAAGTCAGATGGGTACTAGCTCTGTGTAAATTTGCCCCAACTCTCAAATTTATAACTTTACACTTAATTCAAGTAAAATTTTTAGAATGGAAAAATTGTGTTATAAGTATTGTGTAGGTTCTAAGACTAGGTTGAAAAAGCCAGTTACCATAAAGAAGCAGGGTTATAATACAAAGGACTCAGTAGAGTCCCAGATACAAGCAGCTGAGGGGAAAACAAACAAACAAAATACCATAAGAGACAAGATTCTGTGTTTTGTAGTCATAGTACAAAGCAAAGCTCAGTAAAAATTGTGTAGCAAACAACTTGCCTTTTTATTTCTCCCAATGTCCTTTTTGATATAACTCTCTAACTTCTTCCCAGTTGCCCAATGTCATCATGCAGCCGTGCTTCTCTCATACAAACCCAGCTCCTGAACTATTTAATGCTAAAAAATTAAGTAATTATCTGCCTCCCATCATACATTCAATTTTACAAAAGAAGTGGAGCAATCCAGCTGAATTCATATGTGCAATATCTCTTAACTGACATATGCAACTGTCGCACATATGTATATGTGTCTCATGTATGTAAACCTTTCTAAAGTAAATGTTTATTAACCCATATGAAGCTCTAATCTGTGGATTTTCAAACTATGAATATGGTTGGAAATAAATTTCAAGTTATAAGAAATTTCAAGATTCAGAGGTATATACCTGAATAGAAAGACCACTAACCTTAGCAAGCAATCTAACAAGTGAGTCTACTCAGGAATATGGCACTTGGATTGGCATTCCAAGCTATTCCCAATTGTTATACCTTCATTCTTTTTCATCTTCACCTCCTTTTTCTTCATTTTATCCATCAATGGATATCGACTACATATAGTGCCAAATGCAATAAATAAAAGATGATACCAAAATCATGGAATGTGATGTGATTCTCCCGTATAATTTAGAGTGGGGCCAAGTGTGGTGGCTCAGCCTGTAATCCTGGCACTTTGGGAGGCTGAGGGAGGTGGATCACTTGAGGTCAGGAGTTGGAGACCAGTCTGGCCAACATGGCAAAACCCCTTCTCCACTAAAAATACAAAAATTAGCAAGGAATGGTGGCATGTGCCTGTAGTCCCAGCTACTTAGGAGGCTGAGGCACGAGAATAGCTTGAACACAGGAGGCAGAGGTTGCAGTGATCTGAGATTGCATCACTGCACTCCAGCCTTGGCAATACAGCGAGAATCCGTCCCCCCCAAAAAATTAGAATGGCATGGATTCTTTCCCGCACCTATTAGTTCATGAGAACTAATGAGGTCACATAAGAATAAAACTACTGGGATGCAGCCAAGATGGCCGAATAGGAACAGCTCCAGTCTACAGCTCCCAGCCTGAGCGACGCAGAAGATGAGTGATTTCTGCACTTCCATCTAAGGTACCTGTTTCATCTCACTAGGGAGTGCCAGATAGTGGGCGCAGGACAGTGGGTGCAGCGCACCATGCACGAGCTGAAGCAGGGCGAGGCATTGCCTCACTCAGGAAGCACAAGGGGCCAGGGAGTTCCCTTTCCTAGTCAAAGAAAGGGGTGAGAGACAGCACCTGGAAAATCAGGTCACTCCCATCCGAATACTGCGTTTTTCCAATGGGCTTAAAAAAAGGCACACCAGGAGATTATATCCCGCACATGGCTTGGAGGGTCCTACACCCACAGAGTCTCACTGATTGCTAGCACAGCAGTCTGAGATCAAACTGCAAGGCCGCAGCGAGGCTGGGGGAGGGGCACCTGCCATTGCCCAGGCTTGATTAGGTAAACAAAGCAGCTGGGAAGCTCGAACTGGGTGGAACCCACCACAGCTCAAGGAGGCCTGCCTGCCTCTGTAGGCTCCACCTATGGGGGCAGGGCACAGACAAACAATAAGACAGCAGTAACCTCTGCAGACTTAAATGTCCCTGTCTGATACCTTTGAAGAGAGTAGTGGTTCTCCCAGCAGCAGCTGGAGATCTGAGAACAGGCAGACTGCCTCCTCAAGTGGGTCCTTGACCCCCAAGCAGCCTAACTGGAAAGCACCCCCAAGTAAGGGCAGACTGACACCTCACACACCTGGGTACTCCTCTGAGACAAAACTTCCAGAGGAACGACCAGGCAGCAGCATTTGCAGTTCACCAAGATCTGCAGTTCTACAGCCACTGCTGCTGATACCTAGGCAAACAGGGTCTGGAGTGGATCTCTAGCAAACTCCAACAGACCTGCAGCTGAAGGTCCTGTCTGTTAGAAGGAAAACTAACAAACAGAAAGGACATCCACACCAAAAACCCTTCTGTACGTCACCATCATCAAAGACCAAAAGTAGATAAAACCACAAAGATGGGGAAAAAACAGAGCAGAAAAACTGGAAACTCTAAAAAGCAGAGTGCCTCTCCTCCTCCAAAGGAATGCAGCTCCTCACCAGCAACAGAAAAAGGCTGGACAGAAAATGACTTTGACGAGCTGAGAGAAGAAGGCTTCAGACGATCAAACTACTCCAAGCTACAGGAGGAAATTCAAACCAATGGCAAAGAAGTTAAAAACTTTGAAAAAAAATTAGACGAATGCATAACTAGAATAACCAATGCAGAGAAGTCCTTAAAAGAGCTGATGCAGCTGAAAGCCAAGGCTCCAGAACTATGTAAAGAATGCAGAAGCCTCAGGAGCTGATGCAATCAACTGGAAGAAAGGGTATCAGTGATGGAAGACAAAATGAATGAAATGAAGTGAGAAGGGAAGTTTAGAGAAAAAAGAATAAAAAGAAATGAACAAAGCCTCCAAGAAATGTGGGACTATGTGAAAAGACCAAATCTACATCTGATTGGTGTACCTGAAAATGGCGTGGAGAATGGAACCAAGTTGGAAAACACTCTGCAGGATATTATCCAAGAGAATTTCCCCAATCTAGCAAGGCAGGCCAACATTCAGATTCAGGAAATACAGAGAACGCTACAAACATACTCCTCGAGAAGAGCAACTCCAAGACACATAATTGTCAGATTCACCAAAGTTGAAATGAAGGAAAAAATGTTAAGGGCAGCCAGAGAGAAAGGTCGGGTTACCCACAAGGGGAAGCCCATCAGACTACCAGTGGATCTCTCAGCAGAAAGTCTACAAGCCAGAAGAGAGTGTGGACCAATATTCAACATTCTTAAAGAAAAGAATTTTCAACCCAGAATTTCATATCCAGCCAAACTAAGCTTCATAAGTGAAGCAGAAATAAAATCCTTTACAGACAAGCAAATGCTGAGAGATTCTGTCACCACCAGGACTGCCCTAAAAGAGCTCCTGAAGGAAGCACTACACAAGGAAAGGAAGAACTGGTACCAGCCACTGCAAAAACACGCCAAGTTATAAAGACCATCAAGGCTAGGAAGAAACTGCATCAACTAACGAGCAAAATAACCAGCTAACATCATAATGACAGGACCAAATACACACATAACAATATTAACTTTAAATTTAAATGGGCTAAATGCTCCAATTAAAAGACACAGACTGGCAAACTGGATAAAGAGTCAAGACCCATCAACGTGGTGTATTCAGGAAACCCATCTCAACTGCAGAGACACACACAGGCACAAAATAAAGGGATGGAGGAAGATCTACCAAGCATATGGAAAACAAAAAAAGGCAGGGGTTGCAATCCTAGTCTCTGATAAAACAGATTTTAAAACAACAAAATCAAAAGAGACAAAGCAGGCCATTACATAGTGGTAAAGGGATGAATTCAACAAGAAGAGCTAACTATCCTAAATATATATGCACCTAATACAGGAGCACCCAGATTCATAAAGCAAGTCCTTAGTGACCTACAAAGAGACTGAGACTACCACACTATAATAATGGGAAACTTTAACACACCACTGTCAACATTAGACAGATCAACGAGACAGAAAGCTAACAAGGATACCCAGGAATTGAACTCAGCTCTGCACCAAGCAGACCTAACAGACACCTACACAACTCTCCACCCCAAATCAACAGAATATACATTTTTTTCAGCACCACATCACACCTATTCCAAAATTGATCACATAGGTGGAAGTAAAGCTCTCCTCAGCAAATGTAAAAGAACAGAAATTATAACAAACTGTCTCTCAGACCACAGTGCAATCAAACTAGTACTCGGGACTAAGAAACTCACTCAAAACCACTCAACTACATGAAAACTGAACAACATGCTCCTGAATGACTACTGGGTACATAACGAAATGAAGGCAGAAATACAGATGTTCTTTGAAACCAACGAGAACAAAGACACAACATACCAGAATCTCTGGGACACATTCAAAGCAGTGTGTAGAGGGAAATTTATAGCACTGAATGCCCACAAGAGAAAGCAGGAAAGATCCAAAATTGACACTCTAATGTCACAATTAAAAGAACTAGAAAAGCCAGAGCAAACACATTCGAAAGCTAGCAGAAGGCAAGAAATAACTAAAATCAGAGCAGAACTGAAGGAAATAGAGACACAAAAACCCTTCAAAAAATGAATGAATCCAGGAGCTGGTTTTTTGAAAAGATCAGCAGAATCGATAGACCACTAGCAAGACTAATAAAGAAGAAAGGAGAGAAGAATCAAATAGACGCAATAAAAAAATGATAAAGGGGATATCACCACTGATCCCACAGAAATACAAACTACCATCAGAGAATACTACAAACACCTCCATGCAAATAAACTAGAAAATCTAGAAGAAATGGATAAATTCCTGGACACATACACCCTCCCAAGACTAAACCAGGAAGAAGTTGAATCTCTGAATAGACCAATAACAGGCTCTGAAATTGTGGCAATAATCAATAGCTTACCAACCAAAAAAAGTCCAGGACCAGATGGATTCACAGCCGAATTCTACCAGAGGTACAAGGAGGAGCTGGTACCACTCCTTCTGAAACTATTCCAATCAATGGAAAAAGAGGGAATCCTCCCTAACTCATTTTATGAGGCCAGCATCATCCTGATACCAAAGCCTGGCAGAGACACAACCAAAAAAGAGAATTTTAGACCAATATCCTTGGTGAACATTGATGCAAAAATCCTCCATAAAATACTGGCAAACCAAATCCAACAGCACATCAAAAAGCTTATCCACCATGATCAAGTGGGCTTCATCCCTGGGATGCAAGGCTGGTTCAACATACGCAAATCAATAAATGTAATCCAGCATATAAACAGAACCAAAGACAAAAACCACATGATTATCTCAATAGATGCAGAAAAGGCCTTTGACAAAATTCAACAACCCTTCATGCTAAAAACTCGCAATAAATTAGGTATTGATGGGATGTATCTCAAAATAATAAGAGCTATCTATGACAAACCCACAGCCAATATCATACTGAATGGGCAAAAACTGGAAGCATTCCCTTTGAAAACTGGCACAAGACAGGGATGCCCTCTCTCACCACTCCTATTCAACAGAGTGTTGGAAGTTCTGGCCAGGGCAATCAGGCAGGAGAAGGAAATAAAGGGCATTCAATTAGGAAAAGAGGAAGTCAAATTGCCCCTGTTTGCAGATGACATGATTGTATATTTAGAAAACCCCATTGTCTCAGCCCAAAATCTCCTTAAGCTGATAAGCAACTTCAGCAATGTCTCAGGATACAAAATCAATGTACAAAAATCACAAGCATTCTTATACACCAATAACAGACAAACAGAGAGCTAAATCATGAGTGAACTCCCATTCACAATTGCTTCAAAGAGAGTAAAATACCTAGGAATCCAACTTACAAGGGATGGGAAGGACCTCTTCAAGGAGAACTACAAACCACTGCTCAATGAAATAAAAGAGGATACAAACAAATGGAAGAACATTCCATGCTCATGGGTAGGAAGAATCAATATTGTGAAAATGGCCATACTGCCTAAGGTAATTTATAGATTCAATGCCATCCCCATCAAGCTACCAATGACTTTCTTCACTGAATTGGAAAAAACTACTTTAAAGTTCATGTGGAACCAAAAAAGAGCCCGCATCACCAAGTCAATCCTAAGCCAAAAGAACAAAGCTGGAGGCATCACACTACCTGACTTCAAACTATACTACAAGGCTACAGTAACCAAAACAGCATGGTACTTGTACCAAAACAGAGCTATAGACCAATGGAACAGGACAGAGCCCTCAGAAATAATGCCACATATCTACAACCATCTGATCTTTGACAAACCTGAGAAAAACAAGCAATGGGGAAAGGATTCCCTATTTAATAAATGGTGCTGGGAAAACTGGCTAGCCATATGTAGAAAGCTGAAACTGGATCCCTTCCTTACACCTTATACAAAAATTAATTCAAGATGGATTAAAGACTTAAATGTTAGACCTAAAACCATAAAAACCCTAGAAGAAAACCTAGGCAATACCATTCAGGACATAGGCATGGGCAAGGACTTCATGTCTAAAACACCAAAAGCAATGGCAACAAAAGACAAAATTGACAAATGGGATCTAATTAAACTAAAGAGCTTCTGCACAGCTAAAGAAACTACCATCAGAGTGAACAGGCAACCTACAGAATGGGAGAAAATGTTTGCAATCTACTCATCTGACAAAGGGCTAATATCCAGAATCTACAAGGAACTCAAACAAATTTACAAGAAAAAAACAAACAACCCCATCAAAAAGTGGGCAAAGGATATGAACAGACACTTCTCAAAAGAAGACATTTATGCAGCCAAAAAACACATGAAAAAATGCTCATCATCACTGGCCATCAGAGAATGCAAATCAAAACCACAATGAGATAACATCTCACACCAGTTAGAATGGCAATCATTAAAAAGTCAGGAAACAACAGGTGCTGGAGAGGGTGTGGAGAAATAGGAACACTTTTACACTGTTGGTGGGACTATAAACTAGTTCAACCATTGTGGAAATCAGTGTGGCGATTCCTCAGGGATCTAGAACTAGAAATACCATTTGACCCAGCCATCCCATTACTGGGTATATACCCAAAGGATTATAAATCATGCTGCTATAAAGACACATGCACACGTATGTTTATTGCAGCACTATTCACAATAGCAAAGACTTGGAACCAAGCCAAATGTCCAACAATGATAGACTGGATTAAGAAAATGTGGCACATATACACCATGGAATACTACGCAGCCATAAAAAATGATGAGTTCATGTCCTTTGTAGGGACATGGATGAAACTGGAAACCATCATTCTCAGCAAACTATCGCAAGGACAAAAAACCAAACACCGCATGTTCTCACTCATAGGTGGGAATTGAACAATGAGAACACATGGACACAGGAAGGGGAACATCACACTCCGGGGACTGTTGTGCGGTGGGCAGAGAGGGGAGGGATAGCATTAGGAGATATACCTAATGCTAAATGATGAGTTAATGGGTGCAGCACACCAACATGGCACATGTACACATATGTAACAAACCTGCACATTGTGCACATGTACCCTAAAACTTAAAGTATAATTATAATGAAATAAAAAAAGAATAAAACTATGGGGTTTTATTCTTGTTTTTTGTTTGTTTGTTTTTGTTTTATTGGTTGGTTTTTAACTAGCTCACCCTAGGTACCATAATTATGGAGGGTATGAATTTTATAGAAGAATAGGCAAAGAAAACAATCCTAGCTAAAATAAAAATGAAAACAAATATTTATAAAGAAGTGAGAAAACAAAACTTTCAAGGAAACAGTGGATAGATTACCCGGAGTCAGAAATGTACAGAGGAAAGACCATAAGCACCTGAGTCATGGTGTCTACACCAGTTAGCTGGCAGTAGGAAGTTGAGGACTACAAGGATTAAGATACATAAAGTATTTGTCCCGCAGTTACTGGTTCATGAATTATTGTATCCACCCTCCAGAAATCACAGGACACATAACACATATTTAAAAATGGAAAATAAAATAAGAAAAATACCTCAGGTTCAAATGCATGCTGAGGAGTCTCAGCTTTTTTTTTTTTTTTTTTTTTGATACCATGTTCCAAATATTTAGGGGAAACTTTATAATAGGCTTTTACTTTGCAGTGGTATAAACTGTCCTAGAAGAAGACTGACTGCTGCATTAGGAATAAAAGAGAACACAAAAGTCAAAAAAAGGAAGTAAGCATCCCGGACTGAGGGTAATAATGGTGAAGAAATAAAAAGACCTATATAAGAAAAGCTTGTATGTATTGATCTTTAAGGTCGTAACAGTAACCTAGCAACAGGAGTGAGTCTGGGAAAATAAGGCTGTAGAAACACTACACAGAATTTGGAAACTATTATTAATTGGGTATCTGTGAATCAGAAGCTTTCTTTCATCTTTACATTTATTAGCCCTTTGGAAAGATCTTCAGTCCAAATCATAGAAATTTATTTCAGCAAAACTTTGATCAACCAAAATTAGAATGACCAACTAGCAGGCAATTTCATTATTCAAAATGATACTTGTAAACCAGATGCAGTGGCTTATGCCTGTAAGCTCAACACTGGAAGGCT
Source organism: Pan paniscus (assembly GCF_029289425.2). Classification (NCBI taxonomy): domain Eukaryota; kingdom Metazoa; phylum Chordata; class Mammalia; order Primates; family Hominidae; genus Pan; species Pan paniscus. The sequence continues at coordinate 98,528,684 of NC_073254.2, forward strand.
GAGGTGGGAGGGTCACTTGAGGCCAGGAGTTCCAGATCAGCCTAAGCAACATAATGAGACCTTACCTCTACAAAAAATATACAAAAAACAATTAGCTGGCTATGATGGTACATGCCTGTAATCCCAGATAATCAGGAGGGTGAGGCAGGAGGATCACTTGAGCCCAGAAGTTCAAGGTTGCAGTGAGCTGTGATCACACATGGCACTCCATCCTGGGCAACAGAGCAAATTCCCTTCTTTTAAAAAAATTAATAATAGTAATACTTGTAGGAAAAAGATAAAATCATCAAAATCCATTTGAATAGGAGGTTTATTCAAAATATTAACACCCGGGATACTTTTATTTTGCTTAGAATTTATTCTCTTTCATGTCCTACTATGAAATTCCTACCTGGACTCACTTTATATTTAATCCAAACTCTTTTAGAGTTATAAATTGAATCAGGAAAATCAAAACCTGATGGAAGGCAAAGACAAAGAAAGTTAGAATAATATTAACCATTTTGTATTTAATAAGAACTAAAATTATCCATAATTTTATGAATATTGTATACGAACATGTTTTCTCAATATAAAAAATGTATACAAACATTTTTCAAAAAAAAACAAATATACTAATCTTATAAGAATCATGTGGAATAAAAATAAATTACAAAATCTACATATAGCATAAAGATAAACCTAGATAAAGAGAAGAAAAACTATGTTCCTAGGCCAGGAATGGTGGCTCATGCCTGTAATTCTAGCACTTTGGGAGGCCGAGGTGGGCAGATCACTTGAGGCCAGGAGTTCAAGACCAGCCTAGCCAACATGAGGAAATCCCATCTCTACTAAAAATATATATATATATAAAATTACCTGTTGTGGTGGCAAGCACCTGTAGTCCCAGCTACTCGGGAGGCTGAAGCAAGAGAATCACTTGAACCTGGGAGGCAGAGGTTGCAGTGAGCCAAGATCGGGCTACTGCACTCCAGCCTAAGTGACAGAGCAAGACTCTGTCTTAAGAAAAAAAAAAAAAAGAAAAGAAAAAGAAACTGTCCCCCAGACAAGAAGGCAGAATAAGAAAAAAAAAAAAACTTTTAAATTTTCAAATATATAAATATATTGAATGATGTAATTACAATAGAAATCTTAGTGGTAGAGTTCTTCTGTTCAATCAAATTTATAAGTCCTTTTAATTGCAAAGAATGGTCATAAACTCTGGGAATAAGCTGTAACTTTGAAAAAGACAACTGCCATCTTCATGGAGTTTACAAACTAACAAAAGAAACAAAAAGAACACATAAAATAACTGCAAGTTATTATAAATGCTAAAAAATAAATAAGATGCAGAGATGGAGAAAAATAGGGAATGTGCGTTATCAACTTTATTAGGATTCTCTAGGAAGACTCCTCTAGAAGGTGTTATTTAAGTGAAAACCCAAGTAATAAGAAGCCTTAAAAAGAAATGGAGAGACCATGTTCCAGGCGGAGAAAATAACTTATGCAAAGTTCCTCAAACTGAATGAGTTTGTTGTGCTCAAAAACTAGAAGGATTTCATGAACGAATCATAGTAAGGGAGAGAATAATGTGAGATAGAGATGGAAAAACAGGTAAGTTATAGTAGACATTACTAATACATACATAAATAAGCATTAAATATATAACATACATATTATATATAACATAAAAAGAACACATACGTATATACTCACACCAGTGAACAACTAAGTAAACAACAATATAAACAACTATATGTTTATGTATGTGTGTGTGTGTGTGTGTGTGTGTGTATACATTTTTTCTTTCTTTCTGGGTATATAGATGGAGTCCACTTCCAAGTCTATTTTATTTAATGTAGACATGATCACATAACACATTTCAGCAAATAACATGTGAATGGAAATAATGTGTGTCACTTTCAAGTAGAATTGTTTAAGAGTTTAACGTGTGGTTTGTTATGTACTGTTTTCCTCTATGTACAATCTGAAGGCTGTCTGAAAAGGGAGTGTCAAAAGATGGTGGACCCTCCATAGGTCTGGATCCCTGAGTGACTATGTAAAGCAGGGATTCCCCTGCTGACTCATATGGGATACATAATGTATAGAATTAATTTTAATTGGTAGACTACACGTCAGCATCTTATTTCATCTACTCTCACCTAAGTCACAAAAATGTTAAATACATATTAACATTTCCTATTTCCCCTGCACAAATGACAGCCACTATTTGAACTTTCAGCTACTATGCAGTGAATGTTTTCATTGCACTTTGGAAAATTATATGACTTCTCTATCAATAAATGAAGTTATTAGAATGAATAGATTTTGCTTTGCTAACAAAATAATATGCCAGTGTATGCAAGAGAAAATAAGAAGTGGCTCAAAGTAACAAAGGTAAATTTCTCATTTCATTATGTATCCTATATGAGTCAGCAGGGGAATCCCTGCTTTACATAGTCACTCAGGGATCCAGACCTAAATATAAAATTCTATAATTAGAATATATGCACACCACTCAATGAACAACTAAATAACAACAAAATAAAGACAAAGAAGATCTGAACATTATCAATAACTTGATCTAATTAATATTTATACAATGCCATAACCAGTAACTGCAGAATTCATACTCCTTTAAAATACACATGGTATCTTCATAAATGCACATAGTATACTCACAAAGATAGACTATTTGCTGAGACTTAAAACAAGTCTTAGTAAGTTTAAAATGATTGAAATCAGAGATTTTATCTGACCACAAAATAAAAATAGAAATAATTAAATTACATAAGAAAACCCCTAATATTTAGAAATTAATAACAAACTTCTAAATAATTGATGTGTCAATAAAGATATCACCAAAGAAGTTATAAAATATTTTCAATTAAACAGTAATGAAAATACATCTCACAATTTGTGGGATAAAGCTAACACGGTGTGTAGAAGGCAGTTTATAGATTTGAAGGGTTATTCAGAAAAAAAAAGTGTCGAATCCTATGTCCTATAGTCCTACCTTAAAAATACATAAAAAGAAGAGTAAAATGTACTCAAAGTAAGTTGACAGAAGAAAATAGTAAAGGAAAAAGCAAAAATAACTGAAATAGAAACCAGACAATAGAAAAAATTAACAACTTCAAAAGTTAGTCCTATGCAAAGATTAAAACTGACTTTATCTATTTTGGCTGCTATAAAAAATACCTTAGACTGGATGATTTTTTTTTGAAACAGGGTCTCACTCTGTTATCTAGGCTGGAGTGTAGTGCTGCTAGACTGGATAAATTATAAATAATAGACATTTATTGCTCACAGTTCTGGAAGCTAGGAAATCTAAGATCAAGATGCCAGGAGATTTGGTGTCTGGTGAGGGCCTGTTGCTCAAAAGGCACCTTCCAGCTGTGTCCTCACATGGCAGAAGGAAACACAAGCTTCTTTAATCCTCTTTATAAGTGTTACTGGTGGAAAGTATCCAAGTTCCTAGTGGCAAATTATTACAGGTCTGCGGCAACCTCAGTTCTTGCCTCCTCAGAAGAAAGAATTCAACTGAGGGGCATAAAGCAGAAAAAGAAATCAAGGCAAGTTTCATGCAGGAGTGGAAGTTTATTTTAAAAAGCCTTTAGAACAGAAAAGAAAGGAAAGTACATTTGGAAGAGCCCCAAGTGGGTGACTTGAACAAGGTGGTTTTTTTTTTGGTTTTTTTTTTTTTTGAGGCGGAGTCTCGCTCTGTTGCCCAGGCTGGAGTGCAGTGGCGCGATCTCGGCTCACTGCAAGCTCCGCCTCCCGGGTTCACGCCATTGTCCTGCCTAAGCCTCCCAAGTAGCTGGGACTACAGGCGCCAGATGCCCAGCTAATTTTTTTTGTATTTTTAGTAGAGATGGGGTTTCACCGTGTTAACCAGGATGGTATCAATCTCCTGACCTCGTGATCCACACGTCTCGGCCTCCCAAAGTGCTGGGATTACAGGCGTGAGCCACCGTGCCCAGCCTGAACAAGCTTTTTAACTTTGATCCTAGTACTTCATAGGCTGACCCCTTTTCCCATGATTTTTCCCTTAGGGTGGGCTGCTCACATGGACAATATCCCCTTACCCTTGGGAAGTGAGCATGTGCAGTGTGTTTAGGAAATTGTATGCATGCCTATCTGAGGCTTTCTTCCCCTTTCCATTGCTTTGCCCCCAGAAGGTCATACTCTGTCATTTTGTCACTTAATACATATGTCCGGCAATTGTGTCTCCCTGGCATCTGCATTCAATTAACACTTTAGTGCAACAGGTGTGGACCATCAGGAAATGACCTCTCCCTGGCACAGGCTGCAAATTTATCACTTTTAGAGAGCCAATATCATTGCCTAACCATCACCCAACATTCCTAGTGGGTGGTGGAGGAGCCCTCTCCTGCCCTACTCATGCCTAGCTAACAACCTGTAACATAATGATGCTAATTCTGTTTCTGAGGGCTCCTCCCTCATGACCTAATTGCCTCCTGAAAGCCCTATATCTTAATATTATTGCAATGAGAGCTGGGTTTCAACACATGAATTTGTGGCAAACACTAACATCCAGTCCATAACATTCCACCCCGACCCCTCAAAATTCGTGTTCTTCTCACATGCAAAATACATTTCATTCTATCCCTACAGAGCCAAGAGTTTTAACCTGTTCCATTATCTACTTAAAAGTCCAAAGTCTTGAGTCTTATTTAAATATCATCTAAAGCAAATATGAGTGAGACTCTTAAGATTCATCCTGAGGCAAATTCCCTCCACTAACAAACCTGTAAAATAAAACAATTTATATGCTTTCAAAATATCATGGAGGGACAGGCATGGGATAGACATTCCCATACCAACAGAAATAAGTAGGAAAGAAAAATCTAACAGGTCTTAATCAAATCCAAAACCCAACAGGAAAAACATTAAATATTAAGGCTTCAGAATAATCTTCTTTAACTCAAAGTCTCAACTTCTAGACACACTGTGGTAAGTGTTGGGGCTCTAAGCTAAGCTTAATATTAAGGCTTAGTGCCCCAAACATCATTGCTTTGCTGAGTACAGCCCACACTGAAGTTCTCAAGGGTTGGAGTCAAGTATCTGCAGCTCCCTCAGGTTTGAGTTCCCTACCAGTGGCTTTACTAGTTTGGAGTCAATGGGGCAGCCTCCACAGCTCCACTAGGCATTGCCCTAGGGGGGCTCTCTACAGTGGTTTTATACCCACAGCTCCACTAGGCATTCTCCTACTGGGGGTATCTGTGGTGGCCCCACCCCTGCCCTTGTTATAGTTCTTTCCCTGGGTCTTGAAGCTCTCTGGGGAATCCTTTGAAATCCAGGTGGAATACCCACACTCCCTCAGCTCTTGCACTCTGTGTCCTGGTGAAGATAGCACCGGGGGATGCCACTAAGATTTACAGCCTGTGCTCTCGAGAGGAGTGGCCACTGTGGCATGCACCATTCCTGAGCCCATTGGAGCCACACCTAGGGTGGTCAAGGAGAGCTACACCAGTATGTGGGAAGCAGGGATACAAAGGAGAACTGGGCAGCAAGCTCTGACGTGCCTGAGGCCTCACTTTTGACATCATTCTGTCTACCTCGGCATGCTGGACCTGTGATGGAAGTGGCAGCCCCAATGACCTATGAAATGCCTCGGGAGTCATTCTCCTCCCATTGTCTTGATAAATGGCCCCTGGTTTTCACAGTTCTGTATCAATCTCCTTATCAAACTGTCACTCTAACCACACCCTTGCTGTTCTTTCCTAAATATACTTAATTTTTTTTGTTTATATTACGGCCAATCTCAGAATTGTGTTCGATCATAAATTCCATCTTCAGATTATTTCTCTCATTTTTTATTTTTACTTATTAGCAGTCAAGAGAAACCACGCCACTCTCAACATATTTCTTAAAGACTTTTTCTGCCAGATATCCAATTCCATCACTCAAAATTCTAAGGTAAGGACATAAACACAATTCAGCCAATTCTTTGCCACTTTATAATAGGGGTCACCTTTCCTCTAATTTCTAATTACATGTTCCTCATTTCTCTCTGTAATCTCATCAGATTACTGTTGGTAAAACTTCTTGCCAAAACTGGGAGCCACCCTCCATAAGAGGAAGGCAAGATCAACCCAAAAAGGGGGCAGATCACTCCAGGTTGGTAGACAGTCAGATTTATTCAGGACAACTTACAAATATGGCAGTTTTGGGTGGCAACAAAACCAGGTAGATTTACATGCTTTCAACACACACCTGTCTAGTCTTTCATAAGATGAAAAGTAAAGGGCAGGAGAAAAGGGAAAAGCAGGGAAATCACTCTCATGACCTAATCACCTCCCAAAGGCACCATCGCATAATACTATCAAACTTAATACTATCAGATTTCAACATATAAATTTGGGGGAACAAAAACATTCAGACTATAGCATTGGCCAACTGGTAGCTAGACTGCTGAGAGAAAGACAGAGGGAGACAGAGAAAGAGAGAGGTAACATTTTGTTTCAAAAAAGAATAGAGAACACTAATTTTTTATTAAAATACCAAACCTGATGAAGACTTCACAAAAATGTGTACACCAATACCCCTCCTAAACATAGATGCAGAAATTCTTAAGTAAATATTAGCAAACCAAATCCATTATGAACAAATACATATACAGCATAACCCACTAGGGTTTAGACCAAGAATGAGAAGTTGACTTAACAGTAAGAAATCAATGTAATTCATATTAAGAGAATAAATATAAATAATATAAACATTTCAACATATGAAAATTGACAAAATTCAATACCCAACCATAATTTTAAGACCCTCAGCATACTAAGAATATCAGGAAGCTTTCTCATTCTAATAGAGACATACATGAAATATCTATAAATATCATGCTTAAATGGTGAAAGTTGAGCATGGCTGTTGGAGGGCATGGAGAAAACAGACAGGTAAGCTCTAGACTGACACCTATGAGTCCTAAAATAAAGAGGTCTTTACTCATGTTGGGCATGAAGATCAATTTAAACTGTTTTCTGCTGAGATCTTTCCTTCTTTCTGCTTCTCTCTCAGACCTAAGTATTCACTCTAAGAGCACATTCCAGATACATTATTACATTTAGAGAAAAAGTCCAAGGGATGGGAGTGCAAATAGACAAGCAATCTTTAAGCTAATAACTCCTCCATACACAACACTTGCCTTTGTATGTGCTGAATCTAAGCTTGAAATATCCCTGGAATTGTTTCTATCACATCTGTGATAGTTTTCCCAATTGTTTTGGCCTGTATTTTTATCTTTTCTCTAAAATTCCAATGCCATCTGCTTTTATTTTCAGGAATTCCTAAAAATATCTTGTGAGCTGATGGCTTTCTTTCCTTTCCTTTATACCATGTTGCTCTAGGTTAATTTTTAAAATATATTTTTATAAGTTTAAAGATTTTAGATGAGGAGGCATAAAAACATATCTCAGTCCACCATACTGATTCAATTTTTAATGAATAATTTTCAATATTTATAAGATGCAGTGAAATTGGAATTTTTAGTCAAGGTTATTAGGAATGAAAACAAATGAATGTAAACTTTGTATAAATTGTTACAAAAAAACAAAACAAATGAGGCATACAAGCATGCAATTTTGTAATATATATAAATACATTTTTAACATTCATTTATTTTGACTCAGTAATATCCCTTTGTAGGAATTTATACCAAAAAAATCAGATTCATGAGCAAGGATATTCACTCTGGCATTAGGTATGAATGTCAAAAAAGGCACTTCCAAGATATCCAACATAAAAACAATGGTTAAATAATTTTGGCACATCTCCATCATAAAATAGCAGGCAGAAATGAAAAGATCATTTCAAAAATATTTAATCTTGTGTTAAAATGTTTATAACTGACAAAATAAAGTCTGAAATATTATAGACAGTAATGTGTCTACTTTTTTCATATATTTAATTACATGTGCACATTCTTAAAGGACCTGAAAGAAATCTATTAAACTGTAGTTGGTACCAGGTTGTTGAATTACTTTAATCATGGTATATTACTGTTTCTTTCATGAGCTTTTTTTTATTTTCCAACTTTCTAACATAAGCACATACTATTATAGTTGGAAAAAATACACAAGCATAAAAAGATCACTTTTTAAATGAAGGTGAGTTTATATTTAATAATTGGCCAAAATAACTCATTCCTCAAGCTTCCAGTTAATAAAGATCAGGGCTCTGTTTATTGTCTTATTTAGAATGAGAACTATTCAGTCTCTCTTCATTAAAATTGGATTTTCAAAGTAATTTCTGGTTAGTTCTATTTTGTCTTGATGATGCCTATTATCATCACTGTATAGGGACTCCTTCAAAATTTTCCTCATGCTACTGAGGATTAATACAAAGCAACTCCACAAATTGTAGATTAACAATCACTGGGCTCTTTGGATAAAGTAATGTTGCACTCTGCTTTTCATCCTAGTGCTTAACTGATGAGCTTTTGAAAACTTAAAACTAAAAGCCTTAGAACTGTGGTCCTTTGTGGCTTCTCTTGTCTGTCGTGAATGATTAAGTGGCTTATTAAGACAATTAAGTTTGGACCTCTAACTAATCGTTTTTATGAGACACAATATCCTATTAGACAACCCTGAATCTTGTGGGACTTTTTTTATTCAAAGCTTCTGCTAAATTATGATAATGAGAACCAAAAAGCCATAGTAATTAATTATCATGGATTAGCCCATTTAAAGTAGCATCTCTTTTCTTCTTCCTCCCAGCCTTCTCTCTCATGCCAGAACTAGGATACGGACAAAAAGTTGTGGTAAGAAATCAATTTCTCTGTTTTTGTTTAAGGTGATCCAGTTAAAGTAGACATGGCTCTTAATAAAGAGACACCCCTGCCATGTATCTGGCCAACTTACTATCCAAAGGGCCTCAGCTTAAATGTCACCCTTGAGGAAGGTCTCTCAAGCTCCCCATCTGTTATCACAATCACACATGGTCATTTGTTTGATTATACGCATAATGAGTGTCTTCCACACTAAAATGTTTTATGAGCCCTATCTGCCTTGTACCCCATTGTACCTCCAGTTCAGCATCTGACACAAGGTAGGTGCATGATAAAAAAAAAAAAAGTCATGAATGGGTTAACTGTAAGTCATCTTCTCCATCTTATCATAGTTTAAATATGCAAAATGGGAGTATTTTGTAAAAATAAATTATAGTCAATCATTAGCTTTTGGAACCTTTTAAAAAAATTTATTTAATTCTATATGCAAGGCAGAGTAACCTAATTGGAAGGGCACTGGATGAGTGTTTGAAGACACAGCTGTTTGTGCTGGCTGTCATTTCTTAGTCATGAGATCTTGGCTAATCTCTTAAATTCTCTGAGCCACAATTTCCTAATCTGCAAACTGAAGATAATAATACTTCTCCTGCATGCTTCACAGAGTTACTGAAAGGATCAAGAGAGAATTAATGTGAAATTGCTTTATAAACTCTAAAATACTAACCCAAAGTAAGTGGTGTCATTCTAACAGCTTTTATGTATGGAGGCTGCTTATTTTTATTGATTGCCTCTCCATACACATACAAAAAGTACTTTTAGGTAAAAATGAAAGCTATTATAGTACTCTGTTATAGCCCACCTCATTAATAGATCATTGAATAAACCACTAATCTATCACTTAAATAATGGATTATACAGCAAAAGCGTAATAAAAAAGAGTTTTGATCAAGCTTTGAGTAGTGCTTTTCAAGACAGACAAAGAAGAAAATGCAGTTTCTCTCTCTCTCTCTCTCTCTCTTGCTCTCTGTCTCTGCATGTAAATCTATCTGCATGTAAATCTATCTCTGAGGTCTCAGAGTTGCATTATGGTGATAAAATCAACAAGCAATTGGTTCTGGCCATAAAACACATAAGCTTAAGGACCTACAAGTCAGCAATTTGAGAGTCAATCCATCTTTCACGGGTGGATTTCACTCAGCTAATAGACAGAGAATTATGTATAAAATCATAATGCCAACTTGTAAGTTTATAAATAGAAATATGGTTGTCATACCTCCTTAAACACTGACATCGGCATAACCACCTCTTCTCTCCCAAAGGCAGATCATTAAGGAAAGTCAAACTTTAATGGGAAGGGTCCTCAAGAAGCATAAAATCACAACAGAAGTAAGTTACATTAGTCAGATGATGGTCCAAAGCACCATGTCCACAATAAAACCATTGGCCAATATGTTCTTTCTGTATTTAGACTGGACACAGCTAATGTTTGTTCTTCTGGGTCAATTGTTTCTGACTTTATTGCTGAATAGTGTCCCCTTTGACTGTTAATTTTCCTTTAGGTTTATTTATTTATTCAGTCAAGTCTTGCTCTGGCCCTGCCAGTAAATCCATTTTTTTCCAAGTGTTCACATATCTCTGTTATGATCTACTATCCATTGATTTTATAATTTAATTCTCAGAGAACAATCTCATTCCTCCTACTTACAAGATCTCAGGGGAACTTCATGTGCCACTTAATGTGCCCCCATGTACCACTTTCAATAAAAACAAGAAATAAAAACATTAGCCAGACATGAATTGAGTTGTCTGTTGCTCATAGGACATTGAATTATGAAGCCAGCACTTAAATACAGAAAGACAAAAGAGTCAGCATTTAAAATGATGTTTGTCCAAAGTTATATTAAAACAAGACTAGTAAAGAACCCAAGGGATTTTTTAAATGTGACCTGTCTTGACAAATTATTCAACCAGATTTTAAGAAACATGGAGTAGCTTTTCATTTAAGGCATAAATGTGTTTAATGAAGTAGCAAAAGAAATGAAAAATCAATTTCTTACAACTTATTAATTCATACTAAGAGATTGATTTCCATTTATAATTCACTATTATTAATCTCTTTCATTGATATCTGACTGGGCAATTATAAAACAACACTCTTGATAAGCTAATTACAAAACAACACTCTTGATAAGCTAAGTATCATTAATTGTAACAAAAAATGGAAAAATATTGAAAACATACTTGGATTACCAACTACCTTGTGAATAAGGCTTAAACTATTTTAAAAACAATATAGGCCATGTGCAACCCAAATATCTACACATTTTATAATTGGGATAAAATGTGAAGAAAAACATTCCAGGAGCACATACATCAAGAAATAGGTTTTTATTTGTTATAAATTTTCATAGATTATGCTGCTTTAGTGACATTTAGCAAGAGAGACATTAGAATACACAATTAATGCAATCCAGGTTATTGCCATGAAAAGTACATTTGATATCTAATTTTATAAATCTCTATTTTAGAAAAATATGTTCTCATTCCTAACAGATATCTCCAAAGGAGAGTAGACTCTTTTTTAATAAAAGATAAAAAAGAAGAAAAAATGTACTGATATAAGATCAACACAGCAGAGAGAGAAAGAGATGCAGTTTTGTCTCCATCTTAAGCAATATAGAATTTTAGTGGTATTTTATAATTACTATCATACTTGTTGTTGAAATAGGCATATATGGCCCAGATAATTGCCAGCAGCATGCTTGCCTTTGAGTGTAACTCAAGCTCATTTCACTATTTGTTTGTTTCCTGACTCATTCCAAAACAGATTTATGTTTGGCTTTGTGCCATTTTGAATGTGTCAAAAGAAAGCATACAAACACCCAAAATCCCACACCTTAATGGAAAGTTACTTTGTAATATCTTTGTAGCATAGTTCTTAACCCAAATTAAGCTAAAACTTTCAAACATTAAAATCTATAAATGTTTGGAGTGCAGGACATTGGAGGTATTTATCAAACATTAATTCCTAATCTAGATGTTTTCTCCTTGAAACCAAGCATGTTCCGGGACTACTATCCCACCACCTCTCAGCTTCTGCTAACAGAATGTGACTTGGTTTTGCTAGTCATCCAAGTTGTCAGCATCATGAACTAAAAATACATATAGATTTTAGATTAACTGTTGTTTGAGATCCTTGTTTTTATTATTTCAATTAAACTTTTGTAAAGTGTTTGGCTCATGTCTTTGTGTTATGGCCTATGGTAGGAAAAAAAAAAAACAACAAAAAGACATACTCTCTACTCTCAAGAAGCTCCACGTCTACTGGGAAACACAGATGCCATCAGTTCAAATGGCTGTAATACAAAACATGATGATAGCGATGATTAAAATAAATATCATTGGTTGAACACTTACTATGACATAGATACATTTTAAAGAATTTTGCATGTATTTCCTACTCAATTAAGTATTAGGTTGGAGCAAAAGTAATCCAGTTTTTGCCATTATTTTCAATGGCAAGACCTGCAATTACTTTTGCACCAACCTAATAGATGTTAATAATCTTATTTTACATGTAAAGAAACTAAGAGAGAGAGTAAGTGATTTTCCAGAGACCACACAGCAGAGAAAAACAACAGATCTAAACTATCTTCAGTCAAAGGTAAAAATCCTTGGGATTGTACATAGGCTAACATCTAAATGGGTCAATCTTTTCATTCACAAGTAGGTACACAACGGCCAGCCTCATGCCATGTCTCATATTATGCAGAATGAGCCACCTACAAACCCAGTCTATAACAGATAAAATAGATGAAACTCCCTCTCACAGCTTAGTAGCAAAAAGAAACAAAAAAACCCCAGGATTTTCTTAAAATGATTAACTCAGTTTTAACTTTGTGTCTATTTTCATAAATGTCCTTCAACCAAATTCTCATTATTCATTCTATGAGGCAATAGCTTCTTGTGTATCACATACTTAGACTCAAAGTAAGTACAAAAACTGCTACCTCAGCTAGGTGGAAAGAGAAGAAAAATGGTATATAATTGCATAAATCTTCTAAACAGAATAACATTTACCATTGTTTATTAATCTCTTTAATAGCCTTTTCCCTGAACAAGGAAAAGCAGCATGACTTTTTAGAGCATTCCAGGTAACTGCTTAGCTGTTGACTGAGAAATATTTACTCATATACACCTCTCAAGCTTTGTTTCTTGAAGGAATGGCACAAACTGTATAATTTGGCTCAAAATCCACCACCTAGCAAGTGTAATTTCCCTGTAGCCTTAAGTGAAGGCAAACTTTAGCTGAGCAGTAAACATGGTATACAGATCAAATAGAGGTTTGAACATACTCTATTTGCTTCCCTTGAGAGAAAACAAAGAGATAGAGGAATGACAGGAAATGGAAGCAAGCATATCAGGGCAGATGAGAAAGGAAGAAAATAAAAATACCTTAGAACTCATCCAACTTACTCAGCTGAAGCCAAGGAGTCTGAGTCACAAACACAGCTCTGCCCCTTCACTGGAGCTGGGGTTGCACAGGCAAAGTCTGACACAGACATTATTGTCTCTCAAATGTCCAGCTTTTAAAATGTATTTAAGAAACATGTCATTAACACTTAATTCTCATATACTCAATTATACCAATAGAGATAGGTAATATGATGTATCATAATGTGATCATACAGAGAACAGTTACTCAGCCCACAGACCCCTTGCTTTCCATTTCTTGTGGTATCAACCAATTTCTCCCATTTTGTCCCTTTCATAAAAGTAGAGGTATGAATAATATAGTGAAATGGAATCAATGGTTTCATCTGAACAATGTTTGCTCAATTGACACCTTACTGATAAAAACGTAATAGCTATGTAAGAGTGGACTAAAGAGCTGATTTACTTTATTATTTCATTCAATATGAACTATAGGACAATGCATTTCTATAAAAAAATTTGTACCACAGATTTTGAGTGGCAATACATAGCAAAATAATTGTCCTTTCCCTTCTAAAATTATTTTTTGATAACTAAGTGAACTTGTTACAAAAAAAATTTCCTCAATTGCTTCTCAGTATATTTGTAGTTAATTTGAGCTCATGATCCTCAAGAGATTATGCAAAAATCCTAATGGAAGCATAAAAAAGACTGAAAGCTTTGTGGATGTTTCACACGCTAAGACTTCAAACTTCCGCACCAAGTTTTAATCCCATTGGTATCTGTCCAGGGGAAAATATGTTCTGATTTTCATTCTTCTTCCTGAAGTTTTCAACTTGCTTTCCTAATATTCTTCATCAACACATAAGTTCTTCCACTGCATCTCTCTCCTAGACACACTATTCTTGGGATCATCTCACCACCACTCTGCCAATAACCATGGGACTCATTAAAAATAGGATGCCAAAGGCATCCTTCCTTTTGATAAAATGAAATGCGATAGTATTAAGAGCTGTAAAATCCCACGGATTCCGGGTTATAGGATTTAAAGTCTTATACCAATTTCAACCTTAAAATAGGAAGAAGAAAAGGAGGTAAGGAAAAATGTAGGGGAAAAAAGGAGAAAAGAAGGTAAGGAGAGGGGAGAGGGGAGAAGGGGAGGACTTCCTTTTAGGAATTGGATCTCCTTTCCCTGGGTTCCATAATGTCACTTATCCTGTTTATCCTCTTACTTTGCCAAAGCTTATCCCACAGTAATTTCATTTAAAAGAGCACAAGAATCACAAATGCCTTTTCACATCCCAAAAAATATATTTACTCTATACAAATACTTGAATAATAGTTTGGTGGGGTACGTAATGCTAAGTTGAAAATTACATTTCTTTTTAATGTTAAGGTGTCTCTCCATAATATTCTAACTTCAGTGTTGCTTTTGAGAATTTTAATGCCATTCTGATTCCAGAGTCTTTGTAGTTAAATATTTGTTTTTCTCTCTGGGAAGTTTTGGATCCTCTGCTTTTTCCAGGTGTTACAAAACAGCACAAAAAATGTGAATCTTTTCTTGCTGAACTCTTACTGGGTTCTTTTAACCTGAAGGCCTGTACTTTAGTTATGGAATTTTTTTTTGTGCCCGATTTCTTGAACAATTTCCTAAACTGTTTTCTCTGTTCTCTCTTTATTTAATATTTATTAGCTTAATGCTGGAATACTAGATTGATAATTTTCTTATCTCTTTTTTTTCTATTTTCCACTTATTTATATTTTGATTCTATTTTCCCCAGGAATTTTCTCAACATCTAGTTGATCTTCTACATGATTTTATATTAATCTCCAGGAACTTTTTCTGATTGTTTCTTTACATAAATATCTTAGTTTTTCCTTTTGTTTTTTGTTTTTATTGGAAGCAATATTTCTTGTTATTCTTAGGATTTCAATTACACCAATTGCTTTTGTCTTCTTTATCTTCCTGTATTGTCTGTTTCTTTTACTTTTTCTTTTTTAACCATTTGCACTTCCCCACCCTGCTGACATGCTTACATTGCTAGGTCTGGTACAAAGGAGTCCAGAGCTTCTCAAGTTCAGTTTCTCCTGAATATATTAATGGCTGGTCTCCTACTTGAGGGGGAGTCACCTGATCTCCAGAAGGGAAGGAGAACTAGGGGCTTAACTGTACCTTATGCAGATTTTCCTCCAATCCAAGAAAGCCTTACTAACTTAATAAGTCATGGAACTCCTTGAGAGTGAGTTTTTCAGGTTGCAGTGGTCCTCAGTGTGGTCTTCTATAAATAACAAACTCACACACTGGAAACAAAAATCACAGCCATTCATAAAGAACTTCCTAGGTATCTATCCTGATTGTTGCTTGGTGTTTATACATGCATGATGTTCAGCCGTGATTCACTAGACTCCAGTCACATTCTCCTTCCTTCTATTTTTCTAATACTTCAAGCTCTTTCCTATGCTTATTTTGGAATTAAGCCAATACTTCTGTATATAGATTGTATACAATCAGATACAAACTAAAGGAAGCAACAGTGATCAAAAATGCATGACCAGGCTGGACATGGTGGCTCATACCTCTAATTCCAGCACTTTGGCAGAATGAGGCAGAGGCTTGCTGAGGCCAGGACTTTGAGACCACCCTGGGCACCATAGTGAGACCTCATCTCTACTAAATAATAAAAATAATAAATAATAAATGCATGATTAGACAGAACCCCATGGCTGAAGGAACCATAAAGTTCTATAAAGTACTGAAGGAACCATAAAGTTCTATAAAGTACTATCCTAATAATGCAAAGTAAATAAATTCTTGCTATTATACCAATCTACCATTAAAAACCACATAAGTAAAATGGTATACTTCTAAAGAGACGCTTCACAAAGGCATATTGATTGATTGGATGTTTTTAAAAGAACTTAGCTATATAATTCCTTTAAATAACTATTGTTTTAAATAATGATTTAAAATTCCTTTAAATAGCTATTACAAGCCAGTAAACATTTCGCTATGACAATGTTTATAAACTTCGTCATTACATAAAACTAGATTTATGTAAATCTAAGTTTTTGCAACCTAATATTTCTGTGACAATAGTGAAAAGTTTCTATTGTTAAAATCTTTTTATGTTATTATGATTTGAGGATGATCCTGCCCAAGCCCCTTCTCTGAGAACTGCCACCACCTGCCCCCGGAGTCATGTTTGTCCCTCAGGCCCTTGTTCCATGGCCATATTCTATTGGGCAATTTATAGAGAACTAGTAATCAAGAGACTCAGTTGGATTAATGAGAATCTCTCTCCAAGGAATGTGGAATTGGGTCAATGAGCAGGAAAGTCAGTTAGTGGTGGTTGCTTCTTTGTTGTATTATAACGACTCCTAGGTCAGAGGATCTCACTTTGAGGACACTGTGATAGGAATGTTTAAGGAGAGCACAAGAAACTGTCCTTTAGCAAGAAAAGGAGAATGAGAGAGGCACTAAAATGGCCCCATTTATTACCAGAAAAAGGCACATACTAAGAAAATCTGCAAGGTGAACTGTAGGTCTAGTTCCTGTCATAACGCCCCATTACTTATCTACCTTTGATCTCATGGGAAAAGTCGGTATCCTTCTAATTACACCTCTGTTTTATGAAACAATAAGTCACTATATAATATGCATGATTTTTAAATCAATTTCAAGACACACCTGACAACTGTCATATGAAGATTATAATTAGTGTTAATGGAAGGCCAGCCAAGATTGCATTGCAAATTTGGTGTCCTTTCACACTTCATAAAGGATAACCTCTGCAATGAACATTTAATTGGTAAATTATATGTTCTAGGTTTTCAGATCCATGGCAAAATCTATAGGATAAGCTAAGGAATTATGTTTTGATTTGACAGACACTAGGGCCTCTTTGATGGTGGGAGGAGGGAGAGGATTAAAAAAAATACCTATCAAGTACTATGCTTATTACCCTGGGTGATAAAATAATCTATACACCAAACCCCCATGACAAACAATTTACCTATATAACAAACCTGCACATGTACCCCTGAACCTAAAATAAAAGTTAAAAATAAATAATAAAGATACTGAAGAATAAACATCATAATAATAGAGGTGAATTTCTCAGTGCAGCCAACGTTGTGAGGGTGTGAGTGTGTCTGTGAGAGTGTTTTTAAGCTGACACATACAATATAAATCCTAAGAGGCTGCATGAAAATTAAATTACCAACTCAAAACATAGCTTGGAGAAATAATTATCAATCCAATGTGCATTTATGCTTAGAAATGTTTTGTCTATTGTGAATGAGTTGTTAGGGTATTAGATTGCAACATTTTCAGAATTAGAGAATGATTCATATGAATCTCTGTGCTTCAAGGAATAAACATGTCAGCATGAAGTAGAATTACAGGAATATCTAGTAATTGACTGTATACAACATATTTTTATATAACCACATAATAACAGTGATAACAAGTATTTGATTAAAACTTTGTTGCATTAAAAATCTCTTTAATATACTTTAACATTACCTTATTGGAACTCCACAATAACCCTGTGAAGTACATATTCATCATAACTTACTAAAGAAGAACCTGAAGTTCAGAGATGCCAGATAATGTGTGTAAGATAACACAGCTTGAAAATGGAAGAGCCCAAACTCAGTCCTAAAATTACTGCATCAAAATCTGTTGTCCTTTCACCACATAATACTGCCACCTAAAATATTTTCTTAAGCTAGCAAGGATGCAAGGCACTTAAGCACTACACTTTTTTTCAGAATAAAGTCACAATCTGTAATATAACTCAATAACTAAGCAACCAACATATCACAAAGCATGAGACTTTGTGCACTACTTCCAGTATCGCCCAGATGAAAGCCTGTTCTCCATGTCCAAGGGCTTTGCTGCCCTTCAGGAATTATCCAAGTCAGCAGCAGCATGAGGCCTGAGGTCAGTTCGCAGGCAGCTGGTCTTTGACATCCAGGATAAATAAATAAGAAAGCTACAACGAGCTAGATCCAAAGCATGGTCAAAACAGAGTAGTTCCTGTATCAACGTCTGTGCAGGGAGGCACACAGACCATTACTGGGTCACAGCAGGAGTAATATGAATACTTAAAGAGCACTTTGAAAAGAAATAACGTACAACCTCATTAATTAATCTCATATCCTGTAATTTCTGTGCCTTTTCACTTTCTCTGCCTTTTTACTAAAAACAAAAGAAAACAAAACAAAAAGCACATGCTGTGTCTTGTCCGCACTCCATGACCACGAAGTATGATTAACTACTGTCTTCCTTTCAGAGCATTTTTCTATAAATATGGGAATACTAACTACTACCTCATAAAATCGTTAAGAATATTTAAAAATACAATTCATGTAAAGCACTTAGAACTTCAGCTGGCAAGATAAGTCTCAATAAATGTTAGCTGCTGTTGTTTTTTATCATTATTATTGAGAACCAAAACTATACAGCCCAATGTATATATTAACATGATTTTACTCTTACAATAAACTCTTGCCCAAGAAGATGAAAAGGCAAATAATTGTATTTTTTGTTTATTTCAAGAAATTCCACCAAATCCATATATCCAAACTTTCAACTATGCTTTCATCATCTCATTTCTCATAACAGATCATGCAACCAGGCTTATCAAGAGATGACTTACCTTTCTACACTCATTCAAAATCCTTGCCTCACTGTGTCCATCAATTTTATACTATTATGTCACAAACTCTAGTCAATCCAGTTAAGTTCTCTGCATTGAAAGACCTGCCTGTCTTAAACCAGCACCCCAAAACCACATAAATGCCCTGGCTTTCACCTCTACCCTAAGAAGATTTACTAAGATTTCAACAAGATATTGATCTTCCTTACTGGGTTAAGAATAAATGCAGTTTTATTTATTTTGGTGGTCTTTTTAGTGAGTTAGCAGTTGACATCATTATTATTGTTATGTCTGTCTTTCAACTTTATAATCCCATGGTTACCAACTTTTTACCCAAGGGGCACTGGGACTCTGTAATGAATTCACAGGGTGCACCAATATATTTTACATTTTTTAGGAAGACACAATTCCTGACATCTGTCAGACACTGCAAGACTACTTTAACATTAGATGGCTAGGTTCCTTTCCAAATATCATATCTTTCTGAAACTGGATTTTTCATGGTTGCTGGGATAAAAATCAAGTACAGCATGAAAGTCACTGTGGAAAGAAAACCAATGGTAGCAGTGATATCAGTATTTGATCAATTGTAAAGTGTTCAACAGGCACACACATCCCACTGATAAGGAATCCTAGTTATTTCAGAAATAAATTTACAGGTTTTCTTCTCTTAATTTAAACATATTGTTTATTCAAATGGCTACTAAGTTGTTATGACTTAAATACTGATTTATTTAGAACTAGCTACTTAATAAGTGAAACTATTGGCTTTTTCTTTTGGAATAAGGGCACTGTGAAAAAAAAAATCACTAACCATAAGGGCACCAGGAACAAAGAAAGTTTAGAAAGTTCTGCACTAAAGTATTCTTTACACAAACTGTGACATTTAAAATTTAAAGACTCCTTAACTCCATGGCAAAATTGCCCTTGTGGATCTATCCATTCTTCAGCCCTACTGATCTCTCTATGGGATTCATCCTTCCTTAGAATGTCCTCATATGACAGTCTGTATTCCCAGAACTTCCACCATACCCTGCTGAAAGTTCCCATTTTTTGTTATTGGGAATGTTTTCTTAATTTGTTCTTCCTGCTATAACAAAATATCTTATACTGGATAATTTAATTCACAAAGAACAAAAGTTTATTTCTTACAGTTTTGGAGGGTGGGAAGCCCGAGATCAAGGTACTGGTAGGTTCAGTGTCCGTTGAGGACCCAGTTTCTACTTCCAAGATGGCACCTTGAATACTGTGTTCTCACATGGTAGGGGAGGTGGACGGGCCAAATTCACCCTTTAAAGCTTTTTCATAAGGCCTCATCACCTTTTGAAGGCCTCGCCTCTTAGTAATGTTACACTGGGATTTAAATTTCAACCTGAATTTTGTAGGGGACATAAACATTCAAACCATAGCAGAGATTTAATTTATGTATACTAAAGATGAAGTTGCCTCTCTCTCAGCTAACTTAATTCATTCACTTAAAAAATAGTTATTGAATGCCTAATATGTGCCAGAGATTGCTCTGGGACTAAAGACACACTGGTTAGGAAATTTATTAAATTAATAGTTTTAATGCTCCAGCAGCTCATTTATAATTAGCTAACCATTTCCAACCATAAATGCATACTTGAGTAAAATTATTTTTACAGTTGATGGCAGAATTTTCAGCAAAGGACATGGAGACACACCAATTATTCTGCCCACATTAAATTTAGACCAGGACTAGGGTTGGTTATTAAACCTTCAAATGTATTATTCAAGCTTTGAGAGAAGCAAACACATGAATGACCAATTTTATTTTGTCCCGGTTTTCTGCTTCACTTCATACACATTTCAAGAATTTCACTGAAATGATCCATTTTTTCCCTAGAATCTAAAATCAGTTCCAGATCATCCAGTTCCTTGATCAGGAAATAATTGTCCCTGTGAGCCCAGCTAATACTTTCCTACTGTAGTTCAAGTTTATTTTACTAAGAGACTCCTGGATTACAAGTTCAAATTATCTTTGATATTATAATGATCTGAACATATTTTGATTATATTCTGAATTTTTCTTTTTCCACATACAAAAATTTAGACAGTATATAGTTTTGTTTTGTTTTTATTTTATTATTATCATACTTTAAGTTTTAGGGTACATGTGCACAATGTGCAGGTTACATAGGTATACATGTGCCATGCTGGTGCACTGCACTCATTAACTCGTCATTTAGCATTAGGTATATCTCCTAATGCTATCCCTCCCCCCTCCCCCCACCCCACAACAGTCCCCAGAGTGTGATGTTCCCCTTCCTGTGTCCGTGTGTTCTCATTGTTCAATTCCCACCTATGAGTGAGAATATAGTTTTTAAACTTTACAGAGAACTACATTTTACTAATTAATAACAGTCTAGTAAAGATGCAAGTAAGTTTTATTCCTGCATGGAGATCCTAATTGCTTTGTCTATATTCCACTTTCCTTGTAACAAATTCAGAGAAAGAGGAGCCTCCAAGATTATATTTCATTTACCACCCCCCAAGAAAAATAAAAAGAAAATAATTCAGAGCCTTTATACCAGGGGTGGCTGCTTTGGCTTGACAATAAGTCAATACAGGCAGTTTGTCAAACTCCAATAAGCAAATTAATGCCTTGTCTGATCTATAGGACAAGCACATATGTGAAGTAGAATTATCATTATAATTTTAAAAGAAAACTAGAATAGGGGAAAAATACTACTCACTATGAAAGCCTTAAAAAAAAGAAAAAAAAAAAACCCTGCTCTCTTTTCACTCTTTTTGAACATTACTTTCAAGTAGGGAAAGGGGTCACCGAAACACCTTCAGTTTTTTAAAAGCCAGGCCAGGGAAAGACAAAGCCAGTAACTTTTAGGGTCCACCTTTCTTCCTCACCCCAAATAGTACCCCAGGTGTACAATCAGAGAATAACATAGCAGCAGGAAAGAGGGTTTCCAAACCAGCAACCCCTGGTGACAATAAATGCTTCTCTTGTTTCCTCAGGGAAGCTCAGAATGGAAGGCTTCAGCAAATGGACCCATTTTAAGTCTGAAGGACCAGTGTCTGCTAATTTAAGGCAAGAATAACTCAATATGAAATTCTGCCTGAGTGAAACCCTAAAATCTTTAGGGACAAATTTGCAGAACCAGATATTGAATTTGCACTTCTGTCTCCTTGCTTAGCAACATGCCCTGCAAGCAGAACACACAATCACATGGCAAGAAGAGGCTTCGATGATGAAAAGTCTGCTTTTCTCAATTTTTCCAATGTATTCAAGTCCTGAAGGCTTACCTTAAAAATCATTAGTGTCAAAGAAAATTAATAATAATGTGCACCCAGGGTTGATTCTAGACCATTTTAAAGTCAGCTATTTTCATTCCCAGCATACTAGCTCTCTCCTTTCAAAGACTTTCCTGGCACAGCTCTCCCTACTTAGACTCACTCTTGTCTCTTCCTCTGCCCACTCCTTTCCTCACCATCATCCAAACCCACCCGTTCCTACCTTCATATAAATCCAAGCCACTTTGCTACTCCTTCCAGGGATTTTTGAGTTAAATGGCATCTCCAAAAATGGAGTAAATGGCTGTGACCCCCACTGATGAAATGACAGACATAAATGAAAGAGGTAAGAGAGTTATTGAAATTACCTTTTGGCCAACACCTTATAAAAACAAAGACTTCAAAATATGCTTTCTGTTTTTATCCTCAGGGGACTCTGTAATGGAGCAACTATTTTTGATAAATTTTCTTAACCTCAACACTTCTTTCTGTATCTTCATATAAATTTGCAAATATTCAAGATGTTATTTTTTAAAAAACCCTGGACCTACCAGAACTTAGGTTCACTTCAACCTTACTATGGGCTGCCTTTGGCAGACAGTACATGCCCAAAGGGTATGCTGATTAAATTGCATTTGAGCTGGAGTGTGCAACCCAGGTTCCGATTGCTAGATAGCATTTTGGCTAACTCCATCTGTCCAGAAACTTATTGCAAAGCCAGGGACTGCGACTGGTATAGTAAGACAATAAGACAATTCAGTTTGAAAACTAGTTTAGCCTCTGCTATGTGCCCAACAATTTATGTGCAAAAAAACTTAGAAGATCCCCTAGCAAAAGATTTCAAATACATGTTACTATTGAACAGAAAGGTATGCCTTTATTCAGAGCATACTCATGTTTTATTTGCTTTTCATTTTTTTTTCTGAACTTTGATTTTAGGTTTGGGGGTACATGCCTAGGTTTGTTACACGGGTAAATTGCATGTCACTGGGGTTTGGTGTACAAATGGTTTCATCACTCAGGTAGTGAGCACAGTAATAGTATCCAACAGGTAGCTTTTCGACCCTCACCTTCCTCCTGCACTCCCTCATCAGGTACGTATCAGTGTCTATTGTTTCCTTTGTGTCCATGTATACTCAATGTTTAGCTCCCACTTAGGAGAACACGTGGTATTTGTTTTTCTGTTCCTTAGGATAATGGCCTCCAGCTGCATCCATGTTGCTGCAAAGAACATAATTATTTTTTCTGGCTTTGTAGTATTCCATGATATATATGTACCACATTTTCTTTGTCCAGGTCACCAGTGATGCACATCTAGGTTAACTCCATGTCCTTGTTATTGTGAAAAGTGTTGTGATGAACATATGCATGCATGTGTCTTTATATTAGAACAATTCATATTCCTTTCAGTATATACCCAGCAATGGAACTGCTGGGTTGAATAACAGTTCTGTTTTAAGTTCTTTAAGAAATCTCCAAGCTGCTTTCCACAGTGGCTGAACTAATTTACAGTCAGCAGTGTAAAAGCATTCCTTTTTCTCTGCAACCACACCAACAACTATTATTTTTTGACTTTTTAGTAATAGCCATTCTGGTGTAAGATGGTATCTCATTGTGGTTTTGATTTGCATTTCTCTAATGATTAGTAATTTTGAGCATTTTTTCACATGCTTGTTGGCCGCATGTATGTCTTCTTTTGAGAAATGTCTGTTTATGTGCTTTGCCCATTTTTTAATCGGGTTGTATGTTCTTTGCTTAAGTTCCTTACAGATTCTGGATATTAGACCTTTGTCAGATGCATACTTTGCAAATATTTTCTCCCGTTCTTTAGCTTGTCTGTTTACTCTGTTGATAGTTTATTTTGCTGTGCACAAGCTTTTTAATTAGGTCACCCTTATCAATTTTTGTTTTTGTTGCAATTGTTTATGGAGACTTCATCATAAAATCTTTGCCAAGGCCTATGTCCAGAATGGTATGTCCTGCATTTCTTTCTAGGGTTTTTATAGTTTTAGGCTATAAAGCCTTTACATTTTAAGGCTTTAATCGATTTTGAGTTAATTTTTATATGGTAAAAGGTAGGTGTCTAGTTTCAGTGTTCTGCATGTGACTAGACAGTTATCCCAGAGCCATTTATTGAATAGAGTCCTTTTCCCATTGCTTGTTATTGTCAACTTTGTTGACGATCAGATGGTTACAGAGGTATGCAGCTTTACTTCTGGATCCTTGAACCTGTTCAATTGGTCTATGTGTCTATTTTTTTGGTACCAGTACCACGCTATTTAGGTTACTATAGCCTAGTAGTATAATTTGAAGTTGAGTAGTAAAATGTCTCAAGCTTTTCTCTTTTTGCATAGGATGGCTCTGGCTATTCAGGTGCTTTCTTCTTGTGGCTAATGTGAATGGAATTGTGTTCTTGATTTGGGTCTCAGCTTGGACATTACTAGTGTTCAAGTATTACATTAATATTATAGAAATGCTACTGATTTTTTGTACATTGATTTTGTATCCTGCAACTTTACCAGACTTGTTTGTCAGATCTAGGAGCCTTTGGGCAGAGACTATGTGGTTTTCTAGGTGTGGAAGCACATCATCTCTGAAGAGAGAGAGTTTGACTTCCTCTATTCCTATTTGGATGGCTTTTATTTCTTTCTCTTGCCTATTGCTCTGGCTAGGACTTCCAGCACTGTGTCGAACAGGAGTGGTGGTAGTGGACATCCTTGTGTTGTTCCAGTTCTCAGGGGGAAGCTGCCAGTTTTTGCCTGTTCAGTCTGACATTGGCTGTGGGTTTCTGACAGATGGCTCTTATTATTTTGTGGTATGTTCCTGTGATGACCAGTTTATTGAGGGTTTTTATCATAAAGGGATGTTGAATTTTATCAAGACTTTTATGCTTCCATTGAGATGATCATGTGGTTTTTGTTTTTAGTTCTGTTTATGTGATGCATTATATCTGTTGATTTGTATATATTGAACCAACCTTGTATCCCAGGAATAAATCCGTCTTAGTCATAGGAGATTAGGTTTTGTTGTGCTGCTAGATTTGGTTTTTGATATTTTATTGAGGATTTTTTGCATCTATGTTCTTCAGGGATGCTAACCTGAAGTTTTCTTTTTTCATTGTGTCTCTGACAAGTTTGGGTATCAGAACGATGCTTGCCTCAAAGAGTGATTTAGGGAGGAGTACCTTCTCCCCAGTTTTTTGTAATAATTTCTGTAGGTTTGGTATGAACTCTTCTTCATACATCTGGTAGAAATTGGCTTGAATCTGTCTGGTCCAGGCCTTCTTTGGTTGGTAGGATTTTTATTACTGATTCAATTTTAGAACTCATTATTGGTCTGTTCATGATTTCAATTTCTTCCTGGTTTAATCTTAAGAGGTTGTATGTTTCCAGGAATATATCCATTTCTTCCAGGTTTTCTAGTTTATGTGCATATAGGTATTCATAATAGTCTCTGAGGGTTTCGTGTGTTTCTGTGGGGTAAGTTGTAACGTCACCTTTGTCATTTCTGAGTGTGTTCATTTGGATCTTCTCTATTTATTAATCTAGCTAGCCGTCGATCAGTATTGCTTATTCTTTGGAAGGACCAACTTTTGGTTTGATTTTTGTATAGATTTTCACATCTCAATTCCAATCAGTTGACCTCTGATTTGGTTATTTCTTTTCTTCTGCTAGTTTGGGGTTGGTTTTCTCTCATTTTTCTTGTTCCTCTAGGTGTGATGTTAGTTTGCTAATTTTAGATCTTTCTAATGTCTTGATGTAGGTGATTAGTATTATAAACTTTCCTTTTAACACTGCTTTAGCTGTGTCCCAGAGATTCTGGTATGTTGTATCTTTTTTTATTTTCAATAGTTTCAATGAACATTTTATTTCTGCCTTAATTTCATTCTTTACCCAAAAGTCATCCAGGAGCAGGTTGCTTAATTTCCACGTAATTGCACAGTTTTGAGAAATCATCTTGGTATTGATTTCTCAATATCCTTGGTATTTTTATTGTGCTGTGTTCCAAGAAGCTGGTTGGTATGATTTCATTTTTTAAATTTTTTTAGAAAATTGCTTTATGGCAGATTGTGTGGTCAATCTTAGAGTATGTACCAGGTACAGGCAAGAAAAGTGTATATTCTGTTGTTGGGTGGAATATTCTGTAGATGTCTGCTAGGTTCATTCTGTCAAGTGCCAACTTCCGATAGGTCCCAGATATCTACGTTAGTTTTCTGCCTTAATGATGTGTCTAACACTGTCAGTAAGGTGTTAAGTCTCCCACAATTATTGTGTGGTTATCTAAGTCTCTTTATAGGTCTCTAAGAATTTGTTTTATGTGGCCCAATGTTGGCTGCCTAAATATTTAGGATAGTTAAGTCTTCTTATTGAATTGCACCCTTTATCATTATGTAATGCCCTTCTTTGTCCTTTTTGATTGTCACTGGTTTAAAATCTGTTTTGTCTGAAATAAGCATAGCATCTTCTCTTTCTTGTTCTCTGTTTGCTTAATATTTCTCCATGCCTTTATTTTGAGCCTATGATTATCACTGCATGTGAGATGGGTCTTCTGTCTTTATCTAACTTTCCACTCTATGTCTTTTAAGTGGGGACATTTATCCCATTTACATTCAAAGTCAATGTTGATATATGAGGATTTGATCCTGTCACTGTATTGTTAGCTGGTTGTTATGTAGACTTGATTGTATAGCAGCTTTATAGTGTCAGTTGGCTATGTTCTTAAGTGTGTTCTTGTGGTGGGTAGTACTGGTCTTTTGTTTCCATGTTTAGCAATCCTTTGGAACCTCTTGTAAAGCATGTCTGGTAGTAACAAATTCCCTTAGCATTTGCTTCTCTGAAAAGGATTGTGTTTTTACTTCACTTATAAAGTTTAGTTTGGCTGTATATGAAATTCTTGGTTGAAATTTATTTTGCTTAATAATGCAGTATATAGCCCCCTTCCCTCATTTCTTCTAGCTTGCAAAGTTTCTACTGAAATGTCCACTGTTAGCCTGATGGGGTTCCCTTTGTAGGTGGCCTGCCACTTATCTCTAGCTGCTTTTTTTTTCTTATACATTGACCTTGCAGAATCTGATGACCATGTGTCTTGGGGATGATTGTCCTGTATAGTATCTCACAGGTGTTCTTTTAATTTTCATGTTGACCTCTCTAATAGTGGAGATCAACATGAAAATGAATAATGAAATTTTCAGGGACAATATTCTCAAATATATTTTCCAATTTGCTTCCTCTCTCTCCATGTCCTTCAGAAATGCCAATGAGTCATAACTTTGGTCTCTTTACATAATTCCATATTTCTCAGTTCATTTTTAAATTTTTTTTTATTTTTGTCTTCTTGTGTTTGTTCAAAGGAACAGTCTTCAAACTCTAAGATTCTTTCCTCAGCTTGATCTATTCTGTTATTAATGCATCCAGTTGCATTCTGAAGTTCCTGTAGTATGTTTTTGTCAAGATGTTCAGTTGGGTTCTTAAAATGCTTCTGTTATCTTTCAACTGTTGGATCATTTTACTGCTTTCCTTGGACTGGATTTCAATCTCCTCCTGTATCTCATTGAGCTTCCTTGTCAACCAAATTCTGAATTCTATATCTCTTATTTTAGCCATTTCAATCTGGTTAAGAACCATTTCTGGGGAGATAGTATGGTCATTTGGAGGTAAAACGACACTATGTTTTCAGAGTTGCCAGAATTCTTGTGCTGGTTCTTTCTCACCTGTGTGGGCTGAGTTACTTTAATCTTTAAAGTTGCTGTCCTTTGGATGGGGCTTTTTGCTTTTATGTTCTTTGATGTCCTTAAGAAGTTGATTGTGATATAAGTTGGGTTTAGTCAACTGGCTTCATTTATGGATGCTTTCAGGGAACCAGGGCTTAGACCAGCACTCCTGGGCTGCCTACTCTAACCCTGAAGTGCTAGGACCAGGTCCACAGCTTTGTTCTCTGGCCCCTCAGGGTCAAGCTCCTGCTGTGCTGTAGAGGCCAAGGTATTCTCAGTCCACTGGCAACAGCACTCTGACAGGGGCTGCTGGCATATGCTCTGCAGCTGGGCAGTGGGGGAGTCGTGGGAGACTGCTGCAGCAGGGGGGCCACAGGCAAGTGCCCCCACATGCATGCATGACAGCTGGGTGGCAATGAGTCCATGCATATGTGCTTGCCAGTGGGGCAGTGGTGGGTCCCTGCACATGTGCACACTGGTGAGGCAGCAGGTCTCCATATGCATGTGCACCATGGAGGCCACGAAGGGATACTGCAGGGTGGCAAGTGCATACTGGCAGGGGAAAACTGCAGGTGGGTATGCACCCAGCAGAGGTTCATCTGTAGAAGTACTCCAATGGGAAGGTGGGGGCTGCTGGTGAAAGAGCCATGGCAGTGGCCACTGGCAAGAATTTCAGCAAGTGGATGCAGCCAGAGACCCTGGGAGAGTCTGGTTGATGGGGGGCATTCATATCAGACTGGCCCCATCCCATGGGCAGGATAACCCTGCTGTCTCCATGTCCAGCTGATAACAAAGACTAAAGCCACCAAGTGTCATATGGCAAGACTTGGAGGATGGACATCCGTGGCTATGCTCTACTGCAGCTGTTTCCACACCAAACACTCTGGGCTCTGTGCAGACTGGAGTTCTGTCTCTGCCAACTCTCCAAGCAGTTCTCCCTGCCAATTCAAATGTTTGTGGGGGCTGTGGGGTCTCCCACAGCTGGGATCCCAGAGGTTCGTGACAAGAGTGGAATTATTCATGCCTTTTAATTCACCTCTTCCCTAGGAGCTGCTTGGGGACAGGAATGAGTCCTGGTGCTCAGCAACCACACGCAGGTTTTCCAGCTTCCTCCTCTTTCAGCCCCTGGGTTCCGCGTCTTCCCTGTATCCACTCTCAATGCCTTCTTTCCAAATGTTCAGAGTGTGTCAGTCTACCCGATGATCTGGTCTCTCTTGGTGGGAGAAGCTCTTCCAGGCTGTATATTTAGCCATCTTCCATAACCAGGTTTTAGATTCACTTTTACTATCTCTCAGCCTTAGCACTGTACTCTCATAGGAGGCAAATTCAGCATCAGCTTTAGCTCCTATTAACTAAGGAGAGTCTTCAAGGAAATGTGAATTGTAATGATGGAATTTAATTCTCCCCAGAGTCTCACACTGGGGTGTGGGAGAAGGGTCAGTCATCACAACCCAGAACCTTTCATAAGTTTCTGTAAGTTTCCATGTGCTGCTGCAGTAGGACCTCTCATGATCCTATTGAGTGATGAAAAAAATAAAAGCAGTTTTTCTCCTGAACTTTGAGAAACAAAAAGGTGTCATTTATTTGAAATCCAAGGCATTGTCACTTTCCAGAATGAATGATTTGATGATTTAACCCTCTTCTGACTGGTAGGAACAGTAATGGGAATTCAGGGCTCCCCGTGGCAGAGTGCACACACCGGCATTTCATTCCTACACACTACCATAGTGAAAGGAAGGCTTTAAATCTGGCTTTAAAGTTCCTAGTTATAATCTAGAATAATTAAAAACAGAAACTCAAATACTCGTGCACCAATGTTCATAGCACTATTATTCACAAGAGTCAAAAGGTAAAAACAAGCCTAATATCCATCAACAAATTAATGAATAAACAAAATCTGATATATTCATACAATAGAATATTATTGATCCATAAAAATAAAGTTCTGACATGTTACCACATATACAAGCCTTAAAAACATTATGCTATGTAAAATAAGTGAGATGCAGAGATGCGAAGGACAAATATGGTATGATTCCACTTATGTGTGGTGTCTAGAATAGGGAAGGTTATAGAGACAGAAAGTAGAATAGAGGTTACTTCAGATTGGAGGGAGGATGGAACTGGGAATTAATGTTCAATGGACACACTTTCAGTTTGGAGTAGTGAAAAGGCTCCACAAATGGATAATGGTGATGGTTGTACAACACTGTAGACGTATTTCATGCCATGGAATTGTGCATTAAAAATGGCTGAAGAGGCAAACTTCATGTTATGTATATCTGTGCCTAATGTCTTTAAAAAATAGTGCTTAATGGCTTCAGAAACATCACTCACAGGTGTTTAATTGATCCAAAATGAAGTTTAGGCAATTGAGTGGTATTAAAGATTTGTTGATGCTAGAATTGTTTTTTTTTTTTTTGGCCTGGTGTCCATTTTGCATCATATATCATATTTAACATTCTTTCCACTGCTTAGTTTAGGCCTTAATCATTTCTTACCTCATCTATGCAAAAATTTCTCAGAGGTTTTCCTAATTCCATTCTTTATTCTATTTTGTACAAAACCACAAGTTTGATGTTCCTATACCCTAACTCTAATCCCTGCCTTAGTCATCTTCCATGATCCCTATCACCTAAATAACAAGTACCTTATAACAATGGACAATTCTCCCCACACACTTAGCCTATCACCTAACTATTAACACCAGCCTCCTACTTGTCACAACAATGTTCCTGCCATTCTGGACCACTTGTTGCCCTGCCTTCTCCATTTGTGCCATTTCTACTATGTGAAAATATCTCCCTGGCCCCCATAGGATGCCCCTTATGATGGCATCAGACTAAGCCTGAAACAGCCATCTCCACAAGAAAGATACCCCTGCCACTTGGCCCTGAGAGGTTTGTTACTGACCAAAGGTCCTCTTCCTGTGAAAAGGTTGGAAGAGCACTACCGTGATATGGGCCATGACTTACCATTTTTACATTTTCATTTTAGTCCACCTCCTCAGTTGCTTGTTATCACCTTTGTTCCGATATAACATTATGGTTCAGGTATTGTCATGTGTTTCACTTCTTTGGGAGTTAGCTTAACTGTCTCCTTAGCTGGCTTTATTTTTGTTCCAACGTATTAGGGACTGATTTTCAGTTTCACTTTCTGAGGGCAGCTGTACTCATGCAGCTCACCATCACATATCCAGTGCAGCATGCTACCCCATTCAATCTTTAGTAAATTCTTTTATATGGATTATCCTAGATTATTAGCCTTATGGAACACTTCAGGTTATTTCTTTCTCCATTCTAGTACCTCTGGGAAGAGCTAAAATATAGAATATTGCCTCAATATGATATTAAGAAATTTGTTATTAGAAAAACATACCTATCTATATCTATATATGTGTATATATAGATATATAGAGAACAAAATATTTATTGATTACTAAATAGACATTGAGAATAGATTCTTTAGCACTTATACTTCATTGTAACCAACACCAATTTGTTTACTCATTCAACAAACATTTTATTATGCACCTGTTAGGCATTGTTCTAGATTTGGGGAAATAGAAATAATTATAACAAGTTTCCTGCTCTCAATGAACCCATGATAGCAGAAGAGGTAGAGATATAAAGAAAGACATATAATTCAGTGTTTTAACTGTAACAACAGAGTTATACACAAAATACTGGCTGGAGTGAAGATCAGTAAACAAAACCTAGTCTGAGAATTTATGGAAGTTCTCTCAGAGACCTTAATTCAAAAGCTGAATCTTCAAGAATAGTAATATAACATAAAGAATCAATTCAAGCCTAATATTAATTATAAAGAACTCTAAATATTAGGGTAGAAACATACCCTACCCTAGTCTCTGCCCAGGGACTTTACAGCAGAATAGGTTTTCATGGAGGGCTCCATGTTTTCTCCCTTTTCAACTGATTGATCTTTTGGGCTTGAAAGACATGTATTTAAGTTCAGTTCCCTATCACCAGCAGTGAGGATAGAAAAGCAAGAGTGCACATTTCCAGTATGTAAAATCTAAATAATTTAGGGCTCACATGTCTGACTTGGAGGCACCATAAAATTTGACCATGGTCTATTTGGAAGGGACAAGGCAGTGCCCTGGAAAAAATAATAAAAATCTCTCCTAATGTTCAATTTCACTAAATGGCTTTTCCTAATGGGAAGGGTTAGCCATTGGGGTAAAACTGAAGCAGCATTTTGATGAAACTTTTGTGACTATTTCTTGGTCTATGTCATGCCTAAATTTGAATTTCTCTGACATTTAGGTCATGCAGAGCATCATGTGGCTACTATAATCTTCTCATATAATCTACTTTAAAATCCCATGTGACTTATTTTCTATTCTTTTAAATTACCCCCTGATATGGTCTTTGTCCCCACCCAAATCTCATCTTGAATCTCCACGTGTTGTGGGAAGGACCTGGTAGGAGGTAATTGAATGGGGGCAGGTCTTTCCTGTGCTGTTCTCGTGATAGTAGATCTCATGGTTCTATAAGAAGGAGTTTCCTTGCACGAGCTCTCTCTTCTCTTGTCTGCCACCATATGAAATGGGCCTCTCACTTTCCACCATGATTGTGGGGCTTCCCCAGCCACGGGGAATGGTAAGTCCACTGCCCAGTCTCAGGTATGTCTTGATCAGCACTGTGAGAATTGACTAATACAGTAAACTGGTACCAGGAGTGGGGCACTGCTGAAAAGATACCCAAAAATGTGGAAGTGACTTTAGAACTCGATAATAGGCAGAGTTTGGAACAGTTTGGAGGGCTCAGAAGACGACAGGAAAATGCGGGAAAGTTTGGAACATCCTAAGACTTGTTGAATGGCTTTGCCCAAAATGCTGATAGCAATATGGCAATAAAACCCAGGCTGAGGTGGTCTCAGATGGAAATGAGGAACTTGTTGGGAACTAGAGCAAAGGTGACTCTTGTTACATTTTGGCAAAGAGACTGGTGGCATTTTGCCCCTGCTGTAAAGATTTCTGGAACTTTGAACTTGAGAGAGATGATTTAGGGTATCTGATGGAAAAAATTTCTAAGCAGCAAAGCATTCAAGATGTGACTTGGGTGCTGTTAAAGGCATGCTGTTTGAAAAGGGAAACAGAGCATAAAAGTTCAGCAAATTTGCAGCCTGACAATGCAACAGAAAAGAAAATCCCATTTTCTGAGTAGAAATTCAAGCTGGCTGCAGAAATTTGCATAAGTAATGAAGAGCCAAATATCAATCACCAAGACAATGGGGAAAATGTCTCCAGAGCATGTTAGAGACCTTTGTGGCAGCCCCTCCCATCACAGGCCCAGAGGATTAGGAAGAAAAAAATCATTCTGTGGGCCGGACCCAAGGGTCACTCTGCTGTGTACAGTCTAGGCACTTGGTGCTCTGCATCCCAGCCACTCCAGCCATGACTAAAAGGGGCCAAGGTACAGCTCAAGCTGTGGTTTCAATGTGTGGAAGCCCTAGTCCTTGGCAGCTTCCATGTGGTGTTGAGCCTGCGGGTGTAGAGAAGTCAAGAATTGAGGTTGGGGAACCTCCATTTAGATTTCAGAAGATGTATGGAAACACCTTCACGCCCAGGCAGAAGTCTGCTGCAGGGGTGGGGCCCTCATGGAGAACCTCTGCTAGGGCATTGTGGAAGGGAAATGTGGGATTGGAGCCCCCACACAGAGTCCCTACTTGGGCACTGCGTAGTGGAGCAGTGAGAAGAGGGCCACAGTTCTCCAGACCCCAGAATGATAGCTCCTCTGATGGCTTGCACCATGTGCCTGGAAAAGCTGCAGACACTCAATGCCAGCCCATGAATGCAGCTGGGAGGGAGGCTATACCCTGCAAAGCCACAGGAGAGGAGCTGCCCAAGGCCATAGGGGCCAACCTCTTGCATCAGCATGAACTGGACGTGAGACATGGAGTCAAAGGAGATCATTTTGGAGCTTTAAGATTTGACTGCCCCACTGTATTTCAGACTTGCATGGGCCCTGTAGCCACTTTGCTTTGGCCAATTTCTCCTGTTTCGAATGGCTGTATTTACCCAATGCCTGTACTACCATTGCATCTAGGCGGTACTTGCTTTTGACTTTACAGGCTCATAGATGGAAGAGACTTGCCTTGTCTCAGATGAGACATTGGACTGTGGACTTTTGAGTTAATGCTGAAATGAGTTAAGACTTTGGGGGATTGTTGGGAAAGCATGATTCATTTTGAAATGTGAGGACATAAGATTTGGGAGGGGCCGGGGCGGAATGATATGGTTTGACTGTGTCCCCACCCAAATCTCATTTTGAATTCCCATGTGTTGCAGGAGGGACCTGGTAGGAGGTAATTGAATCACAGGGGCAGGCCTTTCCCATGCTGTTCTCATGATAGTGAATTAGTCTCATGAGATCTGATGGTTCTATAAGGGGGAGTTTCCCTAACAAGCTCTCTGTTCTCTTGTCTGCTGCCATGTGAGATGTGCCTTTCACCTTCTGCCATGACTGTGAGGCTTCCCCAGCCACATGGAACTATAAGTCCATTAAACCTCTTTCTTTTGTAAATTGCCCAGTTTCAAGTATGTCTTTATCAGCAGCATGAAAATGGACTAATTTGCCCCTAAAGCCCCAAAGGGTTGCAATCATAAAAAAATTGGAGATACTTCTTGGTTGCTAAAATAAGCAGAAATACGTCAAGGAGGTGAAGAGGATGAGGACATTTCAAGAAGAGCAATGACACAGACGTGTGAAATCATGTAACCATAAACACTTCTTGCCAGGTGCCAGCTGAAGAGATGATGAAAGAGGAAGTAGGTAGGAGCTAATGGAGGGTCTTAAATTCTACGGAGAGAAAATTGTCATGTATTAAGTGATACTGAAAGTTTTAAGAAGAGTAATGAATATTAGATTTGTGTCTAACAAGTTCAGTCTCTTACCTCTTTAGAAAATGGAGTTGAAAGGGAAAAAAGACTGAATATTCAGAAACCACTTAGAAAAGCATTATAGGAATTCAAGCTAACTAGAACACGGATAATAGAAACAAAGCAATGAAGACATATTTGGAAAATACTTAGAGATTAATTAGATATGATTGGTGAGGGAGAAGGAAGTCTCAATAACTGCTCTGAAGTTCTCGGGAGAACTAGGTGGATAGCAATACCACCAGTTGCAATAAAGACTGGAAAGGGACTTTTTTACAGAGGGAAGTAGGGTTCTATTTTAACTATGCAGAATTTGAAGGGCATATCAGATGTAGAGCTGAAGGTGTTGTATGAAGAATCTACACACAAAAATACTTGCCAGGAAGAAGCATATACGTAGTACTCAAAACTGTGAGGGCAGATGAGATCAGCATAGAAGAGCACATAGATGGAGTAAAGATATTGACTGAGAATAGAAAACTTGAACTTGAACAAACACGAAAGGAATTAAGGGTGCAGCGGAGAAAGTACACTAAAGTCACAGAATTCAAGTTTTGAAACTGATTGTTTAAGAAAGCAGAGATCACAAAAATAAATTCAACAGAGAAGCCCAATAGTATGTAGACTGAAAGTGCCCATTTGACAATGAGGATGTCACTGTTGGCTTTATGAGGAATAATTTCTGTAAAATGGTGAAAGCAGATGCCAGTTTGCAATGGGAAGAAAATACATGGAAAGTGAGAGAAGGGAGATAATTTTTTTCTACCAATGTATGAGAATGTATGAGAACTCTGGGCTTTGCTGCTTTTGAGTTCAGCATCCCAACACTCTAAGGTCTCCAATACAGAGGATGAATCTTAAAGACACTTAGTCATTTTTATTGTTGTTGTCATTCCTCTTCTTCCTGTTTCTATTTCCATTCTCCAAGCCTCCAGTTAACCTGGACTGTAAGTTCTGTACTTCCCCCCTTCTGGGAGGCAGCAGATAACACAAGATCTTTTATCTGTCTACCCTTGTTTCTATGGAAGACATTTCCACAAGAGTCTCTTGGATTTTGCTGGAGAAAAAAAGAACTCAATCTCTTTCATAGTTATTCATTATTTTCCCTCTTTCTTACTTTTCTTGTCATCCAGGGAGAGAGAGAAAGATACAGTGACACAGATGAGAGAGAGAGAGAGAGTGAGAGAAAGCATGAGCGCGCACTCCTGTCTCCTTGGGTTCTTTGCAGCCCTTCTGACACTTAACAGCTCTATAGTCAATAACCCTCACAACTTCAGGGGCTGTGAATGTGCTCCTAACCAACTGAGAGGTACTCAGTAATGAATAAATAAATATTTTTAAATGTATCTCTGTGTCAGTCTTGTTACATATCTTTTCACGTTTCTTTCCTTGTCTATGCTGTAAAAGCCTAGGAAACAGTAGCTGCCTTTATGTTTTGTAGCATTTTTTGTGCCTATATCACACCCAACTGTGAATGACATAGATAAATAATTTTTTCAGTGGTTGAATGAATTCCCACAGTAGTATGGAAAACAGAAGAAGGAGTACTCAGCACTGTCAGACATATATACAAAGAATAAAAATAGCTTCTTCTCTTGAATATTTGGAAAAATTATACCAACATACATGAAAAACTTTGGGGAAAATGTTAACACTGTGTGACTGTAGCTATAAAACTGTTCAAAGAGCTGAAAGAGTCATGTGCACTGGAAATGGCAGGAAAAGTTTAGTAAACAAGGCAAAACTCAATCCGGCTCTTTGAGAAGGGGTTGACATTAAATAAGTGGAGGGAATATAAATTCAATACCTGGGTTGGCAGTGCCAAATTGCAAGAGAATGAGTCCCGAGGTGGAAGGGAAGACATTGGCAGTCCAAACTAGAAAGAAAGCTCTTCTCTTTGTTGGAGAGATAGGAAAAGATGACAGACTCTGTGAATATATTTCAAGCTCGTATTCCTTTCTGTTGAACATGGCATAGTGAAATACATTGTACCGACTGCTCACTAATTTGAAATCCAAGTTCCTCCTCAGGGTGTCATGGTAGAGATAGTGCATCAGACTTGGCAGGGCCCTCCTGACTCTCCTAGTCAAGGATGCTGATGCTGGCAGTGAATCTGGGAGGAAGTCTAGGGGAAAGGCAAAAGAACAGATTTATTTTTCAGCAACATTTATTTCCTCTTGGCTCATCAATATTGATACAACTGATAAAACACAACAAGCAAAGACAGAAAAGTCTCTCTTCTCTCCAAAGAGAAGAGATTGGATGGAATGTAGCTAGGAAAAAAGTTGTGAGTATTTAAAGTGAAAACACTTGCAATACAGCTAACTCTTGTTTGCTACAGATAGACAGTGTAATAATATATCTGAAATAACACTAACAAGAGTAGCTGTGCATGAATAAGGAAGTCACTAAAAATTTGTGTTCCACTGTTTTTTAAAGGATTAATAGAGGCTCAATCAAACAAAACAGGATAGAAAACCAAGAAAGATAACAATATGGGTTGGGGGAAGCTATAGCTTTAACCAGGAGTTCAGTTAAGGACAGCTGCAGAATAACCACACAGGAGGCCTGGGATGAAGAGTCCTGACTGAAGCAGTAAGCAAGGGCTCTGAGAAAAAAGAAGCTTGGGTTCTTCAGAATATCAAGCATATCACTGAGAAGCAGAATGATTTTTCCTGATACGCTAAAACGCTATTTTGTGGTCTACGAGACAGAAAATTCCAAATATAGAAATGTCAAGAAAAACAAAAGCTCAACAAGAAAATAATTTTCCATAAAGGAATTAAATTTGGCAGTTAATTTTTTATTACAAAAATCTTGAAATATACACAGAGGTGGAGAGAATAGTGTAATGAACTATATATCCCTCTATCATATTCAGTAGTGGTCAAGAA
Source organism: Pan paniscus (assembly GCF_029289425.2). Classification (NCBI taxonomy): domain Eukaryota; kingdom Metazoa; phylum Chordata; class Mammalia; order Primates; family Hominidae; genus Pan; species Pan paniscus. The sequence goes on from NC_073254.2 coordinate 98,566,293, forward strand.
TATTCCACATTTGCTTTATCCTTGTTTCTTGCTTTCTTTGCTGAAGTATTTAAAAGCAAATTGCAGACAGAAAATAATTTTTACCCCTACTTTTGTCAGTGCCAATCTATAAAAAAAGATGGACATTTACTTTTCTAATCATAATGCTGTTATAACACCTAACAAAATTAACAATAATTTCTGGTATAATCTAAAATTCAGTTCATGATCAAGTTTCTCCAGATGGCTCAAAAATATGTTTTTACAGTTGACTTGTCCAAATTAATTCAAAATTCTTGTATTGAAAAAAAAAATCTGTGTTCTTTCCAAAGTGTTTTTATTCATGAATAAAACTGAATTCTGTAATAATAATATAGAAAAATCTTCATTGTGCTACTTATGATGCCTACATATATTTGTTTTATTTTAAATGCTCACCTATAAATCCCATTTTGATAGTTGGTAGAATTTCAACTCACCCAAAGATATTCTTCACATGGTTTTAGTTTGCCATGCTCATTGTATCCAACAAAGGAATTACTGTCACTCATTAACAGTGCTAACAGTGCTTGGTATATAGTAGATGTTCCATCAATATTTGCTGAGTTCAATCCTCAGGAGATTTATTTTCTTTGCAGCTAAACACACAATCTAAAATAACTAATCTCTATAGAAATACGATTTTTCCCCAGACTCTAATACCAGAGCTTAGAATTTTTGTTTTGTTTGCAATAACAGTAATGATACATAATCATAATTTATTCTCCTCTACTAGATTGTAAATCCCATGAAAGTAGCAATATTGCCATTTTGTTTGATGCTTGGTATTTCATAATACCAAGATTTTCAATAAATATTTGTTAAATAAACAAAAGTGACCTCCTTGACATCTTTGTGTGTGAAAGAGAAAGAAATGTTCTTAGTACTTTAATACATGCATACATTTACCTCCAAAAGCTGAACTGTTTTATAACTTTTTGTAGAGGTTTCTTCTGACTATTCTGCTTTAGAACTACAAGAAATGAACAGAATTAGAATGCATCTAATTCTAGACAGACTGGACACAATTGAGAATTTTCAGGAATTAAATATATCAACTCATTTTTTTCCATTTATTGGCCATTGGAAGCTTATTTTTTTAAAAGTTCTAAAAGAATTTCAAATTAAAAACAAAACACAGCAGCAACAAAATAAGCATAATTTCTGATTCAATAATGTTCTTAATCAAAGCAAACTTAAATAAGACAGAATGTTCTGCTTTATTATAATATGAACCTTATTCAGGAACCCTTGAATACGTCAATTAGAACCAAAATCCAAACATAATAAAAGAGAGGGCACTTTTCTAGAAGTGTCTCATCATGATTCTCGTCTTAAAAACTTACTTTGGCTATTATTTGCAGCCATTTGAAAACTTTATAAACTTCACAATTCTTTCAGAGAAAAACTGCTTGCAAAAAAAGCAGTATGGAAAATAGATTACATAACAGATTTGCTCAGGTAAAAAGTGTGGTGGAAGAAGGTGAGGATCCCCGAGGAACTAGAGGACACTGCTGTACACAGGGAATTTGGGAGCCAGCAAGAACTTGGTTCTAAGCACTGGCCTTCTAACTACACTGATCAGCAGTTAGTGACCTTCCAGCACCACAATTCTCATCTGTAAAATAGAAAATATCCCCTACCTTGTGGAGTTGTTATGAGAATTAAATAATTATTTGCTAGATCATTATTTGAAGTACTAAGTACAAAGCTAAGATGCAATAAGAGGTCACCCAATGGCTTTGTGGCATTAAAAAATGTCAGCACTGTGCCCCTTCCCCTCAGATTTCCATTGACCACTTCAGTACTCTACACATACACACACACACACACACACACACACACAATCACTTGCAGGAGCACTTGCCCTTGCTTTTGGAGCACCCAGGTGAGACAGCTGAAGGGCCTGGAAATTTACATCACCGACCCACACCATGCCTCAAGGACCTGGTCCTTAATGACTGACAGGTGGCAGGAGTATTTAAGGCTTTTCTTTCACTCTAGTGCCCCCTACAGAATCAGGGTGAAGTCACCTCTGAAATTTTGCCTAAAAAGCAAGCTCCCTTCCTTGGCTTCTTGCCCTTCCCTCTCCTGCTGTCCCATTCCCTTACAGGTCTTTGTGGGTGTGCTTCCTTAACAAAGTATTTTTTTCTCCTTTTCTGAGACAGAGTCTCGCTCTGTCACCCAGGCTAGAGTGCAGTAGTGTGACCTTGGCTCACTGCCAGCTCCGCCTCCCAGGGTTCATGCCATTCTCCTGCCTCAGCCTCCCAAGTACCTGGGATTACAGGTGCCCATCACCACACCCAGCTAATTTTTTGTATTTTTAGTAGAGACGGGGTTTCACCATGTTAGCCAGGATGGTCTTGATCTCCTGACCTTGTGATCTGCCCGCCTCAGCCTCCCAAAGTGCTGGGATTACAGGCGTGAGCCACCACGCCCGGCCTTAACAAAGTATTTACACATGAACAGTCTTCTCAGAGTAGACCTCTAGAGAACACAACATAAGTGGGGAGTGGTGGATGGTTATTAACATGGCATACAAGGTATCAAATAATAATCCCAGTCTCATTTTCAGGCACTTGGATCCATAATAACCTCTCTTCAGCCTAACTCAGCTGCAGAGAAGCTGTGGGGCCCCCATACCCCATGAATGTCCATGCCTCTCTTCTTTCTGTTTGGAATGGCTTTTCCTATGTAAAATATCTATTATCCTTAGGACCCAATTCAAACATCCCCTTCTCTATGAAATGCCCATAATCCCAGCAGAAATCCTTGTTTTCTCTTAAATTTTATCCACGTACCTTCTATAAAGCATATCATATTGTATTGTTGAATATGTCTGGGAATTATTTGAGAAAAGTGAGTCCTATTTACCTTTGCATCACATTCAGCTGCCCTCCAGCCATCCTCTTGTCTGCCCTCACTCTTGTCACACACATGTCAAATTTTTTTTACTTAAAACCTTGGGACCAGATAGCTTTGGAATTCAGAACTTTTCAATGCTTAGAATGGTATTGCAAGCCATGTACTACATGTTAAGGAACATTCCCAGCAGGTCCTGTGGTGGCACTCCAAAAAAACAATAACATCAGTTTCTTCAGTGAGAGGAATGTGTATTCACACTAAGTAGGATAAACAAAAAATGTACACAGCCTCATATCCATTCAGGTCAGGTCTTGCTACTAAATGATCTCAGGGTTTTTAGAGCTCTTTGGATTTCAGATTTATGGATAAGAGGTTGTAAACCTTTAATAGAAGTTCAATATGTGTTTATTGAGCTGGGTTCAAGAAAGCATCCTCTCATTGCTGTTATCACTAAATCTCTTTTCTGTTTAAAAAAAAATTACAAACAACATTTTTTAAGCTCTTGGATTCAGTTGGTTTTTTTTCCCCAGAAGTAAAGATGAACTGCCAAAATCACCAGATTTCCTCATTCAGTTTCTGGAGAAACAAATTATGCTGCTTTGCTGCTGCTCTGAGTGTCAGACCAGTGAAGCAAGGACTTCAACATCGATATATAAAAGTTGAAGAGGCTGGAATACTACTAATTTGACTACTAAATCTGAGTGTAGCAAATCATTTAAACGTGCCTTTCCTTTGGTTTGCACTTGGATAATAACAGTCTTACACACATAAAAACTAAATCCCCCACAAAGGTGGAATTACATTTGATGGCTGGAAGAATCTTGGAGGGCATCTAATTCAATCCCTTCACTTTATATATGATGAAACCCAGGCTCAGAGAGGTTAATTCACTTTCCTGAGTTCACATAGTAGGTTAGTAGCAAAACTGAAACTAGAATCAAGGTCTCAGGAGGTGAGTCCTCTTTTCTCCACACTGTATTGCCTCCATAGAATAGGATTTCTTCCAACCCTGACCCTTAAGTCCAGCTGTTCAAAAGGCACAGATATCCTGTTCTCCAAATAACTGCATTGCGTGGATAGCATGTGTCTTGAATTCTGTGTACCAAGGCTGTCATAATAGTAGCTTCCCCTTTACTGAGCCTCTATAATATCAAGGTCTGTACTCAGGGCCTAATAAAGGGAAGATATAAATGGAAGATAATATTACTATAGGTGATTATGGGTCTAACAGCATACATTAAAGGTTTAATAAAATTATCTTTGAAAATGTGCTTTTCTTTTTTATATATACTCTATCTTTTTTATATATACTCACATTGAAACAAGCCAAATTAGGCTCATTCACCAAATTCTTAATATGAAAGTTCCTTATAGACACTTTGTTGAAATATTGTCACTCATTTAAATGCTACATACATTTTAATTTGCTGGCTCCGTAGTATCACTCAAATATAAATTTTGAATTAAACTCTAATCATAAAATTCGAACATGAAAATATTAGTCCAAGGAAATAGCTGGTTTTCCTGTGTACACCATAAAATGTCAACATTATTTTAAATATTATCTTATCTAATGAATGGTGTTTTCTCAAGTATCAAGTAGCTTGTTTCCTATTACATCATAATATCCAGAGGGCATTTTCTCCTCCACTGCCCCCCACTTCCTTCTTACTTTAGGGAAGACAAAGAGGTAAAGGGCAAAAAGCAATCATGAGTTCAATTTCCCAGAAACTGTGAAGACTCAGGGGGTGGAAAATAAAGAAATAACAAGTTTAGAACATCAGTGTCCCTCCACCTCAGACCATTTGAAGTAAAGACAAAAGAATCTGAATTATTCTTCTTGCAGTTTATTCCTTAAAAAAAAGCAGTGATTACCTTCAGTGAAAATATGTGAACCTCTCTAACAAGTCAAAGCTACTGCTGGTTTGGACTCAAACAATTGATCATCATAAAGGACTCTGTTAATATGTCCTGTAATCAAAAATGTTCTGATGACAGATTTAGTCCCTCTCATAAGTAACAAAGCAGAGTGGCATATGAATGAAGTAAATTCATTTCTGCAAAAATGTATTGCAAGAACCCAAGAGCTGAGGTCTAGCCCCACTGAGTCTCCCCTGGGCTGTAGGTAATTGTAACACTGATTCTTTCAGAGACCATGTCAAGTCTCATTTGAGTTTCTTAAGTGAGTGGTATAGCTGCATGTTTCATTTCACTAATGATCGAATTTCCCAACCAGTGTAATTAGACCAGCCAGGTCACTGAGAATTCTTAATTAATGAGAAATTCAAAGCCAATTTCACACACTACCTATGTCTAATTTTTCATTAACCTGTTGCTGTTAATTTAAAGGCAGTAAAATCTCTTTGAAAGGTTTGTTCAAAAGACTTGTTTACTTAAATTTGTCTTTAAAATGGTTGGTTTCATACAATTTACGGCTCCAAACTCACTCCTCTCCACCCTCCACTTCGCTTGTAACCAGGTTATGTGAAATGCTTTATTCTGTTGATAACAAGAATGCCAAGCATAAAGTGAGAAGCATCAACTTGAAGTGTCAGGTAAGCAAAAGACAACATGAAGGAAAGGGCTAAGTAAAAACAAATGCAGAGATTTTGTTTTGTTCTGGTTTTCTTTCCCCTTGCTGTCTCTTCAGTACCTAGGACAGTGCCCAGCACACACTAGGCACTTGGTAAATAATTCTTGAAAGAAGAGCTGTCTTGTTCTTTATCACTCACGTGTGTCACATTATCCCAGGTAATGTCCTTAAAAGTACATTAGCTCTCTTTGCCAGACACACCCAGGGAGGCATCGACCCTGTAGAATTGCTCCACAAAGCACCCATCAGGAGACCATCTCTAGCATCACCACAACATGAAACATCTTCTGACCTGAGACAGACACTGCACTTACTACACTATGCTGACTTCCTTAAACGTGTCCCCCATTTCAATCCAGATATTACCTATAAATCACTTTTCTGTACCCATATGAATAATTGATATTTGACTCTGTAGCAGTCTAGGTCTAATCTGGAGATAGAAACTACAAAGTGGGTTAAACAAAGGAAGATTAATATAAAGAATAATTAAACTATAATAAAGGAGAATAAGATATAAGGAATTCTACATGGTATCCCAGGGCAGATGGAGAGTACCCAAAGAAGAACAAATTTCAAAAGGCATCCCTTCCCCAAGGTTAGGGTTTAGACCTCATTGGAAAAAGTATATTTCAGCTCATGGAAAACCAGAAGTTTTCTGGTTCTAGCCTGGAGCTAGTCTGCAGTCATTGAGCAAGTGGGAGGCAACCCTCTAGAGTGAAGGCAAAGAGCAAGTGATCAACAATCAGTGGTGTGGGTGTGCAGAAAGGGTCAGATCCCTCCAGGGTATAGAGGGAATCTGGGAGCCAGTAGGATTGGGAGGCCTTTGGGTGCTGGTGCAAGTAGGAAGCCTTTGAAGCACCACTTTTCAAAAGGGGCACAGAAAGGTTATCACCAGGCCAAGGCTGCAAGGTAGCTGAGGACTCTGGTCCCACGGCTGGAATGGACCTCTCTACCAGATGTTCACACTCAGACACTGCTAAGCCCTTCCACCCCACCTCCCTCTGCCATAGCAGAAAACAGCAGGAGAGCCACTTCCTCCTGCAATACCTCCCCATCACCCTCTGCTGAGAAAGCTTAGTGTTATACTTACTAGGAAGAAGAGATGCCTAAAGAAGTTCCCTCTATTATCACGGGATATACCTTGAAGTGTAAATTTGGAGCTAAGAAGCAATAAATTAATAGTGGCACAGACTATTATCCCAAAAATAACACTTGCACACTTTGTGCATGGACCAGCCTATGAGTAGAAACATTTCCCAATCTGAACATAACGCAGCCTCCAGAGAACTGTCTCTCCAGAACATGAATCTCTCCAGACATTACCTCAAAGTTAGTTCTCAAATTGGGGGCAGGTCTAAACTTAGAGCCAAACCAGGTTTGGAAACATTTTTCTCCCCAGATATATCCAGAGAGATTCCAAGAATTGTCCTAAATAGCAACAAGACCCTTCCAATAGTATGATGATTACAGTTATCATAGAGATTAATTCATTTCCATTCACCTGCCTTTTACATCTATGACCATCCTGAAATTTTCAAGGAGACATCATTTTTTCCCTAAAATTATATATTTCAGTGACTTGATTTTGTTCTTCACCAATGAAAGTCTCACATATATTATATCAAACTACTTGCTACACTCATTACAGTGAGTAAGCCACCCCTCATTGTTTTTACTTTTAGGTTAAAGGACCCTTTGATTGTCAGGCAAGTAGAAAGTACACGTCTCCAACAACAGTAACACCAACAAGGTGCATTATAGTCCATTAAGCAATGGCAAACTCTCTAGTGAGTTTTCGTATATAATGAAAATAATCCAAACATTTTCATTTCCAGATGTTCTTTTCACCTCCAGATCTTAGAAACAACTCTTCAGAAAGTTACTTTAATCTTTCATGTACTGCCCTTTGGCTTTCCTGAAAGTAAAAATTTGACAATTGCAAGACTCCTCCAAAAAGTGAAACAGAGAAGAGGGAAAATAAAAGGAGTTAATGTTTTATCTTTAAGGTAACACAAAGATAGAGCTTATGCATCTCTTCATCTGTCCACAAAAAGAAGTAAATAAGAAATGCTTCAGGTTACTCTGTGGCTCTGAGACTATAAGGACCTAGAAGGCCAGTGTCATAAAACCTATTAAGTATTCTTCCATTACATGACCTTAGGAATGAACTCCAATAAAACTTATGAAAATATTAGAGTATAAAATGAAGTGCTTATCCCCTAAGAGTAGAAAGCATCTTGAAGGAAAATAATCAGTTAATAAAGGCAGGCTCCCATCTTGAATTTTCTAAACTAATCCTGATTATACCATGCTTCCTCAAGTATCCCCATAGCTCATTTCTAAATGTATTTGTTTTAAAACAATTCTCACTTAGATTATGCAGGCACATGTTGTGGAGGAAGATTTGAATTCCCACTGAAAACAGGTTTTATAAATTGCTTTTTACTGCCCAGGGAGGGTCTGGAAAAACCTGGCGAAAGTTAATAAACTATTTTCTCAGTTTGTGAAATTTTACATTTTCAACTGTTGAATTATGAAACAGTTGTCAGAACCTCTATTTTCTTACAGCCCTAGGACCATCCTTGTGCAAATACCTGCAAGAAAAAACAATAAAGGGCTAGAGGCAAAGAATACATGTTTCAATTAGTTATGCCGTGTTTGCAGCTCAAATTCCAACTATGTAGCCAGAGAATAGTATGCTATTTAGAGGTCTAAACTACAGGTGTGTTAATCCCTACTATTAAAATTCCAAGCCCTTTTTAACTGACAAAAAGCGACTGTCCTCATTGATTTTAATATCTATCATATGATTTACGACCAGAAACAGTGAGCGTCCATTTCTTGGGAATCAAATAATGGTTAAAACCAAAATTCCACTGAAGGATTGGGCTATATCCAAGTTTAAGATTTCAAGAGTGTTAATTGAATAACACTCTTGTATTATTAGTAAATGTGGTTCATTTAGTAACCACATATTATGCATCTATATGTAAGTATAATAAAATGTTAAATTTGTCTTTTCCTATTTTCTCGGAGTTTCTACAGAACAATTAGTGAAATATCACTTATGGAGGACATGCTAAGATACTGGGAACCAGTTTTGAAACTCTCAGCTGTGACTCACTTTGAGTCTCCCAGTTTCCAAGAGCAGAGGGAGAGTCCACTTTCTATGCCTAAAGATAAGGAAGACAGCTTCTGAGAACCACACAAAGAACTGGAGTTTGAGGGCCACTGTCTTGTGACTGTCGCCTGGAAAAGTCTACAGTCAAGAGGATGGCTGCAGCTTCTCCTGAAGACAAGAGGAGAGACAGCCAGGGTGGAATGGTAGTGTGCTGCACTTCCATCAACAGCAAGATAATTGTTTCCCATGGACCAGATATGGGTCCACCTAAAAGCACACCTGGAGAAGCAGGGTATCCCCAGAGTGATTCTAACAGAAAGTCTGGCAGGATGAGCCTCTAGAGAGGACTTTCAAGCAGTAGAGGCATTACTCAAAACAGAGATCTACAAATGAAATTACTCAGAAAAACACTCCACAGGAGAAAGTCAGTATTTGAATACCTGCCCCATTGATGCCATTTTAGCAGCCAAGAGAAACGTCAAATCATCCAAGCTACATATATATATTTTTTTGCTTCCTTTACCTGTTTCATCTTTTCTTCACACTCCCCAATCCCAGATGAGTTCGAAGCAGTGAATGGAGGAAGAAGGAAAGTATCAGAATGAGTGATGAAAAAGACTAAACTATTTATCCCACTGCAGATCTTGGAATCTGAGCTGAGTCAGACCTGAAGGAGAGAAAAGGTTGGATTGCATGAGATTGTGAGACTTTGAGACTAGATTGGACCAGACTTTTCAACTTTTGAAAAATGAGATATTTCTATTTGTTAAAACCTGAAAGTAACTAAGAAACGAAGCCAAAGAAAGAAACTAGGCTAAATGGGGAACAAAGTATCAACTTTGTTAACAGCTTGATGAAGCCTATTAAATGCCTCAAAGTCATGGTCTAATGAAAGCCAGATAGAGAGAGACCGTAACTTATATTGAAATCCCTAAATGAGCCTCTTTACTTACTCCCCACATCTGATGAATGCGCAGGCACATCAAGATCAATTCTCAGGGTGAGATCAAACCACTGCAATCTAAGGAAAGTACAACATAAAACATGCACACCAGTGCAAGAACAAAAGAAGGAAGACAGACAGCTGGAAAGACCTTGTTTACCCCCAGCATCCAGCACTGTGCAGTATGTGCTATCTGGTTCATGCCTGGGAAATAGCCCCAATACAAGCTGCCAAGTAGAAAAGAAGGAAGCTGAAGATCTTGCAAGAGAAATAAGGGTCTTGGGATGCATAGCAGGGTGTAAAGGAGCATTCAAGAGACCAGCTGAGGCTGGAGGGACTGAGAAGCCAGTCCTATGTCAGATCTCAGGAGGTAGGAGTGACACTTCACCACTTTCCCACGGTATAAAACATGGCCGTGGGACTATCTGAGTCTGACCAACCTGAGTCTATCCCTTCCTCCTGTAAGGACAAGGACTGGGAAGAAGTAGAAGGTGGGAAAACATTTTCTCTGGTAAGGGGAAGAATGAGCTCCCACAACATTACTTGATGGTTTTTTCTTTTTTTTTTTTTTTTAAGAGATGGGGTCTTGCTCTGTCACCAAAGCTGCAATGCAGTGGCACAATCATAGCTGACTGCAGCCTCAAACTCCTGGATTCGAGTGATCCTCTCACTTCAGCCTGCCAAGGAGCTAGGATGTGATAAGACATCTGGCTAACTTTTTTTTTTTTTTTTTTTTTTTTGTAGAGACGAGGTCTTGCTATGTTTCCCAGGCTGGTCTTAAACTCCTGGCCTCAAGCAATCCTCCCACCTCAGTCTCCCAAGCAAACTTGATGGCTTTTTAGAGAACTACTTATAAGTATAGACATAGCTCTTTCGAGCAAATTATACTTTCACTACATTGTATGATTTGTCTGAAGACCTAATCAATAGCTCTACTCCCTACTTCCCTTTTTGCTGTGAATGCCTAACGTTAGCTAATGATGCAATGCCATCACCCATTATAGCAGCTAAGTTTCTTAAACCTAAACCTCATCATGTCTTCTGACCTACTCTAAGAAGACTTAAATAGTAAGACAGCTCTTCATAAATCCATATTCCATGAGCAAAGCTCACAGAATAAACGCATTCCAATTTGTGATGATACCAAACCAAGCTCCATTAACGCCTATGTGAAATGCACAATCTTAATTGTTCTGAACAAAATAACAAAATCAAAGTGAAAGGTTTCTAACTTTTTAAATTCTTCACACATCCATGATCATGACAATAACACAACTTTAGTGTTTATCGTAAACCAAGCACTAGAGCTAAGCATTTTATATACTGTATGTATGCTTTATATACTCATGGGAACCCTAGAATCTATTATTTCCCCATTGTCAGCAGATGAAACAGTTTAACAATTGTAAGTCACTTATTGTAGGACATACAGCTATAAAGTGATAGGGAAAAGATTCTAACCCAGGTCACTAAGCTTGACAAAACGCCTCTCACCAGAATAAAGGGCATCCTTGGTTCTGATTCTTAGGCTGCTATTGCTAGTACCTTAAAGAAAACATGTTTAATGATTGTGATATAAAAAGGCATACATGCCTCAATCAGTCGTTTTCTTACTTCGCAATTAGTCCCTAAATATAAGGGGCCATTTTGAGATATCTTAAATCATGGGGTAAATGAAAACGACAGTACAAATAGACCCTTATCAGTCTTTACAGAAATTTTGGTGAACAACATTATTTTTAAGTTTAATAACATTATTTTTAGACATTGCTTTTAGGTTAAAGTGTTGATTTTATGTATTATGCTGGACATGTGCTTCTGTGTGGTCAATACAGTTTTTTTAAAGTTATTTAATAAAAATGTTACTTAGATAAAGGATTTTAAGAGGTGATACTTTCACGTGTACGTTCAGATATATATTTTATATATTTATATCAAATGATAACAGAATGCCTGTTGCCTTTTGTTATATATGTGCATATATACTGTATTCCCATCAGGTTTCCAAGAACAAAAACATTGTACTTGCCCTGTATGGTGCCTGACTTGGAGAAACCTTAGAGAATGTTAAATAAGGAACTGTTGATTGCTTTATCTCATATCTAAGGATTCAGAAGAGGAATTCTGTGACAACAAAAAGTAAACATAGATTAGAAATGACTAAAATGCTTCTGTTGGTACTCCCCCACAGCTAAAGTGCCCAAGGAGTGTTCTATAAATGTATACACCACAGTAATTGTGCAAACAGGAAACTGCATTTTAGTAGTCATTTGTATTCCAATATATGAAAGCTGAGGCCTTCTTGCTGCCAGTGCTTTGCCTCAAACAGCTTTAGTAGCATGGAACATGTCCTAGGAGTGTTGCGTAAAGAACTGGTGTGCCAGCTCTGGAGAGGGTCGGCAGTACCAGAGGACTCCAAATTATACTGAGAAGTAGCCCATGAGTTCACATATCCCTTCCCTACTTCCTTTATTTCCTCTCAAACTTTCAGTTTCAGAGAGGACACTGAAAGTCAAAACTGCACTGAGCTCCACTGGACACAAACCACCCCTGAGGATATGTATCAGAATTGACACATGGCCTCAAGAACATAGCCTGAAGCTCAGAGTAGGCTCTGGGATTAGCCTCAGATAACCTGAAACAATTCCTATCTCTACTCCTAAGCCATGAGCAAGCATAGAACCCCCATGGTGAAATAAAAGAGGTTTTCCCTGGGACCACGTTTCCCATGTCCCCACAATGCATTCTTCCACAGATGCTTCAGTGAAATATCTACAGGATTGGGTGTCCATCTGGTTACTGACTGACCAGAGGAATTTCCAACATGCCTTTCCATCCTTATTGGGAAATAAACCACAATTTTTCCCCTTGGATTAATTAAGCACCTGAAGGTAGTTTAGAAGTAGAACACCTGACACATGTGACTCCAGTGTATTTCCCCAACGCTCTCTCCTTGTGCAAGTCTAGTGAATGGACCAAGCTGATCTGTCATATTTATTCCAATTCATGGAATAAATATGCCACCTGAGGCATCAGCCCATCTCACAGGGCCCCAGAATCTTCCTGCAACTCCCAGACTTTATTTTTATTTCTGGCACATGAGCATGAAGCACACAATCACATAGAAAGGCTGAATCTTGGAGAGCTGAGTGAATGTCAACTTACATTTCAAAAGGTGTTTTTTTGTTTCAGAAGACATATCATATGCTCATTAAACATCCACCTATAATCAGCTCTGATGAAGAGTGGACCCTGATCCACCTCTTACAGATTTGCTTGAGAGCTTTAAACCCTTGTAATCTCAGGCTGGTTCACATTTGACTGCTGAAGTTTTAGCTGAGTATTCAGCTGCAATCACCATTTTATTTGATCATTTAAATAGAGAAATTCATTTTTTTCTCTTCACTCCTTTAATCTTTTCCTTATTAACAAAGAAGGCCTTAGGTCAGAAGGTGGGCAGGGATATAAAGCAAATTACTGATCTTTTTGGAGAAAATCTCTGTTCAAACATAAGGCATTATTGCATCTGGCTCTTCTAAAACTGAACTTCCTGCCCTTTACAAAACTTTCACCTTCTGTAGGGTTTTACGAATAATTGAAAACACCTATATTTGTGTTTTCTTAAGTAGTTCCTACATATTCGTTAGTACTGCAAGATAGGACAGTGAAGGGGAGACAGATTGCCTGGGCTCATACACCAGCGCTGATAATTCCTGTGCTTCTTAACCTTCCTGTCCCTCAGTCTGCTCATCCGTAAATTAGTCCATCATGGGCACAAGGTTGGGTTCTATAATCCTAGCTCTTATTTCTTAAAACAACCTGCCTAAAATATATTTTAAAAGTTCAAATTAAGTTAAACTGAATTTTTTACTTCCTTTGCAGTTATCCATCATCAGGACCTGTCTCCTTTAGCAATAAACTCCAAGGGTTGCACCTTGAAGAAACCCTTTAATTTTTTGAGTTTTGATTTTCCTGGTCTATAAAATTGAGACAATAGTGACCCTTGCCTCATATAAGTGTTATCTAGAAAATGAAGCAAAGAATGGAAAACTGTTGTGATTCTGAGATCCTCCACCTGGCCCAAGGAAGGAAGAACAACAAGCTTATGTGAAGCAGACAGAGTTGCTCTACTGAAAGCCAGAGTAGTGATGATTAGGTGAACAATGAGTAGCCTGGGATCTCCAAAAGGCAAGCACAGAACTGGATAGGATATCAAAATCAAAATAAGTCAGAAAGGAACAAAATACAGAAGTAAAAATAATTCAGGTATTGGAGCAGATAGGATAATTTTTCTATTTTTTCCCCCAAACCAAGGTCCCCCCTGCATACAATATCCCCTAATATTTGCAATAATGTTAAACAAATGTGTAGCAAACGAATAGTTGAATGCTCAAAGAGCCAGATTCTCTAGTGGAGAAAGAAAGGAGATTAAAACATTTGGGCTCACATGGAAGAGAGGGCAAAGGGGAGGGTTTGGCCAGAGTGCAAGATGTCTGGGAGAACTGGCACAGTCCTCTTTTGTTCCATTCAAATTCTCATCCACCCCTCCCTCTAAGGGAAACACATTCAGAAACCGGCCCACAGGCCTGCCAAAATTGGGCACTAGACATAGTAATCAGTCAAGCTGGTCTAATAACTATTAGCATGGAATAGTTGGTTGAATTCTCCCAGAACACAGATGGGGCTGGCTGTTGAGAGGCATTGTGCAGGATTCAAAGGTCAAGTTCAAAGCAGGGAGGTGCTTTTCCCTAGTCAGGAAAGCCCCATGGAGTTTTTTTCAGTCCAGTGTGTCTCAGTCCTTACTGCCACCTGAATTACCTATGGATCCTCTCCCTGTTCAGCAGGTCTGGGAGAACCTCCAAGATTCTGTACTTCTAACAAGCTCCCAGATGCTGCCACTTTTGCTGCTCCAAGACAGAATCACACTTTGTGGAGCGGGGGTCTAGTCCTCTGCGCAAGTCCCACAGAAACCAAGTATGTTGGCAGGGGGGTGACCTCTGAGAGATTTCACAAGAGGTAAGAGCTCATGTGTTGGTACATCTCTTTGGTGCTCTCTAGAGGTTGGAAAGGTGTGGACTCTTTTGCCCAGGTTTGTTCTCTGGGGAGTGGATAGATTCTCCTTCTCTCATGAAGGTGTGTGTTGGAAAATAAAATGTTTGGGGCATGCTTCTAACATGCTCTTCCAAGCATGTTAGAGATCCCCTTGTGAGACTGTCATTCTTTTTATAGATCAGAGGTAAGAGATCAACCCCAGTGGTCAGAACTACCACTGGGCTGGAGCCAAAACACCCAGATGTGACATAATGGGGTGGGATTGAATTATCTCTAAGAACTTGTCCTGTTCTAAAGTGATATCATTCTAGCTTTTAGTTCTTTTTTTCATCAACATATGGGGAGTTTTTGTTTTTGTTACTGTTTGTTTTCATCAGAGCTAATGTGCTATACCCTGAACAAATGGGGGAACATACAACATGTTCATCCAATAGTGAAAGAGATGATGCTCCTTTTGGAGACATCTGATTATAAAAGTAGTTTAAATAAAACATGCAGTTAACAAAGGAGAGAAAACCTGCAAAACCTGCTTTAAAAACTTCTGCGCGGTCCTATGAATTCATCCATTTTCTGTGACACAGACAAAATTAACTTTTCCTTTTTATGTTGAACATTAGCCTATAATCATTTTGAACTAAAAAAGTCTAAATATACTGAATCTCCTATGATCATCTCCTTCAAGTCTTTACTCTTGTTTGTTTTCCCAAGAGCAACCATCATCTTCTAGCAGATTATATAATTTAGATATTTCTTATGAATAGGGCTTATTGCCTACCATCATGCCAAGATGGGCCTCTACCTCATAAGAGCAGAAACCATTTTTTTCACTGAAAAACTTAGAATAGTGTTTGGTTTACAGAAAACACTCAAAAAACAACCTAAACCACCTTGAATATTGTAAGTCCAAACCTCTAATTCTATTCTCACGGGAAGATAAAATGTAAGGATAAAAACAGAGAAAGAGGAATACATTTGTGCATACTGATTAATCTTTAAATTATGCATTGCACTTACTGGATGATTAAAAGCCTTCAAAGTTTTAGAATAAGCTTTACTAGTTAGTTATACCATCTAATGTGATTTATTTTTAAATTATCTTTCATTGAGAAGATATTTAGAAATCAAACAGAAGAAATAGTAAGAATTGTAGTAAAGCAGTTTAGTGCAACTGATTTAATGACAGCAAAGACAGGTGAGGGTAAATTTTAATTTTTTCCATTTTAAATACAGACGACTGGTTTGTTTTTATTTGTCAATATCTCTCCATCTTTGAAGACAGCAGAATCTTGATAACCTTTCAAATACTGACAAAGCCCAGTATTATCAAGAGCTCTCATGTATCCACAAAGATGCAATGGTGGAGATAAAAGTGGAAGTGAGTCCTTAGCAATGAAAGATGCTCACATCACATCACCTGCACCAGGAGTAACTGAGCAGTACCATCATTGCCTCTGCTGGCTTCTTCAATCGATGAAATTTATCTAAGTGCACAGCCTCCTTGTCCCAGGCATGTTTTAATTCTCCACTACAAAGCCTTTCATTCAATCATCTTCTGTGTACTAGTGCCTTAGGGAAGTTCTCTTTCATGTGGAATACATCAGTTTAGGTAACTGGAGAAATGTTCTTTTTATTGCTGCATTTATCTCTCAGTAATCCATTTAATAATAACAATTATAATAACATCTTGTATTTAAACAGTGCCCTTAGCACTGTTTTCTCTTCAGTCAGGGACTATTTCTTTGGTAGTTTTCCTCTCAATGACTACACATAAAATGTAGAGATGTAAAGAACTGAATCCTTGAATTATAAATACGACTTTACTGTATCATTTAGTCAAATATGGTGATGCCCAGAACAAATTACTGCAGACTGTTTTGTGATTTATAGTAGATGTGCCAAACTACTCATAAAATCCAGGCTCGATAAAATCTGGAAGGCCTTTGAGAAGAGATCATCTGCTACAAACACAGGCCAACAAGAGAATGCAGGGCACACATTTTCCTTGTGTCACATGGCACAGAAGAAAGAGCATTAACTTCAGAGTCAGAAGGACGGACAGTGAAACTGAAATTCTGGTTCTGCCCTTAGCTGTGTGACCTTGAGCAGTTTCTTAACCTTTCTTCCCCTGAAGAAAGATGAAGTGCAGATTAAATTGGATAATATAATACAGAAGGCACTAAATAAAAGTAGTTGGCATCTCTGCTACTCTTTAAATCTCCAAGATATTAGCTTTACAGCATCTATGGTATATTTCTATGAGGAAAAATGGCCATTTTAACAGATATATATTATATTTGTAATATTTATTGAGCATTTAATATGTGGTGGGTTATTTTTCACAAAGATAGAATATATATTGAGACTATTGTAAATATTATACCTACTTTATAGACAAGGAGATTGAACAAATCTTAACTTTTCAGTGTCCTGCCTAAAAGCCTTCAGAGGTTTCCCATTGCATTTGGAATAAAATTCACTTAAGCCCAGCAAAAGCTACCCCTGCAGTCCTCGGTGACCTCATCTCTTACCACTGCATTTCTCATCTTCCACTAGCCCCACCCCAGGTTTCCCAAACTCAGAAAGATTGTTCTCTGGCTGTACAGTCCTTGTACTAAGGGCCCCCACCACTCTCCTCAACCCCCACTTTTGCATGTCTATTTCTTTGTCATTTAGATCTTGGAATAAACTTCTTTTCCGGAGAAGTATTGCTTGACTAGTCAATCAATAGTAGCCACTGTGTCATCCTGTATGGCCTTACTGGATGTTAATTTTGTTCATAGTTCTAATCACTCACTGATTGTTGCTCTTGTTTAGTTATGCATTTGTTTGTTATCAACTTGCACACACAGACACACACAGACACATTGAAGTTAGCCCAAGGATCTTCCCAGGAATCGTGACAGTTTTGTTTACCTCTGCATCCCCACTTTTTAGAATACTGCCTGGTACATACACACTGGTGCTCATAAATGTTATTGACTGACAAGATGAGAAAATGAGTGAGTGACTTTATCATTTAGGTGTTTAGGAGGCTTTCTTGTGCCCAGGAAAAATTTAAATGTGAAGTCACGTTCTCTAATTTGGTTGTCTTTAGACACAAAACTCATGCATCAAAAATCTTTCATTTGCTTAAAACATAGTAACTAGCTCACCTTTTAGACTTTGAACACAAAAGTTGAAAATATTACCTTCCATACACATACCCACTTCATTCTCCTTTCCTGTGACTGAGTTTGTTGTGACATACTGATTTATTTCTATTGCATCTTTTCTGGTCTCGATTTACACTGAGAGTCTTCTTAAATCCCCAGTGTCACACACCACCAATGCTGCCTTCATGTGCCACTCTGTCCCTTTGAGGCTCACACCAGGAGGACACCCAGCACTGACAGGGACTGTGATGCCACACCATCCTCTCTGTGCTGTTCCTAAGCATCTCGGTCCTAGTGAGCAATGTTCATGCTCTCTGAAATGTTTCTTCCTGAGATGAAAATACCTACTCAACTGGGTTATAACGGAAATTAAATGAGGTGATGCATGCAAGGCACCTGTGAACACTCAAAATTTGCACCTAATTTTATACATGTGTCTGGAAAGAGATGAATGTCAAAGGAAAATATCAAAAACTACTTAAAGTTGCAACAAAACAAGCATTTCTACAGTAGGCACAGATTTTCCCTGCCTAGAGCGCTTTAATAATTAAACCTTATAGCTATTTACTTGTAACTAAGAGAGGAATTCTATCAGAAAGCAATTAATTATTGCTGTAATATAGGGAACAAACCAGAATATGATTTGTATTTTTAAAAGGTACATTTTAAAATATTATTTTCAAAACAATCCAGACAACTTGTGAACAGACTGTCTCAAGTAAATCCCCACACATTATGAGCTCTTCAGAACATAAAGCTGAATGCAGCTAAGCTGCACAAGCCTTAAAAACAAAGGTGGCCGGGCGCGGTGGCTCACGCCTGTAATCCCAGCACTTTGGGAGGCCGAGGCGGGCGGATCACGAGGTCAGGAGATCGAGACCATCCTGGCTAACACGGTGAAACCCCGTCTCTACTAAAAATACAAAAAATTAGCCGGGCGTGGTAGCGGGCGCCTGTAGTCCCAGCTACTCGGGAGGCTGAGGCAGGAGAATGGCGTGAACCCGGGAGGCGGAGCTTGCAGTGAGCCGAGATCGCGCCACTGCACTCCAGCCTGGGCGACAGAGCGAGACTCCGTCTCAAAAAAAAAAAAAAAAAACAAAAAACAAAGGTAAGGTAGTGAAAAGGCCAAAATTGAAACAATGGTACGTATGGGAAATGAGACTCTCTTCAACAAAGTGGCACAGTTACCCAAATTAGTGGGCTTTTAATTAAAATTTTTAGTTCTCATTCAACTAAAATTATTGGATATAAGACAGTCTTCAGTGTATAAAATTAATAGCCTCCAAGAAACAAATAGAAAATAATTCAGAAGCAAGACTCTTTCAGTTTGTTTCTATGTGCTTTCACGAGAGAAATTAAACGTGAGACCACATTTACATTGGAAACCGCTTTACAAAAGCGTTCATCATAGAGTTCCTCTAAACACAGTGCTCCCTTTGTGTGGTTAATATTAAATTTACAAAAATTAAATTTACAAACAAATTTTCAGGAAAATATTGTCTAAAGTTTTAGTGAACCATAACCTGTGAAAATCACATTTCATTATAGTTCAAATAAGGTAAATTAGGCACACAGATTTCTATTTTAAAACACACACACACACACACACACACACTTCATTTGGAGGAATCTTGTTTGTTTTTTAAGGAAATCCAAGAGTTCAGAGCTTCATTTAAGCATCATGAGTTTCTCTCAATAGTTCCAGAATGGCAGTCAAGGTAACTCTTAACTACTTAAGGAGACATACAGGGAGATGAGGGAGAATTAGATGGCAGGGGCAAGAAAAGGAATAAACTTCTGAATAGTGTTTGTATTCAATGTTTTATGGATAATTTTTATGTTTCTTCGTGGTGAGAGCTTTCTGAACAGAGATTGCTGGCAAGCTGGGTTAAAGAATAATTGAATAGAAATTTTAAAAATAGAGATCCCTGAGAGACATAAAGTCTTAACTTTCCTTGGAGCTATGCTTTTACCTTCCAGGGTGATGAATAATTCTTCTATTCATCCAGAGAAGAATTATTTACAATTCTCCTCATTCCAGAGAAGAATTATTTACAATCCAGAGAAAATGGCTCCCTGCATCTTCTGGTGGCAGAATGCATACACATTCCAGCCACCCTATATAAGCTCCAAGATTCGTAATTCTGGGGTTCTTCTCCCATGGTGCATGCATAGGGTCACTAGGCCTTCACAGTACCTCCCTGTGGGAAAGTGGGGTCTGGCGAACTGATAGCAAGATGCTCTAGTAGAAATAATTAGTCTATTTTCTGATCCAGAAATCTTGTGTTCCCTATTCAGGATAAATAAACATACATGTTAAAAAGCAACAACAAGACAACAATAACAGATAAAAATAGAATCTGTGGATAAAGAAAGGGAGTAACATTGGGATCAAGGGGAAGAGACCTCTTAATTAGGCCTGAATTTCTCAACCTTAGCACCATTGACATTTTGTACCAGATAATTCTTTACTCTGAGAGACTGTCCTGTGCATTTACTAGCATCCCTGGTCTCTAGCCAACATTAGCAACCCTTCCAGTTTTGAAAACCAAAAATATCTCCAGACATTGCCAAATGTTTCCTGGGTTGCAAAATGCCCCTACTTTAGAACCGCTGATATAGACAAATTGTTATCAACTATGGCCTCAAATTCATAGTAGGCTTCAAATATGGCCTGTTAAGAAAGCAGCTGACTGTCTGGGCATGGTGGCTCATGCCTATAATCCCAGTACTTTGAGAGGCCGAGGCAAGCAGATCACTTGAGGCCAGGAATGCAAGACTAGCCTGGCCAGCATGGTGAAACCCCATCTCTACTAAAAATACAAAAATTAGCCAGGCATGGTGACCTACACCTGTGATCGCAGCTACTTGGAAGGCTAAGACACGAGAATTGTTTGAACCTGTGAGGCGGAGGCTGCAGTGAGCTGAGATCACACCATTGCACTCCAGCCTGGGCGACAGAGCAAGACTCAGCAATAAAAAAAAATATGAAAAATAAAATAAAATAAAATAAAATTTTAAAAAAGCAGCAGGCTTCCTCCTTTGGTTTTGACAGATGTTGCCTCAGAATTAGTTTGAGCTGTTAAATTTAAGTCACCATCCCTCAAAACCATACTTAAGAGGATTATTCTGTTTAGAATGGCTAGCTCTCCTAGAATAAATTATGGAATAAATTACGTAATTTACTAAAAAGAGTAGTCGTTCAATTAATTTGACAGGAGTAGCTCAATTTAAAAACAAAATATTAATATATGAAGTACTTCATCATCTACTGAATTTCAAATTTAGAATGGACCTAATTCCTCATCATTTCTGACAACATATTCCCACAATATCCCTGGTGAATAATGGTCCACTCAGTGCTTGAACATCTCCATTGATGGGAAACTCACTTCTCCAAAAGAGGCTGACTGATTTCTGGGCAGCTGGAATTTTCTTCTTTAAATTGAGAGAAAAATAGTTAACATGTTTCTTCAACACCTACCTTTTTCTGGATTAAATATCTTCCACCATCTTTTGTAGGGCAAGATTTTGAGTTCTTTCATCTTCCTGACCATTCCCTAAAATGTCTGCAGTTGTTCCAATAGCTTTTATGATCTGGCTTTCAAAATTGAATGCATGCTCCAAGTATCTGAACATTAGCTGCATTGCAGATACAGAGCGACTATCACTTCCTATTCAAGACTACATTTCTCGTAACGTAGCCTCAGATGGTTGTATTCAGTAATAAAACAAACAGAGAAGTGCTACATGGCCTACTTGAGGTCAATAGTATAATTCTGATGAATAATAAAGAAAATAGAGATTATGTAATGTTTTTGTCTTCTCTAACAAGAAAAATTCTCTCTTGAAAGGGAATTTTAAAAGAGAAAGTTGCATGATCTCTTTTTTCAGACAAACCATATTGAATTTATCCTCTATTTCAACTCCAAAAATTTCCCTTCTCAAATGTGATGCTGCCAAATCCTCTCCTATCTTTATTTCTGATGGTAGTATTTCGATCCAAGTTTAGAATCTTACATTTAATATCAGTGAATCTCTAAACTAATATTTTCTGGATTTTTAAGGTTAATATTAAAATCCCAAATGTATTGTTATGAACTCTGCATCCTCATGTTTTTAGAAAAACATGACATTTTGCCTCTTTCTCTCCTCTAGCACTTCCTGCAGTTGTTTATATTTCCATTGTTGTTACTCAGCCTCATTTAAGGGCTTCTACATTATGTTTTCCACTAAGATGAATGAACCACTTCAAGGGGGAATAAACTTGCCATCAATGGACGTGATTAAACATAGGCAAGACCATCTCTTAAGAATTCTCTTTCACAAAACAATTTACTTTGTTATAAAAGACAAAAGGAAAAATCTATTTTATTATCAGAATTATACCATTAACACCTAGCAACTATTATTTCTTCATTTGTTCCATTGTTAACATGAGAAATTAAAGTCTTTTGATGTTCTCATTTTTTTCTTTGCCTCAGTTTCTGAACTCTAGTACAGGTCTTGCTGACCTAAGATGTTTTGGGAGATGTGAAAAAGGATGAATGCTGAGTTGGAAATGCTGCTCAATATAAGGCAGAAGTTGTCCAAGAAGCCAAACAGGATGTAAACTTCCAGATTGTATAGATATTACTGGATAATTGCATTTGCCTTTACCTACTATAATATATAAAGTTGAACTATTATATATTATATATTAGTTATATACATTATATATTATATATTATATATAAATTATATATATTATATATATTATATATTATTTTACATATTATAAGTTAAATATAATATATTATTTTATATATTATTATATATAATATATAATTATATATATTATATATTATATATTATTTTATATATTATATGTTATATATATTATATAATATATTAGATATTATATATTATCATATATAATATGTTATATATTATCATATATAATATGTTATATATTATCATATATAATATGTTATATATTATCATATATAATATGTTATATATTATCATATATAATATGTTATATATTATATATTATCATATATAATATGTTATATGTTATATATTATCATATATAATATGTTATATGTTATATATTATCATATATAATATGTTATATGTTATATATTATCATATATAATATGTTATATATTGTTATATATTATATATTATCATATATAATATGTTATATATTGTTATATATTATATATTATATGTTATATATTGTTATATATTATATATAATTATAATTATATATTATATATAATTATAATATTATATATAATATATAATATTACATATAATATATATTATATTATATTATACATGATATATTATATATCATAGTATATATGATCGTATATGATATATAATAGATCAATTATATATCGTATATGATATATAATAGATCAATTATATATCGTATATGATATATAATAGATCAATTATATATCGTATATGATATATAATATATCAATTATATATCGTATATGTAATATATCAATTATATATGATATATAACATATATCATATATATCATATATAACATATATCATATATATCATATATAACATATATCATATATATCATATATAACATATATCATATATATCATATATAACATATATCATATATATCATATATATCATATATAACATATATCATATATATCATATATAACATATATCATATATATCATATATCATATATATCATATATCATATATATCATATATATCATATATCATATATATCATATATATCATATATATCATATATCATATATATCATATATATCATATATATCATATATATCATATATATCATATATATCATATATATCATATATATCATATATATCATATATATCATATATATCATATATATCATATATATCATATATATCATATATATCATATATATCATATATATCATATATCATATATATCATATATCATATATATCATATATATCATATATATCATATATATCATATATATCATATATATCATATATATCATATATATCATATATATCATATATATCATATATATCATATATCATATATATCATATATCATATATCATATATATCATATATCATATATATCATATATCATATATATCATATATATCATATATATCATATATCATATATATCATATATCATATATATCATACATAATATATTATATCATACATAATATATAATATATATCATACATAATATATAATATATGAACTTGAACTGCATAATTAATATGCAGTTACCATCTACCTTCTATTAATCTCTTTTCAATGTTTTTCAAAAGCAACTTCAGACTCATCAGTAGTGTGAAACTTTTCCTGAACAATTATGTTATTCCTATAACATCTTTATGTTAATTGCTTAGTATTGTCATGCCTCTACAATATACTATAATTGATGGAGATAGCATTGGTATCTGGTCTTCCATAGTACCCCCAAACAACTAAAAAAAAAGTAGGTAAATTTGCTTAACTGAGCTTACTGCCAAAAGCTATACCTAGAATTTACATTTGAAAAATAAAGTCATTTTATGCATCAGTATTTTTGCTTTGCATTAATAATTTGTTGACTTTAACAAACAGTATTTTTCCTGATTCATTTCTGTTCCATTTGCTGTCCCTGATAGCCTTTTAATTAGGTTACTTGTTTGTCAAATGCCAGTTTGTTATGCTTGTTCTCCTTCACGGATTCAAAAATAATCAAGGCAGGTGTTACATAAATTGTATAGAATGACATGCTGTCATAATCAATTGCTAATTAATTTCAGATTATTTCTGCTCCTGTGATATGGGTGCACTCAAACGAAAAACAGTAAACAGTCATTACACATTTTGTGTTTGTTAAAGCACTTCATAATTGATAGCAGAGATGAAATTAATTTTAAGCAAGTGTTTTATCCAAGTATTAGCAAATACTCTGTTGCCTGGAGAATATTGTTGACTAGCATTTTATTCTAATAAACCAGAGATTATTTCAAGAAAACATATAAATTCATGAGAAGAAAAAATCCACCTTATATAGAACTCCCATATACTACTAAAGGTGGAGTATTTTAAAAAGGAGTCAATAAATGTAAAGAGCACTTCTCCATATTTTCATCCCAAAAGTCTTCAGCTCTTTCTATGTACTGGGTACTTAACATTTATTTTCCCATTTAACCTTTATACCAACTAAATGGCATTGGAACTAAAATAATGTAGAAGTGGGATCTGTTGTGCCAGGTAGGCTAGTTGTCATATACCACGGTTTAGGATGAGTTCTCCAAAATCACACAGCACTGGCTAAGCAGTAGGCTTTATGTGGGGAAAGGGAAAACTGTCAAAGCCCACAGTCAGCACACAGAGGCCGGTGTTCCTACCTGCTCTTCATCTCAGAGTGAGGCAGGAGGGGCAGCACTGGCTAAGCACTAGGCCAGTAGGTCAGGAGACTCTGCTGAACTCTCAGTGTGACTCCAGATTCTGTACCATTAGCAGCATACTTAGGATATAGCAGTTGAGACAGGGGGAAATAAATGAACTTTGGGTGCAGTCTGGAATGGGGTGCCGGTGGTTTACAGAAGCTGTCTGGAAAGCCAGCTCCCAGGCCCTGGAAACCTTGAGGTCCATGAGAGATCTCAGCATCTCCTGTTATAGAAAGAGACACAGTCCCAGGAGTAACTGCTTCCACTGACAGAAGGTGAGGTCTGGGTTTCAGAAAGACTTTATCTAGGTGACCCCGAGTAAACACCCTATGATTACATTTGGATTATTCATTTCATTGAGCCACTGAAATTAAATATTAGACAGATTAGATTACTTACTCAGGATCAGAAGACAGCTGAGTGATATCACTGGAATGCTGAAAGAAGCAGTCAACTTAGAATTGTCAACCCGAAACACTACTTTTTTGGAATAAGATAGGAAAAGCTGAAACTGTTTTTTACTGGGTTTTTGTGTTTTGTTTTGTTTTTTTGTTTTTGTTTTTTGACAGAGTCTCGCCCTGTTGCCCAGGCTGGAGTGCAGTGGTGCGATCTCCACTCACTGCAACCTCAGCCTCCCAGGCTCAAGTAATTCCCATGCCTCAGCCTCCCAAGCAGCTGGGACTACAAGAGCACACCACCATGCCCAGCTAATTTTTGTATTCTTATTAGAGACAGGGTTTCACCATGTTGGCCAGCCTGGTCTCAAACTCCTGGCCTCAAGGATCTGTCCGCCTTAGCTTCCCAAAGTGCTAGGATTACTGGCATGATGTATTTACTGTCGACAGAACTCCAATAAAGAACTACCAGGAGGGATTCCAAGAAAAAGGAAAATCACACCAAAGAGAAGTATAAGACAAAAAAGGAAATGAAGAACAAAATAGTTGGTAAATGTGTAGAAAATTCTCATTAAACACTGTTTGGATTAAGAATAAAAAGGCAAAACAATATGTAATGTGTGGAATTAAAAATGACAGAACAGGCCAGGTGCAGTGGCTTATGCCTGTAATTCCAGCACTTTGGGAGGCCGAGGCAGGCAGATCATGAGGTCAGGAGATCAAGACCATCTTGGCTAACACGGTGAAACCCCGCCTCTAACAACAACAAAAAAAAATACAAAAAATTAGCCGGGCGTGGTGGTGGAAGCCTGTAGTCCCAGCTACTTGGGAGGCTAAGGCAGGAGAATGGCGTAAACCCAGGAGGCAGAGCTTGCAGTGAGTGGAGATCACGCCACTGCACTCCAGCCTGGGGGACAGAGCAACACTCCGTCTCAAAAAATAAAAATAAAAAAAATAAAAAATAAAATGACAGAACAAATAATGGGCTGTAATAGCACATAGGTCAGAAGAAGATGATTGGAATAGATATATTCTATAGCCCATACTTTCCTTAGTAGAGAGATTTTGATATATTGAGACTCAGGCCTATATAATATTTCACAAATAACTATTTAAAAATAAAAATATGTATAATAGACTATGTTAGGAATTGAAATCACAGGCATGAAAGACAGTGATTCCACAGGAAGAGAACAACAGGGAACACAGTGTGAAAAGACTGAGTACCAGGAAGTAGTATCACAAGAACACAAAGTTGTAACCAGCTAGGCCAAGTTGGATTAGGGAGAGCTTTCAGGAGGAAATGATATCAGAGCTGAATTTTAAAATATGAACAAGAATTATCTAGACCTAGTAAGAGATATGTGCTGATGCACAGATGTGAAGGAGGCTCTGGCAAGTGTAGGAAACTGAAAGTGAGTTCTCAGAGTTGAGTGGAGACTATATGTTCTGGAGTAAAGCATAATGTATGTTGAACTCAGTTTCTATTTTATTCAAAGGAATATTTTAAAACACATACATACACACACACAACAGGAAATCCCTAGTTGTTGGAGAATTTCAAGAAATACAATGATTTACTGTTTTAGAAAAATTATTGTGACAATGAAATGGAGAGTGGGCTGGAGGGGTAAATGCCAGAACAAAGGCAATTACAAAAGGATACAAAGAGAGGGAATTACAGGATCGATACAGAGTCAACCCAATCTGGTCATAGTTTTGGAGGTAGAAAGGTAGTTTCTTCACTTGGATGACAGGTTACATGATTGTCGCAGAAAGCGAAGTATGAGGAAAATAGAACATATTTGAGAAGTTTCCCATAAAGCATCCAATAAGGTATCTGAAACAGCCATCACAGGAACCTCTCCTCTTTACCTATATTTTAAAGCTCATTCCAGATACTACTCCTGGGAAAAAAGTTTTCTCTCCTTGCACTTACTGTATTATTCATATACTGTTATAAAGTTCATAACTAATTTACTTTACTCAATGACACTGCAGAAACAATCACATTTACTTTCTACAGAACTAAAGTAGACCTGAGACCATAATAAGTACTCAACAAATATTGAGTAAATTAATTAATGCCTGAATGCCTGCCCCCCACCACCCCATGTTTACTAGGACTAAAGACTATAATACGGCCAGGTAGTTCCTCTTTTGAGAGAGCTGCTAAAAGTATCTCTCTCAGGCTTACTTCAAAGAAAGAAGGAAACATAATTAACTGTTTTAAGCATTGAGTAGAAGCAATAACCTTTATCAATCTCTCTCTTCCAGGCTACAATGTTGAATTCACAAGATCAGAGAGAAACAATACTTTTAACAACAAGAGTTAATGTTTATTAAGCACCCACTGTGTACCAACACAATACCAAGTGCATTATTTGTGTAATCTCATTTCATTCATTCAATAAATATTAGTTGAATGGTCTGTGCAATATTCTAGGATTCAGGGACATAACAGTGAACAAAAACATATTTTCTTCCCTCATGGATATGGTGGCTTTAGGGAATATGAACAGTGAAAAAGGTAAACAGAAAAAAACTAAGTTCAGAATGTAAACTATCATAAAGGAAATAAGCTGGAAGACATAACAGAAGAGCTTGGAGGCAGAAGGCACAGGTTAGGTTGAAAGGTCTCTTTGAGAAGATAACATTTAGGCTAAAACCTGGATAAGAAGGATCCAGCCATATGATGGTCTAGAAAATTAACCACCTTGAGCAAAAGGAGAAGCAAGTGAAAATATCCTGAGGCAAGAAATGGTCTCATTTGTCTGAGAAAAAGAAAGAAAATGAGTGAAGCTGGAGTGTGATTAGCTGGGAGGAGGTATGAAAGACCTGGGTTAATAAAGATTAGAAATGTCAGCCATGGAATGCCTAGTAGAGCATTATGAGGAAGTCAATGTTACTGAATTAGCAAAGGAAAGCCACTGAAATGTTTGTTTAAGCAAGAGAGTTACGTATGGTTGGAAGTACATGTCCTGGCTGCAGGGTGGAAAACAAATTTGGAGAGAAGTTCAAGAGTGGACATAAAGGAAATAATTGGAAGACTCTCCCCTGAGGTGTGGAAAAGATGAAGAAAAGTAGATGGATGACTGAAGACAATGTGGAGGCAGAACATGCAAATCTTGCTGGTCAACTGGTCAACTGGGCATGGGTAATGAAAAGAAGACAAGTATCAGGGGTAAAACCTAGGTTTCTGGTTGAGCAACTGAAAGTATAAATGTTGTCACTAATAGAGAAGAGAGGGAAAGAATTAAGTAGAGGGAATCAAGACAACTGTTTTGAGCAAGTAAAGCAAAATATACATCTAATTTTGAATAAGTAAAGTGATATATACATCTAAGTTATGTATCAATTCAGCAGTTGTATTTATTAATCTGAAGCCAAGGCAGGAGACAAACATTTGTAATTTATTGAGAAATAGAAGTTAATTAAAGAAATGACGATGATGAGGATGGTTTAGATTACCAAAGGATAAAATATTAGAAAGAAGATAAAAGGGAGCAGAGGAAGAGGGAGAGATGAGGAGAACAGAGGGAGAAGGAAAAAGAGGAGAAACGAATTTAGCTTCAGAACATATTAACACTAGAATTTGGAAAGAAATAGAGAGGCAAGGGCTAAATAAAGGGGAAGGCAATTAGGAGAGTAGTTTATACTCAAAGCGAAGGAAATAATGTGTTTCAAGAAGGATGAAGTTTGCCAACTGCCTTTGAGAGATTGAGTAATAGAAGAATAAAGAAACACATAAAATAAATTTTCATAATATCCCTGAGGTAATTATTACTGTATCTTAAAGTTGAAAAGCAAGAATCTTAGAAAGTTGTCACTTAGAAAGCAAGGTCTGGGAACATAATTCTAATTGAGACTATCTGATCATGGACAAGAATCTTCACATAAAGAGGCAGAAACTGAAAAAGAGTACATAGAAGGTATAATCTGGGAGAGACAGCACCCTAAAGAAGTGATAAGAGATAGGATTCAGAATGACAAATTATGATTCAGGGGAATGAAACATTGCTCATTGTATTTAAATGTGAATGATTCATTCATTCACCAGAAACTTTGAGTGTCCACACCGTGCCCATACACTGCTCTCAGCTCCAGACTGCTCTTAGCTCCATGATTCTGCCCTCAGCGTACTTATCTTATAGAGAGGGAAGCTAACAATAAACAAGCAAACAAGTAAATAATATTATAGTTTTAGACAGTAACTAATGTTGTGAAGAAAAATAAGTCAATGGAAGCAAAAAGACTATGTGAAGAAGCAAGCATTTTTCAATGGGGTGGTCAGGAAAAGCCCCCTTAGGACCACGCTAAAAATATTTGAGCAGAGACTTAAATGAAGTAAGAGTAAGCCCTGTGTTGATCTAAAGGCAGATCCATCAGCAAGTGTAAGGGCCAGGAATGGGCTGAACTTTGTTCTGTTTGGCAGCAGAGCCAGGCCAGAGGGGCTAGAGAAGAGTGAATGAGAAGGAGTGGTCAGGAAACAAGTTTCGGCCTAATAGGCCACGGCAAGGAGTTTTCATTATACTCTATGATCTCTTAGAGGAATTTTGAACACATAGGGGATTTGGTCTGACTTATATTTTCAAAAGTTCATTCTACCTGCTATGTGAGAAATAAATAAGCTCTGGAAACAAAAATGGAGGCAGGAAGACCAGTTAGTAATCTACAGCAGTTGCCCATAGATTTAATATAGCTTTTCAGACATAATCCAAACCTTTAAATTATCATAAGTCCTCATTATGCTGAGGCTCAAACTGCTCCTGACATGTGATTGACATGTGTTGATTAAGAAAAGTGCAATTTGAATGAGATGGTCTTGCCACCAACAACATAAGCATTTGAAACATAATTAACCGCTGTTATGTGCTAAAGGTTTGTGTCCCCTCAAAATTCATATATTAAAATACTAACACCCAATGTGATGGTATTAGGAGGTTAGGCCTTTTAGATATAATTAGGTCATGAGGTGGAGTTCTCATTAATAAAATTAATGCCCTTATCTAAAAAAAAAAAAAAAAAAAGGAAGAAACACAGGATTTCTTTCCACCCTGTAAGGATACAATGAGACAACAACCACCTGCAAACCAGGAAAACAGCCCTCACCAGAACTCACTATGCTGGCATCCTGGCTTCAGATTTCCCAGTCTCCAGAGAAAAAAAATGTCTGTTAAGTCAACTATCTGTAATATTCTGTTATAGCAGCCTGGACTGACTAAAACAACTCCTATGGTTTTAAGGGCATTTATCCAGACAGAAGCTGTGTGGTTCCACTTTATATTTTCATAAAATCTAGTAGAGTAAATGTTTTTTTCTGTTCTTGGAGATACTTTAATTTAAAATATTTCATAAGTTATTAGCATCATTTACATGGATGCTAGGATATAGCATCACTTACATGTATTAAGGAGAAAAGATAAATATTATGAATCATTTAAATATTTCATATAATGATTGCATTTCAGTGTTAAAAGAGAATATAAGTGTTAAAATATGGAATAAGCAAACATATGTTATAGAATAACCCAGTGAAAATCAAATGAATTTTAAAAACTAGACTGTCTTAAGTTTCTTGCTATTATTTTTCTAGGTAAGCATATCAACCTACAAGAACAGTAGAGAAAAAAATTGCTAGACACAGTATAAATAAGTTTCCTTATAAAATGTTATAAAATGCTTTTGTGTCTGTGTGCCTAGGACTAAGAAATTTCAAAACTCCAGTTAACACTAATCCTATCCTACCTGGAATTCTATTTTATCCTTAGGGATTCTGAGTAACATTTTAGTAAAGAGGATTACTTCTAAATCAGGCTATAATCATGTATTTGATACAACAATGTTTTTCGAGTTTTTACCATTGTTGTCTGCCTTGAGCTAAGTGAAAATAATTTCAAAAGATTCAAATGAGCTTAAAGGAATATCACAGATTATTTTTAATGTCCTTTCCATCATGGAGGATGGGTTCAGAGATGGAGAGGAATTAAATCCTTGTAGGCTTCACGTCTTAATGATTCTGGAGGGAGAAAACAAAAGTTGTTGAGAAAAGCCTGAAGCAACAGCTGCCCATTTTCTGGGGAGTATAGAATCCAGGCCATACAGTTAAGTAAAAATCAAATAGTGCTCAAAGGGCTCAAGGCATATTCTGTTAAACATTTTTCCAGACTTTACAATTATTTATCAACTTGGGAGATAGGACCTGAATTTAATCCTATCCCCAAAATACACTTAGCTTTCTTATATTTCAATCACAGGTCTGAGGAGTGCTTCATACTCAGTCAGGGGACAGAGTCAGAGCACACTAATTCAGACAAGGGATAGAGCCACTTTGAATTGGGGGAATTGGAATTCAGAGTATTTTCAATCAAAGTGATCTTAATATTTCCAGATACAGCAAAGACCTGAAATTAAGCTGTATTTTAGAAGTTCTTGGGTAATTGTGATTTAATCAAGAAAATATTTGTATTGACATCACTTTGTGAAAAAATGTACTTTAAAAATGTTCAAAAACCATAGAAAGTTGTTTGCATGTCTAAAGCAATTTAAATATACCCTGAACAATCTTTTTCTATAGAATTAATTTAGAAAGTTGGTATTCTGGGGTTTTGTTTCTTTAATAAAAACATTTTATTTTTTAACTTTTACTTTAGATTCAGGAAGTACATGTACAAGATTGTTACAAAGGTATATTGTGTGATGTTGAGGTTTGGGGTATGATTGAAACTGTCGCCCAGGTAGTGGGCATACTACCAATAGGTAGTTATTGGACCTTTGCCTCCCTCCCTTCCTCCTTTTTTTGGAATCCCTAGTGTATATTGTTCCCTTCCTTGTGTCCATGTGTACCCAATATTTAGCTCCCACTTGGAAGTGAGAACATTCAGTATTTGGTTTCCTCTTTATTAGTTAATGTAGGATAACAGCCTCCAGCTGCATCTATGTTACTGCAAAGGACATGATTTCATTCTATTTTATGGCTGTCTAGTACTTCATGTTGTATATTTCGTATTTTAATCATTTGTAGTGTAATGAGGTAATAACTACCTGCCGCCTTGGGAGTCATGTGGGTCACTAAAGTATTTAACATTCTGAACCTCAGTGTTTTACATCTGAAAACAGAAATAAATCGTAATGCGTTATATATATAGCCAGAAAGTGAGACAGCAAGACAGCGAGAGAGCCAGACAGCAAGAGAGCCAGAGAGCGAGACAGCGAGACAGCATCTTGTTCTGTTGCTCAGGTTGGAGTGTAGTGGCCTGATCACAGCCCACTGCAGCCTTGAATTCCTGAGCTCAAGTGATCCTCCCCTCTCAGCCTCCTGAGTAGCCAGGACTACAAATGCACGCCACCATACCCAGCTTGTTTTTTTTATTTTAGTAGAGGTGAGGTCTTGCTATGTTGCCCAGGCTGGTCTTGAATTCCTGGGTTTAAGCAATTCTCCCACCTCAGCCTCCCAAAGTCCTGGTATTATAGGCATGAGCCACCCACCTGACCTAATTTATAAAATTTAAATAAAATAAGGTTAAACAGAGCATAATTCTTAGTGTTATACTACAGAGTAAAGATGAGTTCCTCTGTCCTGTCCAATCACTGAAATAACATAAACCTACAGAAGTACAATATCTCAGTTTTCTGCTGTCAAAGACTATCATGCCTAATAGTGTTAGGATGTGGTTTGGACTAAAGTCAGACTGCATATAAAGTCCTTGGCCTAGTACTCAAGAGATGGTGATTGCTAGTATAATTTCCTGGCCTTCCATATTACCTATGGCCCAAAATGTTTTAAAAACCATTTGATTCATCAATTTTATCACAATTCTTAAAGCCTGCCTTATATTAGAGTTATGTACTCCTATTCATGGATATAAAGACAAATAGGTCACAACCTTTGCAGCATTAACTCTGACAGTTTGCTAGAACCAAGAGCAAAAGATGTTACAATGGTCTCTGACCTTAAAACCCCAAATCAGGAAGAGTAGCTATTTAATTATAGTAAAATACAAAGAAATACCATTAAAGAATGATATGAATATGGCTTTAGAGGTGCAGAGCAAGAAATGAATAATTACCTTGGCAGAAAAAAAAACCTTCAGACATTGAAGGCAAGGCTCACTACAATATTCACTAGAATAAACTTTTGCATTCTTCCCTATGACTGAAATAGCATGATCACTTTTCAAAAATTAAACGTAAAATTAAAACAAAGTTAAGATGAGATAATTTGTTTCTTTTGGAGGTGTAAAGAAAATAGCGATGGAATTTTTAAGTGTATATCACGTCCACAAACAAGAAAACATCTGACATTCAGGGATTTTAAGCATCCCTAAACAAACTTCCATTCAAATTACCAAAATATATAGAAATGGAGAAGTCGGCAAAGAGGAATAAGAACATGCCCAGATTTGACAAGCATCTGATGTGCTATTGTTGCAATAAGGTCTCATAAACAATTTCATCTGTATCATTCAGTAAGTTCTACTGCAATTATCTAGGCAGAAAGGCTGCTGGGGAAGAAGCAGAGAGATATTTCAGTGTTACATTCTGTTCCTGCAATTATCTTGCCATAGCGAAGGTCCTGGTTTTGAGTGGGGGTGATAGAAGGAAAACTAGTAGGAGTTAACATTAAAAGTATAAGTGAGGGATAACTTTTAACAAAAACAACTTTCAAATAATAAGAAACTGATTTAAGTACCTTATTAAACCAAATATCCTTTGTAAGGTAAAAGAACTTGGGCTCAGTTCTGATAAGTATAGATATTCAAGTGATCTATTTTTTTTATTATACTTTAAGTTTTAGGGTACATGTGCACAATGTGCAGGTTAGTTACATATCTATACATGTGCCATGCTGGTGCGCTGCACCCACTCACTCATCATCTAGCATTAGGTATATCTCCCGATGCTATCCCTCCCCCCTCCCCCCACCCCACAACAGTCCCCAGAGTGTAATATTCCCCTTCCTGTGTCCACGTGATCTCATTGTTCAATTCCCACCTATGAGTGAGAATATGCGGTGTTTGGTTTTTTGTTCTTGTGATAGTTTACTGAGAATGATGATTTCCAATTTCATCCATGTCCCTACAAAGGACACGAACTCATCATTTTTTATGGCTGCATAGTATTCCATGGTGTATATGTGCCACATTTTCTTAATCCAGTCTATCATTGTTGGACATTTGGGTTGGTTCCAAGTCTTTGCTATTGTGAATAATGCCGCAATAAACATACATGTGCATGTGTCTTTACAGCAGCATGATTTATAGTCATTTGGGTATATACCCAGTAATGGGATGGCTGGGTCAAATGGTATTTCTAGTTCTAGATCCCTGAGGAATAGCCACACTGACTTCCACAATGGTTGAACTAGTTTACAGTCCCACCAACAGTGTAAAAGTGTTCCTATTTCTCCACATCCTCTCCAGCACCTGTTGTTTCCTGACTTTTTAATGATTGCCATTCTAACTGGTGTGAGATGGTATCTCATTGTGGTTTTGATTTGCATTTCTCTGATGGCCAGTGATGATGAGCATTTTTTCATGTGTTTTTTGGTTGCATAAATGTCTTCTTTTGAGAAGTGTCTGTTCATGTCCTTCGCCCACTTTTTGATGGGGTTGTTTGTTTTTTTCTTGTAAATTTGTTTGAGTTCATTGTAGATTCTGGATATTAGCCCTTTGTCAGATGAGTAGGTTGCGAAAATTTTCTCCCATTTTGTAGGTTGCCTGTTCACTCTGATGATAGTTTCTTTTGCTGTGCAGAAGCTCTTTAGTTTAATTAGATCCCATTTGTCAATTTTGTCTTTTGTTGCCATTGCTTTTGGTGTTTTAGACATGAAGTCCTTGCCCATGCCTATGTCCTGAATGGTAATGCCTAGGTTTTCTTCTAGGGTTTTTATGGCTTTAGGTCAAGTGATCTAATACAAAGGGTGGAAGCCAGCAGCAAGGAAGAGAAAAGGAGAGTGAGAAAGGGAAACTCACTCTGGTTTAAAGCAGGACTTCAGGTGGTAGTCACAGTTGAAGAACCCACGTGGGGACAAAAATAACAGAGCTCAGCTTATACAGAGAAAGAAAGAGTTGGCAAGGGTTGGCAAATTTCTCAGGCTTAAACAAGTGGTATGTTCTTTAGTAGAAATCTTGGCCTTAGACTGCTCATGACAGTTTCAAATTTTATTCACAATTTTTATGTAATGAGAGAATTGCTGACCACTGTTACAGTTTAGAGTCCTCCCTACAGAGCTTCTCTTTTCTGATCTCATTAGCTCCCCCACCCCCATTTGTGCTAATGATATCCTGGAGCATCACAGGTAGCTGGGTCATAAATGGAGAGTGGGAAAGATAAACATCCTTGTTAGAATTGAAGAAAAAGTAAATGTGGTGTATGGGGTATACAAAAAAAGTTGATGCCAGCAAGGTAAATGTAAAGGAGGGTATGGTTAAGAAGGGCCTTAAATGCCACCCCAAATTTGGATTTTAATTGTTCTGTAGACGATGGTGAGCTACTGGAAGTACTTCAGGTAAGGAGCAATGTTTCAGCCAGGCATTTTAAAAGCATAATGGTGGAGGGTATTTTGAAGAAGTAAGCTTTTAAGACAAGGATGCTAGTTAAGAGACTATAATAACAAAACAAATAACAATGATGAACTAAGACTAGATAGCAATAATGGAATGGAGAAAGAAAGGGTAAGAAAAGTTGGGGAGAGAGAGCCCTTAAATGTGGGGATGATGGACAGGGAGAAAGCGACAATGATGGATGCTTCTAATCCAGGCACATTTGAAGCTAGTGATGCCATCCATCCAAGAAAAGGAAAGGGTGTTGGAGGAAAAAAGATAATGAATTTGGTTTGAGGCATGCTGAGGATGGAGTAGCAATATAAATATTAATGTATAAAGCCTTACTTTTTAAGGCCATTTTATATTCTCATCAAGCATATGACTAAAGGAAATCTTGCCTTTTTGAGACTCAAAAATTAGTTAGTGATTTCTCACATTACAAGAAACTCCATCCTGTATAAAGTAATTCTACTAGATTCTTTCAATCAGAGCTTTGCCCAGTGCATCAAAATCATGATTGGATTTTTAATATTTATATACAGAGATAAACAACAAGGGATTATTTGGTGATAGAATAATGTAAATGCAAAGAAAAATTTTCTAGAGGAGAGATAAGGAGAGACAGAGAAATGGGAAGGCAAAGGCAAGCAGAAAGGCAAAGAAAATCACAAGGGGAAAAGAACATGAATCTGAGGGAAAGTGTATCCAGCAAAGGAAGAGCTGGAGGGTGAAGCTGGGAAGCTTTGCAGAATGGTGGGGAACCAGAATTAAGGACAGAAAATAAATACTCTTATGTTAAATATTGTACAGAGTATCTCTCAGAATCCAATAGTCAAGTTAGCCAGGTGTGTATTTGAGGGTTGCAGGAAAGGCCCTCCTTAAAGAAGGAACTCTGAACCAGCTTTGCAATCTCTTAAGCCCTGAATTCTGCCTCTTATTAACACTGTGATCTAGACAAGTTGTTTGACCTCAGCCTCAGCATCTGTGTCTGTGGAATACAGATAAAATGTAAATGATTGATATGGAAATTAAATGAGATAATGTAGTGTGGTGCCTGGCACATAGAAAGCATTCAATAAATTATTATTAACAATAAAAAACATATATGGGTTCCAAGCAATTTTATATTCCACATTAGGTATTAATTCATTGTTCTTTCCAGCAGTCTTTTATTAAAATGAAAGTCCACTTTGGGAAGAATAAGCTATTCCACATAAAGTAAAATGTGACATAGCATACTTCATTGTAGGATGAAGTCTTTAAACAGCACCCATCTTCCAAGCAACAGAAGCAATTTAGGGTAGCATAGTTACAAGATAGCACATGGATACTTTTTAAAAGCTGCAAAAGAAAGGGAAAAATTCCATTTTAGAATTTGGAATGTTCTGTCCTGGCTTCAAATATAGAAGAATTATATGATCCTGGTTTTTTCTTATAAAGTAATTGTGTATAAGAACCATTATATTCAAAAGATACCTGCACTCATATGTTTATCATAGCACTTTTCACAATAGCAAAGTCATAGAATCAACCTAAGTGTCCATCATTGGATGACTGGATAAAGAAAATGTATATATATATATATGTGTGTGTGTGTGTGTGTGTGTGTGTGTGTGTGTGTATACATGGTGGAATACTACTCAGCTATAAAAAAGAATGAAATTATGTCTTTTGCAGCAACATGGATGGAACTGGAGGCCATCATCTTAAGTGAACTCAGAAACAGAAAATCAGATACTCCATGTTCTCACTTACAAATGAAAGCTAAGTAATGTGTACACATGGACAGAGAGAGGAGAATAATGGACACTGGAGACTTGGAAAGGTGGGAGGGTGGGAGGGGGATGAAAAATTACCTAATGGGTACAAAATGCACTATTTGGATGATGTTTACACTAAGAGCCCAGACTTCACTATGCAATATATCCGTGTAACAAAATTGTACTTGTACCCCCCTAAATCTATAAAACTAAAGACATTTTTAAATTTTAAGAAAAGATTTCAAAGGAAGTGTTAAACATGAGAAAACCCAGTATAAAGAGATGAGATTAAAAATTTAGCAAGAAGCACCAAAAAAAAAAAAAAGTAAAGGATGTGAGTTTGAAATAAAAATGTGACAGAGCACTAAGGGTACTCACTGGTGAGCAAACAAAGATGTTGGAGATGAGTTAGAATGAGTCCCCAGTAACTAAAGAAAAAGATTGAGTCTAGGCACTGTGGGACACAGAAACAAAGGAATCGAGATTACAGGGAGGGTAGCATTTAGTGAAGAAATTATCCAAACTACAGTAAAAAGGGATACCTATTGGATTTCTGATCTAATATATATTGCTGTGTTTAGATTTCTTATACAGCATACTTATCGCCAAATATTGAGACATCCGATTCTGTAAACGGTTTTTTTTTTTAATTTTTATTTTACTTTTACGTTCAGGAGTACATGTGCAGGATGTGCAGGTTTTTACATAAGTAAACGTGTGTCATGGGGGTTGGTTGCACGAATTATTTC
Organism: Pan paniscus; assembly: GCF_029289425.2. Lineage (NCBI taxonomy): Eukaryota > Metazoa > Chordata > Mammalia > Primates > Hominidae > Pan > Pan paniscus. The sequence continues at coordinate 98,604,913 of NC_073254.2, forward strand.
ATCACCCAGGTATTAAGCCTAATGCCCATTAGTTATATTCCCTGCTTCTCTCCCTCCTCCCACTCTCCACCCTCCAATAGGGCCCTAGTGTGTGTTGTCCCCTTGTGTCCCTGTGTTGTCATCATTTAGCTGTCACTTATAAGTGAGAACATGTGGTATTTGGTTTTCTGTTCCTGTATTAGTTTGCTAAGGATAATGGCCTCTCCAGCTCCATCCATGTCCCTGCAAAGGACATGATCTTGTTTTTGTGGCTACATAGTATTCCATGGTCCATATGAACTATATTTTCTTTATGCAGTCTATCACTGATGGGCATTTGGGTTAATTACATGTCTTTGCTATTGTGAATGGTGCTTCGGTGAACATATGTGTGCATGTGTCTTTACATAATAGAACGGTTTATATTCCTTTGGTTATATACCCAGTAATAAGATTGCTGGATCAAATGGTATTTCTATCTTTAGGTCTTTGAAGAATCACCATACTGTCTTCCACAATGGTTGAACTAATTTACACTCCGACCGACAGTGTAAAAGGATTCCTTTGTCTCCACAACCTCGCCAGCATCTGTTGTTTCTTGACTTTTTAATAACAGGCATTCCAACTGGCATGAGATGGTATCTCAATGTGGTTTTGATTTGCATTTCTCTAATGATCAGTGATGCTGATCTTTTTTTCATGTGCTTGTTGGTCACATATATGTCTTCTTTTGAGAAGTGTCTGTTCATGTCCTTTGTCCACTTTTTGATGGGGTTTTTTTTTCTTGTGAATTTCAGTTACTTGTAGATTCTGGATATTACACTCCTAAACTAAGTTCTACCTTGTAATTTTTAAGTTAACACATATTTATAAGGAGAAAGTTGTTGAAATTAGTCTCTCATCCAATCAAAGCTATAAATATGGCTGGTAGAACAAGGGGTTCCATTGGTCAGTGTCTGTGAGTTGGATGAGTTGTGATTGTTTAATATTGTTTATCTAGAGGCCAGTGTTTGTTTGGCTGATAGAGAAAGAAAAATCTGTGGGGTTAGAACATAGTTTATTTTTCAAGTGTAGGGATATGTGACTTAATCCTTGTCTGGCATGGCATTAGGTCTTGTTTATACTTTGATATCTTCTTGTCACAAAGAGTCTACTCTGTCAGTCTTACAATCTCTATTTTAACATTAATGCTGGTCAGTTGTTGTGTTTAGACTGAAAAAGGGAGAAGGGTGTATAATGAGGAGTGTCTGGGCTCCCATTCTATCATAGCTGAGAACTCAGTTAAGTATATTGGGGGGGTCTCCTTGGCTAAGAGGGGGTTTCTTTAGTTGATGGGGAGCTTAGAATTTTATTTCTAGTTTACATTTCCCCCACTTTGGGCCAAGATTTGCTGCAGGCAGCATCTATGGCCAAACTTTTATTTTGTCCCATATTATTGGGGTAGCATGGCTACCTGCCTGGGGTCTATCCTGTCCCTTGGTGGGATCGCTGTGGCCAAGGGACTTAATAGAGTCAAAAGATTTATAGTCAATTAAATGTTTTAGTCCAGATGGAAATGGAAGTAGGCAGGTACTCACTTATTCCTAAAATCCTTTAAGTAATACAAGAGCCAAAACCAAAAGCAAGATTATAAAATTGACTTATATATAAGTTTTATGTGTTGAGTCATCAGCTGTTTAGGTATTTGCATACCCATCTTTGATTTGGAGGGTCTGAACTAATTTTCTGTCTTGAAACTGGCCCTTATAATCTTATATGCCCACCTTTTTGTGATAGTCTCTGGACATAGAGGTAAGTTGCTCAACATAGTTCAGATTTAGTAGTGTGCTGGCAATGGAAAATAGATTGACCTAGTGGGATTAAATAGTTTTTAAATTTTGGACATAGTATTAAGTAGAGAAAGAAAAGTAATATTTGTTGTTTCATTCAATTTTTGTAAGCTATAGTTTTAAATTAAACTGATAAAATAGCTTGTTTAATACATTTATATACACTAAAAATAAAAGCTTAAGCCTTCTACCAACTAAATAGACCCCCTCTTAGCTAAGAAGACTCCCCAAAAAACTTGAAAATTGAGTTCCCAGCCATGATGGAATGAGAAGTCAGACATGCCTTGTTATGCCCCTCCTTTTGGAGTTTAGACACAACAGCTGACCAGCATTAGTGTTAAAATAGAGATCATAAGACTGACAGGACAGACTCTTTGTGACAAAAAAAGATATCAAATTATAAACAAGACGTTAGGTCATGCCAGGCAAGGTGCCATAACTACAGCTTTGATTGGACAAAGAGACTCATTTCAGTAACTTTCTCCTGATAAAACATCTACCAACCATGGACTGGTTCTGGCCAGTTTGCAGAGACTGTGCACTTACGTGCCTCCATGTCCTGAAAAGACTATTTGACATATAAAGCCTAATTACAATACATTTAAATGTTAAACCTTCACCCCCAAATAAACATGGGTCATATATACATCAATTTGTTCGATACACATATATCAGGACCACCTTCATAACTATTCATAACTCATCCTATAACCTGTTAAATATATACGCTTAGCCAACTTGTTCAACATAAAACTCCTACCCCAACTTATCTTCACTCAAAATGCCTACTAATGGCTTTGGCCAGAGGCATGCTTCCCAGTCTGCAAGATAGCCACCTCACAGGCTATAACCCTTTACAAAAAAATTAAGTATCCTTCCTAAATTTGTAGGTCCTGTGATTTTTTAACTTGACACACTGAGTCCTGTTTCTGGCTGGAGGTGCACTTCCTAGCCTGCCAGCATGGCCACCTTTATAAGAAATAGTCTCTTCTTCTCAAATATATTTTTTTGTAAGTTACCATATCTTGTGATGAGGATTTTTCACTTAAATGTGTAAAATAATATATGTAAAGTGCTTAGCATACTGCCTGATATGTAGCAGGTACTTAAAAACCAGCACCTGTCATATTATTACTGTTACATTCACCTACTTCCTGTTTTCTTCAGCCCTCTTTCCTAAGGAATGCTGAGGTGTTCACCAGTTACTGAAGAAGAGGAAATCACTCAAGGGACTTAAAGTCACTATTACACATTGTGACACTTCCTATTATTTATTTATTTTTTATTTCTTCTTATGTATTTTTTTTTTGAGACAGAGTCTTGTTCTATTGCCCAGGCTGGAGTGCAGTGGTACAATCTCGGCTCGCTGCAACATCCGCCCCCTGGCTCAAGTGATTCTCTCGCCTCAGCCTCCCGAGTAGCTGGGGTTAGAGGCATGCACCACGACACCCAGCTAATTTTTGTATTTTCAGTAGAGACTGGTTTCACCATGTTGGCCAGGCTGGTCTTGAACTCCTGACCTCAAGTGATCCGCCAGCCTCGGCCTTGAAAGTGCTTCGATTACAGGCCTGAGCCACTATGCCCAACCCTCTTCCTATTATTTAAATGCTTTGGGTGTTTATGTTGCCTCCTCTACAGGAAAGTAACGCAGTAGATCATTTATATGATCTAAAATATGGTAAGTATTCAATAAATACAAAGTACTCTCCCAGGTGAATTTAAAAAGGTGCTTCCCTTTCTCCAGCCACCTGTCAAGTAAGCAAGCAGAAGAAAATGGGAAACAAGAGTCTGGAAAAGAAATTTTATTTTAAAAACAGAATAATTATTATAACACCTATGCAGCAGTACTAATCTACATAAGAAAAAAAATGCAAACCTAGGCAGTGTTTTTTGTGGAAGAAAGTCCAAATCAGTTTATTTTTTTTTTTTAAAATGAAGCATCATCTGAAAAAGAAAATATGGAAATATGTGTGTGTGTATGCTTGTGTGTGTGTGTGTGTTAAGGTCTAGGATTCAACAACAACAAAAAATAGAGACATTCTTACTAAGCCCCTGTGAAAATCAGATATAATGAATTACCTTCAAAGAGTTCTATGCCTGGAAACCCATTGGGGTTTGCAAAAAAAAAAAGTGTAAGATGCAATATACACAACTATTATGGAAAAAAACTGAAAGAGCATCATTTTATGAAGAGAGTTTATTTTACCTAATATTCTATAGATACTAACAACTAGTAGAAATAACTTGTATCAAACTGTATTTTTCCAGAATACTTTCACACTATGAAAGTCTATTCAAGAATTATATTTTCTGAGAATTGAGTCATATTTGGTTATCAAGGTGAGAAACCTACCCAAACTCAGTAATACCGGAAATGTCTAACCTCAAACACCAAGTTAATTAACTATTAAGGAAAAATTATAAATTTAAAATAAAAATTAGAGTGGTACAATTTTCCGAAGGTCAGCATAATTGCTTTTGGCAATATGTATTCAATTCCTTGCAGCTGGCTTCCATTTATATTACATTTCCCCAATTATAATTTTTCTCCACAAATGACCAAGGTGTTTATGTAAGTGTCCCTTTCTTAAATTCTATAATGATTAATTAGTGACCATACAACTCTGCTTTAACATCTAAGATAATTGTTTAAAATTTTAATATACTCTAATTCATAAGAATGGGTTTAACATTACAATGAATAATTTTATAATAAAACAAGATAAAAATATCAACTTATCATTGTATTAAGATTGAGCTCTTCAATTATACATCCCAAGATTATAGGTAATTCTCATCTTTGTAAGGCCACAAGTTTTCAACTGACTGTTAGGCAGCAAATTTGTGCAAATTAGACCATAAAAATAAGACATTCTCTACATCAATTCTAGAGATACAAATAAAATAACACCCTGAAGGGAGAATCGTTTATCACTGAGTTTGTTTCCATAGTTTAAAACCCTTTTCTTCAAAATTCAAAAAAGTACTTAATGCAGTGTAAAATATCTGATGAAATTGCATAGGTATTGACATAAACTAATGCAAAAGCCCTACTGCCAAGCAAAATTTATAACTGCCAAACATTAAGACTAAAGGAGCTAATAAATCAACAAGCACTAAGGTCTTACTCTGCCTACAATATTAAATGAAAAGAAGCTTTAATAGACAATATCTATATTTAAGTAAGTTGCACTCTAGTGGTGGTGGTTAGAATATACATTCTAAATTTAATACTAACATATACCTAAAAATATGGGTAAATTGAGTGTCACAGGGGTTTAGTGTACCGACTATTTTGTCACACAGGTAATGAGCATAGTACTTGCTAGGTAATTTTTCAATCCTCACTCTCCTCCCACCCTCCATCCTCAAGTAGGCCCAGGTGTCTATTGGTCCCTTATTTGTGTCCATGCATACTCAATGTTTAGCTCCCACTAAGTGAAAACATGTGTTATTTGCTTTTCTGTTCCTGGGTTAATTTGCTTAGGATAATGGCCTCCATATCCTTTTCAGCAACATGGATGGTGCTGATTTTGTTCTTTTTTATGGCTGCATAATATTTCATGATGTGTATGTACCACATTTTCTTTATCCAGTCTACTGCTGATGGGCATCTAAGTTGATTCCATGTCCTTGTTATCGTGAAAAGTGTTGTGATGAATATATGCATGCAGGTGTCTTTATGTTAGAAAGATTTATATTCCTTTGAGTATATACCAAGTAATGGGATTGCTGAGTCGAATGGTAGTTCTGTTTTAAGTTCTTTGAGAAATCTCCAAACTGCTTTCCACTGGCTGAACTAATTTACATTCCTACCAATAGTGTATAAGTATTCCCCTTTCTCTGCACCTTGCCAGCATCTGTTATTTGTTTGGCTTTTTAATAGCCATTCTGACTGGTCTGAGATAGTATCTCATTTTGATTTTGATTTGAATTTCTCTAATTATTAGTGATATTCAGCATTTTTTCATATGCTTGTTGGCCACGTGTATGTCTTCTTTTGAGAAGTGTCTGTTCATGTTCTTTGCCCATTTTTAATGGGGTTGTTTGGTTTTTGCTTGTTGATTTGTTTCAGTTCCTTTATAGATTCTGGATATTAGTCCTTGTGGGATGCATAGTTTGTGAAAATTGTCTCCCATTTTGTAGATTGTCTCTTTACTCTGTTGATAGTTTCTTTTTCTGTTCAGAAGCTCTTTAGTTTAATTAGTTTCCACATGCCAATTTTGTTTTTGTTGCAATTGCTTTTGAAGTTATCATTAGATCTTTCCCAGGGCCAATGTCCAGAATGGTATTTCCTAGATTTTTCCAATATTTTAATAGTATAATTTCATCTGAAATGCCATCAATTAATAGAAAAGCATTTCTGACTTGAAAAGAAATTATGTTGTTACCTCTTCAAATACAATTTGAGAGTCATCTCTATGTTGCCATATAGTTGTCTTGATGACAAATATTATGCCCTCACATTGCTATTAGGTTTATAATAGGAGCAGTAAAGAGAGGAATAGAGCCACCATAGAATAAGAAGAAAGAAATATTTTGATACCTTTTTTAGTGTTGCAACATAGAATAAACGAATAAATGTCTCTAGTACCAAATAATGGATAGGTTTGTCACTGTGGCAAATATTTCTATTCTTAAATGTCAGTATTGTATGACTATAGGTTAGTTTTTAAGGCAAATCATTAAAATATATCTTTCTATCATTATATATATGTAACAAAGGGAACACTCATACATACACACACACACACACACACACTTACATACTTTTGAAGCTCGATGGAGCTGGAGGCCATTATCCTATATATACTTCAATATAGGATAATGGCCTCCAGCTCCATCGAGCTTCAAAAGTGTGTGTATGTATATATATATATATATATATATATACACTTCAAAAGTGTGTATATATATATATATATATACACTTCAAAAGTGTGTATATATATATATACACACATATCTATAAGCTTCAAAAGTGTGTGTGTATATATATATACACATATACATATACATATATATATACACACACACTTTTGAAGCTCGATGGAGCTGGAGGCCATTATCCTATATGCTTCAAAAGTGTATATATATACACACATATATATATGTATATATATACACATATATGTGTGTATATAATATACATATATGTGTGTATATATATACACACACACTATATATACACTTTATATATATACACACACACATATATATAATTGTTCCCTTTGTTACATATATATAACAATTGACGATATATATACACTTCAAATACATACAAATAGAGTTTAGATATATATACTTCAAATATATATATATATAGAGAGAGAGAGAGAGACATATATATACTTCAAGTCATAATGGTTCAAGAAACTAGAGCAGAAAGAGTAAACAGTAAGGGGTGAGGAATAATATTTGAAAGACGTGGGATTTAGACAACATCTTGAGAACAGGTACTGGGTGTTTTCATCTCTGTAGTAGAAAGAATGTTGTCATGCAGTATTTGTATAATAAACGTTTGTGGAACTACATTTATTGCTAGCCATAGGAAAAGATATTTCACTTAGGAAAAGTACTGTACACAATGGCTGGAGGGATGGGGGACACAACTATGTTTGTGAAAAGAGTGCTAACTCAGGGAGACAGCTGGCATTTTGGCAGAGTGAGAGGTGAAGCTGGCAATGTCAGCTCCTGATCATTTATATCTTCTCTGATGTTCCTGTCTGCCAAGAAATAGAATCCAGCTAAATGCCCATCAGTGAATGAATGGATAAAGAAAATGAGGCATATATGCACAGTGGAATAGTATTTAGCATTTAAAAGAAGGAAATCTTATCATTTGCATCAACATGAATGAACCTGAAGGACATTATGCTAAAAGAAATAAGCCAGGAACACAAAGACAAATGCCACATGATCTCATTTATATGTGGAATCTAAAAATGTTAAACTCATAAAGGGTAGAATGGTGGCTACCAAGCACTTAGAGTACTAGAAAGTTAGGGAGATGTTAGTCAAAGGAAACAAAATTTTACTTAGGAGAAATAAGTTCAAGAGATCTATTTATAAAACATGGTGACTATGTTTTATAGCAAGGTGCTATTTTCTTGAAAATTTCAACAACAAAATTAAAAAAAAATTGAGTGAGCCATACACCTGCTTTACTTAGAAAAAACATGTCAATTTTTTATATATACTGTATACTGAAGATTTTGTTAAGAGGGTAGATTTCATGTTATGTGGTCATATTTTAAGTAAATATAAAGGGTACTAATGCAATTTTCTTACACGGATATGTTGCATAGTGGTGAAGTTTGGGCTTTTAGTGTATCCATCACCTAAATAATGTACACTGTACCGATTAAGTAATGTCTCATTGTATTTGTCCATTCTCACACTTCTATAAAGAACTTCCTGAGATTAAGTAGTTTATGAAGAAAGGAGGTTTAATTGACTCACAGTTCTGCAGGATGTACAGGAACACAGCTGGAAGGCCTCAGGAAACTTAATCATGGCAGAAGGCAAAGGAGAATCAAGCATGTCTTACCATGGTGGAGCAGGAGAGAAAGAGTGAAGGGGGAAGTTCTACACACTTTTAAACAACTCATTCACTGTCATGAGAAGAGCAAGGTGGAAGTCTGCCCCTATGATTTAATCACCTTCCACCAGGCCCCTCTTCCAACACATTGGGAATGCAGTTCGACATTAGATTTGGGTGGAGACACAGAGCCAAACCATATCATTCTGCCCCCTGGCCCTTCCCAAATCTCATGTCCTTCTCACATTTCAAAACACAACCATGCCTTCCCAACATTCCCCCAAAGTCTTAACTCATTCCAGCATTAACTTAAAAGCCCAAGTCCAAAGCCATATCTAAGACAAGTCCCTTCTGCATATAAGCCTGTAAAATCAAAAACACGTTAGTTGCTTCCACGATATAACTAACTTGTACAGGGTTACAGGCATTGGGTAATGCTCCTGGTTCCAAAAGGGAGAAATTAGCAAAAACAAAGGGGATATAGGCCCCATGCAAGACTAAATCCCAGCTGGACAGTCATTAAATCTTAACACTCCAAAATAATCTCCTTTGACTCCATGTCTCACATCCAGAGCATACTGATGCAAGTGGTGGGCTAACAAAGCCATGGGCAGCTCCACTCCCATGGCTCCGCAGGGTACAGCCCCCATGGCTGCTTTCACAGGCTGGTGTTGAGTGCCTGTGGCTTTTCCAGGTTCATGGTGCAAGCTGTCGATGGATCTACCATTCTAAGGTCTGGATGACAGTAGCCCTCTTCTTGAAGCTCCACTAAGAAGTGCCCCAGTGGGGACTCTGTGTGGGGGCTCCAACCCCACATTTCCCCTCCAAACTACCCAAATGGAGGTTCTCCATGAGGGCTCCACCCCTGCAGTAGACTTCTGTCTGGACATCCAGATCTTTCCATACATCCTCTGAAATCTAGGCTGAGGCTCCCAAACCTCAACTCTTGTCTTCTGCACACCTGCAGGCCAAACACCACATGGAAGCCACCAAGGCTTGGAGCTTGCCCCCTCTGAAGCAATGGCCTGAGCTGTACCCTTGGCCCCTTTTAGCCATGGCTGGATCTGGAGTGGCTGGGACTCAGGGAACCATGTCCCGAGGCTGCACAGAGCAACCGGGCCCTGAGCCTGGCCCACGAAACCATTTTTCCATCCTAGACCTCTGGGTCTGTGATGAGAGGGGCTGCCATTAAGGTTTCTGAAATACTTTGGAGGCATTTTCCCCATTGTCTTGGCTATTAACATTCAGCTCTTCTTTACTAAAGCAAATTTCTACAGCCTTGAATTCCTCCTCAAAAATGGGTTTTTCTTTTCTACTTCATGGTCAGGATACAAGTTTTCCAAACTTTTATGATCTGCTTCCCTTTTAAATTTAAGTTCTAGTTCAGTTAATTTGTTTATGTAAATGAGTCAGGCTTTTAGAAGCAGCCAGGCCAAATCTTGAATGTGTTGCACCAGATACCTTCAATTATCCCTATCAAGTTCAAAGTTCCACAGATCCCTAGAGCAGGGGCACAGTGCCACCAGTCTTTTTGCTAAAGAACAGCAAGAGTGACCTTTACACAAATTTCCAATAAGTTCCTCATCTCCATCTGAGACCTCCTCAGCCTGGACTTCATTGTCCATATCACTATCAGCATTTTGGTCAAAACCATTCAACAAGTCTCTAGAAGTTCCAAACTTTCCCTAATCTTTCTCTATCTTCTGAGCCCTCCAAACTGTTCCACCCTCTGCCCATTACTCAGTTCCAAAGTCAATTCCATATTTTCACGTATCTTCATAGCAATACCCCCCTTCTCTGGTACCAATTTTTTTTTATTAGTTCATTCTCACCACTGCTGTAAAGAACTTATTGAGACTGAGTAATTTATAAAGAAATGAAGTTTAATCAACTCACAGTTCTGCAAGCTGTAGAGGAAGCATAACTAGGAGGCCTCAGAAAACTTACAATCATGGCAGAAGGTGAAGGGGAAGCAAGCATGTCTTACCATGATGGAGCAGGAGACAAAGTGAAGGAAGAAGCACTATACACTTTTAAACAAACAGATCTCGTGAGAGCTCATTCACTATCACAAGAAGCGCAAGGGGGAAGTCGCCCCCATGATTCAATCACCTCCCACCAGGCCTCTCCTCCAACATATGGGGATTAAATTTGACACGAGATTTGGGTGGGGTCACAGAGCCAAACCATATCACTCATCACCACCCCCTTCCCACCTGCCCCACACTTCCCAGTCTCCAATTTCAATCATTCCACACTCTATGTCTATGTGTACATATTACTTAGTTTACACTTATAAGTGAGAACATGTGGTATTTGTCTTTTTGTTTCCAAGTTCTTCCACTTAAAATAACAGCCTCCAGTACCATCCATGTTGCTGCAAAAAAACACGATTTTATTCTTATTTATGAATTGTATTCAATTGAGTTTATATATACATTTTCTTTATCCAATTATCCATTGATGGACACTTTGGTTGATTCTAGATCTTGGCTATTGTGAGTAGTTCTGCAATAAACACAGGAGTGCAGATCCCTCTTTGATATACTGATTTTCTTTCTTTTGAATATATACCTAGTAGCGGGATTGCTGGATTGAATGGTAGTTCTATCTCTAGTTCTTTGAGAAATATCCATATTGTGTTCCATAGGGATTGTACTATTTTTCATTCTCAATAACACTGTATAAGTGTTCTCTTTTGTCCACACCCTCACTAACATCTGCTATTTTTTTTGTCTTTTCAATAATATCCATTCTCACTGGTATAAGACGGTATATCATTGTGGTTTTAATTTGCATTTCTCCGATAATTGATGTTGAGCATTTTTTCATATGCTTTTTGGCCATTTGTATGTCTTCTTTTGAAAATATCTATTCATGTCTTTTGCCCACTTTTTAATGGGCTTGTTAGGTTCTTTGTAAATTATTTATATTAGCCCCTCTCAGATGAACACTTTACATTTTCTCCCATTCTGCTGGTTGTCTGCTTGATCATGTCTTTACCACAATAAAAAATAAAGAATCAAGTTTTATTTTATGCTTTTATAATCTGTGTCTGAGGATGTTGTTTCCATTCATATTATATAAAACTGTTTTCTTCTGTAATGGCTTTATGTTGATTTTCAAGCTAAGCAAATATTTTCAATATATACATAGTGTTTCTTAATATTATAACCAAAATCTAAAATATTAACCAGTTTACTGTTCAAAATAATCTAATCATCAAAATGACACATATTTTATATTTAGATTATTTTAGCTGATTATTTTCAGGGTTTTTGTTTAAAAACACACTTTATTATAGTGGAAACTTTCAATCCTTTAAAAAGCCATGGAACTAGAGGCAGAAAATAACTAAGTCTGATTCTTAAATAGCTGACTTGGCTAACTGGTTCATAATTTCAATTACCTAATTAAAATTGATCCATCTTAGATGTGCTGCTAATTATTGGCAAAAATGAAAAATGTCTTCATCTATTTCCCAGATTTATTCCCAGATTTATTAATCCCAGTCCAGGATTTGAGTATAAAATACCCTTTCTTAGTCTCACCCAAGCAAGTTATAAATAGACTCCACATAATTATATATCTTAGAACATGTAGTATAATTCATATTAAGGTAGAATTTTGGGAATCCTGGTAAATATAATGTATTTTATCAAAATCTCATGTCATTATTTGGGAGTGCTAAATGAGTTTAAAGGCAGGATGGTTTGCCTGATCCTCTTCCACTAAATGAAAAACCAAGGGACTGCTTTCCCAGCACGGTCCCACACACCTGGACTGGTGGAGAAATGCATCTCTCCCCCGAGGTTGTGGATTGCCAAAACCAATGGGGCATGAAAGGCATGAGTCAGGTCAGGAACATCTAGAAAGCTAAGAAAGAATACAACTTGCTCTATAAACAAGAAAAACAATTACAATTATCATTTGGGTTCAACTAATCCCTTCGCTGCTCATCTGTCCTCAAAGTGCCAGAATCCATATTTTATGCATCTTTGAAAACCAAGCTCCAACTCTGGTCCTCAAATATAGATGTTTAATGCATGTTTACTGAATTATCAATTAAATAAATTTAGCTTGGGTATATATAAAGACCAAAGAAATGGATTATATACATGTATAATTAAGCATATAGAGATAAATATGCATAGGTTTAGCTTTATAAAACTATAAATACACTATATATACACATACATATGTGTGTGTATTTATATATAGTGTATTTATATATCTATCCCATTTTAGTCTATACTGTTCCAGCATATTCTGAGCATGAATGTTGATGCTTCTATGGCTGAGCTGTTGGCTATTGGTCCCTTTTTGCTATTGCAAACTTATGTGGTGAAAAAAATTCCAGCAGTGTAAACATTGTCCAATAAAAACCATGATACTCCCTCTGCTTCTCCAGCTGACTTCTCTACAACCACTGCCTTATTCTTCAAATTCTGGTATTAACAAATTGCAACTACCTGCATACTCTATGCTAATTTTACGTCTCCTTGCTTTTGTATGGCACTTGTTTGCTGAATCACTCTTTCAACCATAACTCAGCTGGCCCACTTCTATTTGTCCTTCAACTATAACCCCAAAGTCCTTTTTCTGAACACAATTATTTTTATCTTAAGCTCACTTATAAGTTATCATGCCTTCATTATTTTTCTGTGTAATTCTAGTATTGTCTAGTTAGATACATTAGATAGGTCAAGTTTACTAGAGAGCTAGAGATTGATATAATGATATATGGTAGGTTAGAAAGAGTGACATAAATTGATATATATTGATGTATATCAGACTGCATATTTTTTCTAAATTTCATCTATGGAATTTTCATTGATTTAAAATAAACCTACAAATCCTGCATCCTTTAACTTGTATACTTACAGCTATATAGCCATACAATTATATAATGTATAACTAGGATTTTAGGTTTTTAAATTATTCCTTATTTCTTGATGGTTAGAGCCAGTGGTGAAATTTCCAAGTGTTAGAAAGTTACTTCCATGGGGAATGAAGTCTGACCTTTTAGTTTATCATTCTGTATCTTGCAGATAGCAGATCACTTCATTTTTTAATCTCACTGAAAACTCCACTGATATGCTCTTTACCTACACTTTTGGGGGAATATCCAGCATACAATAGGTTCTACATAATTGTTGAATGATTAACTGAATAGAATATTTATTGAGTGCTTCCATGTATTAGTTTGTCAAATGAGAACATAGTTGTTACAAGCTTGGATTTTGGAGTGAGATAGATCAGGATTCCATTCGTGGCTTTACAACTTACTATCCAAGTGTTCTCAAAAATTACTTTCCTTTCCTCTCCTGTTAAGTGAGGAAAATATCTTCAATAAGATTATCTAAGATTGTATTAGACAAAATAAGAAAAGCTTTTAGCATGATAACAAGTAGATTTTTGAATGAATGAATCCCCAGGGAAGTCCTACGAAAGGAGGGTGGTATAGAGAAGCAAGGAAACTGAGGCTCAGAGATGTTGAGCAAGTTATAAAGAAAATAAGCAGCAAAGCTAGGATCCAAATCAAGTTCAGTATGTTTGCAATGTCAAGGAAGTTTCTATTATTTCTGCAAGAAACATTAGTGGCATTTTCCACTCCAGAGTTTCTTTAAAGGACATATGCTGGTGAACTCCAGTTATTTGTCAACTCTGTCTCCCTAGAAATCTCTTTAGATTAGAGTTATCATCATCCTTTGGCATTTCAAACCCTGCGCAACATGTTTATAATTGGATGGTCTGATAAATGATCCTGCATAAACCAGCTACTAACATCTTTGAACTTCCTCTGTCATTTCCTATGCAGAATTCCTCTTAAGTGCCTCATACACAGTTTGATGTGCCCTCTTTTAAAGTAGATATGCACTGATCCTATCAGTGTCTAAACTACCACCTGACTGTAAAGTAGCCCTTTTAAAATCTATTCTTTCATTGTTTTATCCATGTCACTGTTAGAATAGATGCCACATTTTTATCTAATTGGTTTTAATAACTTTTTAGCTTGATTGTAAAATTCTCATAAGTGGGAACAATTTCATCATCTTTTTATATGTAGTATTTACCATGATGCTTGATGTATAGTTGATGCTTATAAAACATCTAAATCAATACCACTATAATAATCTATAATAATTATGGTTTTATTATTCTATATGAATAATGTAAGGGGTAATAATTCTATTTTTATGATGCTGTCAATTTTATATTCTCACCTAGAAGGTTTGTTGTCCCATCTTATGGAAACATTAAAAATTCCCAAGCAGTTGTTGCAGAAATTGTTTGAAGTTTGAGCCATATTTTCTTTAGCAAGTAAAGTGATAAGAACAGACTATCTGTATTTATGTGAATTCCCAATCATTGTAAAACACACTTCTTTGTCAAGAATGTCTCTTTTGGAACTCCTAGTCTTTAAAGAATGGGAAAAAGGGGCATCAGGATGCATAGGAGACATGTACTCATGGAGAGAGGGCCAAAGGTCTCCCAGCAGTTTTTGGGAATGGCTGTGGATAGAACTGTTGTAAAATAAACATTGCAACATTTCTTGAATATCCTGTCTGATGTTCCCGAGACAATTTTGATCCATTTATCACAAATCTATTTTTTCTGTCACTTCTGATTGTCTGAAGAATAACTTCCTTAATTTTATGAAGATGTGCCACAGAATATCTTTTTTTTTAAGCAAAAAGAAATACCACATGATCTCACTGGTATGTGGAATCTAAAAAAGTTGATCTCACAGAAGTAGAGAGCAGAACTGTGGTTACCAGAGATTTGGCAAAGCAGAACGGAGGGTGGGGAGTTGGGGAGATGTTGATCAAAGGATACACAATTCTGACAGGATAAATAAATCCAAGAGATCTGTTTTATACCTGGGTAACTATAGTTAATGATGATATATGGTATTCTTGAAAAATGCAAAGAAAGTGGACATTGAGTGCTTTCACCACAAAAACTAACTGTATGAGGTAATGCGTTTGTTGTAGGACCCAATGTACCTAAATGTCTTCCCCAGTAGACTCAAACTGTATTGATTAAATATTTCATTTAGTCTTTCTGGATTATAGCCTCCAAAAAGGCAGGGCACACTCTGTCTTGTTCACCACTGTGCCTGGCATATTTAGCACTCATGTGACTGCACTAATACAGGAAAAAGACACCCTGTCTCTCCCATTCTCCAATGTTTTAATTTTTTAAGTAGAAACTTGGATTATTTTGATAATGAACAGTATTAATGGGAAAATGGGTATGAGGTGGGTTTTTTGCTTAGACTGTCTCATGAATGTTGTTGCTTTATATATGTAGCAGAACCAGGTTTTGTGCCCTTTCACACATTTGTTCTGCCCCACCTTCCCCCAGCCCAGTGGAACAATCAGTTTACTATTCTCTCTCCCCTGCATCCTTTCAATTTCTCTCCATCCTTGCTCCTGGAGAATAGATGGTCTTTATGTATAAGAATACCTCAAAACTATCCTATGGAAAGGACCAATATTAGTAAGAAAATAGTCTAGTTAGTTTATAGATGTTCCACTCTGAAGAATTTAAAGTTTACAGTATCTGGACATTCTTAGAGATAAATGAGCTTTGGCTAGAGGAGGACAGAACATAAGTGGAAAGAGAGATTAAAAAAAGAAGAAAGGTGAGAAATAAATGTGAGGGCTTCCAGTGCTCACCCCCATGAAATGAAACTTACTTTGACAGGTGACCTTGAAGGGACATATATGAATCATTATACTAGTCTTTACTCTCCATGTATTTCTAAATAGCTGCATACATGTTTGGGTCCATCTGGGAATGGACTGAATCAATAACTTTTTCCAATTATTGCAGATAGACAGATTCAGCCCAATTTTACCCATGTAATCTATGGATCAGGTGTTATATTTTCCCACAACAGCTAATTGGAGGGGTGAAATCAAGATTTAAACATAAGTTCTGTATGAATTCAAGTTTTCATTATTTTTTCTATGTAACTTGATGTAAGTTTTATTTAGAAGGTGGGAGAAGGGCAGAAGCTAGAGAAAAAGGGAGATAAAATTGAAGCAGGGAGACTAAAAACATGTAAGAGGTAATTTAAACTTTTTCCAAAAGAACAGATCTGGGTTCAAAGTTAAGAGTTTTTGGGGGTAGAGAAGAAGCAACTGGCAGAGAACCAAAAATCAGATTGAAATCTAGCACTCTTAAAGAGAGGAGATAACACCACGTTGAAAAGATGCTAAAGGCAAACTTTTCTTTTAAATTTTCCCTGAAGTCCAAGCTGTCCCTTAGTCCCTCTTCTGTGACCAATAGAAGCTATCCCATTGAGCTTAGACTGAGCTTAGCTGGCTCCTCTCAGCTACTTCCCTTGACTTTGCCTAAGGGAAAATTTCCAGGAAGATAGCTGTAACTTCCACCCAACAGCAGTGGTGTACTTTATACAAGTGTGATTGAGGGAAACCCTTCAGAGCAGTAAAGAACTCAGCAATTAAACTGGTTTGTGATAATAAAATCTCTGTGTATATGGCACTGTTTCCAAATTCATACATTATTTAAGCCTTTCTGAGCTTCTGTTCAAGACAGCAAGTTTAGTCTGTCCTTTTTCAATTGTATTTATTTTAGTGTCTTCCTATTTAAGAGGCTTACAGAGTCTTGGGCAATCCATAAGCAATAAAAAACATCTTCCAGTCATGGTGAAAATGACAAGGCAAACAAATAATGTATACAAATCCAAAATAAATAAATAAATAAATAAATAAATAATTTTAAAAAAAGCTACTCCCAAAAAGTGAGTTTGTTTTTGCCCTCCTAGAAAAAAAAATTTTGAAGTTCAGAGTGGTGTACTCAATATTAAAAGACTTTCAGGTACCTGTATTGTAGAGATCCCTTTCTTGTCTTTAAATGGAACTTTCAAAATCTGGGACTTCTAATATCAGTCATTCATTTAAAAAACATTCAATATTTATTGAATGTTTGCAATGTGACATCAGCAGGTTGAAGGATTTAGCAGACAAAATAAACAAGATAAAGAGAGGTATAGATGAGTAAGAGGCAAGAGATAATTCAAAATCATCATTAAAATAGAGTCACCTTAACTCCCTGGGTAGTTTATGAATGTTTTGTGCACTGCGAGATATGGGAAGAACTCACTTCCTCTTAGGTGGGAGCCTAGTAAGCAGCCATTACAGATTTCTACCAGTTACCCACCCCTTATTACTACTTGTCTAGGTCCTTACCAAATGTAAATATAAATGGCACCATTTTGTACTGATCTAGTGGACCTATGCGACGTAAGCAAAAATGCTTTGAATCAGCTTATGTAGAATGAGTAATTTCCCAGAGAAAATAAAGAAGGAAAAAGAAAAGAATAAAAAAGAAAACATACACACATCAAACTTTAATTCCTCAAAAGGAAAGATATTAATGTAAAAAAAATGATTTTTAATCAGCTGAAGGAAGTAAATCTAACTTCTACTTCATATTAACTCATAGTTCCTGGAATCTACTTAGCTGTATCCTATACTGCATCTAATAGTTGTTCTTAAGTGCAAAACTAACAATGGATTTTTATAATAAGAACTATAACCTTTGAAAAATTAAGTTAAAAATCAGAAGAGTTTTTGTTAGATACTATCGTCATAATCCAAACAGCTATTTATTTTTGTAAATCAGTATGTGCCAATGGTTGTTACAAAATAAAATACTACTGATTAGCCTCTAATAGACAATATTAAATACTCCCATGTGGACAAACTAAATAAAATCTGGCCTTGAGCCCCATAGTTCATTGTTGGTAGCTGAAATTATGTAAGTGAGTGAGATGGCAGGGAGACTGTGCAGAACAAGAACAAAAATTTAGAGGAGAGAAGCATCTGTGACAAGGGCCAGGCAAACTGAATTCAATTAAAATTTGAGTAAATGGCATTGTTTGTAACTGATCAGTTAGCCCAAATGACATAAGCAAAATTATCTAGTGTATCCATTACTCCAGGATGAGTAGCTCCCTAAACTTTTAAATTCCCAAACCTTCTTCTACATCTAAAAAGAGTGTTATTTTGATCTCTTATATAGCAAGATTTATAGTAAAACAATGGTAATAGAAATATATATATAAGTACGTTTCCACAATGTAGCTGAGGCACTTTGATGTAAAACAAAATACATTCATTTTTTACTTTTTTTAAAAACATTTTTTTTCTCCTTAAATACCAAGCTTGTGGTTCTGCCATAAACTCTCCACTTTTCCCAGGATGGATGTTTTCTGCTTTTTATTCACTACTTATCAATGCTCAGACAGACTAAACCTAATGACTAAAACAGCCACAGGGAAAAAAACAAATCCAGGAAAGAAAAGCATTATTTTTACAAACAAGTGGTAAATCTTCTTGATGTGTAAGGAAAATATTTCTTCTATTTATTCTGTTTGGGAATAAACAGCAACTCTAAAATTTTTCTTCTCCTTGATGTCTTTTTTTTTTTTAAGTGGGGGCGAGAAGCCTTCACTCATTTCCAGGTTCACATTAGTGTGCACATTGACAAATTGAAAAACAAAATTCTAAACCCCCAATAAAACGAGTTTCTGCTCTTGTTACTTTTTTTGTACCATGTAACTTGTCTTTAACCTATACAACGTATGTCCTTAACTAAATCTGCTATCTTAATTTGTACACATCAACATGAAATCCATCCTGTGTAATTCTAACAGTATGAAAGAATATGAGCATTACTAGAAAAGAATGCAGTCAGTTCTGTCCAAAAAACAATACAGGGTAGATGATTAGACCAAATGTCTTCTACAAGCCCTCTTCAGCTCTGTGCTGCTGATAGTCAGCACAAAATAACATTGTACCAAACACTGGACACAGAGCCTCCAATTCCAACTAATATAAAACAAACAAACAAACAAACAAACATTCCAAGGTGAGAGGCCACTTACTCCAGCTACACTGACTGACCACAAGCTGCTTAGGATCCTTTTCGATTTGTCTTCTAGGACCCAAAAAGAGGGGGTTCACAAGATGAGAAGTGTCTCTAGGAATGTGTGGGACACTGATAATAAGCTCAACAAATACGAGTCAGGTAACAAACCTATCTCCGTTGAAGAGCCAGCTTGAAGAGCAAAATGTCAAATGATGAAAACTCCCCTCAAAAATAGCTTATGGTACTATGACTTAAAATTTCAGGAATGAGAAGTTTAGATGCCAACAAGATGGCAGAATAGGACGTCCCCAGTCCTCATTCCCCAACAGAAACAATGAATTGTCAACCACCTACAGACAAAAGTGCCTTTGTGTGTGGGAGCTTCAGGAGACAGGTAGGAAATAGTGACACCCCAGTGGAGCTCAAGATCAGAGAAAGCCACTTTGAGAAGGCAGGCACAAGCCCAGGTAGCAGGCCCATTGCCATGGACCTGGCTCTGAACCCAGAACCCTTCTTCACTCAGCTCCAGTCTGCTTGTCCATGGTCCTGGGAAGGTTCTGTCTGTCCAGGGACCCATCAGGAGCCACACCCAACAATGCCCCTAGTAACAGGCCCAGCAACTGAAGACCTGACTGTAAACACAGAAGCAGCCCTCTGAGCTGGCTATAGCCCCACTCAACCACAGTCCCAGAGAAAATCTCATCAATAAACACAATGAAGGCCATTTTTTAAAAGCTTACACTAACATTATATTCAATGCTGAAAAGCTAAAATGCTTTCCCTCTAAAATGCGTAACAAGGCAATGATGCCCACTCTTCACCTCTCCTAGACAACATACTACTGAAAGTCCTAGACAGAGAAATTAGGTAAGATAAAGAAAACAAAAACATCCAAATTGGAAAGGAAGAAGAAAAAGTATATCCGTTTGCAGATGATATAATGTCATATGTAAAAACCCTTAAGACTCTACAAAAAAAAAAAATTGCTAGAACTAAGTGAATTCAGCAAAGTAGCAGGATAGTAAATCAATGTAAAAAATCAGCTGCATTTCTATAGCCTAACAATGACCTATCCAAAAGGGAAATTAACAAAGGAGTTCAATTTACAACAGCATCAAAAAGAATAAGATATTTAGGAATAAACTTCACCAAGGAAGTGAAAGACTTGTACTGAAAACTACGAAACATGATGAAAGAAATTTTAAAAGACACAAATAAATGGAAACATAGCTTGGTTTATGGATTGGAAGAATCAATATGGTTAAAACGTCCATATTTACTATAAGTTTTTTAAATTATAAAATTCATTTAGAGCATAATAGACCTCAAATAGCCAAAAAAACATAGAGCATGACGAGCAAAGCTGGAGGTATCACACTCCCTGATTTAAAAACATATTATAAAGCTAAAGTAATCAAAACCATATGGCACTGGCATAAAAATGGATATAGAGACCAATGGAGTAGAATAGAAAGCTCAGAAATAAACCAATGCATATACAATCAGCTGATCTTTGACAAGGGTGCCAAGAATACAATAAGAAAATCATAGTCTCTTTGATAAATGTTTTTGGGAAAATTAGATATGCAGAATAGTTAGAAATTAGACCCTTATCCCACATCATATGTAAAAGTCAATTCAAAATGGGTTCCATAATATAAACATACATTAAAATATCACATTGTACCCCATTAATATATGCCATTTTTGTTGATTAAAAAATAAAATTGAAAAATTAGAAAAAAATCAAAAACCAAAACAGAACTCAAAACTAAGAAACTCTTAGAAAAAAAAAACAGATGAAAAGCTTCTAGACACTGGACTAGGGAATGATATAACACCAAAAGTACTGGCAACAAAAGCAAAAACAGACAAGTAGGATTATATCAAACTAAAAAGCTTCTCTACACAAAAGGAAACAATTAAATAAAAAGGCAGCCTAAGGAACAGGAGAAAATATTTGCAAACCATCTGTCTGACAAGGAGTTAATATCCAAAAATATATAAGGACTCCTACAACTCAATAGCAAAAAAAAAAAAAAAAAAAACTCAATTGAAAATGAACAAGGACATGAATAGGCATCTCCCCAAAGAAGACACATGAATAGCCAACAGGAGTGTATATGAAACAAACACTCAGCAACACTAATCATCAAGGAAATGCAAATGAAAAACACAACAAGATCACCTCACACCTATTAGGATGGCTATTATCCCCCACAAAAAAGGACAGTAAGTGTTGGTGAGGATGTGGAGCAAAGAGAATCCTTTTACACTATAGGTGGAAATTTAAATTGGTACAACCACTATGGAAATTAATATGGAGGTCCAAATAATCAAAAATGGAATTACTCTTTGATCCAGCAATTTCACTACTGCGTATATCCAAAAGAATTAAAATCTGGATTTCAAAAAGATATCTGTACTCCCATGTTTATTGCAGCATTATTCACAATAGTCAAGATATGAAAACAATCTAAGTATCTGTTGATGAATAAATGAATATGGAAAAATGTGGTGTAGTTTATATACAATAGAATACTATTCAATGTTAAGAAAAAAGGAATTTCTGCCATTTCCAATAACCTTAATGAACCTAGAGGACATTACACTAAGTAAAATAATCCAGACACAAAAGTACTATATCATGCCTCCCCTGGCTCTTCCCAAATCTCATGTCTTTCTCACATTGTAAAATATAATCATGCCTTCTTAATAGTCCCCCAAACTCTTAACCTATTCCAGCATTAACCCAAAAAGTCCAAAGTCTCATCTGAGACAAGGCAAATCCCTTCCACCTATGAGCCTGTAAAATAACAAACAAGTACTTGTTTACTTCCAAGACACAATGGGGATAAAAGCATTAAGTAGATACTCTTGTTCTAAAAGGGAGAAAACAGCCAAAAGTAAGGGTTGCAGGTCTTATGTAATTTTGAAATCCAGCAGGGCAGTTACTAAACCTTAAAGCTCCAAAATAATGTCTTTTGACTCCATGACCCACATACAGGGCACACTGGTGCAAGGAATGGGCTCCCAAGACCTTAGGCAGCTCTGCGCCTGTGGCATTGTGGGATGCAGTTCCTTTGGCTTCTCCCACAGATTGTTGCTGAATGTCTGCAGCTTTTCCAGGTGCAAGATGCAAGCTGCAGGTGAATCTACCTCAGGTCTGAAGGATGGCGGCCTCCTCACAGCTCCAATAGGCAGCGCTGCAGTGGGGACTCTGTGTGGGATTTCCAGCCCCATATTTCCCCTCTACACTGCCCTAATAGATTTTCTCTGTGAGTGCTCTGCCCCTGCAGCAGGCTTCTGCCTGGGCACCCAGTCTTTTCCATACATCCTCTGAAATCTAGGCGAAAGCTGCCAAGAATCTACAACTCTTGCATTCTGTGCACTCAGAGGCTTAACACTACATGGAAGCCACCAAATTTTATGGTGGCTTGTGCTCTCTGGAGTAGTGGCATGTGCATTATCTTGGGCCCTTTGAGCCTAGGCTGGAGCCAGAGTGGCTGGGATGTGGGGAGCAATGTTCCACGGCTATACAGCACAGCATGGCCCTGGGCCTGGCCCATAAAATCATTCTTCCCTCTTTGCCCTTTAGGCCTGTGATGGGAAGGGCCACCACAAAGGTCTCTGAAATGCCTTAGAGGCATTTTCCCCATTATTATGTATATTAGCTCTTAGTTCACTTTTAATTGTGCAAATATCTCTAGCAAGTGGTCTCTCCACAGCCTGCCTGAATTCCTCTCCCAAAAAAGCTTCTTCTTTCTCTGCCACATGGCTAAGCTGCAAATTTTCCAAACTTTTATGCTCTACTTCCCTTTTAAATATAAATTTCAAAATTAAGTTATTTCTTTGCTCCTGCACCTAAGCATAGGTTGTTAGAAGCAGCCAGGCCATATATTGAAAGCTATGCTGCTTTGAAATTTCTTCCACCAGATACCCTAAATCATCAGCCTCATGCTCAAACTTCCACAGATCCATAGGGCATAAAGAGAATGCAGCCAATCTCTTTCCTAAGGCATATCACACCTAAACGACATTTGCTCCAGTTCCCACTAAGTTTCTCATTTCCATCTGAGACCTTGGCAACCCAGACTTCACTGTCCATATCACTATCAGCATTTTGGTCACAACCATTTACTCAGTCTCTAAGAAGTTTCAAACTTTCCCTCATCAAGAACTATATTCTTCTGAGCCCTCCAAACTGTTCCAACCTCTGCCCATTACACAGTTCCAAAACTGCTTCCACATTTTCAGGTATCTGTTCTAGCAATGCCCTCCTCCTCAGTACCAATTGTCTGTGTTAAGCAATTCTTGCATTGCTATAAAGAAATATCTCAGGCATTCCTATATACCATTAACAGACAAACAGCCAAATCATGAGTGAACTCCCATTCACAATTGCTACAAAGAGACAAAAATACATAGGAATCCAACTTACAAGGGAAGCAAAGGACCTCTCCAAAAAGAACTATAAACCACTGCTCAAGGAAATAAAAGAGGACACAAACAAATGGAAGAATATTCCATGCTCAGAGATAGAAGAATCAATATCATGAAAATGGCCATATTGCCCAAAGTAATTTATAGATTCACTGCCATCCCCATCAAGCTACCACTGACTTTCTTCAAAGAATTGGAAAAAAAACTACTTTAAAGTTGATAAGGAACCAAAAAAGAGCCCACATTGCCAAGACAATCCTAAGCAAAAAGAAAAAAGCTGAGGGCATCGTGCCACCTGACTTCAAACTATACTACAAGGCTACGTAACCAAAACAGCATAGTACTGATAGAAAACAGATATATAGACCAATGGAACAGAACAGAGGCCTGAGAAATAACACCACACATCTACAACCATCTGATCTTTGATAAACCTGACAAAAACAAGAAATGGGGAAAGGATTCCCTATTTAATAAATGGTGCTGGGAAAACTGGCTAGCCATATGCAGAGAACTGAAACTGGATCCCTTCCTTACACCTTATACAAAAATTAATTCAAGATGGATTAAAGACTTACATGTTAGACCTAAAACCATAAAAATCCTAGAAGAAAACCTAGGCAATACCATTCAGGACACAGGCATGGGCAAGTACTTCATGTCTAAAACACCAAAAGCAATGGCAACCAAAGCCAAAATAGATAAATGGGATCTAATTAAACTAAAGAGCTTCTGCACAGTAAAAGAAACTATCATCAGAGTGAACAGGCAACCTACAGGATGGAGAAAATTTTTGCAATCTACACATCTGACAAAGGGCTAATATCCAGAATCTACAAAGAACTTAAACAAATTTACAAGAAAAAAACAAACAACTGCGTCAAAAAGTGGGTGAAGGATATGAACAGACACTTTAAAAGATGACATCTATGCATCCATCAGACACATGAAAAAATGCTCATCATCACTGGTCATCAAATTCAAATCAAAACCACAATGAGATACCATCTCATGCCAGTCAGAAGGGTTATCATTAAAAAGTCAGGAAACAACAGATGCTGGAGAGGATATGGAGAAATAGGAATGCTTTTTATACTGTTGGTGGGAGTGTAAATTAGTTCAACCATTGTGGAAGGCAGTCTGGCGATTCCTCAAGGATCTAGAACTAGAATTACCATTTGATCCAGCAATCCCATTATTGGATATATACCCAAAGGATTATAAATCATGCTGCTATAAAGACACATGCACACGTATGTTTATTGTGGCACTATTCACAATAGCAAAGACTTGGACCCAACATAAATGTCCATCAATGATAGACTGGATTAAGAAAATGTGGCACATGTACACCATGGAATACTATGCAGCCATAAAAAAGGATGAGTTCATGTTCTTTGCAGGGACATGGATGAAGCTGGAAACCATCATTCTCAGCAAACTAAAACAAGGAGAGAAAACCAAACACTGCATATTCTCACTCATAGGTGGGAATTGAACAATGAGATCACTTGGACACAAGGCAGGGAACATCACACACTGGGGCCTGTCGGTGGGGGGTGGGGGTGCTGGGGGAGGGATAGCATTAGGAGAAATACCTAATGTAAATGACGAGTTGATGGATGCAGCAAACCAACATGGCACATGTATACCTATGTATCAAACCTGCACGTTGTACACATGTATCCTAGAACTTAAAGTATAATAAAATAAATAAATAAATGTCTGAGGCCAGGCACAGTGGCTCATGCCTGCAATCCCAGCATTTTGGGAGGCTGAGGAGGGCAGATCACAAGGTCAAGAGAGAGACCATCCTGGCCAACATGGTGAAAACCCATCTATACTAAAAATACAAAAATTAGCTGGGCATGGTGGGACATGCCTGTAGTCCCAGCTATTCGGGATTCTGAGGCAGGAGAATCACTTGAACCCAGGAGATAGAGGTTACAATGAGCCGAGATCACACCACTGCACTCCAGCCTGGCGACAGAGGGATACATTTTCTCAAAAGACGAAATATCTGAGATTGGGTAATTTGTAAAGAAAAGAGGGTTAATTGGTTCACAGTTCTGCAGGCTTTACAGGAAGCATGGTGCTGACATCTGCTTGGCTTCTAGGTAGGCCTCAGGAAGCTTACAATCATAGCAGAAGACAAAAGGAGAGTAGGCACATCACATGGTCAGATCAGGAGCAAGAGAGAGAATGAAAATGGAGGTGCCACACACTTTAAGATGACCAGATCACTAAAACTCATTACCACAAAGGTATCACACCAAGCCATGAGGGATCTGCCTTCATGATTCAAATACCTCCCACCAGGCCCCCCCTCCAGCATTGAGGTATATAATTCAACATGAGATTTTGGCGGGGACAAATATTCAAACTACATAACTACCTTAAGGGGAAAAATATTTGTTCTTCGGAGTTTCTACTTTATTCAAATGTGATGAAACTTTCACAATGGAAAACAGTTAAAAGAAGATGTTATAGTCCTCCATACACACCATGATAAATATCTTCCAAGGCTTTTATGATCCTTAAATTCAAGTGTGAATAGCTTTCGCTACATATGATTTCCCGCTTTGAAGGTATTAAATTATAACTGAACAATGTAAGTGACTCAAATCCTTAATGACTTTATTTTAAAAATAATTTATAAAGCTTTTACAATAAATTCTACCACCAAATAATTTCTAACCCACATTATCATTATTTCATCACTGTGCCAACATTAACCATAAACTGATCTATATTTCTAGTATCTACAAAAATCAACAAAGCAGTGATAATAAACATGTGGCTTGCCCTTATAAGGCAAAGATGGTGATGAAATAAATTATGCAGCAAATGGAGGCAAGTTGCATTAGTCACAGACATTCATTTCAGGTCACTTTTCATGAAAAAAAATTAAAAGACTTCTTTATGCATAAACACAAATAAGGGGACAGCTCAAAACTGAATTGACATCTGGATAATGGACAGTCAGCTAGGTTTACTCACAAACTGACTGGTTGTTACCCAGGACAGTTTTCTGTGTCAGCAGGTTAGCAATTTATTCAATTCTGTGAATCTTCATTTTGCCTTAAACCTCGTGAAAACTATAAATATCCAAAATGTATTGCCTAGGATCTAAAAGACTTCTAGTATATTCAGGAAACCAGGTCTCTGGCTTAAAGTGTTTACACATTATTGTTTTAGTGACACGGAATAGTTTCACAATACTCTCAGGAATATGTAACTTAGATGAGAAAATGACATTTTAATGTGCTATGGATTTTCATAATTGCATCATTTTAGCTATTCATGCCCTGAGATTTTAATTTTCAAAATATTTTCATTTATACCCAATCTTTATTATTTCTGTTAATAAGAAGCATACTCTATAAATGATCAATGAATAAAATCCATTGATGATATAAGCAACTTAGTTTAGCCACCTTCTCTTTTACTAAGTCTCTTAACACAATCTGCAAAAAGAGCAAAATGTTAGTCTTTATTACATTTTCTATTAACCTTTTAATAGAATTGCAGTAAGCATGAGCAAAAGCAAAATTTGTGGTATGAAACAAAATTGTTACTTATACTTCAATAAACAGTGCCAGCATACATTATAATTTTAGCATTAACTTAACAAGGTTAAATTTATAAGACAAATGTTAGAAATTCTCTAGGGTTTTCTAGGAAACTAACATTTCATGATGAGAAGGCTTGTTTATTTTATTTTTTTGTTTAAGTTATTTTATTTTTAATGTTTGTGGGTACATAGTTGTACATATTTATGGGGTACATGTGATATTTTGATACAGGCATATGTGTAACGACCAAATCAGGATAATCGGGATATCCATTACCTCAAACAAATCATTTTTTTGTATTGAGAACATTCCAAATCTACTTCTCTAGTTCTTTGGAAATATACAATAGATTATTGTTAACTACAGTCACCCTACCAAACACTAGACCTTATTACTACTAACTATATTTTTGTATCCATTAACCAACCCCGGTTTATCCTTCACTTACCACTAACCTTCTCAGCCTCTGGTGACTATCATTCTACTCTCGACTTCCATGAGATTTTTTAGGTACCACATGAGTGAGAACATGTGATATTTCTTTCTATACCGTGGCTCATTTCACTTAATGCCCTCTAGTCTCATTCATGTTGCTGCAAATGGCAAGAGTTCATTCTTTTGTGCAGTCACATAATATTCTATTGTGTGTGTATAAACATATATATGTATATTTATATGTATATGCATATATAAGTACACACACACACACGTTTTTTATCCATTCATTCATTAATGGATATTTGATTCCATGTCTTGGCTATTGTGGATAGTTCTGCAATAAACATGGGAGTGCAGATCTCTTTGATACACTGATTTTCTTTCTTTTGAATATGTACCCAACAGTGGGATTGCTAGAGCACATAGTAGTTCTATTTTTAGTTTTTTGAGAAACTTCCATACTGTTTTCCATAGTGGCTGTACTAATTTATATTCCCACCAACAGTGTTGTATGAGTGTTTCCCCTTTTTATTTATTTATTTTTTTTGCAACCTCTCCAGCATTTCTTATTTTTTGTTTTTTTTATAAAAGCCATTTTAACTGCAGTGAGGCGATATCTCATATGGTTTGGGTATGCATTTCTCTAATGGTTATTGACGTTCAGCATTTTTTCATATACTTGTTGGTGATGTGTATGTCTTTTTTTGAAAAACGTTTATTCAGATCTTTCGCCCATTTGTTAATTATTTGTTTTGTTTTGCTGTTTCAGATGTGTTCCTTTTATCTTCTGGTTACTAATCCCTTGTTGATTTGTTAGACCTTGTCCCTTGACTCTTAGAGCTTTCATAATCCAAAGAGACCACTTATTTCAACAACCAAATTTTTTTCAACATAAGCACATTAATTAGAAAATACTTCTACAGATATAAAAGAAAAATACATTAGCATCCAGTATAGTCTTTTAATTATGTAAAGTATTTTACCATCTTTAATATAACCATAAAAAAACAGAAAATTCATTTTAAGGATATATATAAGCCAAGACACACATGGTGGGATAATTTTCTAAATAATCTCTTTTATACATTTTCTAACATTGGCTCATTTTAAAACATGTGTATTGTTTTAAGAAATATTTTTTCATTTTGTATCTTGTATCCGAATGGAGGGAATACTCTCCTTGATAGACACTACTGCATGTCTTAATCCTGTGGTTTCCAACTCCCAGTAAACCTCACAAAAGTGGAGATGCTAAATTTTTGCTATTGTACACATTTATACTCATTTCTTTGATATCCATTCCACTGTCCTTCTCTATTACAGGCAGTTTGGAAATATAAAAAATATATATATATTTAATATATAAATTTATATATTTATTTATATTTATATATATTTATATATAAATATAAGAATATAAAAATACACAGAACAGGATGTGTGTGTGTGTGTGAGAGAGAGAGAGAGATAGGGTGTGGATGTGTGTGCATGTGTGTATTTGTGAAAGAGAAAGAACAATTTCCTCAGGCTATATTATTTAAAAACGCAAACACTAGTTTTTTTGCATTAAAAGTGAATATTTTTCTAATTTCCCCTGGAGAAAAAATATGTAAGAATTCCTGTGGTCATTTTAATAGTTTCTTTGGTGTTTGTGTCACTAGATCCTCTCAATACTGAAAGGCAAGGTTTACTGAACCTTAAGTTTTCTTTTTTGAAAACTTAAAATTGTACCATCAAGTAATTTATTTAGCAACCATGAGTTGCCTGTCTTATACAACAAAAGCACACTTCTCAAGTAGAAATTATCTGCAGGATACATTGAAAGAGATAATGGACTTTTTGTTTTCATCCTGTTTCCTAAGTATCTTCAAGTCAATGGGTTAAAATATTAACAGTTACTACTTCTGGGCTGTTTTTCACACAAAGGCAAGGATCATGGATTTTTCTCCATTATTGTAAACCCAGCGTCCTGCACAGCATCCAAAACATGGTAGTTCCTCAGCAGCTGTTTGTTAAATAGATCTCCACCAAAGTTCATTTCAAAGCAAATATTTGTCAGTATTTTTCCCCCTTTTCCTGTTTGTGCTCTAATTGGAGGGCTGGAGTGACACTGCAGATATACATTTGGAACATTAAATTTGCCATGCACTGTGCTAGGAGCTTTACACACCTCAGTGGATCTCAGATGTTTGTGGGTATAAGAACATTTGTAAGAGCTTGTTAAAAATAAAGAGTCCTAGCCCCCTCCCCCAGAGATGACTTGATAGATGGGGGCCAGGAAATATCTCAAAAGCCCCTAGATAATTCAAATGCTGTACATTTTCAGAAATCCTGCCAATTATGATTGAAAATTGGAGTAAAGGGGTTTTAGAAGCAGAAGGGTGCTTCCAAACTTAGGCAGACAGAGGTCAAATAAAGGATTTATAGTAATAGTATATTCAGAGAGTCAGTTGTTTAAATCCTGGTTCCTTCGACCCATGATCAGGAACTCAAGCACAGGGACTTAAGACTTGTGATGGGATTCAGTTTTCCAGAGAAGCTCTTAGAAAATCACTGTCTTCTCTACTTTCAGTAATGGGTGAACTTGACTTGAATCCCCTTTTTTCTGTAGAGATGAGCTAGTATTTGATACTTTTCACTCTGAACCACCGGCTTCTTAAGTCAATGACACAACTGCTGCAACAGCACTTTCAGAAACTAAAAAGGCAAGTGAGAAAGTAATTTCAGAGGCAACCTATTTGGCTCACCTTGCATTATTGAGCTGGAGACTAGGGGCTCTGAAACAAAGGGCAGAGACCTGGCAGCATCCACAGAAGTGTCTGCTGTGGCTGTCCAGGCCATAGACCAAAGAGAATCTGATGCATCACAGCTTATCTGGAGCAAGGACAAAATGCCTTAAGTCAGATCCAAAGCTCTGCTCTTTCAATTAATCAAAACTAAATATTAAATCACAAATGCAGACCAACCTTGTGGTCTGTGCATGAAGATAAATTGTTTACTCCCATAAACTCAAAGTCTTTGGAGGGAAGAGGGGGAGGCAGACAACTTCTCTATTAAATCATATTATTTAAGGCATTCTTTGCCTCATTAATAAAATTGTGTGGCAAGATCTTCCACTGTCATGACTAATGTTATTAAGGCTCATCTATGTTTGCTAAAACGCATTTGAAAAATAAAAGTAGTTGCCAATGTTTTGAAGCTACTGGAGTGAAACACAAAATAAAACAAAAACACTTACCAAAAGAGCCTGCAAACCTATTTACCTACTAGCAGTCTTGCTTGCACAGTTATATGCTTCACAAGCCTCTATTTCATTAAAATCATTTCTTCTTGAACTTCTGCTATAAAACATGCATCAGTCGCCTGCCTCAGTCTCAGTAACCTGTCCTTGCCCAGCACTTTCTTCAACCATAACCACAGGAAAACGTAGCACATCATCCATCTTGCTGAAGTGGGAGACAGGTCACATCTTCCCCGACCCCTCCATCCCTTTTAGTAAAGTGCTGACTTCTGATGCAAACTGAAAAGCCTCCCTGTGGGCTAACAGAAGGAGGAGAGCTTTTTTCACTCCTATGAAGCACCCAGTCTCCCCAGCATGCCACCAAGCATGGCCTTGCCCATTGCATCTATAATTTGACTAACAAAGAGCTAGTCAAAAGTAACAGAAACCTCTCAACTGGGATTTATAGGCTTGTAAGCACTGGAATTGTTATATTCCCTGGCAAATTTAATGTTCCAAATGTATATCTGCAGTGTCACTCCAGCCCTCCAATTAGAGCACAAACAGGAAAAGGGAAAAAAAAACACTGAGAAATATTTGCTTTGAAATGAATTTTGGTGGAGATCTATTTAACGAACAGCTGCTGAGGAACTACCATGTTTTGGATGCTGTGCAGGACACTGGGTTTACAATAATGGAGAAAAATCCATGATCCTTGCCTTTGTGTGAAAAACAAGCACAGAACAAATAATTACTAGTTATATGTGGTGTGATAAGCCCTCTGATGATTTAAAAAAGATGGAATGTTGAGAAGTCATTAGACCAACCTACTCAAATTGTATGGAGAAGGATGGCCTCTCTGTGGAGAGAATATTTGAACGAAGGCCTGCTGAGTAATAAACCAAAGAAAATGAGGGAAAGAGCATTTCATGCCAAGTGAATAGCATGTGGGAAAGAGCTTGAACTAAAATGAAATTAAAGACCAGCATGGCTGGAAAATAATAATGGGCAAGTTAAAGAGATGCAGGGGCTGAGGTGATCAAGTTGGAAAAGGGCTAGATCGCTTAGGACTTCTAGGACTTTCCATTTCATTTGAGGCACAGTATGAGCCCTTGCAGGATTTTAGGAAGTGGAGTGGCATAACATGAACTGCATTCTTTAAAGGCCGCATGACTGAACATGTGGAGGGAGCCAGAATGGAAGCAAGAGACAAATACTTAAAGGCACATAAATGTGGCAGATAGGGTGATGTGATAGAAATTGATATAAGAGAGAGAACGCTGGAGAAATGCAATCGAAAACGAAATCTCCTCCAAACCCAAACACTTCTCCACAAAGGTAGAAAACAATTTTAATGTTCAATAAGTATCAAACCAGACTGCAATGCACATTATAGGCAGACTGTTAAGAGATTTCAAACTGGAAAGTAATCTCACCCTTTTATATAGCCAAGCCCATTCAACCTGTTACATGCCTATTCTTAAGGTAAGCAACAACTACAGACAGTCCCCAACTTACGAGTTTGTGACTTTCCAATGATATAATATGGATACATTAGAGACCATATGTCAAGTACTCATATAACCATTCTATTTTTCACTTTCAATACAGTGTCCAATAAGTTACATTAGAAATTCAATACTTTATTATGCTTTATGTTAGATGATTCTGCCCAACTGTAAGATAATAAAAGTGTTCTGAGCACGTTTAAGGTGGGCTTGACTAAGCTATGATGTTTGGTAGATTAGATGTATTAAATGCATTTTAACATAATATTTTCAGCTTACAATGAGCTTATCAGAACATAACCGGATCATAAAACGAGGAGCATCTATAGTCCTTAAGTGGACTTCACAGCATCATTTATTACAGATAGTTAATCCTAGATTCACCTGGTAATTAGGGTGGCCATCTGTGTTTGCTAATCAGCTTTATCAAAAGGAGATTTTTAACTTCTCAGATCTTTATGAAAGGAAGTAGCTTTGTAAGTCGAGTAAGGTACTCCTATCCTCCCACAGAGACTGGGAGATAAAGATGCAATCTCTCTGGATATTTACATTTCAAGGAGATGATTTCAGTTCCTTGAAAAAGATATTCCTGGGTCTTAAAGCTGGTAAGAGACTATTCAGCTTTTTAAAAGGTTTACACACATTTCAAAGAGATAGAGAAATAACTTATAATTATAATTTTCTTAAGTAAATAATCTAAGAAAGGGAAGGGGGGAATGGTCTCTTCCCTTATTTTCAACAGGGAGAGTTAAATCTCTTGTTTTTAATTTTTATTTGCTCTTTTTCAAGAGATAGATAAATGGATTTGAGATTACTGTACATTGGGTTATATGTGAAGATTGAAGGAGGAGAAACTAAAATGATGACCAGTTTGAGCAATTACATCAGTTAAACTGAAAACAGCTGTTCTAAAAAACATAAGGGCATGCCTATAGGTTTGTCGTGAATGTCCACGTGAATGTAATGAAAATTATGTTAAGAAAATGCAACATCACCAAAAATATTGTTTCACAAAGTTGTTCCCTAATAGCATTTAATGTCAACAAACAGAAGTGCCAAGCTTAGCAATTATGCAGGCAGCCAGCCCCCAAGCAGAGCAGTCACACATTTGCAGAGATGTGGGCACATCAGAGAGTCTATTGCTAAAGCAGACAAAGGACTTGTTCCAGCTATTAAACAATGTTCTCCCTCCAACAAACCTAGTCCTCTGCACTCTGCTGTGTGATACTGGGGCCATGGCTTACCAAATTCCACTGATCTTTTGACAAGGAAGCTTCCTGTTAGGTTCTGCCACCATAAAGGTACTGGAGAGGGGACTGCAAGGCTGAAGGAGGAACTGAAATACTCCTTTTTGCTTTGCTTCCTGTTCTTCTCAAATAGCCTGAGCAAGGCCCCTTCAACCTGGCAGGGACAGTTAATTTCAATCTTCAACTTCTTTTCCATATTCCCAAACAGTCTCACTGAGCCTCTTCCAAGGTAATAGCAGCAGCAAGACAGTGACTCCGCCTCAGAGGTCTGATTCCCAGTATACTAGGGCCCCACCTTTAAGCTTCTAGATTCCTACAACCCAACCCCTTCTCTCTATTCCCCCAACATTAGCGATGGCAGCCACTTGCTTTAGTTATTTATTATCTGTGATTCCTAAGTGTCTTCTCTGATTTTTCAGTACTCCAACACTTAGTCAATTTCCCACCTTAATTTCTCTGTCAAAATATCTAGTATGAGTTTTGTTTCACTGACACAATGGGTGACTCCTGTCAATCATAGAAGTGATGTAGTGTCCTTGAACTCTGTCTTTAAAAGCTTAGTTTTGATGATCTCATCTTGTAAGAATAAAATAACAAAATATTTAGGTACTCCAACAAAATACATTTATTAAATTTATGAAGAAATAGCATTGCCTCATTGCACAGTAAGAAGAAATAAATGAGCGAATCTATGTAATGTCTAGAAGTTAATAAGTAGTCACTAAGTGTTAAGCAATATTATTACTATTATAATTACTATTGCTATAGTTGAACTGAGTTCACAGGAAGTTAAAACTGTCTCTCATAGAGGGGCAGTTTATTCCAAACTCTTCCTCCTCAAAGGATTCAATCAAATACGTATTCATAGCATTCATTGACATAGGTGTAATTTGGGCAAAAAAAAGAGAAAGGAACTATAGCATTATCTTCCTTCTTCCACCCTGTATTTTCCCTATATTGCATTAGAAAAACTGAAAGTTGTGGCTGAAGATGGAGTGGATTTCACAGACAAGGAAAGCAAAGCTTTGAGAGCTTAAATAGTATGCAGCCAGGATTTCAAGTCAAGTCTACTGCCAGTAGAGCTCGTCTGAGGCTCCTTAGTTTTCAGGGCCTCAGCAGACAGGCTTCCTCCTGCCTAGGGATTTCTGGAGATACTGCTCTCCATATTCCCCATGGAGTTACGGTCTCTGTATTTTCAGGTCTTTCCTGGAAGATGGAAGGCTATATTGATAGAGATTTTATCTTGTTCACTGTAGTTTTCCCTCAAACCTCATACTACACCTAGCACATAGCAGACACAATAAATATTTAATGGATGAATTAATTATGCATCTTTAAACTTTGCTTCCATGGTTACTTATCTCAGCATTTTAAGTATTTTATTATTCCCCTGTATTATTCAACTACAGCTAATTCAAACTTCAAAAGAATAATTTAGGACTATCTAGTGCTCAAGTTCTCTGTCCAGGAAGGAGAAATGCACTGCATGAAACTAAACAAGACTTAAAAATTGTGTTTAAGATATCACCTGGCATGTTTCATCTGGAGAAATCTCATCATTAGCTTACTTTCAGGTATTTTCCCAGTGCAGATGAAGTAAGGGCATACTATTCTCATTGTTTAAAATATAGTGGATGTGAGAAATGAAAAAGACACTTTCCAAACTCCTCACTGTTGGTTGGCAACTAAACACAGCAAGAGGGAGTGTGATGTGGTGGCAACAGCCTGGAGTCTGGAGGCTGACTACTTTGGTGAAAATCCTGGCTCTCTTCCTCCTAGTAACTGCCTGGCCTTGAGAAAGTTACTATACTCTTTTGTGCCTCAGTTTCTTCAACTCTACAATAATAGTATCTATCTCATAGGATTATTGATTAAATGAGTTAACATATATAAAGCAATTACAACAGTATCTGGCACATACCCAGTGCTTACTATTTCTATCTAGAAGAGGTAACAAAATAGTTCATTAGTATCTAATACAAAATTATTTAGACACTTTGTGACTGAAGTAAAAAGAGATATGTTTTGGAAATTAACCAACATTTGAAATCTCCACTGCACTCCAGCCTGGCAACAAAGTGAGACCCTGTCTCAAAAAAAATGTAGATGATCATATTTACCTTGAAGCATCATTGTGAATCACAGAAATAAGGCATATAAACCCCAAGCCTAGTTTTTAGGAGGTGCTGAATAAGCAGCAGCTATTATTAGCAAAGATGAGCTTTTCAGCTAGCTGAGAAGAACATGTGGGAACCTGTGAGAATAGGAGGAAAGGTAAGATGTGGTCACTGGATACAGTGGCATAGACATGGCTGAAACTCAGGTCTGAGCTGAAGATGGGGATTGGACAGGGCAGTTGCAGTCAACACACAGTGGAATTAAAGTTATGGTGACCTTGGGAGAACAGGTTCCAATCAGGGCCACTACACATCGTTTGCAGGGCTCATTGCAAAATAAATTTGCCAGTAGCCAGAGATGGGGAAATCGCCCCTTTTCATACCCCAACCCATAGAGGATTGGTAACCTCCAAGTAACTGCAATATCTTTGCATGGATGCACTAGGTACCTGCGCCCAAAGTCAGCAATAGGCCCTGCCAAGTCATCCCTCACCCCACAACTCACCATGGTGCTGCTATTTCGGGGCAACATGATGGTTGCCTTTCCAGAGGATCATTAGGGAGAGAGGACAGCAACAAATGTAGCACCCCCACCAACACCTTACTCCTCACCCCCACCCCCAAGCTTTAACAGACCTTGCCACTGCCTGAGGCAGAGGGTAACAGTAGTCCCTTGGCAGGGTCAGGGAACCAGCTGTTCAGAACCCCTCCCAGCAACGTGGGAAGACTCTAGGAGGTGGCCTCACATGGGAGTCAAAACACCAAGCCCCCAAAACATAATCATTGTGGAAAACAGAAGCCATTGCCCCATCAAACCGTACTTAAAATGCACCATTCAAATACAAAATTATTGTATGAAGAATTTCAAGATTGCCATGGCAAATCATCAGACCCCAAGCATGGGGAATCTGTTTTTGAGATGCCAAGCAGTCTACCTTGGTCCCACACCCACGAGGCTGGCCTGGGCTTCCTGTTGAGAGGTCTCAAAAGCTACACTGCAGTCTTGCAGAGTGAGCGGGAGGTATAAAGATAGTATAGTCAAATCATCAAGACTGTTTGCTGG
This sequence comes from Pan paniscus, assembly GCF_029289425.2. NCBI lineage: Eukaryota > Metazoa > Chordata > Mammalia > Primates > Hominidae > Pan > Pan paniscus. Next base: position 98,641,781 of record NC_073254.2, read on the forward strand.
GAGAGAAAGGTGAGATAGAGCAATAGCTAGAAGAAGTGGAGTAAAAGAATTTTTTAAATTGTTTTGTTGTTTTAATATAGGAAATATTTTAGTAGATTTAAATGCTTTTAGGAAGAAAGCCCCAATAAGAAAGAAGCTAAAGAAAGAGTCAAAAGTGATGAAAATAGATGAAGTTCCTAAGGAAGCAGGAGGGGAAGGAGCTCAGAACCGAGATCATGGATTGGCTTTAGTTACAAACTCAAGAGTAACCAGTGTATAGATGGAAATAGAGATGATATCCAGAGCTGAGAAAGGAAGGCAGAAACAGAGGCATCAGCATTTACATCTGATGAAGATACTCAAATGCTGTCACTAATTCTGCCATTAATGCAAAGAAATACATTAATGAAGAAGGTAAGTCTTGACACTACTATTCAACATACTGGCTGGGATCAAAGTCTCACGGGGACTTATCCTGCTTTAATGTATCAATTAAGAAACATTATCACCATGGCAGTACGTGATATTTTCATTGCTATTGCCTTTCTTCTCAACACATTCTATTCATAAAAGCAACGTCAATCTTTTCCCAATAATTTTCCTTGCAACTAACTACATTGCTTGTCAATTTTGAAATGTAGTTTTTCTTTTAATGGAGCAGACTCTTTTTTCTGTGCCCTAAACTTAACTTGAACACAATTCCCTACTTGTTTGGAGGCAGCAAATTACAGTGGAGACTGGGTACACAGGTATATCAAATGTCAGCTTTTAAATGACCAGTTTCAATGTAAAGGTTATCACTTCCCTTAATGGAGTAACTAGGGCTTCTGATGATAGGCCAATCCCCAAACTCCTTTGCTCTGCTCCAGTAAATATCAACTCTGATGGTGACATTTCTCTTCTGATACTCCATATGCAGTCACAGGAAATACTCATTGATGCTACTACTTAGGAATCATCAAAGAAATAATACCTCACTGCTTATCATTCTTCTCGGTGAGAGAATCTCTTTCTCTTTCTTCCCTCCCTCCATCCCTCTTCCTCTCTCCTTTCCTCTCCTTATTTCTCTCCTCTGCTGTGTCCCTTTGTCTTTTTTCTTGTTTTTTGACCCTCTCTTTCCCTTTCTATGATACTATGAAGGTTCAATGCAGTTTAGTAAACCCAATGTTTATTATCACTATTTTGAACTGCTTCCTAGATCATCTGAGATGATGAAAATTAAATTTTAAAAAAAACTAAAATTAAATTAAACTTAAATTTAAAAAACTAAAAATGAATAGAAAGAAGAGTAATTATTTGGGTAATTATGTAATTATCTACTTACCTAAATACTTTTCTTCGTATTCATGTTTTTAAATAGCAGTAATAAAGTATTTATAAAAACTGGTCTCTTTGCCTCAAGCAGTGAAAACTTAACATATCTTTGTGTTTGGCTGTGGTTTTATTTCCCTCTTTAATTTAAAACTCATCCTTCGAAATCTGACCACCAGGCCAAGGAATGCCTGCAGCCCAGGATTCCTCCCTAAGCCGTGTCCCATGTGTGCGGGACCCCACTGGAAATCGGACTGTTCGACTCACCTGGCAGCCACTCCCAGAGCCCCTGGAACTCTGGCCCAAGGCTCTCTGACTGACTCCTTCTGGGCTTAGCGGCTGAAGACTGACACTGCCCGATCGCCTCGGAAGCCCCGTAGACCACCACGGACGCCGAGCTTTGGGTAACTCTCACAGTGGAAGGTAAGTCCATCCCCTTCTTAATCAATACGGAGGCTACCCACTCCACATTACCTTCTTTTCAAGGGCCTGCTTCCCTTGCCTCCATAACTGTTGTGGGTATTGACAGCCAGGCTTCTAAACCTCTTAAAACTCCCCAACTCTGGTGCCAACTTAGACAACACTCTTTTATGCACTCTTTTTTAGTTATCTCCACCTGCCCAGTTCCCTTATTAGGCCGAGACATTTTAACCAAATTATCTGCTTACCTGACTATTCCTGGACTATAGCCGCATCTCATTGATGCCCTTCTTCCCAATCCAAAGCCTCCTTTGCGTCCTCCTCTTGTATTCTCCCACCTTAACCCACAAGTATAAGATACCTCTACTCCCTCCTTGGCGACTGATCATGCACCCCTTACCATCTCATTAAAACCTAATCACCCTTACCCTGCTGAATGCCAATATGCCATCCCACAGCATGCTTTGAAAGGATTAAAGCCTGTTATCACTCGCCTGCTACAGCATGGCCTTTTAAAGCCTATAAACTCTCCTTACAATTCCCCCATTTTACCTGTCTTAAAACCAGACAAGCCTTACAAGTTAGTTCAGGATCTATGCCTTATCAACAAAATGGTTTTGCCTATCCACCTCATGGTGCCAAACCCATATACTCTCCTATCCTCAATACCTCCCTCCACAATCCATTATTCTGTTCTGGATCTCAAATGTGCTTTCTTTACTATTCCTTTGCACCCGTCATCCCAGCCTCTCTTTGCTTTCACTTGCACTGACCCTGACACCCAACAGGCTCAGCAAATTACCTGGGCTGCACTGCTGCAAGGCTTCACAGACAACCCCCATTACTTCAGTCAAGCCCAAATTTCATCCTCATCTGTTACCTATCTCGAAATAATTCTCGTAAAAACACACGTGCTCTCCCTGCTGATCGTGTCCAGCTGATCTCCCAAACCTCAATCCCTTACAAAACAACAACTCCTTTCCTTCCTAGGCATGGATAGTGTGGTCAGAATTCTTACACAAGAGCCAGGACTGCACCCTGTAGCCTTTCTGTCCAAACAACTTGACCTTACTGTTTTAGCCTAGCCCTCATGTCTGCGTGCAGTGGCTGCCGCTGCTTTAATACTTTTAGAGGCCTTTCCTACAAGGTCTGAGAAGGCCACCGCAGTCATTTATTCCCTTCTGTCAGACATAATTCCTCAGTTTAGCCTTCCCACCTCTATACAGTCTGATAACAGACCAGCCTTTATTAGTCAAATCAGCCGAGCATTTTTTCAGGCTCTTAGTATTCAGTGACAGACTAATGGTCTATTAAAAACACACCTCACCAAGCTCAGCCACAATTTAAAAAGGACTGGACAATACTTTTACCACTTTCCCTTCTCAGAAATCAGACCTGTCCTCAGAATGCTACAAGGTACAGCCCATTTGAGCTCCTGTATAGACGCTCCTTTTTATTAGGCCCCAGTCTCATTCCAGACACCAGACCAACTTCGACTGTGCCCCCAAATAACTTGTCATCCCTACTATCTTCTGTCTAGTCATACTCCTATTCACCGTTCTCAACTACTCATATATGCCCTGCTCTTGTTTACACTGCCGGTTTACACGGTTTCTCCAAGCCATCACAACTGATATCTCCTCATGCTATCCTCAAACTGCCACTCTTAACTCTTGAAGTAAATAAATAATCTTTGCTGGCAGGACTATGCTGAACCTCCATAGGCACTCTCTAATTAGATGTCCTAGGTCCTCCCAATTCTTAGTCCTTTTATACCTGTTTTTCTCCTTCTCTTATTCCATTTAGTTTTTCAATTCATACAAACCGTATCCAGGCCATCACCAATCATTCTATGTGACAAATGTTTCTTCTAACAACCCCACAATATTACCCCTTACCACAAGATCTCCCTTCAGCTTAATCTGTCCCACTCTAGGTTCCCACACCGCCCCTAATCCCGCTTGAAGCAGCCCTGAGAAACATCGCCCATTCTCTCTCCATACCACCCCCAAAAATTTTCGCCGCCCCAACACTTCAACACTATTTTGTTTTATTTTTCTTATTAATATAAGAAGGCAGGAATGTCAGGCCTCTGAGCCCAAGCCAAGCCATCGCATCCCCTGTGACTTGCACGTATACGCCCAGATGGCCTGAAGTAACTGAAGAATCACATAAAACTCATCCTTCAAAATATATACTACATCAGTATGTCAAAGGCTGGGACAATTTTTGAATGATCTCGCAGTGGATAATCCCCCAAATTAAGAAGAAAGTCAAGTTGGTCTTCATTCTCAGTCCTGAGGCAGACAACTGTGACTATTCCCTGAAATGCAACTCATTCAGAGTCCCTCTCTTCTTTCTATAATTTCCTCAACTTTTAGAGGCAAAAAATTTTAAAGAATGTGTTGAAACTATAGACTTTCACCCATGAAAAATTTTCATGTACATATATATACAATTTCATGCATATACATTCAGGTAGTTCTTTTCTTAGGTAATTATGTACTTTGTATAAGTAGAGCAGTCAGAAGTGTGAATAAATAATAAAAATCAATATTTTTCAAGCTCTAAGAGTGATACACATTGGACTCTGTTTATATTCACACTTCTGACTACCCAACTTACACAAATGGAAAAAACTGAAAAAAAACCAACTACCTGAAAGTGTCTCACAATGGTGAATATATGTATGTGTGTGCACATATACAATATTGTATATGTACATATATACATACAACATGATGTATGTGTATGACGGTATATATATTTTTATATTGAATATATATACACATATGTAATGCTAAAATGAGAATATAGTTAGGTTCAGAGAGTAAATAATGTTCATTATTGCCATAAAGTGACTCTATAATGATTAATAAAGATATAAAATCAAATGCATTTAAGAGGAAAGGCATTAATTGAATTAAGTACTATTATTATATTGGCATCTCCTTTATGCCTGTGCTATGTTACTGGTGTGGGAAATATATATGCACTTAAACTATTTTGCAATGTATACCCAAAATCACACTGCTGTTTTTGCAAAGCCCATAAAAAGTCTGAATTCTCCACACATATTCCATACATGAGAGCAGAAAAGAAGAATTGGCCAACTTATAAATTTTCTATGCATGTACTTAATTTCTTCCCAAAGGTCCAATTCACTAGTTATTCAGACTCAACATTGGGAAATGGACATAAGGAAGTACAGTTGGAGCAAAACATGGCTACGCTTTGGCCAGCAAAATCTTCCTCACCAGGAATATGGATACTACAGACAGCAAAATTATCAATCAGCACTGGAAAAAGAAAATGAAATAACAAGGTAATTTATCCAAATTATCTCATAAATGGAAAGCCAGAAATTTAAAGACTTCCCCATTATTCTTTCCCTCATCTTCTCAGTTTTATTATACAAAAAGCTAAGTAAATTTAATATTATATTTTAATTTCCTCTCGGACCATTGTCTTTGAAGCTCAGTAAATTTAATTAATATCAATTATCTATCCAAGACTGAATCTTATCCAAGAGAGGAAATAGCAATCCACAAGTGCTAGAACTCTGCTCATGTTTAAGTTGCACATTAAAGTAATTGCTGTGTTTCTAATAGCTATGGAAAAGCCCATTATCTTGATTATAGCCGTTGGTAAGTGAAAACAGATTTACATTTCACAACTGTGTTAAGAGTTTCACAAGCCTTAATTTTCAGAGAGTAATATCAAATCATGCATTTACTAATTAGCATTTAAAAGGCTATTTGCATTTGCCTGCTACTGGCAAATAAATATTTTAGTTATTACATATATGTCAAGAAAAAATTTTAATATATCTAAATTTTAAGGTACATGGTTGTCTCTACACAAGATTGAATTTTTGACTCTAACATAAACTCATAAAAGTGTTCATGCATCCATTGATTGGCATTAGAGATTATAGCCTAACATATGTGGACAAATACACCAAATAAATAAAAATACACCAGAAAACAAAGTGTTGTGAATAAAATTAATATAAAATGATATGAGAACAACTGGGTGGCTATTTTAAATTTGTGGGAAACAGAACTTAATCCAACCTTACCAAGAAATGTTGAAGGGTATGAATAATCATATGCCTAGATATATACCAGGAGAAACTATAGAACATACTTATAAAGAATTATGAAAGCAAGACATGGGGTTAGCAATTATAACTACTAACATGAATTGACTATCTGCCAACTCTTTACTAAAAGTAGAATAACAACTATATCTTTAATTCCACACAAATAGAGCTAAAAAAAATTACTGCAGCTTTTTAGCCATGTGCTGGCTATCTGCATGCATTCAGGGTATTTGTTTTGTACCACAATAAAGTTAGACAATTCTATATTTATGAATTGGCACGTTCATGTAGGCCTTGACTTTTTGTTGTTTTATTTTTTTTGGCAACAGGCGGTTAGGAGGTCCTCTTTGAGGAGGTGACATTTCATATAATATCTGAAAAGCATGCAGGTGATAGGAAAGATCAGGAGAAAATAATTCCAGAGAAAAAGAATAAGTTGAAAACAATTACTTTTAAAAATAGTAACAGCTACCAATTAAATGACATTTCTTTTATCTCTGACTTTTGAATACAGTTTTTTAATTGCATATCTAGGGTGGAAGGTGAATACTTAATGCAGATGTAAGTAAGACATCCTTTTATTATTTCACATAACAGTCTAAACAACCTATTTTTTTTTCTTCTAAAACAAAACAAAACAGGATACATGTGCAGAATGTGCAGGTTTGTTACATAGGTATACGTGTGCCATGGTGGTTTGCTGTACCTACTGACTCATCCTCTAGGTTCCCTCCCCTCACCCTCCACCCCCCAACAGGCCCTGGTGTGAATTGTTCCCCTCTCTGCGTCCATGAGTTCTCAATGTTCAACTCCCATTTATGAGTGAGAACACATGGTGTTTGGTTTTCTGTTCCTGTGCTAGTTTGCTGAGAATGATGGCTTCCAGCTTCATCCATGTCCCTGCAAAGGATGTGAACTCATTCCTTTTTATGGCCGCCTAGTATTTCATGGTGTATATGTACCACTTTTTTTAATCCGCATATGTACCACATTTCTTTATGCAGTCTGTCATTGATATACAACCTATTCTTAAGAAAAACACTACCTACTAAACTCTGGGTTTGAGAATAGTAAAAATAGATTGTCATACTACATAATGATCTCTCTCTTTGGTTCTGATTGGATTAACTTTTCTCAAGTGACCACACACAATGAAATAAAATATACATACAAGTTGAGTGTCCCTTATCCAAAATGTTCAAGATTCGAAGTATTTAAAATTCCAGGTTTATTCAACTTTCAGAATATTTGAAGATACATGTATTATTTCATTTTCACTCTGCTGATAAAGACATACCCGAGACTAGGCAATTTACAAAAGAAAGAGGTTTATAATGGACTTACAGTCCATGTGGCTGGGGAAGCCTCAACAATCATGGCGGAAAGCAAGGAGGAGCAAGTCCCATTTTACATGGATAGCAGCAGGCAAAAAGAGAATGAGGAAGACACAAAAGTGGAAACCTCTGATAAAACCATCATATCTCGTGAGATTTATTCACTACCACGAGAACAGTATGGGGGAACCGCCCCCACAAGTCAATTGTCTCTCACCATGTCCCTCCCACAACACGTGGGAATTATGGGAGCTACAATTCAAGATAAGATTTGAAAACCATATCAATACATAATGAGATATTTTGAGGGTGAGACCCAAGTTTAAACATGAAATTCATTTATATTTAATATACACTTTATACATGTAGCTAGGAGGTATTTTATACAATATTTTTAATAATTTAGTAAATGAAAAAGTTCGTGTGCAATGAAATGAGAAAGCAAAGATGTCAGGTATGGAAGTTTTCATTTGTGCTATCATGTCAGTACTCAAAAAGTTTGATTTTGGAGCATTTTGGATTTTTAGATTAGGAATGCTGAACCTGCAATAAAAGCTTAAATAATTGGAAATTACATTTAAACAGGTTTAAATAAATTGGGGATGTTTTTGCATATGACAATTTCAGGCCAAAATTTCATCTTTGTTTTTATCCCTGCCATTTATAATTTATCTCTACTATCTGGAAAAGAGATACTACCTAAAGTATCCTATTCACATCTTTAAAATTTTTTTCCTCAAGTTGCTAAACAATATAACTTCCATTGAAAGTTAACATGAACTAGGTGCTTTCTAACAAAACAATAAATATATTCTGATCTCGTCTGAGTGCTCATGGTTTATATTATTGCCAAAAGACTGTTCTGACTAGCAGATATAATGTGGCACACACATTTTAGGTAAGAATGGAATCTAATGGAGCTGAAATTCAATTCTGTAAGTTATTCAGCCATCTGCTTTTGAGAAATTCATATAATGTAGAACATTTTGTCTATGAAATCCTTTGTTTAAAAGGGAGTTACATACCTATTAAAAAGCTGTGGCCAGCTCATATAAAATCTGCCAAACTGTTACATTAATTAAAATTATTCACATATTTATTTTTAATATTTGGAAGTCACTGTTTATCTGAGATTCTGACTGTTTTTATGGAGTAATTCAATTTGGAACATGTCCACCCTGGCCATATTTTGAGGGCAGGTTGAGGAAGTGAAACTTTATCAGGTTAGAGTTCAAACAACACTACTCAAATATATTTCGTGGGTTTATACAAAACTATTCACAACATGAAAAGTACTTTAAAAATTGAAATATTAAGTCAATATGAAAAGGAAGAAAAGAAAAAGTCACAAAAACAGACAAAAATAGGCAAACAACATGAACAAGCAATTGACAAAAGAAGTAGATATGGCCCTTAAGTAGAGTAAAAGATGCCTGACTTCATAATGAGAAGCACAAATTAATCCATCACTCAGATACCATTTCTCACCTCCTGGATTTGCAAAAATCCAAAGGCTGGACAAGACACTCTGTTGACAGTGAGAATTCTCTGTGTATACTTTCCATATAGATTTAAATTTTGAATTACTTAAATGTAATACTGTATTAGTCAGGGTTCTCCAGTGAAACAGAACCAATAGGATGAGAGATGGATTGATGATAAATAGACAAATACAAAGAGGTTTATTATGAGAAATGGACTCATGCAATAAGGAAAGCTAAATTTCTCAATCTGCCATCTTCAAACTGGAGACCCAGGAAATCCAGTGGGGTAATTCAGTATGAGTCCAAAGGCCTAAGAACTGGGAAGTCAATGGTGTATATCCCAATCTAAGGGCAGTAAAAGATGTCTCAGGTCAAGCAGTGAGACTGTTTGTTCTTTTCAGGACTTTTGGATTGGATGATGCCCACCCACATTGGGGAAGACTATCAATTTTATTGAGTCCACCAACTCAAACACTAATCTCATCCAAAAATACCCTTGCAACCAGAAATAATGTTTAATCTGGGCACCTGTGGCCCAGTCAATTTGACACACAGAATTAATCATCATGGCTATTCATTCAGAAAACATAAAAAAAAAATGATGATGCAAGTCTTCCCTCAAACCTTGAAAGCAATAAAAATTATTTAGGTTGGTGCAAAAGTTATTGCCGTTTTTCCCATTACTTTCTCTTTTTTTTTTTTTTTTTTTTGAGACAGAGTCTCACTCTATCACCCAGGCTGGAGTGCAGTGGCGCGATCTTGGCTCACTGCAACCTCTGCCTCCTGGGTTCACGTCATTCTCCTGCCTCAGCCTCCCTGGTAGCTGGGATTACAGGCACCCTCCACCACACCCAACTAATTTTTTGTATTTTTAGTAGAGACAGGGTTTCACCATGTTGGCTAAGACGGTCTCGATCTCCTGACCTCATGATCCGCCAGCCTCAGCCTCCTGAAGTGCTGGGATTACAGGCGTGAGCCACCAAGCCCGGCCTTCCCACTACTTTCAATTGCAAAAGCTGCAATTACTTTTGCACCAACCTAATATATTCATAATTCTGAAGAGAAATTATTTCCAACCTTAGATTCTGTATTTAACAATTTATCAAAAGTAAAATATAGAATCTGTTGAGGATGTATGGATGCAAAATCTTTTGAGTATTATTCTAAATGCTTGAAGTATATTAGCATATAAAATAGACGAAAATTATTGTCCCTTGTGGAACTTTCACTCTAGTAGTGAAGGCATACAATAATTACAATATGTAATAAATAAGCAATTTATGGTTAAAAATGGGTGCTAGGGGTAGGGTACCAGGAGAGGTATCATTCCAGAAAACAACAACAAAAAACAACTAATAGAGTACCTGATGTGTTTTGTAATGTTGAAAAGAGTTTTACACTTCTTTCAGAGAATTTGAAAAATAATTAGTGTTGAGTTCATTGAAAACTAAGCAAACAAGCAAGCATTTTTAATTTCATAGAAAATTAAAAAGTTCAATTCCCTTGGAAAAATATTTTCTTAAACATATTTAGAGTCAAGATAATACATTGAGTGAATGTTGATTTTTTGAGACATAAAACGATGTATTATTATATATCATAATTCTATAGGTCAGGAATTCAAATATGGCACAGTGGGAAGATTCATCTCTTCTCTATGACATCTGAAACCTCAGCTGAGGTGACTAAGTTGCTGGGGGCCGAAAAAGTTGGGAGGTGACTAGGCATCTCTGTTTCTTTTTTCACGTGGTTTCTCCACATGACTAGCTTAAGTTTTCTCACAGCATGGACCCTCAGGGTAGTCAGACTTCTTAAATGGTGGCTCAGGGTTCAAGAAGTAGTGATTCTAGAGATCACCAATATTAGAAATTTGCATCACCCACAAGGCAATGCTCTGAGGACACAACATCACCTTCATTATATTCCTGCTGAAAATGCACAATTGGAATCCAATGTTGAGAAAACAGACAAGCCCAAACCAAGGAACATTTTATGAAACAACTGGCCCATATACCTCAAAAATATCAATATCATGAAAGACAAGGAAAGATGAGAAACTATTTCAGATCGAAGGAGACAATGTTTGCTAGGACTATGATAACAAACTACCACTGAGTAAATATTGATTTTACCATAAAATGTGAGATAAATATATCGTAAGGAAGATCTAGGAAAAAATGTGGGTGTTTAGGAATGAACTTAGCGGGATCCTTATCTTACATAACAAAGTCGACATATAATCTCTAATTGGGAAAATCAATAAGTGGTAGTATAGCATATTGTTTTCAAACATGAAGACAAAATCCAGAAAAATTAATAGCTAAATAAGTTGAAGGCGGTCACTTCTAGTGAAAAGAATATTGGGTGAGAAAGAATGATTGGCAAGTATTGTTTTGTGTTAAAACCTGTGGTACTAGTTGACTTTTAAGCTATGTACACATATTACTACGTATATTCCATTAAATGGCATCATAATGTGTTAAGCAAAGTCCAAAGTCCCCATAGACATTTCATTTAGCTTTGTGCATTTCTTCAAGTACTTCCTGAGGATAAATTCCTAGATTTTGAATTATGATATCATGGGAACACATATTTAAGATTTTTTTATACCTATTGCCAAAATGTCTTCCAGAATGTTTATTACAACATCCTCCATCAAAGTCACTGTATGAAAATGCTCACTTCCCCAGGGTTTCTACAAAACTCTTTAAATCTTTACCAGTGTTACATTAAAACAAAGCAAAAAAAAATTACTTTCTAAATTATATTTCACTAAGTATCAGTCTGGTAACCTTTCATATGTATGTTTCATTGTATGTATTTTTCTTATAAATGTCTATGTCATTTGCCCATTTATCTATTGAGCTGTCTTTTTCTTATTAATTTGTAAGCACTCTCTGTACATTGACATAATCCTGTGTAGGTCACATAATTTCAAACTATGAAAACTTTTAGTTTGTCTTTTGTCATTTTAACTTTGTCTATGACATTTTTTCATACAGCTTTATGTTTATATTTCATGTTTAAGGCATTTTACTATATAGTTTATCTTTGCTTGGCACTATTCTCTTTTTATGATTCATGTCTTGAATGGGATTGTGTCTGTGTTGTTATAAATATCTTATACTCAGAACAAGAGCTTGAATCTAGTCTATTGTGAAGGATGAAAGAGAAGTATTTTATCAGGGAAGCCACTTATCAGATTTATGTTTTCTAAAAATCAATGTGGTTGTTTTGTTTAAAGCACCACAGATTCTTTGACATTTCTCCTACTAATGGGTGGGATCTATGTTCCTTCCTCTTGAATCTGGGCAGGCTTGTAACTGCTTCAACCAATATGGATTGACAGAAGTGATACTATTTCACTTTCAAAGCCCAAGGTCATATATCTTCTACCCGGTTCTCTTTGGAGGCTCACTCTGGAATAAGCCAAATTCCATTTAAGGATTCCAATTACACCATTCTGGAGAAGTCTGTAGGTACATCTGTCAGCAGTTCAAACCTTCTAGTCATCTCTGCCAAGACACCAGACAGGTGAGTTAAGGAGCTTCTAGAGGATTTCAGTCTCCAGCCATTTGTCACCCCCAGCTGTTTAAATATCCCCAAATGAAACCTCACACACTGAGGAGTAGAGACAAGCCATCCCTACTATACCCCATCCCAGTTTATGACTCCTAGAATCCATGAATATAATAAAATGATTGCTGTTTATGCTATTCACTTTCAGTGGTTTGTTCACAGCCATATCACTCTATCAACAACACTGGCAATGAATTAGAAAAGGGAATGAAAAAGGAAGTCCAATTAGGAGGCAAATACACGTGTCCAGAAGAGACACAGAGAAACCTGAAACAAGGTTGGAAGGAAAATGGGAAGAAATTGAGAGTTCAGAAGCTGAGTTTGCAATATACACATATCGCAAAAATAGATTAGTATCAAAATATAACCTTGTAGACTGCTATATCAGAAAACTAAGCCACTTATCAGCCTAAGCCACTATTAAACATGAGTCCATAACTAATTTATAGAAAAATGAAGTAATTTTCTTCCCAAGTGTCACACTTTTTACAAATCATGCATTCTTCCACTACAACTTTAAAGCTTTTTCTTTTGTAACCAGAGGGTCACAGATAAGTCAGGGCTCACTGAGGGAGCTCAGGAGATAATAAAATCAAAGGAAACCTGGCTTGAATATGTGACAATGGCACACATTTTAGTCACAGAAATAACACATAAGCAGTCTTTTAATAAAGGAGCTAAAGGGTTATTTTTCACCCTCTGAAAAGCAAATTATCTTAATTGGCTAAGATCAGAAGATATCAACAGGGTTCCAAAAGCAATATAATATTGGGCCTTTAAACTAGTCCAAATTGTCTTAGAAGTAAAAGAGACAGATGGAGTCCATCAGCTCTATTTGAAAACCAACAATAGCAAGGCCAGTTGTGTTACAGCAGGTGAAACTGTTTAATCATTACTTCCTAATTGGGATCCTTTGCTTTCTCTGGCTTGTCAGGAAGCAGACCAACAGGTGATTTTAACTGTTTGTCCTGACTCAATACTTTTGCTCCAGACTTTGTAACTTACCTGGGAGTTTCAAAGCCAAAGTGCCTATATGAGCAATCCATATATTAAAGTACCCCAATTCTACACTGTAAGAGTTTACCCAGGGGCTAGTAGAGTTAGACAAATTAGAAGAGGTTTATCATGGTGAGGAAAAAGTGCATTTAGTTCACCGATATTATCTAGATGATGCCGATTTGTACACTTCCAAGAAATCTCAAAAGGCAACATTACCTTGATAAAGTCTAATCTAGTCCTAAGTCTCACATGTAAGTAGACACAGAGATTATCAGAATTTCCAGGTTTGTTTTTGGAGACGGAGTCTCGCTCTGTTGCCCAGGATGGAATGCAGTGGAACAATCTTGGCTCACTGCAACCTCCACCTCCTGTGCAAGGGGAAGCCCTTCTTCCAAACTCCAAGAAACATGGAAACTCAAACTAATATTCAGAAAACAAAATGGTGACTATGAAATTAAAACGAAAATTGGTGTATTCACGAGAATTTTTTTCTTCCAAGCTGTTATGAAAATTGATGAGCTAGACTCTTCCCACCACAGAAAATGCTAATCAAAGGATGAGATAGCTCGATGTTCACAAGCTGATGTATTTAATACCATAGGCTGAACTCTTTAAAGAGCCAGTAACACCCTTTCCCTTCACCTTTCCAGTTAAGAAGTCAATACAGAGGTTATGTAGGGTTCGAATTTTCACTTATTGCTGGATTGTGGACTTCAACATGGACTTGCAGCCATATTCAGTCTTCCCGTGCCTTCCCTTCAAGTCTAGCCCTTGAGCTGCCCTCATGGAGAGTTGGGTCTACAAAGCAAGATATCACCAAGCCAGCTGAAAGTGGACGTATTAGTCCGTTTTCATGCTGCTGATAAAGGCATACCCAGGACTGGGCAATTTACAAAGGAAAGAGGTTTAATGGAAAACTCACAGTTCCTTGTGGCTGGGGAAGCCTCACAATCACGGCAGACGGCACGGAGGAGCAAGTCACATCTCACGTGGATAGCAGCAAGCAAAAAGAGAGAGCTCATGCAGGCAAACTCCCGTTTATTTAAACCATCAGATCTCGTGAGACTCATTCACTATCACGAGAACAGCACAGGAAAGACACACCCCCATAATTCAATCACCGCCCACTGGGTTACAATTCAAGATGAGATTTAGGTGGGAACACAGAGCAAAAGCTTATCAGTGGTGTTGCAGCTGTTGAACAATCTGTTTGCCAAGGAGCTTCCTGAGAGCTTCAAAAGCAGTGGTAGTTAAGGCCTGCCTCTTGAAGATAGTCCTGATCCAGGTGTACCAACCACATAAAAAAGACAGTCCACAAAGGTCTCAGTGATTTATGCTCAGTCCCTTTCATTAATATTGCCAATCATGTAATCCATTCTTTACCCCTTGAAAAGAAGGGAGGGTAGAAGTGGGGGTAGTGTAGAAGAAATAGTGGGAGCTCTGTTCCCAGTTATTCTGAAGGAGCTGTTCTTGTTTTGTGAGTCTAAGTGAAAACATTACGTCAAAAAGAATATAGCTTTTTCTTTGCTCTCTGCTCTGTGGAGCCAGGCAGGGTAGGAAAAGGAGATTCCAGGGAGCTAAGAATTTAAAGCCAGAGTGACTGTCAACATTCCCATAGTGAAACGCAGCTCCCCTTCACTAGTCCTAAATGGTGCCCTATAGAACCCTGGAAGACCTTCCCGGGGGCACGTCACAACCTCACTGACGCAAAATGTCCTCTTTGGGACTACCAGAAGACACCATGTAGTAACCTTTGTGGGTAGATGGCTGCTGAGTCACTATAATGAACATCTAAAATTTAACATCTTCTCCTTTTACTTTGTATTACCAATGATTTATTTTTTATTCTTTTTAAAAAGAATACAATATAACTTGGAAAAGAATTGGCTAGATACAGCTCAGTGGACTTAAAACAATGTGCTATGTTTGAACAACATCAAATTATTTTTGAAAACCTTGCCAAGTGACTTCAATAAGATGAGAACTATTAACATGAACTTTTAAAACAGCAAATTTCAAACATTTTTTAGATGTTTTCTGCACTGGATGTTGTAGAGTACTATTTAGATCCTCCCTGAAGACCAAGGCATTCTTTTCCTCAGGTGCTAAGAATCTTGCCTACTGATGATTCACAGCTGAGTCCACCTACAGGCATTGCCCTTCACTGAAAAAAGTTGTTTCCCCCAATCCTGCACAAACTATGTCCCATCCTGGAAGGCAGCCAATATCCAATGACTGATCATTGTGGAATTAACACATCCTAACTCTCTTGCCTTAATTTGGAAAACTCTTTAAGAATCAGCTCAGCACCAGGATTTCCTGTAGGATCAATTGTTGCCATAGCATTAAAATTCAACTTCTATTTTTTGCCCATCCTCATTGCTCTTGACTGCAGTAAATCATAGTTGTAGACTAAAGAACAGGTCCAATTCTTCTTGCCTTTTCTCTTTTTTTTTTTTTTTTTTTTTTTTTTTGAGACAGAGTCTTGCTCTGTTGCCCAGGCTGGAGTGTAGTGGTGCAATCCCGGCTCACTGCAACCTCTGCCTCCCGGGTTCAAGCGATTTTTTCTCCTGCTTCAGCCTCTGGAGTAGCTGGGATTACAGGCACCTGCCACCATGCCCAGCTAATTTTTGTATTTTATTAGAGACGGGGTTTTGCCATGTTGGCCAGGCTGATCTCAAACTCCTGTTTGCCCGGGAGCTGGCATAATTTCAAGTCATCTGTGAGACATTCAAGGGGAATCTTAAGTAAATAATCTATTACTGCCTAGGACTAGGCAAGTTTGGAACAACCCTAAAACCAGTAGCACTCTTCCATCTAAAGAGGAAGTTCAGGTCCTGTAACCCTTCATCACTTACTGTCAAGGCTAACACACAGTTGGTTCTCAGTACTAGTGTAAAGGGTTTTGGAGATAAATGTTCTTGCTTCTGTGTAGACTGTCTATATTTGAGAGATCCTCTCATGTCCCTCCCTTTAGGATTGCTTGGTGCTTTTTTCCATTCTGTCTTCTCTCACGTATATGGGGCAGAAGGATGAGCAAGAGCTCTCTACAACTTGTCAGGGCAAACACTGCCACTTTTAAAAAGCCAAACAAGGATGAGAATGAGATGCAGAGAAAAGAGGACATGGAGGGAATGCCTTACGCCAATTACTCTAGGTTTTATGGTATAGTATCCGCAAGAATAATATTAAGAAGACACAGTGAGGGTAAATTACTCTTCAAGACATTGTCAAGGAAATGAAGGCAGGAGGTGAGACAAGAAACAAGGTGTAGATGTTTTAAGTATAAAGGGCTTCTGAGCTGCTTTATTCCTAAAGATTACTCAAATTAGTTATTTTGCTGAAGGGCAGGCATCAGTAAGAAAAGACAGTTGCAAGGTGAGAAATCAGGAGAGAGTAACTGATAAACAACTTCCTTAAAAAGCCTACATGGAAATAGACCAAAAGCACAGGGAAAGATATCAACTTTAAAGTGGAAGAATATTTCATCCTCTGAGACAGGCAATAAAAAGAGGGAATGTAAAGAGGTAGAAAAATTAGGGGGCTAAGAAAATTGTGTATATTGAGAAATATACACAAATTTCTCAATAAAATCAGAATTGAATTTATCTGCTGAATGTGAGATAGGCCAAGCGAATGCTGGGGACATAAGAAATGTGGAAAAGCTGAGGTGCATTTGCCCTAAAGGAGATAATAGGGGTTAACCAAGGGACCAAATAAACAATTTACTAAACAATAGCAAGGATTTAGATAAGGTTAAAGAGCTTAAATTTGTGATGTATTCACTCAACATAATTCTGCGATCAAGGGCTGACTCCTTAAAAAAATAAATTGAGATGGTGGTTGGGTGCCTAGATTTGGAGAGTGACCAGAAAGACAGCAAAAGGTTGGGGGATGGTGGGGCAGTTGGGAAGGTAGAGTACTAATGGGTGAGAGCGAATGCACGGTTGTATTAGATGACCAATGAAACCATGCTGAGTGAGATAGAATAGGAACAGAAGGGAAACAACGGCAAGAGCCAAGGAGCTGGATGTCATACTGAAGGTTACAGCAAGAGCCACAAGTAACTGGGAGAAGCAGTAGGCTGGGAAGCTTAAATCAGATGAGGACAATTAACTGAGAGCACTTTAGACAGGTTCCATTGCCAGACTGCAAGAGCTAGTTCCACCTTACTAAGTAAGGAGATGAAGTAAATAGAATTGTTGTGAGAGTCCGTACGTGAACACATGTAAAGTAGTTAGGTCAGGGTCTGATATGTACTGTTCACTCAATAAATGTTAAGCTATCATTATATTCCAGAGTTTACCATTGTAGAAGTTCCATAATCAAAACAGGTGAAGCATTACTCAAACTGATAAGGCATAACTTCCAATGATGTATCATTTTGCTAATGGAGAGGTGTCATTGAGAATAGATGGCTTCATGCCATCAGGAAGCTGAGGTTTAGTGAAGGCAAAAGCCACTGTATGCATATAGAAACAATTTACATTCTATCTTCTGGAGCTCTACCCTCAGTGACTAGGAATGACAGGAAGAGGATATGTTGATATTTATAAATGGAGGCATATTTAGGTGGGAAAAAATTGTTTTTGCTTTTCAGATTGTTTTTGCATTTGGGTGCCTCAAAATCACAGTATTAACTATATCCACCTGACAAATGACACATGCAATTAGTTCCACCATGAAAACTTCCACATTTCTGAGGTGTCCTGCATCAATGCCAGAATGATCTCTTCTATGCACTGTTCTACCAGGGTTTAGGAGTGCTGCTTAAGTCCATTTACAAAACCTTGAAGCATTCTTGTTTAAACTCAGATATGAGTCTGATGTGCTTCTTTATAACATGTTGTGAGAATTCAATTTCAGTAATAGATTAAGACATACCTTGGACACATTTCAGAAAATTAAAATGAAATTGATATACCAATTGAACTCATCAACTCAATATAACCATCATCTACACCTAAGGGCACACTAAATATCATTTCATGAGCAGGATGAAAAGAGAATTATTTCCACTCAGAATCTCACACGGTTTTAATGTGATTATATCCAGTTGACTAATTGTGTCATTTCCCTTTATGTTCATTCATTTAACAAATATTGATCTACTGTCTGTTATGTGTAAGGTACATTCTAGTGGCTACGTGAAATAAGTGATACAAGTTGGGATAAAACTCCTACCTGGGAACTTGCCATCTGTGGGACAGACAGAAAAGTACATATATTAAAAACTAGAATGAAGGGCAGAATGTATACATGGAAGTACTAAAGAAGTAGCAATTGATCCTGACTGGGAAAATTTCATAGAGATAACATAAACAAGACAAACATTCATGAGGTAGAGATACTCCAGGCTAATGACTAACATGAGAATAGAAGGACTGTGTAGAGCAGTGACATGGGGAATATTTGAGTCTTTAGGTGGCTTTGCAAATACCTAGCCTGTTCAACAACTTCTGTGTTGACAAGCACTGTGTCAAATTCACATTTTTTCCTGAATTTTCTTTATTTTTATTTTTTAATTTTTATTTTTAAGTTGTGGGCTACATGTGCAGGATGTGCAGGTTTGTTACATAGGTAAACATGTGCCATGGTGGTTTGCTGCACCTATCAACCCATCACCTAGGTATTAAGCCTAGCATGCATTAGCTATTTTTCCTAGTGCTCTCCCTCCCAACTTCACCCCCCAACAGGCCCTGGTGTGTGTTGTTCCCCTCCCTGTGTCCATGTGTTCTCATTGTTCAGCTCCAACTTATAAGTGAGAACGTGCAGTGTTTAGTTTTCTGTTCCTGCATTAATTTGCTGAGGATAATGGCTTCCAGCTCCATCCATGTCCCTGCAAAGGACGTGATCTCATTCCCTTTTTTGGCTGCATAGTATTCCATAGAAATTCACACATTTTAAAACATTTCTTAAAAAGTAGCCCCACTCCTGTCCCAATCTTTCTTAGATGCTACTTTATAGATAGTAACTGGCACCTTTTCTTTATAAATTTGATTTGGACTTTGATATGATATTTCATACATTCAAACATTAGAATGGCCTCTCTTTCATTTTAATAATCATCCTTGAAATTTAAAAAAGAGTATCCATGATTATGTTCACACATAACATATAAATGTTATTTATTTACATATCAAGAATATTTAATGTAGCGTATCAAAGATTTACTTGTTTTTCATAATTTGTATTTCGGAAAGTTTCTTTGCCAAATTAAAAAAGCTAATGTGTAATTACATTGTAATTTCAAAGTGTAATGTCTCCTTAATAAAAAAAAAAAGTTTTTTAAGATCCCAGAAGATTCTAGAATGAACTGACTTCTTGCTCCCTGTAAATCATTATTCTGGAGTGATTCTAAGTTTATTCTCCTTCTACCACCACCTCATTTTAATTCAGTCATAAGTTTATTTAGTCTATACCAGCATAGGACTTGTCAAGTGCTAGCTGATGGTATACATTATCTTGCTGTACAAAAGCAACATTAAAAAGTATTTACTCTACTATAGGTAACATTTCTTCTCCCTTTTCATAGACTCTACTTTGCAATTCCATGACCTCTTACAGACAGGGCTTATGTTGACAGCACAAATTCATTCTTCTGTGATCATATGACACCAGAGTCTTATGCAGACAAATGTTATATCATTCCCAGAAGATACCCACCAGAGCTAGATTTCTTTGCATTGCAAAAGCTAACCTTCTACTGTCATTATCTGGTAGTGTTACTGCAGATTTCAACCTGATGTCAGCCTTTGATGTTACCTGTAAAATCTTCACTACTTCAACAGCATAATTGCTTCTTGCTTAAATTCTGGCATAACAAGTGATAACTTGATTCTCGCTGCAATTCCCACTGCTGGCTCTATTTGGTTTATATAAAAAACTATTAAGCTTTATTTTTTTAATTTAAAAATCAAAATTCAAGTATACAGCCTTATTTAATCCAAGGAAAAAACAATGTTAACAAAAGAACTAGAGAAATATTTCCTAATTTTAATGAAATTGGAATTCCAAAGTGCCCTGAGCAAATAATGAAGCTCTTGTAGAAAATGATTAGAAAGATTATTTTAAATGTTTTTTGCTAATAAAACTTATGAGTGACAAATAGAAAGATAACTTACTACATTTTCTCACAGTTATGTCAGGAAAATGAATAGGTAGCTGAATGGCTTTCCCAGCTGAAAATGAGCATGAAAATTATACCTGAATGGCATCACAAGTGCAGGGCCCCAGAAAGAGAACCTAAAGAATGCTGCTCCATTTTGGGACTGAGAAGTTTTAGGCCAGTCCCTATTTTCTTCTGCACAAAGTAATGGTGAGAATAGCCTTCCTCTATCTGATTCCCTAATAAATAAAAAGTTTATATAATGGATTTGCAAATATTTTTTAGCCCATACTAGTAAAAATACCACACACTCTTCACACTACAAAAAAATTCTCACCAAATAGAATGGGAAGATTGGCATTGACTTGCCTGCCTCCCCATTCTAGATTTTATTAAAATTGTAAATATCTCTATCTGTTATCAAAACAAAGGAAGGAAAGGAAGTGTTACCTGTAAAATCTTCACTATTTCAACAGCATAATCACTTCTTTCTTAAATTCTGGAAGGAAGGAGAAAAAAAGGAAGTGTAATTCTGAAAGGTTTATGGTAATAGAGAAGGGCACTAAATTCCTGAAGGACATTTAATGTTTACTAGTAGTCCCCGGATGATGAACTTAGAGAGTCTTTGTCTCAATAAAGCCAGAAAATAATTTTAATCTACTTATGTGAAAATGAAAATTAATTGTAGACACTGCTAGAGAATATGCTTAGTTACTTTTTAAAGACTCAGTAGGACTCCTTGTGCCCTTTCCTGTAAATAGTGTACACTCATAGGCACCAAAGATAACATGATTGATCACAATAAGAAAAAGAAAACTCACTTAACCTAAAGCCCCAGTGGCTTCCACTGACAAATCCTCTACAGAAAAATTAAAAAATAACAAAATGAATGTTTGTTTGATTTTTTTCCTTTTGACTTGAAGGTATGCTTGAAGGCAGAGGTAACCAGGTAGAATATTTAAATGAACAGACACTTGAAAGATGAAGAAAATTAAAAATAATTTTAATAATAATCTACACTTAAATAGTTCCTTAAATTAAGAATTACTAGAATATACCTATTTAGTTGACTTTAAATAAGACATTTTTATTCCACTTAGACATAACCTCTAGATATCACTGCATGCCCCTATTTCACTGATGTGGTAATATCCAAAACATACCAAGTAAGCATATAGATAAAGAGATAATAGATAAATAGGTAATTAATCGTTTCATTTCTCACAACAACCATTTAACAAACTGTCTTCTAAGTAAACCAGCATGGCAAAAAAATAAAATCCCAGAGATGCATATAATCAGCCTAAAATACAGTAAGCTTTTTTTTCCTTCCCATGCAATAATACTTAATTTACTCTCTGCCATTTGTTATACTTTGGATCCCACAGGAATAAAAACAACTCTTGGAAATAGACCATGCAGTCAGCAAGTACAGCACAGTGAACAGAACACTTAAGATTATGATTCTAAGGGATGGGTCAGCAATATTCTCCCCTTTTGGCTTTTACTATCTCCTAACATTCTTATGATATCCTTTTTTATAAAGTTCATGTATCCAGATATTCATCTGAACTCAACATCTCAAACATGAATGGAAAACAAAACCATCACCGTCTTTTGAATCAAACAAGTTTCTATAAATGCTGCAGATTATAACAGCAGAAATCATTTCTTCTACAAGAATTAACATACATTAGATCACACAAGATAGATGATTATACCCAAAGATTTCAGAAGTTATCCACTGTTTCTCAGTTTCTACTGTAAGTGTGACATCTTCATCACAGACGCTCACACATCATTCTCTCTCCCATCCTGTATTAGCAAATCCCATTGCCATCCTCTGGAAGACTGAGGATCCCAACATCATTAGAATAGTTACTATGTTCTTTCTCTCATAGAGTTCTGTCTTCATTCCATTTTTATCTTTTCTGCAAAGTTCATGCTCCCATTATTTCTTATTGAAACTATAGTGACAACTTTGCCGTTGGTTTTATGTGTGATCCCTCCCCTTCTGACTCATCCCGTGCATTGCTGCCAACAGTCATGTTATTAAAACAATAACTTGTGAATTTCAAGCTCAAAATTCTTACATGATTTCTCATTCAATACAAAATAAAATACAATCTCATCAACCCAGAACTCAAAGTCCTCTACCATATGAAATAGTCTTCTTAACAACTATTTGCTGCTGGACACACACACACATCCACACACCATACTCCTCTTAATTCCTTCAGTCTACACTTTTAGAACTCTGTGTGGCTTTTGTTAAGCTATTGTTTAAGCTAAAAGCTCTTCTTCCAAGCCATCTCTTCCTTAACAGTTCAAATGCCGCTTTTTCTTACATCCATTAGTTGATTTTTTTCTTGAATTTTTATTGTACTTTAATTCTACCTTTATTTTGATGCTGAACACTGCTTTTTCTATAACATATGTGAGTGCATACATATGTATTATATATGCATTTTTTAGCTTCTTAAAAGTTAAGAACTATGTCTTAGTAATCTTGACATAGAAGATTCTAAAAATAGTATTTATTAATTTCTATTGCAAGTTGGTAATAAGGCAATGATATTTTCCATAAAGAAAAATGAGAGTAGAACTTTATTTTAGTTTGTTGATATTTTGACTAATTGACTTACAAAACGGGAGTTGGAGTATAGGGTTGGGAGGTTGGGAAGAGAGTAGATTAATGCAACTGTAGAAATACTTAGAAAACAGGGGCAAAAAGAGGAAAGCCTAATTACTTGAGCCCAGAAGTATTTTATGAAAAAAAAATTACTTTCACTTAAATATGACTGAATCCAGCTAGACTTCCTTTTCAGGTAAGTTAGAAAAACGAATATTTCTGTATTAGTCAGGGTTCTCCAGAGAGAGAGAACCAAAAAAGGATGGATGGATGGATGGATGGACATATGGATGGATGGATGGGTGATAGACGAGAGAGAATTTATTAGGGCAATTGGCTCACATGATCATGGAGGCTGAGAAGTCCCATAACCAGGCAGGCTGCAAGCTTGAGATCCACAAAAACTAGTAGCAAGTCTTAGACCAAGCCCGAAAGCCTCAGAACTAGAGAAGCTGATAGTGTAGCTCTCAGTCTAAGGCCAAAGGCCTGAAAAACTGGAAGCTGCTGACATAAGCCCTGGAGTTGAAAGACTGGAGAGCCTGGAGTTCTGATGTTCAAGGACAGGAGAAGAAGGATGCCCCAGCTCCAGGAGAGAAAGAGAATTTGCCTTTCCTTGGCCATTTTGTTCTGTTAGGGCCCCCAGATGATTGATGGTCCCCATTTACATTTCCTGGATCTTCCCCACTCAGTCCAATGACTCACACACCAATCTCCTCTAGAAACACCCTCACAGACACATCCAGAAATAACACTTTACCAGCTCTTTAGGAATTCCTTAATCCAGTAAAGCTGATAGCTAAAATTAACCATCACAATGTCTATTCAGTTTAGGTTGCATCACAGTCTCTTGGCCACTTCTGTTTCTTCAATAATGTTGCTAGTGAAGGGCATGCTACAATTAAGGATAGACTGGAAATCTAAAACCTAAAGCTGAAGAGGAATAGTCACCAAACACATGAACCCTATTATACTTCTAGTCCTAAAAGTCAATTTGAAAGAGTATTATGTTTTCAAATTCCTAAAGTCATGTGTGTTTTGTTATTAATGGTTCTTTATAGATTAAATGAATCTTCACTTCTAGTATGATTGAATATTATTCATTCTTCAGTTCATTGCCAGAAAGCCAAGTGCAGTAAGTCTTTTCAAGTTTAACCCCTCTGATCAAGGCATAAAGTTTATGTGACTAAACTAAGAACATAATTTTCTAGAAACAGAAATTTAGAAACAGACAGATAATGACTTATTCATTAATTTTAGAAAATTTTGTCTTTATATAAAACATATGTTTCTTGACTGTGATTAATAGGGACAATTTTATTCATTTCAAAAACGAAAATGATACAAGAAAAGCAAGTAAAAATCCAAGCATTATTAAATGACACAATGAAGCTTCATAGCACATTCAAGTTTAATACAACTTTAGAATTTTATGAATCTAGGTTACTTGCTTGGGATCAGGGAGCAAATTCAATTTTATGTGTTACTATAACCCAGAATCTAAATGTTCTTGCTATCTTGTACAAACATAGGTTGCATATTTTGAAGAGTACACTTTCTGATTTTTTATTTATTTATTTTGTGGTGGATAAAGGCTGCAATTTAGCTTAAAATCACATGACTCAGTGTTTCATGGAGTTGCAGTTAGGTGTATAGGCTCTTCACTATGCATAGGAAGCCAGCCATTGTGACACTGGGAGGTATTTTGTCACTTAACAACCTACTATAGAAGTAAACAAGAAAGCAAATTTTTCATGTCTTTTTTTTTATGTATTTCAGTGAAATCTACAAACCATTATATTGTAAATAAATCCTTTGGCACATAACCAATATATTTCTTTTCTGTCTCTAACTCCAGTAACTTCTGTCTTTGTTGACAGGATAGCATGTCACCAGTGCCTTTTGGGAGTGTACAATTTATCTGTATAACATTTTGGTGCAGAGAATTGTCTATTGGTCTTTCTTCCAATTGGTTTAGAGCAAAATAAGAAGTGTATACAATGTGAGTTCGAAGACCTGTCATTATAAAGGGAATAGAAATGAACACAAAGCCTATAACTTTTTATAATAAGAGTTTGAACTGATCTCAAAGTAAAGAAACAGAATTAGAGTCATAAACATTTAGAAAGAAAAGAAAAAGCAACAGTAAACTAATCACATTTATAACTGTTGCTCTATCCACTTTCAATTTTGCAAGGAAACTGTTGAAGAGAGCACTGGATTCTGTAAAATGGAAAAATACCTCCCTCAAAGGGCTGTTGAGAGGATTCAGTGAGATACATTTCTAAGGCACATATCCTGACACAAGAAAAGCATGTGATAAATAGCAGCTGAGGGAAGTTGTAGTAATTGTAATCAAAAGGCTGGGATCTCAGTATCTTTTTGATCGCCTAATAGCAGCCTCAAGCATGTCTTTAACCTGTCTAACCTTCAGGCTCCTCAAAGGTAGAAGCAAAATATAATCCCTACTATGTAGACTTTCCCCACATTGTTATGAAATCAAATAAGAGAAGTAGATAGAAATATCTTTAAAAGTATAACTAGTTGAACAAATATAAGATATTATTATTTATATCTGGTAATTCAACATTAGACCCAATACAGAAATCTCTTCTAAGTATCTCTGGAATATAATCATTCAGATCACACTTGCATAGCAAGAATGATTAGTAGTAGCTCTCTACTTGTAGTTTCAGCCAGCACAAGGCAAAAATGCTTTAATGCTCGTAGACATTAAAGCATTTGTAATTTAGTTTTCCCTCTTCCTGCTGATATTTCCCTATTGTCAGTGGCCCAGAATCTATCTTAGTGGGTGGTCAATGGTAGAGTTAGAAAACAAGGGCATGGGATGCATCCCAAGTCTTTCATCCTTTTAATATTCATGGACAACCAAGAGCCGACTACATACATCAATTCAAGATTAAAAACATGAAAGTTGAAAGGAAAAGAAATCTATAAGCAATTACCACCTTCCAAGTCTTATGTTGATATTACAGAGTATCTTGGGAGTTGGTTTGATTAAGGAAATACTTGGTGCTCCGTTAAAATTTCTTACTTACTTGGTTATTACACTCTCACTTGCCCTAATGAAAATAATTTTCTTTCTGTTTCAGGCCTGTGCATCTTTTGTTAAAGTAAATACACCATTAGTAATATAAAATCAAATAACCAGATAGATGATAAAGCCATAAAGAGACAGACAGAGAGATAACAGTTTCAAAAGCTTTTAGAGTCTACTAACATTGGTGAATTTCTAAGATTTAGTTAATACATCAGGAAACTGAGAAATTAGACCACCTCTTCATCTTCTTTGAAGCCTAGTTGGCATATTGATCTGTGTTGGGTTGCAGGTTTAAAAAGGAGCCATACGCCAATTAGGACTGTGACAGTGGAATAACTCTTCCTGTATACCCCATTATGGAGCTGTTTATGCATGAAAGTAAGTGCTGCTCTTCACCTTAAACATAAATAATTACATTCTAACTGTAAGGTAAGCAAGAAGTGCATAATAGTATATTGCTACTATGCTATTAAACAGTCACTTAAATGTTGTACTGTTTGACAGCTATATGGCATAATTACATGCTAGATGAGAACATTCACTTTACAAAGTGCCTGTATTTTTTAAAAATTGAGTATTTTTTGAAAAATCAAGCATTTTAAAATAATGTCTTACTGAGCTGAACTGAACACTGCAACTAGCAATGAAACCAAGTCATCACTGATCAGCGGCTAAAGATGATGTGACTGTGAATTAAAATCTCCACAAAACTAAAGTTGGATCAACATCCACATTGATCCAAAATTTTCCTAGCATCAAGCTGGATGTGTGGTAGATAATCAGGAAAGACTCTAAAACTTTTTTAGACATAAAGAGTTCAGTGCTAAATTCTCAGTATTAAATATATCTGCCTTATTATTCACACTTAAGCTAGATATAAATGGAATCTACAATTGAACTAAAAGTGAAACAAATTAGGAAGTTTAATTGATGTGGAAGTTAGAAAGAGTTGGTCAGAGTTTTGAGATAAATCTTTTTAGTTATCATTATCAAGTAAAGGTGACACATATATTGATCTGAGGAAACCCTAGTATGTCCTCCAGCAAAGCTTATCCCTACAAATCACTTTGTTTAGAAAATGGCATTTGCTAGAATTGAAGTGTGGTTGTTGAATAAAACATTTTAGAATTCAGAAAATTAGAACCAACCTATTTTCTTTTCAGTTGACCTGTTTAATGAGGAGTAGTAGCCTCAGATTAAAATACAAAAATGTAATTTTAAGCATAAAATGGTGTGTATTTTTAATTATTTCAGAAGGAAATAAATAAAAATAAAAGTCCAATAGTCAAATTCACTAAAATGATACTACTTTTCCATTTGAATAAATTAGCTGTGTTCAAATCATTTATTTGTTTCAAAATCTCCTGAAAAGAAACCAAGTTGGGTCTAACAATCAGGACGCTACTCTCTGTTTTTCAAATCTGAAATGTATCCATTGTTCCCATCTGCAGCTGAGGACCTAAGCAGCACACTGCCACATATATTAGATGTAAATGCATGACAGATCCTGTATACAGATGAAGCCTGAGAGTCCCTAAGTGGCCTGAGGAATCACTCAGCAGAGTACAGGAGATCATATTACTCAAGAAAGGTGACTGCAGGGTCTCGGTTATCATTACAGCATTTTCCTACTCCAGCCCTCAGTCACAGCTCAATGTCATACCTGACCCTGCTAATGACGGGGCTCATTTTCCCGCATTGGAAAACTTGAGTAGTAGAACGAGGAAGCAGAGGTTTAGAAATATATGAGCAATCTTTCTCTTCACCTTGGACTCTACTTAAATTAATAAGGTAATGTTTTACTTTCAGTGATAATAATTAATAAAGAAGCCTTTATCTCTAGGAGAAACATGAGAAAGCCGCCTTTAGATTGTGAGACTCATATTTCTAATGCTAATTTGTCCTTGGACAGCTATGTGGCATGGTTGGCTACATATTAGTTGGAAGAAGTAGAATACTGAAATCAAAAATGAAGGCATGAAGTGAAGTGTGTGTGTCTCTGTGTGTCTGTGTATATGTGTGTGTGCTAAAAAAGAAAAAAGATAAATCGTTTATTTTTTAAAACAAAACAGGTAATCAGTAAAATTAAGTATGTATGTCATTTAATGGAATTCACACCTTATAGGGTAGGGAATAGCATATATGTAATAGAAGAGGTACATAATACACTGGAAAACTAAATTCAAAGGCAAGCGAGTGACAGAACTGAGATTAGAACTTGAATCTTGTGAGTGTAAACAAGTTTCCCTTATACTAAACTAGGACCCCTTCAGAAAGTACTATTTCGAGTTAATAGGACAGTAATCTCAGGTTGTAACGCCCCTTTATTTAAATAAAGCAAAGCCCTCTAGTGGCTATCTTTAAAACAGCATTCAATTAAATTTACCAGGTCATCATGACTCTAAAGATGGGTGCTAAAACATCACCTTACTATGTGTAAACAATGGGACAATGGCTACTGAATGACAAAAATCTAATATACCACTGGAATTAAATAAATAGTGTCATATAGAAGGAATTACATTGGTGTAGAGGCCTAGGTTCTTGCCCCAATCTACAGTTGCCATCTAACTACATTGTACACATTACCATCATGAAACTCGATAGATAACTACTCAGATTGATAATAAGTAAAAGCCATTAGACTTTCCTTCAAAAATACATTGAGTACTCTTTTTCACACTCTTCAGTCTTCAATGTTCTCACCAGTTGCTCTGTGTCTTGCAGATGAATCTTTGTTTGTTTTAGTTCTTTTTAGTTCTTTTCTTCTTTCTAGGATGTTTGTCCATATTAACAATTCCTTCCTTTTATAACAGCTCCCTAAAGAAACTCTTTGGTCTTTTCTCCCATTGCACCCTCTTCACATTGGAATCAAATTGCCTGGTTTTCCATCTGCATAAAATTATCTCTGAAATCTGAATTCTACATATCACCCAGGACCTGTTCCTATGCTATATTTTTCATGAGATTTTTACTGGTCCTCCCAGCTAGTGCTTCCTCCACTCATGGAACTTCCATAGCATTCAATCCATGCCTCTTTTAAGATAATTACAATTTTCTGTGAATATGCACTCATCCCCAAAAGAATATTGCACACAACACTACCACTACTACCACCACCACCACCACCACTAATTGTTTCTTAGTGTCCCAGTAACAAATCTAGTCATCTACCATGCAACATCTCCTTGCTGGCCCTAATATATAATGTTCATCTTTGGTGCCACCACTGCTACTGCGCTTCCCACTAGCTAACATCTGAATCCTCTTTGGAACCCTTGAGGTACCTGCTGCCTGATGTTCCATGTCCAACTAAAAGAGAGTATTTTAAGGCTCTTTTGTATTACACTCAGATATAGGGCCACCAAATTAGTTATCAGGCCCTAATACTTTACCTAGAGGTATCGCATGTGGCATCTACACAAGGCTTGTCCATGGACATGAGCACAAAGTAGACTGAGCCGGAAACTAATCTGTCACATTGAAATGCTCTCCTCCTGCCAAACATTTTATTACCAGGTAAGTAATTTATGCTAGGTTCAACCTTGTTACTAGGTTAGTCTGTCTTCTTCATAAAATGAGCTCACTTCCAAAAAGCCACAGTGTAGACACAGATTAGGCCTAAACTGGATTTTGCTCACCCACCCCCTAATTCCCAGTTCCACCTACCCTAATTCCCAATTAGAGTGTGATCAATTTCAGGTACAGACTTTATATCTATTTCATTATTATTTCTCCAATCAACCTTAACATGGTGCTTCACACATAGTAGGAACTAAATAAAAACCTGAATAATTAATGATAGAATGCAACACCAATTTCCATTTTTATC
Source organism: Pan paniscus (assembly GCF_029289425.2). Classification (NCBI taxonomy): domain Eukaryota; kingdom Metazoa; phylum Chordata; class Mammalia; order Primates; family Hominidae; genus Pan; species Pan paniscus. Next base: position 98,671,622 of record NC_073254.2, read on the forward strand.
TTTTTCTCATGAATTCCATATACCCCTTCCAAGTTGGAATAGCTGTTTATAATAATAAGCTTCTGTGTGTAGATGATATGTAGAGAATGCAAATAAACCATTAAGCTAATGATCTTTCCCCAAAATTTTAGCACAGAATATGTCACTACTGTTATATCAGAAATATCATGTTCTATCACTAGTTTCCATTAAAATCAGAGTATATTTAAAAGGAAATGGAGAGCCTAGTGTTTTTACTTTCCAAACCTTTGCTCTCTTTTAAATAAATAGAAAGTTTAAATTTATGTAAATAAGTTCATATAAGATATTTGAATGGAGGCAGATCTTTATTTCCTATACTTTGCAGCCTATAATTTTAGGCTCTGTCGAACAGAAATAGAGTAGAAAATAATATATTTTCAAAAAGTTTTGCTTTGAGGCAAGATTTTCATGGGTCTCCAGAGGGGTAACATTCTCCTGGTAGATGTTTCACATTAAGTATTATTCACTAGTATCAAAACAAAGTACTCACAAAGTCCAAGCTTGGGGAACAAATACAAGACATAATGAGGAAATAAAGAAATAAATGTTTATGAGCTAAAGCTATTGGGTTCTTTTATGTATTAAACAAAATTTATAAAGTAAAAAATCTGATGTCTTCTGTGCAACAGACCAACTTAAAAGAAATTTTGTCGGTCTTACAGTTGTTCTCTTCATCACAAATGTAAAACACAATTAAAGACAATCAAAATAGTCTTATGGTTCAAACACCACATGTTTTCAGTCATAAGTAGGAGCTGAACAATGAGAACACATGGACACAGGAGGGGGAACAACATGCACCGGGGCCTGTCAGTGGGGCAGGGGGAGGGAGAGCATCATGATAAATAGCTAATGCATGTAGGGCTTAATACCTAGGTGATGAGTTGATAGGTGCAGCAAACCACCATGGCACACATTTACCTGTGTAACAAACCTGCACATCCTGCACATGCATCCTGGAACTTAAAATGAATTTTTTTAAAGAAATAGACTTCTGGTTCTCTTTATTATGATTAATGGATACACACCACGCATTTCATTACTCCCATTAAATGTTTTAAACACCCAATAACTGATTATGATTATTATAGCAAATAATGCCTCTAGTTGGCAGTCATCATTATACTAATATATTTTCCTATTCATTAAAATTATCAGTAAATCAAGTTATTTTTGTAGATATAGTAGAGACTGCTAGATATTTTCCGATATCCTCTCATTTTTTTTCTGTCGTTTTCTAACTTTATTTCAATATATTTCTATCTCTTTGGAGCTAGGTGGCTATATTTTATTCTATTTCTGTATGCTAAATTTGTAGCAGTTCAAAAATAATATTTTTCCAAGCCTTCAGGCTTTTTCTTCCTATTCGTATAAAATATTACTAATATCTTGACTTCTTGGAGCTTTCAGCCCAAGTTGCCAAACTATGCTGGGTATGGGAGAATTTCAGCCAGATAATTTCAAAATAAGTTTTAGATTTTGGTTTGCATAATGTTTCTTGGTTCTTTACTTTGTGTTTCACTTTCTTTCCTTGTATCAATTTTTAAGTTTAATGTTTCCGTGAATAGGTCAGCCTCAGTGTAGGAGGGGAACCCAAAGAATGTGCCCCATGGGATGAAACCTTATAAGAGAGTAGGGCAGGAGAAAAGTTTAAAAAGCAGTGATGAAAATGCCAGGCTGTCATAATGGTAAAAAAGCCTTCTGGAGTGTCCAGAGCCTAAAACAAGGGGAAAACATGGCAAATATCATATTTACCAAGAAGAAAGTGAAGATAAGGGCAGTTCCAGAGTTACAGACAGAAAGTTGGAGATCATGTTACAGATGAAAAGCTGAAGCCTAGAAAATTAATCATCTGACCTCACATTGTGGAGCTATTTAGGGTGCTCTCACCATTTCACAGTGCTGCCTCAGGCAAGTGTGAAATGGGGAAGCCACTGAAACCCAGGTTTAGAAAGCTGCCTTCAATGCATATGTTACAAGGGGCAAGGTGGGATGCACAGAGGTGCCAAGGCAAGAGAGCTGAAGGAAACCTTAGTCATTAGAGCGGAATCACTTGTCTCTTTTCCTTCTAATTCAATAAAGGAAAAGTCAAGCATTCCACTCCCACCCATGAGAAGGTGGCAGCATGCTGGAATGAATAGCTTTAAACTCTCAACACTCATAACAGTCATAAAAGGAAGAGGGAAAAGATGATTCATCAGCATTGAGGACATAGATAGAATCTCCTTTTCACAAGAAGGTGGTATTACTGCCTGGCAGGACAATTCAGACTACCTCTCATTCTCTGTTCTTGTCTTCATCCTGGTGGCCACAAACACCTTAGAGTCTGGTCTACGACCCACTTCTCCCCATAGGCAGATCCCAAGATAAGGAGTAGATGGTTTAGTCTGAAGAGGGACAATAAATACTGTCAGTGAGAAGAAACAGGCAAGCAATGAGAAAAATAGATTCTGTGCAGAAAATAATTAAAGCCACAAAATTTAGAAACATAGTATTGTGTTTTGTAGTTCCCTTTTAGCAATGCATGTCCTCATTTTGAAGCAGAAAGAGACCTGAAAATCAGTCATGAGAAAGAGATTCAGAGATTCAAATTTGGGACATCAAATAAGATGAATTTGCAGTGAACAATGACAATGAAGAAAAGGCTATAGTTATTTGAGACCAAAATAGACAAATAACATATCACAAGCCCACAAAATAATAGTATAATACAAATAATATTTTGTATATTCCTAGAATATTACATTTAATTTCAAGAATCTCAGTGTAACAAATATGTAGATTGAATAAAAAGATCCACAGAAGAGATGAAAAGTATTTAGGGAAACAGAAGTATCGATTTATTCCTACAGATTTACAGATTAAAAACACTAAATGCAGACCTCGACGAAATAATAATTACCCTGGGGCTGAATAACTGAATATAAATATTCAAAGGGTGTATATCCAAGAAAAAAAATGTAAGTGATTTAACTGGACATCAGGAGCACAAATAATTGGTAAATACGATTGACTTGCTCATTTTAGTTTGGACAAATTAATCTGATATATGTCTAGTTAAAACTGGAGACCTTCCTTTCTTCTAGCTTGGTCAGTGCTTAATCACCATAGACATACTACTATGTTCTTTGCTTCGATAAAACTGCTCAACCTACACAAAATAATTCTCTCCACTAGGCTTTCTTTTCATCTTGCTTTACCAGAAATTGAAATCATTACAATGTGTGAAGAAGGCCTTGCCTAAGGCATTATCTCTAAAAATGTATCTGATAAAGAAAGTGAATGTGTTATTTAGAAAGGAGAGAAGCATCCTGAGATCTCTTCATAATAGGTGCCCTAATTTGTTCATAGAGGTTTTTAGTTGCCTTCTTAGAAAGGAAAGCAACATAGTTCCCAAGGGAAAAGTTCTGTAGAAATTAATTTCACTGGAAATATGCCTATACTTAGCAATGATAAGCCCTTACCTAGCTGAACAACCTAATTTTGTAGAATTCTGAAGGGCATGCTCAGAAAATAGTTACTGGTTGAAGGACAGTACTCTTAGGGGGAGGAACTTTTCAGAATCCTCACATGTTATATTTTGTTACAAATTTGAAAGTTGATTGATGAATCACTTTGTTATTTATGTATCTCAAAGCTAACTCAGTAATCTCCAAAGTGTATTATTTAAAATTCTTAATTCAGGGCTTAGCAATTTACAACCTGAGAGCCAAATCCAGATACTGCCAGTTTTGTAAATACAGTTCTATTAAAACACATCCATGCTCATTTGTTTATAGATGTCTGTGGCTACTTTTCCTATGCAAATCTGCTATGATGGAGTTAAATAGTTGCAACATAGACCATGTGGCCACCAGCAATGGCTAAAATATTCACTATCTGGCCTCTTATAGAAGAGGGTTGCCAACTCTTTCTCTAGTTCTTTTGGGATGTATTAATAAGTATTACCTGATCAAAAAGCATGGGATACATGGTCAATCAGTGTCTCCACTAAAAATGCAAAAATTAGCTGGAGGTGGTGGTGCATGCCTGTAATCCCAGCTACACGGGAGGCTGAAGCAGGAGAATCGCTTGAACCCGGGAGGCGGAGGTTGCAGTCAGCCGAGATCACACCACTGCACTCCAGCCTGGGCAACAAAGCGAGACTTGGTCTTTAAAAAAAAAAAAAAAAAGTATGGGAGACATTTTACTTCGTTAAATAACATTAAAGTTTTCTGTAAAATTTCTGAGTCTTTAACATTTGAATCCTCAATATTCAATGGCTCACAAATTTATTCGAGACCACAAAATCCTTTTTTATGAACTATCTTGAAGTACCTGTTTTCTGTAGAATATGCTTAAAGGAACTACAATATTCACTCAATTAAAAGTAATATTAGCGGCCTGGCGTGGTGGCTAATGCCTGTAATCCCAGCACTTTGGGAGGCCCAGGCGGGCGGATCACGAGGTCAGGAGATCCAGACTATCCTGGCTAACACGGTGAAACCTCGTCTCTACTAAAAAATACAAAAAATTAGCCGGGCTTGGTGGCGGGCGCCTGTAGTCCCAGCTACTCGGGAGACTGAGGCAGGAGAATGGCGTGAACCCGGGAGGTGAAGCTTGCAGTGAGCTGAGATCCTGCCACTGCACTCCAGCCTGGGCGACAAAGTGAGACTCCGTCTCAAAAAAAAAAAAAAGTAAATTAGCATGTTCTCACACATAAGTGGGAGTTGAACAATAAGACCACATGGACACAGAGGGAAACATCACAAACCGGGGCCTGTCGTGGGGCCGGGTGGAGGCAAGGGGAGGGAGAGCATTAAGACAAATACCTAATGCATGCAGGGCTGAAAACCTAGATGATGGATTGATAGCTGGAGGAAACCACCATGGCATGTGTATACCTATGCAACAAACCTGCATGTTCTGCACATGTATCCCAGAACTTGAAGTAAAAAATAATAATAATGATAATAAAAGTAATATTAATAGATCATCCAATAGGTGACAAACATTAGAGATTTAAAGTTGTATCAGATACTAGCTTTGCCCTTGAAGAGCTCAGTGATTATTAGGGATTCAAACATTAAACAAATAATTGCAGTGCAGTTCAGGAAGTCCTAACCTAGGATTTACATGCTGATCAGTATTAGTTCAAAGGAAAGAAAAATCAACTTTCATTAGGATAGGTGAAAGTTAGAAATCATAAGAAAGGTATAGAGAATATACATGAACCATGTATGCTTTCAAGAATGTACAAAAATTTTCCCTGCAGAAAATGTAGAGAATGTCATCCCAGACAAAGAGACAAATATATCTATAAAAATAAAATTTTTGTTTTGGAAACTACAAGGAATTTGCTTTTGAGAAGTCGGCAAGATATTTGGTCCAAAAAGTAGGTAGCTCTCATATCCCTAACCTTGAGCACGTGTGAAGAACCTATGAGAAACAGAATTAATGACCAAGATAGAGACATAACATCACATACCATCTGTGTTAGTGCCATACAAAATGATGAAGCAAATCAGTAGTGCTTCCACTTCCCTCCAAAAGCAAGAGTTTGGAAACTAAAATGAAACATGTTATTTAGGATAACATGGAAAGTTTTCAGTAATAACTTAATTGTAGCTTCATCCCTGAGGCAGTTTTCAACTTCTCCTTCAGAGAACTAATGGGAAAATTCGTTGAAAATATGGATGCCTGCCAGGTAGACAGGGGAATTTTGACTTTAAAAAAAGATTGCAGATTTCATGGAGGAGAGCTATTCCCAATCTGCCTGACAAGGAATAATACAAATTTCCACAGTGTTAGCCTGACTATATTTGGAAACTCAACCAATAAAAATGCCTGGCACAGAGATTGGCATGAACCATAGATAGATTTGGAAAAAAAAATCAATAAAATTTTAAAAGATGCTTTGGAAACCACAGATAAACTATAGGCCAACAGACCCCTGGTAAATAGTTGGCTATTAGTATACATAGCTTTTTATGTTTCACGATGGTGACAGGGCCTCTGGTAAAGGCTGCTGTGGAAAAGATCTAGAAACATTAACAAATATATTTTCTGTTCATAATTTTCAAATTCTGCCTTAATTTTCTGCCTTACCATTTTTCTCTTCAATTCCATTGCTTTTTCTCCAGATAACCTTTCTATCTGTCTCTGAGTCCTAAGGAATCCACTCCTTGGCTTTTCCAACTTTGTCTTGTTTACACAGCCTCTGACTCTGCAATAGTAACTACACTGAGATGATAAGGTGTCTCTGATATGAAACTTCTCAAACTTTTTCTCTCTTATCTAAAAATGTCTATAGATCCATACCAGTTTTCTCTTCTTTCCCTTCTTCTTTCTTAAAAGAAAAAAGTGTCCTCACTCCTTTCCAAGCTAGCCTTTTAACATGTTATTTTTGATCCCATTTGAGCTCCCAGAACTTGCCTCATAACTTTTCTCTTTTTTCATCACCCTCAATCTTGTCTTCATGTTGGCTTCTTTCTTCATCTGCAAATACACTAAAGGTTCTCCAATTCTAGGTAGATTTTTCCTCAAATCTGCCTTTCAACCTCTTCCCTTTTCATTCCTCTGAACACCCATAGGAGTAATTCTCCCTCAATTCCTCTATTCAACATTGCTCACTTTCACCTTACCCTTAGTCTAGGTTTTAATCTTATACGGCTTCCATAACACTCCTCTTTAAAATAACCAGTAATGTCATTGCCTAGTCCAAGAGTTTTGACTGTTTCCTTATCATGCTTTATCAGAAGCAGTTGACAATATTAAATGGAGCCTCCTTCATGAGATTTACCTCCTCTGTCTCCAGCGACTTTGAAACTCCTTCTGTTTCTTTTCCTATTCCTTCTCTCACCAAGTACATCATGTGTTTCTCAAAGTTCTGTTCTTCCCTCTTTCCTCTTCTCTGTATTTTTATAATCCTTTTGTAAGCCTTTATTCTCTCACACTGGGCTATCATAGAAACACCCAAATTGGACATGGTGCTGTTCTCTCATTTCTCCCAACCATTCTTTAAACTGCCCCAATGATTATTTCATTAAAACAAATGTCAGATCATCACAGCAAAAATAAGAACACTTAAAATCTGTATAGAGCTGTATCATTTTCCAAGCACTTTTATTATTAGTGAATGGATAATATTCACTGTCCTGTCGGTATTATTCTAATACATTTCTGAGCTAATATATTAAGGCACTGAGTAAGTAAATGACTTTCCCAGGGTCACACCATTTATGAAGGGCTGCAATCGTATTTGAACTTGTCACCTTTGACTTCCTAATATTAGGCAACTGCTTTCATGTCACTCCCCTTTTACCGAAACCATCCCTAAATTTGGAGTATGTGGTTTCTTATCCAGTGCCCCCTACCTTTCTGTCTAATCTCCCACTATATGTAGTAGAATATGTAAAATGCTAAAAGAACACATCACAAAGTGTAAGTGCTACATGGTACATAAAGTTTATTACTATTTCTATTTTCATCTTTCTCACTTTGCCATGTGCTTCCCCAATTCATATCTCTGCTCATACCTTTCCTTTCTTTTCTCTCTTTACTTTCTGAATCCATGTAAAAGATTCTAATGGATTATCTAAAGGCCCCCATATTAAATGCATTGCTCCTCTAACAGTTCTGCTATCACATGTGCTTCATTCTGTTTGTATATCTTCCCCAGTAGACTCAGGCCTATTGATGTAAGTGTTATCATCCCTATTTTATAAGTTCATACCTAGTCTTAGAAAGCCTACGCAGTTTGGCTTCTCAAAAGGTGAGTGAGTTAGACTCAGTCAAGTTCCCCAACTGGAAATAATCCAATTTTTACAAGGCAAAATGGAGAAGACTGTTATATAAATAGATGTAAATAATCTTTTATGTCAATCCCAGACACATCTTTATTTTCAACATGTGACAATGCAGTGATTGCTATTAATATGTACCCTTTTCTTGTTTAATATCTTCAATTAAAAAAATCATGGTTGTTCATATTTATTTAGGGCTCTTATTTTCACATCTTTTGTTCTTTGGAGTATCCTAATTTATACATCTAAGATAAACTCATTATGGTGAAGATTAAAAAAATTTAATAAGATTATGATTCTAAATATGCAACACTCTCATTGTTGACTTTTTGGACTATGTAAAAAGTCAAAAAAAATTCTCACATATTCATACCTTCCAGAAGATAATAATTCTTAACAATTTAATGTATTAGCATCCTGTTTTTCATTTACACATAACAAAAATGAAATGATTGCAGATACAATTTTGTACATTATTTCATTCACCTAATATGATATAATATGTCCTCATGCCTTTAATTATTTCATAAACACCATTTTAATGCCCTCAGAGCACCTCATCATGGATGTATCAAATTTTATTTAATCATTTTTAAAATTTGGGTGTTTTATATTACTGTCCATTGTTACTATCACAAATAATGTTGTGATGAATTTTTGTAAATAAATCTTTATTTGTGCTTCAGAGTATAGAATTATACAATCTTGAGTTCATACTTTGATTCTGCCTTTTTTTTACAACTTTACTTCAAATCATAGGTCCTATAAGTCACTAGAGTATTTAATGGGAACCCTTAAGGATAAAAGCATTTGAGAACATAAAACATCAGACTAGGTAATCCACTTTGTCAGTAGAAAGGTTGAAAAATTTTATAAATCAGATACCATGAGGGGGCCAAAAAAAGAGCACTAGTGACCCAGGCGGAAGTTCCTGTTTACAGTAGATCTACACATGTTCTGTACCTGTCATCACAAAATTGAATTTGTCTGGATGGTTTGTTGAGATGGGCAAAAAAGAGTTTCTGTAATGCTCTGTTTTTAAGTAGAAAGTTTCTTTGTTATAACCTATGGAATAAAACGATTGTCCTTAAAACTGTAGATCTTGCAAATCTGGTTTTACATGTTTGTTTTAAGAAATTGAATTTACCCACTATATGTTTGTTATAGCAAATTGTATTTATTAGAATATGTTTGCTGTAGAAAATTGAATTTACTTCCCTAAGTCATAATATACACATCAGTATACACATAATATACACAGTAATGATGAACTAACTCACTGTCTGTGCCATCACTAATTTTATTCGGTAACTTTAGCAAATGGCATGAATTCACTGAGAATCACAATCTTCTGCGTTTGCTTTCTTCTACATGACTTTTTGAGAAAAATTAATTAGAATAACAACAACTTCACTCTTAAAGAATACACAAAAATTTTTTTACATCAAGATCCACTTCTAAAAACTGGATTTAAAGGAAAATGTTACCAAATTTCAAGGATCTTTATACATTTTACAAAAGATATTTATATAAAAACTCATTTATTCAACAGATTCATATTAAGCATTGATTATTCCGAATGCTAAACAGGGATACAGTCCACGATGAAAAATAAATGGGTCCAAAGTCATAGTCCCAGTGATGATGAATGAGGGTACTCAAGGTACTATGCCTTTCCCAGTACTGAGTATCATTACTTTAAATCTTGATGGTTTTATTTGTCAAATAAAGCATACCATTTTGTTAATTTGCTTAACTGTTACTACAACTGATGTTAAAATTCTCCTTATATCTATTTCCCTTTTTATTTACTCATTTCTCTTCTGGGATTTTTCATTTAATTTAGTCATGGGTGTGCATTATATTAAGGCAAATATAATTTTGTATCAAATATATATATTATATATTTTACATGTAGAATATATATATTTATAATTATATATATAAAATATATAAATTATAAATAAATATATATAATATATATAAAATATATAAATAATATATAAATAGATATAAAATATATATAAAATATATAAATATAAATCTATAAAATATATATAATATATATTTATATATTTTACATGAAGAATAGTTTTTATTTCCATCTATTGTTTTTATGATACCTGATATCATTTTATGCTTATAAATTTTTTTGTCCCAAGATCAGGCCTACCTCTGGCCACCTGCCTGATACCACAGCATAGCACACGCTTGGAAGTAACATTTACATGACAGACAGTGTGAACAGCACCCTCAGCAGATATGTAATGAATAGGTCCCTGAACCTACCATCATGTCACACCTATTCTGGAGTGCCTTGTTCACAGGTCTCCCCTGCTCTCAAATTCCCAAACCCTTATGCAAGTTTCAATCATGCCCCAAGGTATGCATGCGTATGCACATACCACACACACACACACACACACACACACACACACAACCAAATAGGATGTGGCTAAGTATGAGATGCCAGAAAGTTTGACTCTTTGCAAGGCGACTCTACCAGGCTCCGTTCATATGATGCTTCCTCCCATTTTTCTTTAGGTTTGGCAAATTTACAATAACTTTGATGAGACTTGGGAGTGAGAAGCCTAAGTCTGACTCAGCAGGTCTTTTCCTAAATCCTGAGTTCTCTTAAATAAGAGTTTAACTTCCAAAAGCCTTTATTCACACTCACCAGTACAAGTTCTGATTATCTTATCAATGCTTGAGCCTAAGGGAGATCAGTGATGGTCACTTGCCTTTACCCCCACTTCCATTTGCTTATATCTGAAGTCCTGTCCAGTCATATCCAGCAGAATTTTAAAAAATAAAAGATGGCCAATAAACTAGACCAAAGGACAAAAAGATAATCGGTGAAACCTCACCTCAAAGATGGCAGAGGACAGGAGTTTAAGAAAACAAACGGACAGTTGAATGGACACTAAGGAGAAAGAGAGGCTCCCAAAGAAGGGATATAAACACTTCCTGAGAAATCCAGAGATGTTCAATCCCTAGAAATAAGAAGAAAGACACATTGGGAATAGGTGTTTAAGATGTAGGTGAGGCAAGATCAATAAAATAGAGGCACATATGTGCCACGAAGGGACACTCTATGTGAATTATAATAGGCAACTTATGGCTCACCTCAAGAACAGTTATGTCCATTGTTCTGAACTTTGACATATGCACCCACATTATTGAACTTACAAAGCTTAAGGAGTCGAAAGAAATCAAATGCATTTGGAACTGATGATAAACATATGTGACAGAATGTGCCTGTACTTTGGGTGATATCATTGAGTGAATACACATATAGAAGAAAGCTTTAATTTTCATTTTTTGCCAAAACTCATGTCAACTTTAAAATATGCTCATATTTCATTAACAAGAAAACAAGATATCCTGTCATAAAAATGCTTTTACCTTAGTTTTATTGTTTTGTTTTGTTTAATTTTTATTTCTGGAATTCATTTTTTCAAGAGTCCTGCCTGAACTCTATTCACATCTAACCATATGGCTCTGACAATTAAATTGTTTTTATTATCACAAACTTCTTCCTATGGACCAAATGTCAAATCAGTCTCAAACGGCACCATCGATGTTTCCAATTGTTTTAAAATACACATCTTTTTAAATCTAAATAAGCATAACAATGTAATAGCTTATAAAATTGTACAATTCCTCTTTATGAAAAAGCCATCTATGCCTTAAATTAGCTTTGGGTGTGTTTTTAATGTATATCTCAGTATTTTCATCATTTAAGCCAGAGAGTTGCTATCTAATATTAATGCCAACTTAAATCAAGCATATTAAATATGCCAAACTATTCCCTCTTTCTAGTTCCTAGAAAAAGACGTATTCATCTTTGGTTAAACACACTTATCAGAATGAAAGGGAAGGTTTTGCTAAATATTGGCTTCTTTTGTCAAGTCGCATTTTCCTCCTCCCCCCACCACCACAACCATCACACTGACAATCTCTTTTAGGCTCTTCTCTGTATCACAGAGGCTAGAAGCCAAGGAACTGCATCTCCTGAACTCCCCTGTTCTCAGTATTCTAAATGCATTTAGAGTTCTGCCAATAGGAAGCCCTTGCTCAAGATTTGGAAGGAGAAATAGAATCACTCTGGGTCCATTTCTCTTTTCCCACAGGTGGCAGATACAAGGATTTCTCAGCTGTAAGTGTTGGCAGCAGCCTTCAATCTCTTAACATTCACCTGCCTTGGGGTTGAATTAGACTGCTCTCATCTTAAGGGATATTTCTGATTCTCAATATCATCAATATAAACATCTGGAAATTACTGATGAAAAATCTGGAAGGGGAATGTTAGGAAAGGAAAAATATTTCCAATTAACCAACTCAAGTCACAGAGATCAACACTGCTACAAAAATTGATTGAATTGTCCTGAGACCAGACAAAAGTGTAAGAAATAATTTACATAAGTTTCCACCTGTCATGGGTATCAAAAAGACAAAAAGGCTCAAAAGCAAATAGAAAGCTTCTTCATTGTGCCCAGAGTGATCTATTTATCAGGGCAGAGAGGTAAGAAGAACTAAGGTGGAAAAACTCTCAGAGGAGTGCTACTCCCTCAAATCTTACCCTGGAACAGATTCCCTAGAAGGAGAGCTTCAGTCAGTAATACTTGTATGAGAGATTTATTGAGGAAGGAAGTGGCTGGGGCTGGGAAAGAAGATGAGCAAAGATATGGTTTCAGATAAGCTTGGGAGTCTGATGGCTCTACAGAGTTTTTCACCTGGATGAAAGGGGGCTGGGCTCTGGCTGGGAAACACAGCACCAGGGCATGGCTCATCCTCTCGGCTAAGGATGTTGGTGGGGCACCAACATCCACTGCAAGCCCTACAGCAGAGCTACTTTTTGTTTGCATGCAATGTACACCTATACTCACTGACAGCCAGACCCAAATCCATGTCCCATCACAGAAGAAATTTTATGCCTATAGTACTAATACCAGGACCACAGAAGAAAAATGAGATGTACTCTATCACCAATTCTGTTCAATTTTCCAGAAATAGTAAGTTCTTTTAAGACATTGATAAGATGATTTATCTTTTGATATTCTAAAAGTGCCATCATAGCTATATTTTATACAGTTGTATACATTCCACTGAAGATCAAGTTAGAGACTAAAATTAACCTCTAAAATGAAAGAAAAGGAAATACCTTCATACAATGAAAATCTTGTATATCAATGTATTTGTTTCTGAGCTCTCTACTCTGATCCACTGGTAAATTTATTTATCCCTTTGCCAATATCATATTGCCTTAATTCATGGAGCTTTTTATTATTATATTCAGTAAGACAAATTCCTATATCTGTTTCTTCTTCAGGAAAGTTTTGGTTATTCTTCAGCCTTTATGTTTTCATTTAAATTTTAAAACCAACTTGTCAAGTTCCTTAAAAAAAAAAGTTCTGGTGACATTTTGAATGTAATCCCATTCAGGCCATAGAACAAAGTTAGGAAGAACATTATTGAGTCTTCCTGTCTATGAGTATGTTGTGTTTTTTTCTTTTATTTGTGTCTTATTTAAGGTTGTTTAATAAACTCTTAAGATTTTGATAGATATTTTTCTAGGTGTCATGCTTTTATGTTATTATCAATGGTATCTTTTTGCAAATAACTTTTTCCAACTGTTGCTGTTTAAAATAATCATTGATTCTTGCATTTTAATTTTATATCCTTCTACCTTATTACTTTCATTAATGCCAGTAATTCATCTGTAAATACTTTTGGTTTTCTATATTATCATCTTATATAATAATAATAGTTATAGTTCTTCCTTTACAGATTCTAAATCATTTATTTATATGTCTTTCTTCTTTGTCTAGGCTATCTATTACAATATTGAATTAAAATAATATTAGACATCATTGTCAATTCCTGACTGTAAAGTAAATACTTCTAATGTTTTCACTGATGTTTGGTACAGGAATTTTGTTGATATTCTTTATCACTTAAGGAAATATTTCTACTCATATCTTTAAAACAACTTCATGGCCAGGCATGGTGGCTCATACCTATAGTCCCAACACTTTGCTAGGTTGGAGGATCATTTGAGCCCAGGAGTTTGAGACAAATCATCTCTACAAAAAAATTTTAAAAATTAGCCAGGCATGGTGGCATGCACCTGTAGTCCCAGCTACTTGAGAAACTGAGGCAAGAGGATCATTTGAGACCAGAAGGTCAAGGCTGCAGTGAGCCATGATCATGCCACTGCACTCCAAACTGGGCAATAGGGCAAGACCCTGTATCCAAAAAAAAAAATTAAAATAAATGATTACATTTTATGTCTAAAAGTTCTGTTTAATTCTTGTTAAAAATTTCCAGGTCATTCTGAATAGTTTTTAGTGCTTGCTTATTATTGTAATTCCATCTTTTATTATCTTTTTTGTTAACTTTTATTTTAGGTTCAGGGTACATGTGCAGGTTTCTTATGTAGGTAAACTCATGTCACAGGGATTTGTTGTACAGTTATTTCATCACCCAAATATTAAGCCTAGTAACCAACAGTTATATTTTCTCCTCCTCTCCTCACACCCTTTACGTTCAGGTAGGCCCCAGTTTGTGTTGTTCTCCTCTATGTATCTATGCGCTCCCATCATTTAGCTCCCCCTTATTAATGAGAATATGTGGTATTTGGTTTTCTGTTCCTGCATTAGTTTGCTAAAAATATGGCCTCCAGTTTCATCCATGTTCCTGCAAAGACATTATCTTGCTCTTTTTTGTGACCATACAGTATTCCATGATGTGTATGGACCAAATTTCATTTACGCAGTCTGTCATTAATGGGCATTGAAGTTGATTCCATGTCTTTGCTATTGTGAATATTACTGCAATGAACATACATGTGCATGTGTCTTTATGACAGAATGATTTATATTCCTTTGTGTATATACCCAGTAATGGGATTGCTGGGTCGAATGGTAGTTTTATTGTTAGCTCTTTGAGGAATCACCACACTGCTTTCCACAATGGTTGAACTAATTTACAATCCCAACAATAGTGTATAAGTGTTCCTTTTCTTCACAACCTCACTGGCTTCTGTTACATTTTTTAACTTTTTAAGAATAGCCATTCTCACTGGTGTTAGATAGTATCTCATTGTGGTTTTGATTTGCATTTGTCTAATGAGTGATACTGAGTTTTTTAAAAATACTTCTTGACCACATGTATGTCATCTAAGAAGTGTCTGTTCATGTCCTCTGCCCACTTTTTAATGGGGTTGTTTTTTCTTGTAAATTTGTTTATGTTCCTTATAGATGCTGGATATTAGACCTTTGCTGAATGCTAGTTTGCAAAAGTGTTCTCTCATTCTGTAGGTTTTCTGCATATTAGATCTTTGTCAGATGCATAATTTACAAATATTTTCTCCCATTCTGTAGGGAGTCTGTTTACTCTGTTGATAGTTTCTTTGCTGTGCAGAAGCTCTTAAGTTTAATTAGATTCCATTTGTCAATTTTTGCTTTTGTTCCAATAGTTTTGGCATCTTCGTCATGAAATCTAATGGTATTGCCTAGGTTTCCAAGGTTTTTATAGTTTTGGGTTTTACTTTTCAGTCTTTAATCCATCTTGAGTTCATTTTTGTATATGGTGTAAGGAAAGGGTCCAGTTTCAATCTTCTGTAAATAGCTAGCCAGTTATCCCAGCACCATTTATTAAATAGGTAGTCCTTTCCTCATTGCTTGTTTTTGTCAGCTTTGTCAAAGATCAGACGGTTGTAGGTGTGTGGCCTTATTTCTGGGCTCTACTAGGGGTCCTCTCCAGCCCCTAGTTGCTTCAGACTCTCCAAATCCCAAAGACAACAACAGCTAAGACTGCAAAACAGGAAAGATGGTGGCCGGCTCCTCCCTCTGGGAGCTCCATCACGTGGGGGGTTTGAAAGTGCTGTCAGCCAGAAAATACAGCTGGGGATAGCTATAGGCCTCAAGAGGTAGATTTTGCCCAGCGAAGAGAACCGGGATCGGGACCTGCAAGAGAAAGCAGTCTGGTCGCTTCTCTGCAGAGCTGCTGCTGGGAGACGGCGCCAGTCCCTAGTTGCGGCGGATTCCCTACAGCCTGACGGCAACCAAGCTAAGGCTGTGAAACAGCAATTACAGCCCATCCCTCTCCCTGGTAGCTCCGTCCCACGGTGGCTCCGAACTACAGCCAGGTGGAAAACACCGCCAGGGTGGCTGGCGACCCAAGTCTGGAGGCCCCGCCCAGTGAAGAGAAGCCGGGTCAGGGACCCGCGTAAAAAAGCGCAGTCTGGCCGCTTTTCCCACAGGGCAGCTGTACCGAAGGCACCAACAGCTAAGGCTGCGAAACAGCAAAGATGACGGCCGCTCCTCCCTTTGGGGAGCTCACCAGGGAGGTGTAATGCTGCTGGCTGGCTGGAGTTCCAAGCCAAAGGTGCCATGGAAGCCGGGCCTACAGACCATTGCTGCTCAGCTCCCCGGATTCAGCCCCTTTCCCAGGGGTACGTACGGAGGTCTAACCTCCCGCTGTGCCAGGCTTGCAGCCACTTTTCCCGAAAACCCGGGTATATGAAGTTACCTGGGCTCCACATGTGCCTGAGCGGTCGCTATGACAAAACGCCATCTCCATGTAGCTCTATTTTTTTTTTTTTTTTTTTTTTTTTTTTGCCCAGGCTGGAGTGCAGCGGTGATCCGCCTGCTTTGGCCTCCCGATGTGCTGGGATTCCAGGCGTGAGCCAGTGAGCCACCGCGCCCGGCCAACTTTTTTTGTTTGTTTGTTTGTTTGTTTGTTTGTTTTTGAGACGGAGTCTGGCTCTGTTGCCCAGGTTGGATTGCAGTAGCGCGATCTGGGCCCACTGCAACCTCCGCCTCACGGGTTCAAGTGACTCTAGCGCCTTAGCCTCCCGAGTAGCTCGGATTACAGGTGCGGGCCACCACACCCGGCTAATTTTTGTATTTTTAGTAGAGACTGGGTTGCACCATGTAGGCCGGGCTTGTCTGGAACTCCTGACCTCAAGTGATCCGCCCACCTCGGCTTCCCAAAATGTTGGGATTACAGGCGTGAGCCACCGCGTCCGGCCTCCAGTTACATCTTATTGGATGTTTTTTCTGTTTTATTTTGTTGCATAGAGAGAGGAGTTTGTTTTTCCCCCCTTACTTCTTATGAGCCGTGCAATGAATTAAATATTGTGGTTCATAAAGGGTCTGGATGTTTCATCATAAGAGAATCCTATGTGGCCAGATGCTGAAGCCTTACTCTAGCTCTATCTCCCAAATTGCAATGTGTTAGAAATTACAGTTAAACCATAAAAGACATTCAGTATCAGAACCAGATCTCTATGAAGCATAGTTCATATCAAATGTACATTTTTATTTATTGAACTCTTGCATCAGAATTAATAATTTTTTGGTAGTAGTCTTCCTTAGGTTGAAGAAATATCAACATGCTGAGTCCCTCGGGATAGCTGTTTTTGTTCAACAGATATTAGAGTGCTTCACACATAGCAGGCACTGATAAATACTAATTGTTTGAGAAGACTAGACGTAAAACACAAAAGAATAAGGTGGCCAGACTTTATCCAAATAAATCCTTAAACCCATCAGCATGTTATTTTATATAAATATACATCGTTTAGATATATTTCCTATTATATCACCCAAGTTTCAATTCCAACTTAATTCCTTCAACCTGCCATAACTGCACTCAACCTCAAGGAATAAGAACACATAATAAAAATCTAAGGGTGGAAAACTGGATAAAGTTTCTTAGTTTTATTTGGGCAACTTGGTACAAGTAAGGCAGAGGGACCAAAGGGGGAATTATTCCAGAAATATAGAAAAGAAGAGATGATGTAGATAGTACTTCAGTGAAAAAAAAAAAATGATTATTTTGATTCTCTGTTGTAGACAGCTGCAAGCCAAAGAAGTACACTTTTTCCTATGGCAGATATGTATGGGAACCACACCAAACTTCCTTTACACATCTACAAATGGATGTACAATTTAACCTCTGGGTTGGACCGGCACCTCCACAAAGAACTAATTTTCCTTCCATTAATACTCTAGCAAACAATAGGAGTCTATAGAAACAGCTGGGTCACATTTGTTGAGAAAGGGAACAAAACATTATGTCCACATGTTAGATATAGAATATATTGTATATGGCACTCCATTCAATCCACTAACAAACTTTCCAATGCAGATCCATGACTCTTTCACTTCCATAGCATTCCTATGCATAATTATTGGTAGCTTAGGTTCTTTCTCTCTCAGTCAAAATAGAACATTAGAATACATGCAAACAAAGAGCAATGTTGTTTTAAAGATAAATGTGAATTCATTCTAATGTATTAGAAAGTAGATTATTTATGAACTTAGTTTACTCACAAACTTTAATATTTTACCTGTGATTTATAATAAACTACCTACAATACATATTACACCTGAATATGACATGCCAGTGTATATGGTAGTTGAAAACCACTGCCATTTATCAACTAAATTTTGATCCTATGCAAAAAAGTGAAGATAATCTGCAATTATAAGTATCTTCTATTAAAAGAGAAAGAAATGAGTGGCTCTAGTCACTGACAAACATCAAAGCACAGCCAAATGGTATGATACTTACATTAATTAATAGACCATACAAATAAATGTGAAGAAATACTGAGATTTCCCAGTATTTTTTGACTTGATATTTCTTCCAGAATATCACATTTTGTTGTCCCTAATTTATTGGTACCCAAAGCACGTCTTTCTCATCTTTATTGGATGTCCCCACAGGAGAGGAGGGAGGTGGTGGGGCAGAGTGCCCAAATGCTGTTGGTGGCTACTGCTACCTGGCACAGGAGAAAACTGAGGAAGTCCTAGCGACTGTTAGTATGGCAAAAATCTCTTATGGGAATTGCTCCATTCTGCAAATACAATCCCATCTGCATTGGCAACCTTACATTGTTTCTGGATTAGTACTGGCAGAAAAACAACTCTATCATATGCTCTGCTGACATGTCAATAACAGCCTCAGGATGCAATTGGCATTGTAAATGATTATCAGCTAATGTATGCTTACATTGCTTAACTGAGTGGTTTCACTAATTTTGAAAATTTAATTACTTTTGATTACATGTAACATTAATGGTGTAAGAGCCAAAAGCATATTCATATATAATTCTATAATCTAAGTATAAAAAGAAATGAGAAGCATGACAAATTAATAGTTCAAACACTGAAAAACAAAAATCAGATATTCAGATATTCATCAGCTAGTTTTCTCCTTCCTCCACTACCTAGTTTTATTAAATAAATTTTGGTGATAAAGAAAGATTAGGAATAAAAGCCTACATGGTAAAATCAATAATACTAAATGTACTGAAGTGCTAAATCTTATGATCATGTGGGTGAAGCATTTATTTATTGTTTTATCCATTTGATGAAGCAAACAATAAATTGCTTAGGGAGACTGCTATGTCACTAAATTGAAGAGAGATTTGTGTTTTAGAAGCCATATTTGCACTTGCATTCAAAACAAGTTTTGTAAATAGGTTTCTCCAGAATTGTTTATTCAGGTATTCAGTATTAGAGGCCATATTTTGAAACTGGCAAATAGAACAAAGGAAAGGCTGTAGGATTTCTTGAATTACATGGCCCTTTTAAACCTGAAATTGTAGCATAGATTTCCCAACAAATGTAACCTATTCTACAAGAAAAATGGTGTATGTTTTATCCCACCGAAATGATTTGCTTATTCTTTTAAACTGGTCATTGGAGGATATTGTAAGATTAACTTGAAATATAAAATTTAACACAGCATAGAAAAATGAGAAATGGGATATACTTATTATCTGAGAAAAAAATAGCATTATAACTTAGTATTCTTCTGTCCATAATGACCTTAAAATTGTGATGCTTGCTTGATGTAGTCTCTGCCAGGTTAGACAATAGTATACAAATACCCTATTCTTAAATTTTACCTTCACTTTGAAAAATAAATCCCATCTGGCCTCTTTTAAGAACCAGCCTCCCTATTTATCCCACCCCCAAAATGTTTTCACCCAACAAAATACATCTATATGTAATTGGGTCACATAGTGCTACATACTCTGGCCTCAGGTTTTAATATACATATATTTAAAATTACAAACAACAGGGGAAGGCAAGTAGGTATAATCCAAACCCAGTGATTCCTAAGCAGGATTTTTCCACCAGGCATTTCTCTACCTCAGTGGAATTTACTGTTTTCTTGTCAACCAAGTCCTGATAAAACCATCTTCTTACAAAGGCAAGCAGGCTGTCTAAGAGACAGAGGTGGGTAGGGAGGATCTTTCCCCCACATCCATACCCTACGCCAACACTAGAACTCATGCTTCTTCTTTTCTCTAGAAAGAACTTCTATCCTATTTACTTTTGTAACTGTCTGGGTGTCTAAGGCATGGCACATGCTTTTGAAATTTTTTTGATTCCTTGAAAATATGAAATTGGAGTAACTCCCACTTATTTCTGGTCTCTAAGGAAGCAAGAATACTTGAAGGATTGTAATAAGAGGATTGAACTGTGTTCATGAGGACTATGCCAATTGATTACCAATTTGAAAGTCCTAGAACACAATGAAATAAAAATTAAGAATAAAATACTTCTAAACCAAACATAGCCTGTCATTGATCATTTAGCAAGAACTTCAGTATTTTATTATACTTGAAGGTCATTGTTATTTGTATCATTTTTTACTGCATATTAGAGGTATTAAATATATATCAGGCTGAATCTGTATGGACTTCATAAAATATCCTGGAAGTTAGATTTTAAGATAAATCTGCGACTAGATAATTTATTTAACAGTTGGTTCTAAATTATTAGAAAAACGCTGCAATTCAGAGCTATTCAAGGTCTCTAATTCAAGATAAAATGAGAATATGTTGAAATGAAAACCTTAAAATCAGTTATCACACTGGAAAGATACGAAACACATTTCTCAGTACACATGGTGGTCACTTATGTGCTGTACAATTATCTGCTTGGGTTCAGTCTTCATGCCACCACTTGGTATGAAGTGGTCATACACCACTTGGTATATTACCTTGGACAGGGATTCTTGCTTCTTAGTGCCTCAGTTTACTTATCTGTAAAATACAGATTATAATAAAACCTACCTCATAAGTTATTCTAAGGATTAAAATAATTGATGTTATCCTTGATTTCTAATTTTTCTCATCCCTCACTCTCATATGAAATTCATCATGAGGTCCTATTTTTCTTCCTCTAACCATATCTTGATCCTTTCCATTTCAAACTATTTTTTATGTGCCCATCTTCATTAAGACCACAATCATTTTACAGATGCATAAACAGATCTCCCTAAATCCACACATTTCCAACTCCAGTCCATTCTCCAGAGTGATCCTGTGATCCTTTTAAAACGTTTAAACAAATCACATCTTTCTCCTTCTTAAAATTCTGTCATGAATTCTTCTTATTGTTCTTTAAGGAAAAAAAAAACAGACTTTTTAACATGGTCAATGTCATTCAGCATGATTCATTTCCTCCAGATCTATGAATTTCATCTTCACAATTCTGCCCCTTCACTCATTTGCCATCCTCCTGTCAGTTCCTCAAACCTAGCAAGTCCTTCGCATTGCAAGGTTGTGGTATACATTCTTCTCTGGAGCCGTAAACCCTTCTCTGAGCCCTGCACATGAACTTCTCCTGTTCATTCCTGAAGAATCTCTGAAATGTATCTCCTTATATATGTATTTCCGTGCCACTCTATTTAAAGTGGCGATCCCACATTATTAATTATGCCATTACCTTGAATACTAATTACCATAATCTTCAACTATCTCATTTGTTGTTATTGACTGCCTACTTTCCCCAATCAGTAAGTTCCTCAGAGTCAGGCTATCTAATTCATTCTTTATTTTCATTGCTTGGCACATAGTAGGTGGTTAACAAGTTAAGAATAAAGAAAAAGCTCACCACTATTTGTGGCACATATAAATGCTCCATCAATAGTGGCTTTTATCATTAGAATAATTATTTTATTCAAGGAAATTATGTAAATTATCAGGTAAAAGAGTGAATATAAATGCATAACTTGAGAGACTGCTTTTGGCATTGAAAGAAATTCACCAGCTCAGTGAATAAACACTGTGACACTGAATAGCATCCAAATTAATTTTATCATGCATATTGAGATCCCGAGTTTAATTTTTTGGCAGTATTATTTGGGTTTCTCTTTGAGAACTGCAGAAATATTCAAAGAGTAGATAGTAAATACAACCTCCATTGCTGCTTCATGGCTGTCTATCAAACCCCACTGGTAAGCACCTTGTGGATAGGCATGATATTCCACTTAACATACACACACACACACACACACACACAAACACTCAAGTTAACATGCAGATGACAGGTGTTCAAATATTTGTTGACTTGAATTGAATTTGATAGAAAGGTGGAGCAATGTCACAAGAGAAAGATCGAAGGTTTATTAGCAAAAGCCACACAAATGCTTGTCTACTTAGATAATAGCTTGGGCTTTGGTGCTCTCAATTAATCAGTGATTCTAACCAACTGGCCAGAATTGTTTAATTAGCTGAAACACAAACAATTAGCTGTTTTACTAGACAACTAATCCATAGAAATAACTAGCTAGAAAAATTCCATAGATTATCCAGGGTCTGTGGTCTGTAACTGTCTCTTTGCAGGTCGTCTCGCAAAATTCAGAGAAATGTATGCTCTGCCTGTAATGTCAGGCAGTGGAAATGCTCTTGGATGAGAGGGAAAGCTGAAAATGACAGAAGGGCTGAAAACATGACTCGACTTGATTAGAGCAAAGAGAAGAAATTATTGTTGCAGCACAGAAAGAAGAGAAATAACGAATAGAGAGACTTGCTGGCAAAAATAGAATCAAGTTACTAGATTGGAAGTTTTGAGGTAAAATGCAATTTCAGTTACAGAAAACAAGAATGAAGAGAAAAGCAGATAGGATAGAAGGCAAAAGAGGAAAGTTTGGAAAGCTTTCATTCATAATCATAATTAAATATTCAAAATACCCTACTTATCCCTTATTAATACAATATAAAAGAACTTGCTTTAGTATTAAAATCTAAGTCTGATTTTTTAAGAAGTTTATAAACTTTGTTCAGGAAGTTTACATTTCAAAGGAAATGAGATCCAGAAAAATAACAATTTAGAGCACTTAACGATAAAGTAAAAGGAAAAGGTGTATTTCAGACACAAAAACTTCCATTAATATCTGAAGATCTCTGTGCTATAGCAGAAATTGTGTAGAATAAAATATCACATATGTATGTGTGTACGTATATATATATATATATACATAGCATGTATAAAACTAAATAATTTGTAACATGTCTGCAGCTTTCAGAGATCAAAACCAAATAATATCTTCATTGATTTAAAGCCTTCTTCTCATGATTTCAAAGCATGTTATTGCATGATAAAATTCATTTGTTACACCTACTCAGGTGGTAATACATGTTATAGCAATTTTGTAGAAAAGGAAATTGAGTATATTTTGTGGGACTTCTCTAACTTAAAGCAATGAATCAAATCAAGCAAAAAAGTTATAGTCTCAAGCCAGAAGACCCAGTTCACCAAGTCTTTTCTCTCTCTTACTTTCAGTAACTAAAACTAATATATTGAGCCACTGATTTGATTTTTACCTACTACTTGTATGTGCTATTATAAATAAGATCAATGAAGTGAAAAATTTAAAAATAAAAGTCAAATTATATATTTTGCCTTTAACTTCAAATAACTTTGATCATTGGAAAATGTAACCCATGGATTTTTCTAGAATGAAACATATAAAAATGAATAAACATACTTAGGAAAAATAAGACTCTAACACTGACTCTTCTATTTCTTCTTAAAAGTCTTACATTTGGGGACGAGCGCGGCGGCTCACGCCTGTAATCCCAGCACTTTGGGAGGCCGAAGAGGGCGGATCACGAGGTCAGTAGATGGCGACCATCCTGGCTAACACGGTGAAACCCCGTCTCTACTAAAAAAATACAAAAAAATTAGCTGGGAGTGGTGGCGGGCGCCTGTAGTCCCAGCTACTTGGGAGGCTGAGGCAGGAGAATGGCGTCAACCCAGGAGGCGGAGCTTGCAGTGAGTGGAGATCAAGCCACTGCACTCCAGCCTGGGCGACTGAGCGAGACTCTGTCTCAAAAAAAAAAAAAAAAAAAAAAAAGTCTTACATTTGGGTCCTGGAAGAAATAGCAAAAACTTATACATTACTGATTTTTATTCCCTTTCGATTTGCAAGTACATACTCAGCATCTCTGGTACTTTACAAATTCCAAACAGATTACTGAGAAGCTTGTTAAACACCCAAGCACCTCAGGTGGTTCTGATACAGGTAATCTAGGGAACCAACTTTAAAAACACTTGATCTAGGAGTTAACAAGCCAGTTGTGAAAACAAAAACATACAAAACACGAGAACAACACATAGCCATCAATGCAGGGCAGATGTTACTACATGGTCACTTGTGTGGTCAACAGAGAGAGAATGCGGGCATGGTCAGGGCCTGCTCTGCAGGGTTGGTGTTTTCTAAGTTACTTAATTAAATAATTCACCCTGGAACCAGGCATAACTAGAAGAATGAAATATCCGTCTTCCTATTTCCCACAAAAAAGCCTGGGGAAATATTTTTTCCCTGGCTAAAATTTAACTGAATCCCACAAGTAATCAATCCAAGACTTTTTCTAGATTGTACTGAAAAGAACTAACTCTAGCCTTGAAAATTATGAGCAGTTAGGAAAATAACTTCCCCTATTTTTCCCACAGGGAGGACAAGAGGCTTTACTCCATTACTTACAATTTTCCAATAAATAGCTCCTCATTGCTTTCAATTTCAACTTCAAACTCCTCAGTATGGGCACAGTCTTCCCAATACAACCTCTACCTCCCTTTCCAGATTACTATTTGAGGATTACACAACCCTGGCCCTTCACTCCAGTGGAAAGTAAGATGGTTTCAGATGTGAAAACAAGGAAATGCATTGGCTCACTTAAGAATAAGCCCCAGTTGCTACAATTGACCATGTAGCAACATCTGCTTTGCATTGATGTCTATGTATTGTCCTTGTGTTCTGTATTTTTCTTGTTTTTACAACTAACTTGTTAACTCACAGGTCAAGTGTTCTCAAAGTTGGAAACTAAACAGCCTGAAATGGGCTTTAGAGTTGGTTGATAAAGTGCTTCAATGATTAAATGAAGAACCTGTAGTCTCTTTACTTGTAAGCTCTACTAAATGTTAGATTGATCCTAAGATTGGTTCCTCTGAAATTGCATAATGGCTTCCAGTAGCAATAGAGGCTAAATGCATCTTCCTTTTCATCCAGCAGGAGACAGAAGGAAGCTTCCCATAGTTTGTTCTAAGAGTAAGAAACTTTATTCTCAGAACTCACCAACAAATTTCTTGTTGGGTCTCATTGGCCCAGATCACTGTAAATGTGCCCATCCCTGAACCAGATATGACCTGATATGTCATGATGTTTGATAGTCAATCACAGTTTCCACTACACTGACCTACTTGCAATTCTAGTAATGCCCACATTCTCTGAGACCACCGTAGCTTTCACATACTTTTGCCTCTACCTTGAATTTCTTTTCAGCTCATCATGATTGGTCAAGTCATACCCTGTAATATTTATTTCAAATGTCACCTCCTTTTGAAAGGATGTTTTATCACTTTATTCACCTCCCTAAATTTAGTTTGTTGCCACTCCTTTTTATTCCCGTACTACTCCCGTAAAAACCTCGATGCTAACATTGTACTCACTATTTTTTGGTCTCAATTATTTAAGGGTGTAGTTATAACACTCTAGTTAGAACAGTGACTGTCAGTGACTTACATGTATGGTAGATGATTAATAAAATACTGGTTAAATTAATTAGTAAAGAAATAAGTGAAAACAGCATCACCATGAAACTGCCCTCCCCAAAGTCAAAACCAAGACCTGCCCTGTTTATGAGCCGTAACACCCCCACCATTCAAGGGGATGGTGACGTCAGCCAGGAAGCGTCTTGAAAGCAAGAGTCAACACTAATTAAATGCTCAATAAATGTTAATGAATATAGGAATAAATATTAATACATGAAAAATAAAATTACACATAAATATGTTAAAATTCCCTTACAAAACAAATATAAGTCCCTTATATGTCACCCTCTGGGTAGGAACCAAGTCACAGTTTTATTTTGACTAATCGTATTTTGTAAATAGAAACGATAGCCCTGGTTGCTGTTCTCCGGGAGGAAACACTCTGCCTCACTTCATCCAAACCTCATTTTACAAACTGAGTTGCCCTCACTGGCTTTATAGGTCTCTCAACTTACTGGTTTTCTTGCTGTATTTGTCAGATGCCTATACTTTCTTAGAGATAACAGGAGCTACATTAGTATAGCCATGGGGCCAAGAGTCAAACCAAACAGGCAAGGTTCCCAATTCTTCCTCCTCTTTTTATTGGGTGTGCTGTGATTTGTATATATTTTATATATGAAAGTTCTTTAAGATTTTAGTCTAATCATTTTCAAAACATTATCTTAGCCCTAATGACTAACATTTATTAATCATAAACTTTGTACAAGGTTTAGTGTTTAATGTGGATTATAGGGCTATAAAAAACCCTGTAAAATTTGTACTATATGATTTTCATTTTTATAGATTCAGAATCTAAACTTAAATGAACACTCTAATTGGGAAATTACAATTTAATAAAAAAATTTTATAGAGATAAATTTGGTAATATTTGTCTAAAGCCTTTAAAATGTGTATATTTTTTGAAAATCTTAATTCTAACTTTCATTTATATGGGCTAGCAAAATGAGCCAATAAGACCAAGTTATTTTCTTGACAGTCTTGGCCTAAGTTGGTCATTTTCATTGTATTTAACTTATAAACAATCTTTTTCCTCAAAAGAAAATATGCAAGAGTTGTTCATAAATTCATCTAGTAGTCACACCTTACCCACAAGGCACTGATATGTCATGTGAATTTTGGAGTCTCTTGTCCTTCTGTGACTTCGGCCTCCCATAGCCAGCCTTTTTGCTCAATTTCACATCAAAGTTCATGTATTGTATAAGTCTGAAAAATGCTATGAATAAATAAATGAGAGATATATTCCTGAAAAGATAGAGTATTGGACTGGGACTAAAAAGAATAAATAAATGAATCTTTTAAAACTTGAGAATACAGAATAGACTGCATCCATTGAAAATATATTTGTGTCCAAAATTGAAATAATAAAACTTTTATAATATAAAGAGCTTTTAGAAATTAATTAAAACTAGATGAGCTATCCTCCCCCCAAAGAAATTTGCCTGTGAGTTTAAAAATGTGCTCAACTACGAATTAAAGAACTATATTAAATACAGTTGTGCATCATTTAATGATAGGGATACGTTCTGAGAAATGTGTCATTATGGGAACATCATAGAGTATACCTACACAAACCTACAAGCATAGCCTACTACACACCTAGGCTAGATGATATGGCCTTTTGCTCCTAGGCTACAAATGTGTACAACATGTTACTACACTGATTATCACAGGGTATTGTAACACAATGGTAAGTCTTCATGTATCAGATTTATCTAACCACAGAAAAGGTACAGAAAAATATGTGGTATAAAAGTCAAGAATGGTACACCTATATAAAATACTTACCATGAATAGAGTTGACAGGAAGTTGCTCTGGGTGAGTCAATGAGTGAGTGGTGGGTGAATGTGAAGGCCTAGGAAATTACTGTACACTACTGTAGACTTTATAAACACTGTACACTTAGGCTACACTAAATTCATTCTTAAAAATTTATTTCTTCAATAATTAATTTAGCTTAAAGTAACTTTTTAACTTTATTATTATTATTATTATTTATATTTTAAGTTCTGGGTTACATGTGCAGAACGTGCAGTTTTGTTACATAAGTATACACATGCCATGCTGGTTTGCTGCACCCATCAACCTGTCACCTACATTTGGTATTCTTCTAATGTTATTCCTCCCCTAGCCCCACACACCCTGCAGGCCCTGGTGTGTAATGTTCCTGTCCCTATGTCCATGTGTTCTCATTGTTCAACTCCCACTTACAAGTGAGAACATGTGGTGTTTGGTTTTCTGATCTTGTGATACTTTGCTGAGAATGATGGTTTCCAGCTTAATCCATGTCCCTGCAAAGGACATGAACTCATCTTTTATATGGCTGCATAGTATTCCATGGTGTATATGAGCCACATTTTCTTAATCCAGTCTATCATTGATGAACATTTGGGTTGGTTCCAAATCTTTGCTATTGTGAATAGTGCTGCAATAAACAAACATGTGCATGCGTCTTTATTGTAGAATGACTTATAATCCTTTGGGTATATGCCCAGTAATGGGATTGCTGGGTCATATGGTATTTCTAGTTCTAGATCCCTGAGGAATCGCTACACTGTCTTCTACAATGGTTGAACTAATTTACACTCCCACCAACAGTGTAAAAGTGTTCCTATTTTTCCACAACCTCTCCAGTATCTGTTGTTTCCTGACTTTTTAATGATCACCATTCTAACTGGTGTGAGATGGTATCTCATTGTAGTTTTGATTTGCATTTCTTTATTTTGAGCCTATGTATGTCTCTGCACATGAGATGGTTCTCCTCAATACAGCACACTGATGGGTCTTGACTATCCGATTTACCAGTCTGTGTCTTTTAATTGGGGTATTTAGCCCATTTACTTTTAAGGTTAATATTGTTATGTGTGAATTTGATACTGTCATTATGATGTTAGCTGGTTATTTTGCCCGTTGATTGATGCGGTTTCTTCATAGCATCAATGGTCTTTATGATTTGGCATGTTTTTGCCATGGCTGGTACCAGTTGTTCCCTCCCATGTTTAGTGCTTCCTTCAGGAGCTCTTGTAAGGCAGGCCTGGTGGTGACAAAATCACTCAGCATTTCCTTGTCTGTAAAGGATTTTATTTCTTCTTCACTGATGAGGCTTAGTTTGTCTGGGTATGAAATTCTGGGTTGAAAATTCTTTTCTTGAAGAATGTTGAATATTGGCCCCCACTCTCTTATGGCTTGTAGGGTTTCTGCCGAGAGATCCACTGTTAGTCTGATGGGCTTCCCTTTGTGGGTAACCCAACCTTTCTCTCTGGCTGCCCTTAATATTTTTTTCTTCATTTCAACCTTACTGAATCTGACAATTATGTGTTTTGGGGTTGCTCTTCTCGAGGAGTATCTTTGTGGTGTTCTCTGTATTTCCTGAATTTGAATGTTGGCCTGCCTTGCTAGGTTGGGGAAGTTCTCCTGGATAATATCCCAAAGAGTGTTTTCCAACTTGGTTCCATTCTCCCTGTCACTTTCTGGTACACCAATCAAACATAGATTTGGTCTGTTCACATAGTCCCATATTTCTTGGAGGCTTTGTTAATTTCTTTCCACTCTTTTTTCTCTAATCTTGTCTTCTAGCTTTATTTCATTAATTTGATCTTCAGTCACTGATATCTTTTCTTCCACTTGATTGAATCAGCTACTGAAGCTTGTGCATGCATCACGAAGTTCTCGTGCTGTGGTTTTCAGCTATTTATCACGTTTGTGATAAATTGACCTTGTTATTTTGAGATATGTTCCACCAATACTTAGTTTATTGAGCGTTTTTAGCATGAAGTTTCAGGTCATTTAAGGTCTTCTCTACACGGCTTATTCTAGTTAGACTTCATCTAACCTTTTTTCAAAGTTTTTAGCTTCCTTGCAATGGGTTAGAACATGCTCCTTTAGCTCAGAGAAGTTTGTTACTACTGACCTTCTGAGGCCTACTTTTGTCAATTCGTCAGACTCATTTTCCATTGTTTTGTTCCATTGCTGGCGAGGAGCTGCAATCCTTTGGAGGAGAAGAGCCACTCTGGTTTTTGGAAGTTTCAGCTTTTCTGCTCTGGTTTCTCCCTATCTTTGTGGTTTTATCTACCTTTGGTCTTTGAAGTTGGTGACCTACAGATGGGGTATTGGTGTGGATGTACGTTTTGTTGATGTTGATGCTATTGCTTTCTGTTTGTTAGTTTTCCTTCTAACAGTCAGGCCTCTCAGCTGCAGGTCTGTTGGAATCTGCTGGAGGTCCACACCAGACTCTGTTCACCTGGGTATCACCAGCAGAGGCTGCAGAACAGCAAATATTGCAGAACAGCAAATATTGCTGCCTGATCCCTCCTCTGGAAGCTTCATCCCAGAGGGGCACCTGCCTGTATGAGGTGTCTGTCGGCCCCTACTGGGAGGTGTCTCCCTGTCAGGCTACGTGGGGGTCAGGGACCCAGTTGAGGAGGCAATCTGTGCATTCTCAGAGATCGAACGCTGTGCTGGGAGAACCACTGCTCTCTTCAGAGCTGTCAGACAGGGACGTTTAAGTCTGCAGAAGTTGTCTGCTGCCCTTTATTCAGCTATGCTCTGCCCACAGAGGTGGACTCTAGAGACGCGGCAGGCCTTGCTGAGCTGTGGTGGGCTCTGCCCAGTTCAAGCTTCCTGGCTGATTTGTTTACCTACTCAAGCCTCAGCAATGGTGGACGCCACTCCCCCCCACCAGGCTGCAGTGTCGCAGGTCGATCTCAGAGTGCTGCACTAGAAATGAGCAAGGCTCTGTGGGCATGGGACCCTCTGAACCAGGCACAGGAGGGAATCACCTGGTCTGCCGGTTGCTAAGACTCAGTTGGAAATGCAGAAATCACCCATCTTCTGCATCAATCTCACTGGGAGCTACAGACCAGAGCTGTTACTATTTGGCCATCTTGGAAGAAACCTGATTTGCATTTCTCTAACAACCAGTGATGATAAGCATTTTTTCATATGTCTGTTGGCTGCATAAATGTCTTCTTTTGAGAAGTGTCTTTTCATATCCTTTGCCCATTTTTTGATGGGGCGGTTTGCTCTTTTCTTGTAAATTTGTTTAACTTCTTTGTAGACTCTGAATATTAGTGCTTTGTCAGATGGATAGATTACAAAAATTTTCTCCCATTCTGTAGGTTGTCTGTTCACTCTGATGATAGTTTCTTTTGCTGTGCAGAAGCTCTTTAGTTTAATTAGATCATATTTGTCTATTTTGGCTTTTGTTCCCATTGCTTTTGGTGTTTTAGACATGAAATCTTTGCCCATGCCTATGTTCTGAATGATATTGCCCAGGTTTCCAGGTTTTCTTCTAGGATTTTTATGGTCCTAGGTCTTACTATTAAGTCTTTGATCCTTCTTGAGTTGATTTTTGCATAAGGTGTAAGGAAGGAATCCAGTTTCAGTTTTCTGCATATAGCTAGCCAGTTTTCCCAGCACCATTTATTAAATAGGGAATCCTTTTCCCATTTCTTGTTATTGTCAGGTTTGTCAAAGATCAGATGGCTGTAGATGTGTGGTGTTATTTCTGAGGCCTCTGTTCTGTTCCAGTGGTCTATATATCTGTTTTGGTAAGAGTACCATGCTGTTTTGGTTATGGTAGCATTGTAGTATAGTTTGAAGTCAGGTAGTGTGATG
Source organism: Pan paniscus (assembly GCF_029289425.2). Taxonomy (NCBI): domain Eukaryota; kingdom Metazoa; phylum Chordata; class Mammalia; order Primates; family Hominidae; genus Pan; species Pan paniscus. The sequence continues at coordinate 98,702,908 of NC_073254.2, forward strand.
CCTCCAGCTTTGTTCTTTTTGCTTAGGATTGTCTTGGTGATGTGGGCTCTTTTTTGGTTCCATATGAAATGTAAAGTAGTTTTTTCCACTTCTGTGAAGAAAGTCAGTGGTAACTTGATGGGGATAGCACTGGGTTTATAAATTACCTTGGGCAGTATGGCCATTTTCACAATATTGATTCTTCCTATGCATGAGCATGGAATGTTTTTCCATTTGTTTGTGTCTCCTCTTATTTCCTTGAGCAGTGGTTTGTAGTTCTCCTTGAAGAGGTCCTTCACATCCCTTGTAAATTGGATTCCTAGGTATTTTATTCTCTTTATAGCAATTAATGGGAGTTCACTCATGAATTGGCTCTTTGTTTGTCTGTTATTGGTATATAGCAATGCTTCTGATTTTTGCACATTAATTTTGTATCCTGAGACTGTGTTGAAGTTGCTTATCAGCTTAAGGAGACTTGGGGCTGAGATGATAGGGTTTCCTAAATATACAATCATGTCATCTACAGAGACTTCCTCTCTTCCTATTGTAATACCTTTTATTTCTTTCTCTTGCCTGATTGCCTTGGCCAGAACTTCCAATACTATGTTGCATAGGAATAGTGAGAGAGGGCATCCTTGTCTTGTGCTGGTTCTCAAAGGGAATGCTTCCAGATTTTGCCCATACAGTATGATGTTGGCTATACACTTGTGATAAATAGCCCATGTTATTTTGAGATATGTTCCACCAATATTTAGTTTATTGAGAGTTTTTAGCATGGTGTTAAATTTTATCAAAGGCCTTTTCTGCATCTATTGAAATAATCATGTGGTTTTTGTCATTAGTTCTGTTTATGTGATAGATTATGTTTATTGATTTGCATATGTTGAACCAGCCTTGCATCCCAGGGATGAAGCTAAATTAATCATGGTGTATAAGCTTTGTGATATGCTACTGGATTCAGTTTGCCAACATTTTATTGAAGATTTTTGCATGGATGTTCATCAGGGATATTGGCCTGAAATTTTCTTTTTTTGTTGTGTCTCTGCCAGGCTTTGGAATCAGGATAACGCTGGCCTCAAAAAATGAGTTAGGGAGGAGTCCCTCTTTTTCTGTTGTTTCGAATAGTTTCAGAAGGAATGGTACCAGCTCTTCTTTGTACCTCTGGTAGAATTTGGCTGTGAATCCATCTGGTCTTGGGTTTTTTCTTTCTTTTTTTTTTTGGTTGGCAGGATTTAAATTACTGCCTCAATTTCAGACCTTGTTATTGGTCTATTCAGGGATTCTACTTCTTCCTGTGGTGTATGTGTCCAGGAAGTTACCTATTTCTTCTACATTTTCTAGTTTATTTGCATAGAGGTGTTTATAGTATTCTCTAATGGTAGTCTGTATTTCTATGGAATCAGTGGTGATATCCCCTTTGTCAATTTTTATTGTGTCTATTTGATTCTTCCCTCTTTTCTTCTTTATTAGTCTGGCTAGCGGTCTGTTTATTTAGTTAATCTTTTCAAAAACCAGCTCCCTGATTCACTGATTTTTGAAAAGTTTTTCATGTCTCTGTCTCCTTCAGTTCTGCTCTGATCTTAGTTATTTCTTGTCCTCTACTAGCTTTTAAATTTGTTTGCTCTTGAGGGTGGAGCCAAGATTGCCAAAGAGGAGCAGCTCCAGTCTACAGCTCCCAGCGTGAGTGACACAGAAGATGGGTGATTTCTGCATTTCCAACTGAGGTGCCAGGTTCATCTCACTGGGGAGTGACAGACAGTGGGTGCAGGACAGTGGGTGCAGTGCACTGAGCATGAGCTGAAGCAGGGCAAGGCATTGCCTCACCCAGGAAGTGCAAGGGGTCAGGGAATTCTCTTTCCTAGTCAAAGAAAGGGGTGACAGACGGCACCTGGAAAATCAGGTCACTCCCAACCTAATACTGCGCTTTTCCAACAGGCTTAACAAACGGCACACCAGGAGATTATATGCCGCACCTAGATTGGAGGGTCCTACACACACGGAGCCTCGCTCATTGCTAGCACAGCAGTCTGAGATCAAACTGCAAGGCTGCAGTGAGGCTGGGGGAGGGGTGCCCGCCATTGCCAAGGCTTGAGTAGGTAAAGAAAGTGGCAGGGAAGCTCAAATTGGGTGGAGCCCACCACAGCTCAAAGAGGCCTGCCCACCTCTGTAGGCTCCACCTCTGGGGGCAGGGCACAGACAAACAAAAGGCAGCAGTAACCTCTGCAGACTTAAATGTCTCTGTCTGACAGCTTTGAAGAGAGTAGTGGTTCTCCCAGCACACAGCTTGAGATCTGACAACAGGCAGACTGCCTCCTCAAGTGGGTCCCTGACCCCCATGTAGCCTAACTGGGAGGAACCCCCCAGTAGGGGCAGATTGACACCTCATACAGCTGGGTACTCCTCTGAGACAAAACTTCCAGAGGAATGATCAGGCAGCAGCATTTGTGGTTCACCAATATCCGCTGTTCTTCAGCCTCTGCTGCTGACACCCAGGCACACAGGGTCTGGAGTGGACTTCAAGCAAACTCCAACAGACCTGCAGCTGAGGGTCCTGACTGTTAGAAGGAAAACTAACAAACAGAAAGGACATCCACACCAAAAACCCCTCTGTACGTCACCATCATCAAAGACCAAAGGTAGATAAAACCACAAAGATGGGGAAAAAACAGAGCAGAAAAACCAGAAAAGGTAAAAATCAGAGTGCCTCTCTTCCTCTAAAGGAATGCAGCTCCTCACCACAATGGAACAAAGTTGGACAGAGAATGACTTTGACAAGTTGACAAAAGACGGCTTCAGAAGATCAAACAAATCCGAGCTAAAGGAGGAAGTTTGAACCAACGGCAAAGAAGTTAAAAACCTTGAAAAAAATTAGACGAAACGCTAACTAGAATAACCAATGCAGAGAAGTCCTTAAAGGAGCTGATGGAGCTGAAAACCATGGCATGAGAAGTACGTGACGAATGCACAAGCCTCAGTAGCTTATGCGATCAACTGGAAGACAGGATATCAGCGATGGAAGACGAAATGAATGAAATGAAGCGAGAAGAGAAGTTTAGAGAAAAAAAGAAAAGCCTCCAAGAAATATGGGACTATGTGAAAAGACCAAATCTACATCTGATTGGTGTACCTGAAAGTGACGGGGAGAATGGAACCAAGTTGGAAAACACTCTGCAGGATATTATCCAGGAGAACTTCCCCAATCTAGCAAGGCAGGCCAACATTCAAATTCAGAAAATACTGAGAATGCCACAAAGATACTCCTCGAGAAGAGCAATGCCAAGACACATAACTGTCAGATTCACCAAAGTTGAAATGAAGGAAAAAATGTTAAGGGCAGCCAGAGAGAAAGGTTGGGTTACCCACAAAGGGAAGCCCATCAGACTAACAGCTGATCTCTTGGCAGACACTGTACAAGCCAGAAGAGAGTGGGGGCCAATATTCACCATTCTTCAAGAAAAGAATTTTCAAACCAGAATTTCATATCCAGCCAAACTAAACTTCAGAACTGAAGGAGAAATAAAATCCTTTACAGACAAGCAAATGCTGAGAGATTTTGTCACCACCAGGACTGCCCTAAAAGAGCTCCTGAAGGAAGCACTAAACATGGAAAGGAACAACCGGTACCAGTCAATGCAAAAACATGCCAAATTGTAAAGACCATCGAGGGTAGGAAGAAACTGCATCAACCAACAAGCAAAATAACCAGCTAACATCATAATGGCAGGATCAAATTCACACATAACAATATTAACCTTAAACATAAATTGGCTAAATGCTCCAACTAAAAGACACAGACTGGCAAATTGGATAAAGAGTCAAGACCCATCAGTGTGCTGTATTCAGGAAACCCATCTCAACTGCAGAGACACACATAGGCTCAAAATAAAGGGATGGAGGAAGATCAACCAAGCAAATGGAAAACAAAAAAAAGGCAGGGGTTGCAACCCTAGTCTCAGATAAAACAGACTTTAAACCAACAAAGATCAAAAGAGACAAAGAAGGCCATTACATAATGGTAAAGGGATCAATTCAACAAGAAGAGCTAACTATCCTAAATATATATGCACCCAATACGGGAGCACTCACATTCAGAAAGCAAATCCTTAGAGACCTACAAAGAGACTTAGACTCCCACACAATAATAATGGGAGACTTTAACACCCCACTGTCAACATTAGACAGATCAACAAGACAGAAAGTTAACAAGGATATCCAGGAATTGAACTCAGCTCTGCACCAAGCAGACCTAACAGACATCTACAGAACTCTCCACCCCAAATCAACAGACTATACATTCTTTTCAGCACCACACCACACCTATTCCAAAATTGACCACATAGTTGGAAGTAAAGCACTCCTCAGCAAATGTAAAAGAACAGAAATTATAACAAACTGTCTCTTAGACCACAGTGCAATCAAACCAGAACTCAGGATTAAGAAACTCACTCAAAACTGCTCAACTACATGGAAACTGAACAACCTGCTCCTGAATGACTACTAGGTTCATAACGAAATGAAGGCAGAAATAAAGATGTTCTTTGAAACCAACGAGTACAAAGACACAACATACCAGAATCTCTGGGACACATTCAAAGCAGTGTGTAGAGGGAAATTTATAGCACTGAATGCCCACAAGAGAAAGCAGGAAGGATCTAAAATTGACACCCTAACATCACAATTAAAAGAACTAGAGAAGCAAGAGCAAACACATTCAAAAGCTAGCAGAAGGCAAGAAATAACTAAGATCAGGGAAGAACTGAAGGAAATAGAGACACAAAAAACTCTTCAAAAAATCAATGAATCCAGGAGCTGGTTTTTTGAGAAGAGCAACAAAATTGATAGACCGCAAGCGAGACTAATAAAGAAGAAAAGAGAGAAGAATCGAATAGATGCAATAAAAAATGACAAAGGGGATATCACCACTGATCCCACAGAAATACAAACTACCATCAGAGAATACTGTAAACACCTCTATGCAAATAAACTAGAAAGTCTAGAAGAAATGGATAAATTCCTTGACACATACACCCTCAGAAGACTAAACCAGGAAGAAGTTGAATCTCTGAATAGAACAATAACAGGCTTTGAAATTGAGGCAATAATTAATAGCTTACCAACCAAAAAAAGTCCAGGACCAGATGGAATCACAGCCAAATTCTAACAGAGGTACAAGGAGGAGCTGGTACCATTCCTTCTGAAACTATTCCAATCAATAGAAAAAGAGGGAATCCTCCCTAACTCATTTTATGAGGCCAGCATCATCCTGATACCAAAGCCTGGCAGAGACACAACAAAAAAAAGAGAATTTTAGACCAATATCTTTGATGAACATTGATTCCAAAATCCTCAATAAAATACTGGCAAACCAAATCCAGCAGCATATCAAAAAGCTTATCCACCATGATCAAGTGGACTTCATCCCTGGGATGCAAGGCTGGTTCAACATATGAAAATCAATAAATGTAATCCAGCATATAAAGAGAACCAAAGACAAAAACCACATGATTTTTCAATAGAAGCAGAAAAGGCCTTTGACAAAATTCAACAACACTTCATGCTAAAAACTCTCAATAAATTAGGTACTGATGGGACGTATCTCAAAATAATAAGAGCTATCTATGACAAACCCACAGCCAATATCATACTGAATGGACAAAAACTGGAAGAATTCCCTTTGAAAACTGGCACAAGACAGGGATGCCCTCTCTCACCACTCCTATTCAACATAGTGTTGGAAGTTGTGGCCAGGTCAATCAGGCAGTAGAAGGAAATAAAGGGCATTCAATTAGGAAAAGAGGAAGTCAAATTATCCCTGTTTGCAGATGACATGATTGAATATCTAGAAAACCCCATCATCTCAGCCCAAAATCTCCTTAAGCTGATAAGCAACTTCAGCAAAGTCTCAGGATACAAAATCAATGTGCAAAAATCACAAGCATTCTTATACACCAATAACAGACAAACGGAGAGCCAAATCATCAGTGAACTCCCATTCACAATTGCTTCAAAGAGAATAAAATACCTAGGAAGCCAACTTACAAGGGATGGGAAGGACCTCTTCAAGGAGAACTACAAACCACTGCTCAATGAAATAAAAGAGGATACAAACAAATGGAAGAACATTCCATGCTCATGGGTAGGAAGAATCAATATCATGAAAATGGCCATATTGCCCAAGGTAATTTATAGATTCAATGCCATCCCCATCAAGCTACCAATGCCTTTCTTCACAGAATTCGAAAAAACTACTTTAAAGTTCATATGGAACCAATAAAGAGCCCGCACTGCCAAGTCAATCCTAAGCCAAAAAAACAAAGCTGGAGGCATCATGCTACCTGACTTCAAACTATACTACAAGGCTACAGTAACCAAAACAGCATGGTACTGGTACCAAAACAGAGATATAGACCAATGGAACAGAACACAGACCTCAGAAATAATGACGCATATCTACAACCATCTGATCTTTGACAAACCTGACAAAAACAAGAAATGGGGAAAGGAGTCCCTGTTTAATAAATGGTGCTGGGAAAACTGGCTAGCCATATGTAGAAAGCTGAAACTGGATCCCTTCCTTACACCTTATACAAAAATTAATTCAAGATGGATTAAAGACTTAAATATTAGACCTAAAACCATAAAAACCCTAGAAGAAAACCTAGGCAATACCATTCAGGACATAGGCATGGGCAAGGCCTTCATGTCTAAAACACCAAAAGCAATGGCAACAAAAGCCAAAATTGACAAATGGGATCTAATTAAACTAAAGAGCTTCTGCACAGCAGAAGAAACTACTATCAGAGTGAACAGGCAACCTTACAGAATGGGAGAAAATTTTTGCAATCTACTCATCTGACAAAGGGCTAATATCCAGAATCTACAATGAACTCAAACAAATTTACAAGAAAAAAACAAACAACCCCATCAAAAAGTGGGCAAAGGATATGAACAGACACTTCTCAAAAGAAGACATTTATGCAGCCAAAAGACACATGAAAAAATGCTCATCATCACTGGCCATCAGGGAAATGCAAATCAAATCCACAATGAGATACCATCTCACACCAGTTAGAATGGCGATCATTAAAAAGTCAGGAAACAACAGGTGCTGGAGAGGATGTGGAGAAATAGGAACATTTTTACACTGTTGGTGGGACTGTAAACTAGTTCAACCATTGTGGAAGACAGTATGGTGATTCCTCAGTGATCTAGAACTAGAAATTCCATTTGACCCAGCCATCCCATTACTGAGTATATACCCAAAGGATTATAAATCATGCTGCTATAAAGACACATGCACACATATGTTTATTGTGGCACTATTCACAATAGCAAAGTCTTGGAACCAAGCCAAATGTCCAACAATGATAGACTGGATTAAGAAAATGTGGCACATATACACCACGGAATACTATGTAGCCATAAAAAATGATAAGTTCATGTCCTTTGTAGGGACATGGATGCAGCTGGAAACCATCATTCTCAGCAAACTATCAAAGGACAAAAAACCAAACACCGCATGTTCTCACTCATAGGTGAGAACTGAACAATGAGAATACATGGACACAGGAAGGGGAAGAACACACACTGGGGAATGTTGTGGGGTGGGGGGAGTGGGGAGGGATAGCATTAGGAGAGATAAGTAATGCTAAATGACGAGTTAACGAGTGCAGCACACCAACATGGCACATGTATACATATGTAACAAACCTGCACGTTGTGCACATGTACCTTAAAACTTAAAGTATAATAATAAAAAAAAAATTTGTTGGCTCTTGCCTCTCTAGTTCTTTTAATTGTGATATTATGGTGCGACTTTGATCTTTCCCACTTTCTGAGGTGGGTATTTACTGCTGTAAATCTCCTTCTAAACACGCTTTAGCTGTGTCCCAGAGGTTCTGGTACATTGTCTCTTTGTTCTCATTGGTTTCAAAGAACTTCATTATTTCTGCCTAATTTTGTTATTTACCCAGTAGTCATTCAGGAGCAGGTTGTTCAGTTTCCATGTAGTTGTGCAGTTTTTAGTGAGTTTCTTAATTCTGAGTTCTAATTTGATTGCTCTGTGGTCTGAGAGGCTGTTATGATTTACGTTCTTTTGCATTTGCTGAGGAGTGTTTTACTTCCAATTATGTGGTCGATTTTAGAATAAGTGCTATGTGGTGCTGAGAAGAGTGTATATTCTTTTGATTTGGGATGGAGAGTTCTGTAGATGTCTGTTAGGTCCACTTGGTCCAGAGCTGAGCTGAAGTCCTGAATATCCTTGTTAATTTTCTGTCTTGTTTATCTAATATTAACAGTGGGGCGTTCAAATCCCCCACTATTATTGTGCGGAAGTGTAAGTCTCTCTGTAGGTCTCTAAAAACTTGTTTTATGAATCTGGGTGCTCCTGTATTGGGTGCATATATATTTAGGATAGTTAGCTCTTCTTGTTCCATTGATCCCTTTACCATTATGTAATACCCTTCTTTGTCTTTTTTGATTTTTGTTGGTTTAAAGTCTGGTTTATCAGAGACTAGGATTGCAACCCTTGCTTTTTTTCCTTTCCATTTGCTTGGTAAATATTCTTCTATCCCTTTATTTTGAGCCTATGTGTGTCTTTGCATATAAGATGGGTCTCCTGATACAGCACACCAATGGGTCTAGACTCTTTATCCAATTTGCCAGTCTATGTCTTCTAATTGGGGCATTTAGCCCATTAACACTTAAGGTTAATATGGTTATGTGTGAAATTGATCCTGTCATCATGATTCTGGCTGGTTATTTTGCACATTAGTTGATGCAGTTTCTTCATAGCATCATTGGTCTTTGTATTTTGGTGTGGTTTTGCAGTGGCTTGTACTGGTTTTTCCTTTCCACATTTAGTGCTTCCTTCAGGAGCTCTTGTAAGGCAGGCCTGGTGGTGACAAAATATCTCACCATTTGCTTGTCTGTAAAGGATTTTATTTCTCCTTCACTTATGAAGCTTGGTTTGGCTGGATATGAAATTCTGGGCTGAAACTTCTTTTCTTTAAGAATGTTGAATATTGGCCCCCACTCTCTTCTGGCTTATAGGGTTTCTGCCGAAAGATCCACTGTTAGTCTGATGGGCTTCCCTTTATAAGTAACCTGACCTTTCTCTCTGGCTGCCCTTAACATTTTTTCCATCATTTCAACCTTAGAGAATCTGATAATTACATGTCTTCGGGTTGCTCTTCTTGAGGAGTATCTTAGTGGTGTTCTCTGTATTTTCTGAATTTGAATGTTGGCCTGTCTTGCTAGCCTGGGAAGTTCTCCTGGATAATATCCTGAAGTGTGTTTTCCAACTTGGTTCCATTCTCCCTATCACTTTCAGGGACCCTAATCAATTGTAGGTTTCGTCTTTTCACATAGTCCCATATTTCTCAGAGGCTTTGTTTATTCCCTTTCATTCTTTTTTCTCTAATCTTGCCTTCATGCCTTATTTCAGTAGTTGATCTTCGTCTCTGATATCCTTTCTTCTGCTTGATAGATTTGGCTATTGATACTTGTGTATGCTTCACGAAGTTCTCATGCTGTGTTTTTCACCTCCATTAGGTCACTTATGTTCTTTTCTAAACTGGCATTTTAGTTTGCAGTTCCTGTAACCTTTTAACAAGGTTCTTAGCTTCCTTGCATTGGGTTAGAACATGCGCCTTTAGCTCAGAGGAGTTTGTTATTACCCCCTTCTGAAGTCTACTTCTGTCAGTTCATCAAACTTATTCTCCATCCAGTTTTGTGCCCTTGCTGGAGAGGAGTTGCAATCATTTGGAGGAGAAGAGGCACTCTGGTTTTTGGAATTTTCAGCATTGTTGCTTTGATTTTTCCTCATCTTCTTGGATTTACCTACCTTTGATCCTTGAGACTGATGACCTTTGGATGGGGTTTTTGCGTGAGGGTCCTTTTTGTTGATGTTGATGTTATTGCTTTCTGTTTGTTAGTTTTTCTTCTAACAGTCAGTTCCCTCTTCTGCAGGTCTGCTGCAGTTTGCTAGAGGTCCACCCCAGACCCTATTTGCCTGGGTATCACCAGCAGAGGCTGTAGAACAGCAAAAATTGCTGCCTGCTCCCTTCCTCTGGAAGCTTCATCCCAGAGGGGCACTGTCCTGATGTCTGCCAGAGGTCTCCTGAATGGGCGGTCTCTCCTAGTCAGGAGGCACCGAGGTTGGGGACCCACTTGAGGTGGCAGTCTGTCCCTTAGCAGAGCTCGAGTGCCGTGCTAGGAGAACATTCTTTGTCAGGATCTGCTGCTCTCTTCAGAGCTGGCAGGTAGGAAAGGTTGAGTCTGCTGAAGCTATGCCCACAGCCATCCCTTCCCTCAGGTGCTCTGTCCCAGGGAGATGGGAGTTTTATCTATAAGTCCCTGACTGGGGCTGCTGCTTTTCTTTCAGAGATGCCATGCCCAATGAAGAGGAATCTAGAGAGGCAGTCTGGCCACAACCACTTTGCCACACTGTGTCAAGTTCTGCCCAGTCCAAACTTCCAGGCCTCTTTAGCACTATCAGGGGAAAACCATCTACTCGAGCCTCAGTAATGGCAGATGCCACTCCCTCCACCAAGCTCAATCATCCTAGGTCAACTTCAGACTGCTGTGCTGGCAGGGAGAATTTCAAGCCAGTGGTTCTTAGCTTGCTGGGCTCCATGGTAGTGGGACCCACTGAGCGAGACCACTTAGCTCCCTGGCTTCAACCCCTTTTCCAGGGGAGTGAATGGTTCTGTCTCGCTGGGATTCCAGGTGCCACTGTGGTATGGGGGGGAAAAAAAAACTCCTGCAGCTAGCTCAGTGTCTGCCCAAACGGCCACCCAGTTTTGTGCTTGAAACCCAGGGCCCTGGTGGTGTAGGAACCTGAGGGAATCTCCTGGTCTGCAGACTGCAAAAACCACAGGAAAATTGTAGTATCTGGGCCAGATAGCACAGTCCCTCACAGCTTCCCTTGGCTGGGGGAGGCCACTCACTTCCTGGGTGAGGTGATGCCCCACCCTGCTTCTGCTCGCCTTCCATGGGCTGTACCCACTGCCTAACCAGTCCCAATGTGATGAACAGGGTACCTCAGTTGGAAATGCAGAAATCACCTGACTACTGTGTTGGTCTCACTGGGAGTTACAGACCGGTGCTGTTCTTATTTGGCCATGTTGCCAGATCCCCCTGATCTTTTTCAGCTTTTTTACTTTAGAAACTTATTAATTTTTTTAACTTTTGTGTCTTTTGTAATAACATTTAACTTAAAACACAAAGACATTGTACAGCTGTACAAAAATATTTTCTTTCTTAATATCCTTATTCTATAAGCTTTTTTGTTTTTATTTTTATTTTTTACTTTTAAACATTTTTGTTAAATATAAGACACAAACATAAACATTATCCTAGGCATAAACAGGGTCAGAATCTCAATATCACTGTCTTCCACCTCCACATCTTATTGCACTAGAAAGTCTTCCAGGACAATAACACACATGGAGCTATTATCTCCTATTATAATAATGCCTTCTTCCGGAATACTTCCCATCACTTCCTGGACTTTTGGCTAAGACCTAGTGTGGAATACCTTATAAAGGACCTGCCTGACGCTGTTTTACACTTACCTTTTATTTTACATAAGTAAAAGGAACACAACCTAAAATATTTATGCTACATAAGTAAACCAGTAACAGAGTTATTCATTATTATTATCAAGTATTATGTACATACATAATTGTAGGTGCTGTACTCTTGTATGGCTAGCAGTGCAGTAGGTTTGTTTACACCACCATCACCGCAAACACATGAGCAATGTGTTGCACTACAACATTATGACAGCTATGTCACTAAGTGACAGGAATTTTTCAGCTCCATTATAATCTTATGAGACCAGTGTCATATATGCCATCCATTGTTGATGAAAGTGTTATTATGCGGTGCGTAACTGTATTCAATACTATTTTTTAAATAACTATAAATTATAAAACAGGATGCCAAATTTTGATTATCAAGTTAGCAAATTTTAACAATGAGAGAAGTCATTGTTCAGAAGCAAGCATTCAGAGAAAAGTTTATTTAACATAAAGCAGAACTGAGTATAAATACATCTAAAACTGGGGGGGAGATTTTAACAAAGTTTACTAAAACCTTTTATTAAATATATCATATTCCCTTTCATCCTAAGAAATAATCAGTGAAATGCACAAAGTTATAAGAATAAGAATATATATCTCAGTAATATTTATAATACTGAAAAAGTTTAAGCAACCTCAACATCCAAATATAGGGGATTGATGAAGTAAATTATGCATTCAATAATGGAAAGCTATCCAAGCAATAAAGTTTAATGACTTGGAAGATGCTAAATATATGTATTTAACGAGTGGCAATAAGCAGTCCTTAATATTTACATCATAAATCAATTTGTGTTTTAAGAAAAAGAGACTGGCCGGGCGCGGTGGCTCACGCCTGTAATCCCAGCACTTTGGGAGGCCGAGGCGGGCGGATCACGAGGTCAGGAGATCGAGAACATCCTGGCTAACATGGTGAAACCCCGTCTCTACTAATAACACAAAAAATTAGCCGGGCGTGGTGGCGGGCACCTGTAGTCCCAGCTACTCGAGAGGCTGAGGCAGGACAATGGCGTGAACCCGGGAGGCTTGCAGTAAGCCGAGATCGCGCCACTGCACTCCAGCCTGGGAGACAGCGAGACTCCTTCTGACAACAAAAAAAAAAAAAAAAAAAAAAAAAGAAAGAAAAAAAAAGAAAAGAAAAAGAGACTGAAAAATGTTAGGTAGATAACTCTGATTAGTAGAAATACAAAGATTTCCTGTATTTTCCAAGTTTTTTTCAATGAATCTATATTATAATTATAATATAATTATTTTGAAAGTAGTGGAACAGAAGTATTCAGAGCCCACTGAAAGAGGAGAACAAAAAGAAGATAATCATGGCTAAACATAAGAAGCATGCTACAAAAGGAAGAACCAAAATGAAAGCCAGTGGGGTAGGAAGTTTTCAGAAAACACCTGATTCAATCCCCACTGTTGAATCACTTCAAATTGCAACTATCTTGCCCTGCACTGAATAAGCCAGCTCCACTAGCCTAGAATTCTACAGATGATCCTGTCTATGACAAGAAAGGGAAAATGAAGACACACTTGCCTGTGGCCCTGACTGAGAATGATGCGTAAGTTATGGATTTAGTTAAAAGTAAATATACTCCTCAAAGTGAGAAGCTCTCTAATTCTTAATCAAACTGCAAGTCTTCAAACAAAGCTCTTGGCAATGACTTCATCACAATTCATGAGAAATCTGTTCTCATCAACAAAAAATTAAATTTTTGTCTTTTGAAGTGTTTTGTCAATATCCCTATTAAACATTCATACTATGTATGTATTTCTCTATGTTAGGAAGTTTAGAAGAAATAAATATGTGAGACTTTTTTATCTCACCTTTATATTAAGTGACAACCTGTTTCACCTCCATCTATCTTCTCACAGAAGTACGAGGATGGTAGGTCTCTTACCAATCAGGCATCAATGTCCTCCCAATTTGCAAGTTTGTCTCCATCTTCATGGTGAGAATGGTATTAACTGATATACTTAAGAAGGTAAACTTCACTTTTTAAATTTTTGATTCACTTTTTAAATTTTTTTACTAGATTGTGCAGAATATATTACACTACATAGTAAAAAGTTAAATACAATATACTCGGAAAAAAATCTGTCAAAAAATCAGTCCTTTATTTTCTCAGTGATCTTCTTAATGTTCATAAATTTCATTATGGTATATGGTCTTCTTTGATTTATCCAGCTTAATGCCTGGTGTAAAAGAAGTACTAAAATAAGAAATAAGTTCAACAGTTTTTTTATCCTTTCTTTCAGTGTTCCAAATTTTTATCAGTCTCATTGAGTTTGATCTCCATTCAGAAGTTAATGAGGCTAGATTAATACCATGATGTCAAGACATTTCAGTTTTTATTGGCTTATAGAAAAATACAGTTGAAAGGAGCCCGTAAAGGACACCAATGTCTCTCCTCAATACAAAAATTTATTCTCCAGCTTTTCTAGTAAATGATCATCAAGGGTATATTTGAACATAACCAGTCATGAGTAACTATCAGT